>NC_142639.1:27387500-28012500 GCF_053813885.1 Theobroma cacao | reverse complement strand
TAAACGCAGTATTAACCTATTTTTGGCACTTTGCCCGATAAATTGCTAACGCGTTCCATTTTAGCTCTAAATCATCCCATTCTCTCTCCAACATTTCTAACCATTAAATATCAGCCAATAACCTTCTAAAAACAACAAAATCAGCTCACTCCCTTCCTTGGAAAATTCGGCCAAAAATGGGACATTAACTCGGTAAATTTTCTACTTTGTTTTTCTATCACATTTAATCATTTTTCATTATTTTCTCTTCATTTCTCTTAGAATAAATTTCAGATCATCATCATTGTACCTCATTGCAGATTCAGCCAAGGGTGGGTATTGTGAAAATTTAATGATTTCTTGCCCAATTTAATTTCTATACACATTTAACTAACTAAAACTATCAATTTAACTAAAAATCAAAACCTAAAAATTTCAATTTCTCTCCCCTAGAATTTCGTCCAGCCCTTGATATTACTTTTTGATCTCTCTCCTCAAGCATGCTAAATGGAAATAAAGGCATAGAAAAGGTAGAAATCAAGCTAAAATTGAAAAATCTTATCGTTAGACGCATAAACAGGTGAAAAACGTGAATTTCCCTTTGAATTTTCTTGTTTCTCTTTGGTTTTTCTTTTTTTCTTCCTTTCCTCTCTATTTCCTCTCTTGTTCTTCCTTATGGCCAGCTAGCACTTAAAATGGGGTTTAAATGGGCTGACTTTTCATTAAAAAAATATTATTTCATTAAAAAATACCACGTGTAACTTTTCCATTGGCCCATTTTTAAAATTTCATCCATTTGTTTCCAATTTTTCACCATGCACTTGTCCCACATATCCATAGCTTAGATAAAATTCTCAGACTTATCCAAAGTCTCGGTGGAGTAATTTTTAAAATTTACACTTTTGCTCCAGTAAAAGTGAAAAATTACATTTTTGCCCAAAAAACTAAAAAATTGCCCATAGACATATTTTTCATCCCTTATACACATACCATTCTCAAATTTGTAAAATTTGATCTAAATTCTCTCAAAATCTCAAATTTTGTCCGCAAGTGGTAAAATTACGATTTTACCCCTACACTCTAGAAATCACCAGAATTAAACTTTTTCACTTCCTATCATTAAATTATACTCCAAATAGTTAATCTTGGTCAAAAATTTCACTCCCTGATCAAATTATTATCTTAGGTGACAAAATGAACACTTTTGCCCTTGAACATCAAAATTTTTAATTTTACCCCTAATGAACTCTTGAACTCCGAACAATCATTTTTAGTCATTCCTTGACTATAAAATATTAAATTTCATCCTACAATTCCTATTTGAACTAGTTCGAGGTTAAATCAATTTAAGTGTACCGTTAGGTACAATATCGAGTTTCGTCTATTCTTAGGTGCTTTTTCTAGCATAATAACATGCTACTCAGTGCATGTATGTCATAACATATATTTATAGGGTCGGGTTTTACAATTATTGTAATAAAGAGTAGTGAGAGAATCTATACAGGGTGCAACTCCACACCCTTGCATGAATTTCTAAATCCATATAGCTTTTTTTGCATTTTCACTTGTAGCAACATGCTTTACTTTAGTTGCGGAATCCTCAATGGTACTTTGCTTGCAACGTCTCCAACTTATTGCTCCCTTTCTTAAAGTGAACACAAACTAAAATGTTGATTTTCTATAAACCACATTTGACTGAAAATCAAAATCTATATATCTTGTCACTACTAAATCTTCTTCGTCAAACACTAAAGAACAATGCTTAGTTCAATTCATATGTCTTACTATGTGTTTCACTATTATCCAATGTTTAGGGATGGATTAGATTGGTATCCACTCATAATGCTAACCCAATAACAAATATCTAATTGAATACATAAAATGGCATACATGGGACTTCCTATTGTTGATGCATTAGGATAGTTTCTTAGCTTCGCTCTTTGCTTTTGAGATATAGGAAATATTCTTTTAAAGTGATGAATTCCTTGTCTAAAGGGTAGAAACCATTTCGTGGAATTATGCATGCTAAACTTGGTTAATATGTTACAAATGTAATTTGCTTAGGACAATGCCAACAAGCTCTTCTTTTGGTCTATAATTTGGTTCCAAGCATATAAAATTCTTCACTGTGAAACCTTAGATTTTGAATATACACGTAGAATAGCATAATAGTGGTGACGTGGACCAAGGGTAATTTTATCCTTTTACTTAGTGAGCTTAATTAAACCTTTTAAACCAAAAAATTTAACAGTTTATTTTTTTGAGAAATCATTTTATATTATATTAAAACCTATTGGGAAAAAAAGAGAGGGAAATAAGAAAAAAGATGCGTACTTTTGACAAAAGGAAAAAATTGTAATTTTTACAAAGGTCTTTTTTGACTTTTCCATTTAGTCAAAGCTTTCAAGAAAAGCTTTGTTCTTCCTTTGTCCTTCAAACAGTCCACCCCTCCTTCATTATTTTTTTCTTCCACATTTTTCTTTTATCACATTTCTTCTCCTTTTTCCTTCATTCTTCCTCTTTCCTTTTTCATCTTCTCCTTCTACACAAACCACCAACTCAACAACCCTATTTATCTTTTTTACTAGCATAACCTAAAGAGAGAAAATGTTTTATCTTTTTCTTTGTTTTTCTCTTTATACCACTTTACTTAAATACAAAGTTTTAATCTTGGATCCTTCCATTTCTAAGCAAATCAAGGTAAGATTTTAAGCATCTAAACTTCCAATTTCATGGGTTTTTAATTTAAGATTTTTCCTCTCTAATTTTCAAGTTTTCTCTCTTATAAAGTATTAAGGTTTTTGATTCCAATCTTATATTCAACTCACTAAAGCAAAGAAACTTTAAATTTGAGTTGTTATATCAATGGGTTTATAATTTAGACTACATTTCTAGGTTAAATTTTAGGTTAGGATGACATTTAGTTATGGTATATTTTATAGGTTTAATAAATTTCAAATTTAGTTTGAATTCAATGTTGATTGTAATTATTTTAGGTGCTATTGAGCCTCCATGACCCCATATTTAAGAAACTCTTGGTGGATGGGTAATTGGTGTCAAGAAATTTGTCAAACTTGTGATTTATGAGTGTTGGTCCCTATAATATGTGCTAGAGTGGGGGGGGGGGGGGGGGGTGAATAGCACAATTTGGCTCTTAACAATATTGGAAACTAATTTCTAGAACTTAAGAAAATAAAAACAGAGTATAAGATGCACAACATTTAGAGTGGTTCGGTCCAAGACCTACATCCACTACCTTGATTATCCAACCAAGGATTTTCCCACAAATCCACTAAGAACAGGTGAAATTCACAAGCTTTCACCAAGCTTTACAATGGCTTTTCGCATGCTCAGCCAAAACATTTTACACTAGTTTTTCACGGGATCAACTAAAACCCAAGGTGATTTTCCAAGGCTCAACCACAACCTACAACAATCAAGCTATCCCAAGCTTGAATAACCTCTTAAAGTGACTTCCTCACTCTAAGAATACAAGAGAAGTAATAAAAGAAGGTACCTATGATCACTGGTTGATCTGAGTGGTACAAGATTGAGTGCTAAATACAAATGCAAAGAGTAGGCGTTTAAATGTAGACAAGTGCAGTGAAGCTTTTCTGGTTTTTCAACTTTTTATAGCTCAAATCTCATTCAAGGCTTCTAAAAACTTGTTTCTAATTGTTAGAAGACCTTTTTATACTTAAAGATGCAACTCTGATGGCAGTTTGACAGTTTATGACCGTTGAAAACAGTTGAGGATGGGTTCTAGCCGTTAATCTGTCTTGTAGTGCTCTGGTTCAAATTGCAGACAGAGAGCTCTTAGTCGACTAACTTGTCGACTAAGTTGATTCTGTTTCTGGTTTATAGATCTTGGCAGAGAGTAGTTAGTCGACTGTCTTGATCGACTAAGTTGATTCTGTTTCTTAAACTCTTCAGCTTGCCATTTCTCCAATTTGAAACTTTGATCAACCAACATTCTTCCTTGTTTCACCAATAAGCTTCCTCTTTGTTAGATAGTTACATCTTGTTGATTTTATCCTTCTTTTTCTTTCAAAAAATACTCTTTGAAGAGTTAATAAATTAATTTCCTGCACATTCAAGTAAAGGTACTAGACACACATAAATGGGAATGTTTTATTATCATCAAAAACTAATAGAGCCAACAATCTCCCCCTTTTTGATGATGACAAAACATTCCTTGATTAACAACATAGTGTCTTTTTAATTTTTTTAGTTTTCTGCATAAAATGAGGATTGCTCCCCCTAAGTATAAGCTCTCCCTTCGTGTGTGTGCATATTTTGCTTATTTTATTGCAGCCAATTTTATTCTCGTCATATAAAAAATGATATTGTACATTTAGAGTATACATATGTGCAGCAATGTAGAGTGATTTGCAGCAAGTAAGTATTAGCAGATCATCATTAAACTTTCAACTTTAAGTGTTGACAGATTTTCATCAATGTTCCAGCAACTGTCAACAGTTTATTGATTTCAGATTTTGTCTACATCATTCATGTTTCAATTGATATACTATACACACCATCTATATCTATTTACAAACAGAAGTTATTCACAATGCCATAACAAAAATCATTTATAAACATCAATATCAGCATAGCATTAGCAGATTTTGTTCATGACAGTAAAAATACCAAAATTTTAGCAAACTTCAATTTGTAACAGTTAAGCATCATAGTTATATCAGCATTCATATTTCACATATAACCACATAAACAAGAAAATTAAAACTGAGTGTTTAAGTGCCACAATGGCACAAATAACAGTTAATAAAAAAGTATTTCGAAATTGCCCTTGGACAGTTTTGCTTCCTATCTCCTATTTTTCTAAGTTCCTGCTCCTGATTTTGCTTTCTTTTCTTTCCTAGGTTCTTGGTTCCTCCACCTTAACATTTTTTTAATTCCTGCACCCATTTTTTGGTTCCTGCACCCATTCTACTCCTTTTTTTTGTCAGCACCAAAGGAAGGGGCTCCTATTCATTTGATGTGTCAGAGGGTGAGAATTCAGTGTCATAGAAAGGGTTTAGGGGAAAAGGAGAAGGCTCTTGGAGAGGTGAATGTTCTGGTGAGGACTTGTTTGAGACAGGGATTGGATTCTGAGGAAAAAAAGCTGAAACTGGTATGGATTTCTCTACCAACCTGGAATACTTTCTTCTTTTGAGAAAAGCTGTCTTGGTGGCGATAGTCTTTCTGCCTTTGGTTGGTGGTATTGCCTTAGTTGGTGGCGCTGTAGTGGCTTTGGCTTTTTTTGCTTTTGCCTTTACTTTGGTAGCTGATGCAGGGTTCTTCCCTTTTTCTACATCTCCACCATCATTTTGAGTTTCTGTCCTGGCAGTGTCTTTTTCAGCTTGTCCCTCTTTAACCATTTGGTGGAAGACATACATAATGGAAACTTTCTCTGAATTTGGAGGAGAGGCCTGCTGTTTCTCTGTCCTTAAACCAACCACTTCTGTCCCTTGTTCTGAATCATTTTTGCTTTAAGGTTCAGGAGAGGGTGTCTTGGCTGACTGATCATCCCTTTGGTGAGAGTCTTCAGACTGCAGAATAGGATGGCAAATTTGTAGGTGGAACCTTTAGCTTGAATGCCAGAACTTCCAACATGAGGAGCAGATTTTTCTGCTAATTTAGCTGAACTTTCAGCACCTTGTTGTGCTGGTGTAGTGCTAGATGTTGCAGAGTTGTCTGCACCCACAGGTTCAGATGGCATGCTTTCTTTCTCCTTTATCTTGATTTCCAACTCAGTCATTTTCTCTTCAACTTTCTGTAGCTTTTCTCTTTGGTCAGTCAGCTTACCATCAATCCTCATGAGCAACTTAAAAATTACTTCATTTGAGAATCTAGAAGAGGCTCCTTCAGATTGAGCAGGTAGGCTGTGTTCTTTTCTTGGACTAGTCTTGGAGGTTTTAATAAACCTTTCTCTATCAAGTACATACCCCATTTTAACCAAGCTGCCATAATAAATAGCTTGATCTCTGCTTTTTACCAAGTCCATATCATACCTTTTTGCCCATATTCCCTTCTTCTGTACGAGGGATGTAATTACATTCCCATACGGTAGGTTAACCTTATCAAGTCTGCAGGCACTTCTCATCTTTTCAATCATATATCTTCCCAGATTCAGAGACATTCCATTGAAGGCATGCTCCATCAGCCAAAGGTCTTGGAGGTTGATGTAGCTAAGGCTTCCACTTCTACCCTGTATATTTGCTGCTGTGAAATAGTGTAGAATTCTAATCTGAGGGCTGGTTATCAAACCAGAATTGCTCTTTGAGGAATATTTTGCTTTCTTCCCAATGATGATCTCCCACAATGAAAACGGATCATATTTTTCAGGAAGCTCAAATTCTCCTTCTTTACATTCTATTTTCAGCAGGTTCCCTAAATCTTCAGCAATCACAATAAACTCTTTTCCATTCAGATATACATTCAATCCATCTTCCACATAGTCATCAGAATCTATTAATTCCTTTTCTTTCAAAGCAATACCATAATAGAATTCTTTAACCAGACTTGGACTATAAGACTTATTTTTAAAGGTGATGTAACCTTTTAGTTTCAGTTCATCAAAGTACTTAGATAAACTAGTTTGGATTTCAACATTTTCCTTAAAACTCTTCCAATCAATAAATTTTCCACAGGAGATTGGTGCATTCTCGATATTCTTGAACCTATATTCATGCAACTTATTCCTAAACTTTGAATAAGAAGAACTAGTACCTTTGTGGAGTGAGGGTTTTGTATTTTCTTCTTCTCAGTTTTTTGCTTCTTTTTTATTAGTTTCTCGAATATTTCTTTCACTGAACCAGGCATGATTTTGAGTTTCTTCTTCAAACTTTTCATTCTTGTTCCTTCCTCCATTGGCTTTTTCCCTTTCTTCTTCTCTGATATCTCTTTACCCTGAGATGTTTTAGCCATATTGGTTCTAGAAATTTCTGAGGGTTTGAGTCGGTTTCAGAGGCAAATAGGAAGATTTAGGTTTTTGTTTTTAGAGCAACGGGTTTTAGGGGAGAGGAAAGAAGAGGTAGTCAGCAGTTATTACTCAGAAAAACTACTCACCTTCCCTTAAGTACTGCCCTATTTTTATTTCTTCATAATTTTAAATTTCCCTCTAAAACTTTGGTTATTTACCTTTGGCAATATTTCTTCATTCTTTTTGCACCAGGTAAACCTAAATTTTTACTACATTTTACTCTTCTTTCTCTAAACTCACTGAGTCTTATTATTTAAAGCTGTTAGACCACTCTTAGTTGACTAAGAAATCCTTAGTTGATTGAATGTATTCTGTTTTCTATGTGAGAACCAAAGGTTTTCTTACAATTCCTTTACACTAATCATCCCTAAATTTCTTCTAATCTCACAGAATCAATCTTCATTCAGAGGTTTGGTAAAAATGTCTGCTAATTGATGTAAAATATTCACAAATTTTATCTTGATGTCATTTTTCACTACATGGTCTCTAATAAATTGGTGTCTAATTTCAATGTGCTTTGTCTTAGAGTGCTGCACAGGGTTTTTTGATATATTGATTGCACTTGTGTTATCATAGTATATTGGTACATTATGCATAATTATTCCATAGTATTTTAATTGTTGCTTGATCCAAAGAATTTGTGCACAGCAACTTCCTAATGATACATATTCAGCCTCTGCTGTAGATAGTGCCATTGAATTTTGCTTCTTGCTGGACCAAGATACAAGCATGCTTCCTAAAAATTGGCATATTTCACTAGTGCTTTTCCTATCAGTTCTGCTACCAGCAAAGTCAGCATTTGAATATCCAACTACGCTAAGAGTTGAGTCTCTAGAGCACCATATTCCTAGTCCTTGAGTGTCTATGAGGTATCTAAAAATTCTCTTAATAGCTGTTAGGTGTGTTTCTTTAGGCTGTAACTAAAATTTAGCACACAAGCACACACTAAACTAAATATCTAGTTTACTTGCTATTAAGTAGAGAAAAGAGCCGATCATACCTCTATAGAGCTTTTGATCTACATCCTTACCTTTTTCATCTAAGTCGAGTTTGGTGGATGGACTCATTGGTGTGGAAATTGATTTCAGCTTTAGCATATCATGAGTACATCTTTCTTGGTTGATGAAGATTCCTTCCTCACTTTGTTTGATTTGAAGACCAAGGAAGTACTTCAGCTTTCCCTTCATACTCATTTCAAATTCACCCTGCATTTCCTTAGCAAAGTTCTTGCATAAAGCCTCATTAGTTGCACCAAATACAATGTCATCCACATATATTTGCACAACAATTAAATCATTTAGATATCTTTTTATGAATAATGTAGTATCGATGCTGCCTCTAGCCTCTATCATACCCTTTTTCAACTAGAAATTTTGAAAGCCTCTCATACCAAGCTCTAGGAGCTTGTTTCAATCCATACAAGGTTTTATGAAGTTTGAAAACATGATCAAATTTTTCAAAGTCTTCAAAACCAGGTGGTTGTTCTACATGTACTTCCTCTTGAATTAATCCATTTAAGAATGCACTTTTTGTTGGTCCTCTTAATATGTGCTAGAGCGGGGGGTGAATAGCACAATTTAGCTCTTGACAAGATGAGGAACTAATTTCAAAACAAGAAAAGTAAAAACAGAGTAGACAATGGATAACAATTTATAGTGGTTCGATCCAAGACCTACATCCACTGCCTTGATTATCCAACCAAGGATTTTTCCAACAATTCACTCAGAATCTGGTGAAATTCACAAGCTTCCACCAAGCTTTTACAATGGCTTTTCCCAAGCTCAGCCACAACTTTTACACTAGTTTTTCCCGGGCTAAACTAAAACCCAAAGTGGTTTTCCAAGGCTCAACCACAACCTATAACATTCAAGCTTTCCTAAGCTTGAACAACCCCTTAGAGTGACTCCCGCACTCTAAGTATACAATAAGTGGTAAAATAAAGTACCTATGATCACTGGATGATCTGATTGGTACAGGATTGAGTGCTAATCACAAATGCAAAGAGTAGGCATTGAGTTGCAGATAAGTGCAGTGAAACTTTTCTAATTTTTCCCTTTTCTATAGCTCAAATCTCATTCAAAGCTTTAAAAAACTTCTTTCTCATTGTTGGAAGACCTTTTTATACTTGGAGATGCAACTCTGATGGCAGTTGGGCCGTTTATGCCCGTTGGAAATAGTTAAAGATGAGTTCTAGTCGTTAATCTGTCTTGTAGTGCTCTGGTTCAAGTTGCAGATAGAAAGCTCTTAGTCGATTAACTTGGTTGACTAAGTTGATTTTGTTTATGATTTGTAGATTCTGGCAGAGGGCACTTAGTCGACTGACTTGGTTGACTAAGTTGGTTCTGTTTCTCAAACTCTTCAGCCCGTCATTTCTCCAATTTGAAATTTGGTCAACCAATGTTCTTCCTTGTTTCACCAATAAGCTTCTTCCTTGTCATTCAGTTATATCTTGTTGAATTTATCCTTCTTTTTCTTTCAAAAATACTTTTTGAAAGGTCAAGAGATTAATTTCATATAATAATTTCCTGCACACTTAAATAAAGGAGTTAGACACAAATAAATGGGAATGTTTTATTATCATCAAAAACTAATGGAGCCAACACTTTTTACATCTATTTGGAACAATTTAAAATTCATGAAACATGTAAAAGCTAGCAACAACCTTATGGCTTTAATCCTAGTAACCGAAGTAAAAGTTTCATCATAATCTATTCTTTCTTCTTGGTTGTATCCTTTTGCTACCAACCTAGCTTTATTCCTAACTACATTTCCTTGCTCATCTACCTTATTTCTAAATACCCATTTTGTACCAACAATAGGGTGATTTGAAGGTCTTGGTACTAATGACCATACACGACTCCTTGTGAATTGATCAAGTTTTTCTTGCATGGCCATTATGCAACTTTCCTTTTTTTCAGCTTCTTCAAAGTTTTTAGGTTCAATTTGAGATATAAAAGCTGAAAACTCACAAGTTTCTCTTGTTGCTTTCCTAGTTTTAACTCTTTGTGAAATGTCACCTATTACTTGGTCTTGTGGGTGATCTCTTACAAATCTCTAACTCTTTGGTAGATCATCATGCTGATTTTCTGCTCTTCACAGATTTTCTAGAGGTGGAGTTTCATTTTCTCTTCTAGGTGAGCTTTCTTCATTATTTTTGTTGTTTTCTAAGCTCATTTCCTCCATTTGTTTTTCTAGGACTTCTACATCATCATCGACATCATTTTTGTAAAGCATTTGACTTATCAAAAGCTACATGAATTGATTCTTCAACGGTCAAGGTCCTTTTGTTAAAAACTTTATAGGCCTTTGAGTTTAAAGCATATCCTAAAAATATTGCTTCACCACTCTTTGCATCAAACTTCCGTAGGGGCTATTTTCCATTGTTCAATACAAAGCACTTGCAACCAAAACTCCTAAGATGAGAAATATTTGGTTTGCTACCTTTGTAAAGTTCATATGGAGTCTTTGAAATCAAAGGTCTTATTGAGACTCTATTAAGAATATAAGTTGCTGTATTTACTGCCTCAGCTCAAAGATATTTAGGTAGGTTGTTCTCACATAGCATAGTCCTAGCCATTTCTTTTAGGATTCGATTTTTCCTCTCTACAACTCCATTTTGCTGGGGTGTTCTAGGTGCAAAAAAATTATGATCCAACCCCTTTTCATTACAAAATTTTTCAAACTCATCATTTTCAAATTCTCTTCCATAATCACTCCTTATGCTAACTATGGCTAGTTCTTTTTCATTTTCTACTTTTTTACAATGACTTAAGAATGCTTGTAGAGCATCATTCTTATGAGCAAGAAAATACACCTAAGTATATCTAGAATAGTCATCGACTATTACAAAGCCATAAGATTTTCCTCCTAAGCTAGTTGTGCTTATTGGACCAAATAGATCAATATGTAACAATTCAAGAGGTCTAGATGTTGACACTATCTTTTTAGTCTTCAAGGATGTTTTAACTTGTTTTCCTAGTTGGCAAGCATCACATATCTTATCATTTTCAAATCTTAAATTTGGCAACCCAACCACTAGATTCTTTCTAATCAATTTTGACATAGTATGCAAACTTGCATGTCCTAATCTTCTATGCCATAACCAGCTATCATTTTCAGCATTTGCAACAAGGCATACTTCACTATTTACTTCAAGATCTTCAAGAAAAATTACATACATATTCTTCAATCTATTTCCTATAAATGAGATTTTATTTGTACTCATATCTATCACTTCACACTTAGTTGAATCAAAACATACTTTAAATCTTTTATCACATAATTGACTAATACTTAGTAAATTGTGCTTTAATCCTTTAACCAACAACACATGACTGATTTGAGTTTGGGAATTTTTAACAACCGTACTTATACCATTGATTCTGTCTTTTGAATCATCTCCAAAGGATCCGGTTCCTCCCTTTCTCTTATCTAGTTGAGCAAACAACATTTCATGTCCTGTCATGTGCCATGAACAGCCACTGTCCAAGTACCAAGGCTATTTCCTCTTGAGTTAAGCTCTTGAACATGTCTCTTTTAAGTCTAGCTCAACCTACAAAATAGAATTTCAGTTTTTCTTTATAGGTACCCATACTTTGATGAGTCATTGAGTGTTAGTTGCAACAAAAGATCCCTTAAGAACTCAGATTTTCTTTACTTTCTGCACTATTCTTTTCTTAAAACAGTCATATGATAAATAACCATGTTTACCACAATTATAATGTCATGACTCGGAACCTCACTCAGGCCCATGACAACCGTCGCTACGTCCCAATTGACACTCATTACCCGAAATGCCAATCAGAATCCCGCAAGGCTTACATATCAGTTTCTTGCATTTTCTGTGAGCAATCGTTTTTAAACATTCCATTTTAAACAATTTCTAGTAGTTTCCTGCTCAAGTAAATCAAAAGATAAAAATATTTTAAAAGGATTTATAGATAAATATCACTATTCAAAATATTGATTAAAATATAGCATTTTTTTTATATAAAACAATATTTATAGAAACATGTGTAAGAAATCTTTTGTAACGTGTAAGTAAAATAAATTCACACATAGAAAAATTTACAAAGTTATAATGTACAATAATGGTTACAATGACAAGTGGCCCAAAATACACCCAGTGTTGGTGCTAGAAACCTACTGTCTGTGTGGTAGAGATGTCAACTGGAATCCTTGACAAAATAAGGTATCTACAAGCTACCACAGACCTAAAATGTTTAGAAAGGAGGTGGGTGAGATTTTGCAATCCCAATGAGTACACAGACATTATCATAAATATCTAAAGGTGAGTAACAGGGAGGCAAGTTTAAACAACAAATCACAAACCATTTCATAATGTTTTCAATTTATTTCTTAAACCATAAAATATTTGTAATTTACCAAAACAGTTGTTAAGGCTTATGTTTTTTATAAAAAAAAACAAGGCTCAAGCCAAAACTAATCCTCGAGGATACCTTGGCTGAGGCATCTAACTTAGTCCGCCAAGGTTGTTATAACATTTACATGTGAAACACATTTTTATTTTTAAAACAAGTCGTTCCTTGGTGTTGGTCGAGTTATACATTCACGGGGGGGTTCGACGTGAAGTGAGCTCTAATACTACTCTGGGAGTTACCCTCCTCGCCTCTACAACCAGAGTAACTATATAACCGGCTTTACAGTGCCCCTCTAATAGGCAGTCCACGAAAATCAGTCACTGCAGTGACTAACCCACCAATTTTAATAAAATTTCGATAGTATAACGTGACTTTTATTTATTTATCCAGCCTGCATAGTAAAAACAACTTACATAAATTTTCCAATGCACTTACAAAATATAGCCACATAAACTTATCTCATAAGCCATTCATAGGAAAATATATAATTTTCAAGATAGTTAATATCCTCCAATTACTCAATTTCATAATCAACCCAATATATCTTTATTTGTCCCATTTATTTGTAAAACATCAAACATCCCGTTTTAATCTCGTTTTCATTTCATAAAATACATAAAGAGCATTTAAAAATAAACTCTAGATAATTTACAATAATAATAAGTTTACTCACCGTTTGTACAAACTAAAAGCTTTCTAGGTGCCCCGATAACTACTCGTCGGGTACGATTTCCTTGCCTTTACCGAAAGGCTGTCCTCTTAGACACATTACAAAAATTTACTCAATTCATCACATCAATGCTAAATCACTATATATTTGACTTAAATCCTATACTAATGCATGGCATGAAATGTAATAGCCAAAAACGACTTAAAGGCGGTATTAACCTATTTTTGGCACTTTACCTGATAAATTGCTAACGTGCTCCATTTTAGCTTTAAATTGTCCCATTCTCTCTCCAACATTTCTAACCATTAATTATCAGCCAATATTCCTCTAAAATCACCAAAATCAGCTCACTCTCTTCCTTGGAAAATTCAGCCAAAAATGAGACATTAACTCGGTTAATTTTCCACTTTGTTTTTCTATCACATTAAACCATTTTTCATCATTTTCTCTTCATTTCTCTTAGAATAAAAATCAGATTATCATCATTGTACCTCATTGCAGATTCGGCCAAAGGTGGGTATTGTGAAAATTTAATGCTTTCTTGCCCAATTTAATTTCTAAACACATTTAACTAACTAAAACTACCAATTTAACTAAAAATCAAAACCTAAAAATTTCAAAATCTCTCCCCTAGAATTTTGTCCAGCCCTTGATGTCACTTTTACATCTCTCTCCTCAAGCATGCTAAATGGAAACAAAGGCATAGGAAAGGTAGAAATCAAGCTAAAATCGAAAAATCTTACCGTTAGACGTGTAAACGGGCGAAAAACGCGAATTCCCCTTTGAATTTTCTTGTTTCTTTTTGGTTTTTCTTTTTTTCTTCGTTTCCTCTCTAGTTTCTCTCTTGTTCTCCCTTATGGCTGGCCAGCACTTAAAATGGAGTTTAAATGGGCTGACTTTTTATTAAAATAATATTATATCATTAAAAAATGCCACGTGTCACTTTTCCATTGGCCCATTTTTAAAATTTCATCCATTTGTTTCCAAATTTTCACCATACACTTGTCCCACATATCCATAGCTGAGATAAAATTCTCAGACTTATCCAAAGTCTCGGTGGAGTAATTTTTAAAATTTACACTTTTGCCCCCGTAAAAGTGAAAAATTACATTTTTGCCCAAAAAACTGAAAAATTGCCCATAGACATATTTTTCATCCCTTATACTCATACCATTCTCCAATTTGTCAAATTTGATCTAAATTCTCTCAAAATCTCAAATTTTGTCCGTGGGTGGTAAAATTACGATTTTACCCCTACACTCTAGAAATCAGCAGAATTAAAGTTTTTCACTTCATATCAGTAAATTATACTCCAAATAGTTAATCTTGGTCAAAAATTTCACTCCATTATGAAATTATTATCTTAGGTGGCAAAATGACAATTTTGCCCCTAAACATCAAAATTTTTAATTTTACCCCTAATGAACCCTCGAACTCCGAACAATCATTTTTAGTCATTCCTTGACTATAAAATATTAAATTTCATCCTACGATTTCTATTTGAACTAGTTCGAGGTTAAATCAATTCAAGTGTACCGTTTGGTACAATTTCGTGGTTTATAATTCTACCCCCCTTAAAATAAAATTTTGACCTCAAAATTTCACTTACCAGATTCGACAAATAGATGCCGGTATTGGCTGCTCATCTGATGCTTTACTTCCCATGTCATTTCTTCCATTCGAGCATTCTTCCACAATACTTTCACCATTGGAATGCTCTTGTTCCTCAGCACTCGATCCTTTCGATCTAGAATACGTACCGGCTACACCTCGAACTTTAAATCTTCATGCAGTTCAATCGGTGGTGTCTCTAGAATGTGGGAAGGATCGAGAACATACTTTTTCAACATTGAGACATGGAAGACATTATGGATCCGATCTAACTCTGGGGGTAATTCAAGTCTGTAAGCCATTAGCCCAATCCTTTCAATGATACGAAAGGGTCCAATGTATCTCGGGTTAAGCTTTCCCCTCTTCGCAAATTGAATCACACCTTTCATTATCCAATAAAACACCATAATTTATCATGATAGTATAATCAATAACATTTAATACTTCAAAGTATTCAAATTATTACCTTTCCAAGGAGAAACCTTAAGAAAAACTTTATCATCGATCTCAAACTCCAAGTCTTTTCTCCATTTATTTGCATAGCTCTTCTGCCTATCCTGGGCTACCTTTAGCCTCTCTCGTATAACCTTGATTTTGTCATTAGTTAAATCGATCAATTCCACAATAACTAACTTCTTTTCACCCACTTCGTCCCCACAAAGTGGAGTACGACATTTCCTTCCATATAAAGCTTTGTATGGTGCCATACCAATGCTAGACTGGAAGTTGTTGTTGTAAGCAAATTCCACTAACGGCAAGTGTCAATCCCAACTTCCAAGAAAATCCATGACACAAGCCCTCAACATATCCTCCATAGTTTGGATAGTCCTCTCTGACTGACCATTTGTCTGTGGGTGAAAAGCAGTGCTAAATTTCAATTTGGTTCCGAGAGCTTCTTGAAATTTCAGCCAAAATCGAGAAGTGAATCGAGGATCTCAGTCTGACACTATAGAAATGGGAACTCCATGTAGCCTCACAATCTCATCTATATAGAGTTGAGCCAGCTTCTCAATAGAATATGTACTATGGACAGCTAAAAAGTGAGCAGACTTAGTCAACCGATCTACGATCACCTAAATTGCATCCTTTCCCCTCTGTGTCTGCGGCAGTCCCAAAACAAAATCCATAGTTACATGCTCCCATTTCCACTCGGGAACAGGTAAAGATTAAAGTGTACCTACTGCCCTCTGATGCTCCGCCTTAACTTGCTGACATACGAGACACTTTGCTACAAATTCTGCGACTTCTCGCTTCATACCTGGCCACCAATAATTCTCCCTGATAGTCCTATACATCTTGGTGTTTCCAGGATGTAATGCATAGGCAGATGAATGGGCTTCTTCCATGATCGCCTGTCTCAACTAGTTTCCCTCAGGAACACAAACTCGGTCTCTAAACATCAAGACGTTATCCTCTCCGAGTCTGAACTCACTAACTCCCCCATCGGTCAATTTTTGAATTTCTTTCCTTAACTCATCATCAGACCTCTGAATGTCCTTGATCTGATTAAGTAACGAAGGTCGCACGTTGAAGTTTGCCAATAAGGATCCATCATCACCATTTCTCAACTGGACCCCAAGAGATTTCATCCCTAATAATGTTGGAAAACAACAACTCTGAAGTGCTGCTAAAAACGATGAAGACTTACGACTTAAGGCATCAGCTACAACGTTCGCCTTTCCCGGATGATAGTCTATCACCAAGTCATAATCTTTTATCAACTCCAACCATCGCCTTTGCCTCATATTAAGCTCTTTCTGAGTGAGCAAATATTTTAAACTTTTGTGATCCGTAAATATCCGACAATGCTCACCATACAAGTAATGCCTCCAGATTTTTAAAGCAAACACCATTGCTGTTAACTCTAAATCATGGGTAGGGTAATTTACTTCATGCTTCTTCAACTGCTAGGAAGCATAAGCTATTACTTTCTCATCCTGCATCAACACACACCCTAACCCCAACTTAGATGCATCACTGTACACCACAAATCCCTTACCACTCACAAGAAGTGTTAAAACGAGAGCGGAGGTTAACCGGTTCTTTAGCTCCTGAAATTGATTCTCACAAACATCATCCCACACAAACTTAACTCCCTTACGAGTTAGACAGGTCAAAGGAGTTGCTATTAAGGAAAACCCCTGAACAAACCTCTGATAATAACCGGCTAATCCGAGGAAACTACAAATCTCCGTCACTGTCTTAGGTTGCTCCCATTCTAAAATTGCCTCTACCTTCTTGGGATCAACATATATTCCAGCTCTCGACACTACGTGTCCCAAGAATACCACTTCCTATAACCAAAACTCACACTTCGAAAACTTTGCATACAACTTTCTTTCCTGCAAAGTTTTTAATACTATACGCAAGTGGGCAGCGTGCTCATCATTATCTCTCGAGTAAACCAGTATGTCATCAATGAACACAATAACAAACTTGTCCAAGTAAGGGTGGAACACCCTGTTCATGAGATCCATAAAAGCTGCCGGTGCGTTAGTTAACCCGAAAGGCATGACCAAGAACTCATAATGACCGTACCGAGTCCTGAACGCTGTCTTGGGTACATCCTGTTCTTTAATCCTCAACTGATAATACCCAAACCTTAGATCAACCTTAGAAAACACTGTAGCTCCCTGTAATTGATCGAAAAGATCATCAATCCTCGGTAACGGATACTTGTTCTTAATGGTCATTCTGTTAAGCTGTCGGTAATCGATACATAACCGAAGTGTACCGTCTTTCTTTTTCACAAATAAAATCGGTGCTCCCCACAGAGATGTACTAGGGCGTATAAAACCCTTGTCCACTAACTCTTTCAACTGCACTTTTAACTCCTTCAACTCTGCCCAAGCCATTCTATATGGAGGAATAGAGATAGAGGCAGTACCCGAAAATAAATCAATGGTGAATTCTAACTCACGATCGGGAGGAAGTCCCGGTAATTCATCAGGAAATACATCAGAGAACTCACTTACTACGGGGACATTCTCTAACTTAGGTTCCTCCCTCGATATATCAATCACGTGAGCCAAGTATGCCGGATATCCCTTTCGCACCAATTTCAAAGCTTTGAGGGCCAAGATTACACAAAACGGTAATACTAGACGCTCCCCCGTAAATACAACTTCTGCTCCCTCTAAACTCTGGAGAATCACTTCTTTCTTAAAACAATCCACCTTTGCTTGATGAGTGGACAACCAATCCATACCCAAGATCAAATCAAAGTCCCGAATCTCCAAAGGGATTAAATCACCCATGAATTCTTCTTCCCCAACTTTAATACCACAGTCTCTATAATACGTATTTCTTACTAATCGCTCGCCTAGAGGAGTATGCACTACAATATCTTCCTCTAATGATGACAGGTTCCTATATGAGAATGATACAAATGATATGCTCACGTATGATCTATCGGGGACTGAATCTATCAAAACATGTGCATCTCTATCAAACATAATCATAGTACCTGTCACGGTGCTAGGTCGAGCTCGGGCTTCATCCTCAGTCACTGCAAAGACCCTGGTCGAAATCTGGGACTGCGGTTTGGAAGATGGCTGCTCTAGGGTATTACTCCCTATGCCTGACCGTATCACTGGGCCCTATCTGGACTGTGATCCTGAAGTGTCTCTCCGCTGTATACTAGGACGAGTCGGAGGAGTAGAAGTAGTTATTGTACCCTGTCTCAGTTGAGGACAATTTCTCTTGATATGCCCCTGTTGGCCGCATTGAAAACACTTTACAGGCTATCTACATGACCCAACATGAAATCTTCTGCAATTACGGCATCTGTCCAATCCTCCTGAAGTCCTCCCTTGACTACTAATCACTGGCCGATCAAATCTAGAAGATCTCGGCTGTGATTGCTGAGATCGAGGTCTAGTGGATGCCACATACGCTGAGGTAGTACTTCCTGTAATAGATGTCAAATCTCTACCTCTCTTTGAAGACTGACTCGGAAACGTAGGCAGATTCCTTCTCTTTGCGAACTCAGCTCGGATCCGTCTATTCTCAGTGGAGAGCTTCTCAGCCCTTAAGGCCATCTGCACAACTTCCTTATGTGGCTCCCTACCAGTCACTGTCATCCGTTCCTTGATCTCATTATGGAGCCCTTCCTCGAAATAATTTACTTGATATTGCTCAGATTTCACCAGATTCAGCACATATAACATCAACTCGTTAAAATGAGTCTCGTACTCCTCTACAGTTAGATTTCCTTGTTTCAAGCTCAGAAATTCTCTTTTCTTTTCTTTTTGATGAAAGTAAGTAAAATACTGACCATCAAATTCTCTAAGGAAGTCAGACCATGTTTGAGGAGTAGTGGAACAGGACTTCACCGAATTCCACCAAGTACGAGCCCTATTCTCTAGTAATCTAGTAGCCACCATTAGCTTCATATCGTCATCTAATCTCATATAAGAAAGAGTCTCCGAAACTTGATTAACCCTATCTTTAACTGCGATCGCATCCAACTCACTAGTAAACGAGACGCACCCAACTGTCTAGCTTCTTTCAATTTCTTAGAAATGGAGACGTCCGGTGTCTGGGGTGGAATAGGAGGTGGTGGTACTGGGGCTGTTATAGGAGAATCAGTGGGTGAAACTAGACCAGCCTGAGCTTGGCCTGCAAGAGTAGCGAGAAAAGCCGCTAATGCCTGAGTTGCCTCGGGTGTCATGGCAGATACGCCAGGAGTAGCAACAGGTGGTGGAGGAGGTACAGGAATGTCCGTAGACTCAGCAGTAGGAACTGCTCTAAAAGAAGACGCAGCCAACTCCTCTTCTATGGAATTTGACAGACTCTGTCTGGGGCGACCTCTTTCCCTACCGATAGATCTAGTAATAGGTGATAGCTCACGTCGAGGAGGCATAATGATCTACAAAAAGAACGAAATTGGTTTAGACAACTTAATACTCTATATGCAACTAACTAATCTTAACTGGGCCACACTGACATTGTAAATTATTTTAAAAATAACTTTAAATCCAAGAACTTTAAAAATCAAAAACTTCTTTCAAAACCATAAGCTTTTAAACCAAAAGCTCTGATACCAATTGAATTGTCACGACCCGAAACCTCCCTCGGGCCCATGACAACCGTCGCGACGTTCCAATTGGCACTCATTACCCGAAATGCCAATCAGAACCCCACAAGGCTTACATATCAGTTTCTTGCCTTTTTTGTGAGCAATCGTTTTTAAACATTCCATTTTAAACAATTTCTAGTAGTTTCCTGCTCAAGTAAATCAAAAGACAAAAATATTTTAAAAGGATTTATAGATAAATATCACTATTCAAAATATTGATTAAAATATAGCATTTTTTATATAAAACAATATTTATAGAAACACGTGTAAGAAATCTTTTGTAACGTGTAAGTAAAATAAATTCACACATACAAAAATTTACAAAGTTATAACGTACAATAATGGTTACAATGACAAGTGGCCCAAAATACACCCAGTATTGGTGCTAGAAACCTACTGTCTGTGTGGTAGAGATGTCAATTGGAATCCTCTACAAAATAGGATATCTACAAGCTACCACAGACCTGAACTGTTTGGAAAGGAGGTGGGTGAGATTTTGCAATCTCAATGAGTAAATAGACATTATCATAAATATCTAAAGGCGAGTAACAGGGAGGCAAGTTTAAACAACAAATCACAAACCATTTCATAATATTTTCAATTTATTTCTTAAACCATAAAATATTTATAATTTACCAAAACAGTTGTTAAGGCTTATGTCTTTTATAAAAGAAAACAAGGCTCAAGCCAAAACTAATCCTCGGGGATACCTTGGCCGAGGCATCTAACCGAGTCCGCCAAGGTTGTTAGAACATTTACATGCGAAACATATTTTTGTTTTTAAAACAAGTCGTTCCTTGGCGTTGGCCGATTTACACATTCACGTGGGGGTTCGACGTGAAGTGAGCTTTAATACTACCCCGGGAGTTACCCTCATCGCCTCTACAATCGGAGTAACTATATAACCGAGTTTACCGTACCCCTCTAATAGGCAGTCCACCGAAACTCGTCACTGCAGTGACTAACCCACCAATTTTAATAAAATTTCGACAGTATAACGTGGCTTTTATTTATTTATCCAGCCTGCATAGTAAAAACAACTTACATAAATTTCCCAATGCACTTACAAAATATAGCCCCATATACTTATCTCATAAGCCATTCATAGGAAAATATATAATTTTCAAGACAGTTAACAGCCTCCAATTACTCAATTTCATAATCAACCCAATATATCTTTATTTGTCATATTTATTTGTAAAACATCAAACATCCCGTTTTAATCTCGTTTTCATTTCATAAAATACATAAAGAGTATTTAAAAATAAACTCTAGATAATTTACAATAATAATAAGTTTACTCACCGTTTGTACAAACTAAAAGCTTTCTAAGTGCCCCGATAACTACTCGTCAAGTACGATTTCTTTGCCTTTACCGGAAGGCTCTCCTCCTAGACACATTGCAAAAATTTACTCAATTCATCACATTAATGCTAAATCACTATATATTTGACTTAAATCCTATACTAATGCATGGCATGAAATGCAATTGCCAAAAATGACTTAAACGTGATATTAACCTATTTTTGGCACTTTACCCGATAAATTGCTAACGCGCTCCATTTTAGCTCTAAATTGTCCCATTCTCTCTCCAACATTTCTAACCATTAATTATCAGCCAATATTCCTCTAAAATCACCAAAATCAGCTCACTCTCTTCCTTGGAAAATTAGGCCAAAAATGGGACATTAACTCGGTTAATTTTCCACTTTGTTTTTCTATCACATTAAACCATTTTTCATCATTTTCTCTTCATTTCTCTTAGAATAAAAATCAGATTATCATCATTGTACCTCATTCCAGATTCAGCCAAGGGTGGGTATTGTGAAAATTTAATGCTTTCTTGCCCAATTTAATTTCTAAACACATTTAACTAACTAAAACTACCAATTTAAATAAAAATCAAAACCTAAAAATTTCAAAATCTCTCCCCTAGAATTTCATCCAGCCCTTGATGTCACTTTTAGATCTCTCTCCTCAAGCATGCTAAATGGAAACAAAGGCATAGGAAAGGTAGAAATCAAGCTAAAATCGAAAAATCTTACCGTTAGACGCGTAAACGGGCGAAAAACGTGAATTCCCCTTTGAATTTTCTTGTTTCTCTTTGGTTTTTCTTTTTTTTCTTCCTTTCCTCTCTATTTTCTCTCTTGTTCTCACTTATGGCCGGCCAGCACTTAAAATGGGGTTTAAATGGGCTGACTTTTCATTAAAATAATATTATATCATTAAAAAATACCAAGTGTCACTTTTCCATTGGCCCATTTTTAAAATTTCATCCATTTGTTTCCAAATTTTCACCATACACTTGTCCCACATATCCATAGTTTATATAAAATTCTCAGACTTATCCAAAGTCTCGGTGGAGTAATTTTTGAAATTTACACTTTTGCCCTCGTAAAAGTGAAAAATTACATTTTTACCCAAAAAACTGAAAAATTGCCCATAGACATATTTTTCATCCCTTATACTCATACCATTCTCCAATTTGTCAAATTTGATCTAAATTCTCTCAAAATCTCAAATTTTGTCCGCGAGTGGTAAAATTACGATTTTGCCCATACACTTCAGAAATCACCAGAATTAAACTTTTTCACTTCCTATCATTAAATTATACTCCAAATAGTTAATCTTGGTCAAAAATTTCACTCCATTATCAAATTATTATCTTAGGTGGCAAAATGATGATTTTGCCCTTAAACATCAAAATTTTTAATTTTACCCCTAATGAACCCTCGAACTCCGAACAATCATTTTTAGTCATTCCTTGACTATAAAATATTAAATTTCATCCTACGATTCCTATTTGAACTAGTTCGAGGTTAAATCAATTCAAGTGTACAGTTAGGTACAATACCGGGTTTTACATATAACATCTAAGTAATGCTTTAGCTGAATTTTTATTGTGGTATACATCTCTTTTTGAAGATTCATTTTTTAAACATTTAAGAGTTGTGTTTTCATAAAGAATTATTTACAAAGCTTCAGACTTGTTTTCCAGCTTTTGTTTTAAAACCTCAAAGTCTGTTTTTGAGTGTTCTAACTCAACTCGCAAAATATTTCTTTGCTAAAAAACAGAAGTGAATTCTTGTTTGATTTGCTCCAAATCATTTTCAAGTGATGTAGCCTTTTTCTTTAATGATTTATATTTTGAAAAAAGTTTTTCAAATTCATCATAAAGGCACTCATACTCATCTTGTAAATCATCATAAGAATTAATGCAGGGGGATGAGGATACCTCTATTTCATCCTCTTGTGCCATTAAATAGATGTTTGCTCTTTTCTCAGATTTTTCATCATCAGTTTCAGAGCTTGATGTGTCACTGTTCGACCATGCAGTAGCCACCATTGCTTTCTTGGATTTCTTATTTTTCTTGGGAGTTTCATCTTTCAGCAATGGACACTCGGACTTAAAGTGACCAGGTTTCTTGCATTCGTACCAGATGAGCTCTTCCTTTTTGTTGGAGTCAATTTTGTTTCCATTTTTCCACGAGGCACCTTGATCTTTCTTGAAACCTCTTCTAGCTAGCCTTCGATTTCTTCTGCTCATTAGCTTTCTGAATTTTCTTGCAACTAGAGCTAATTCTTCATCATTATCACAAGAAAGCTCTTCCAGCTCTTCTTCAAGGATGCTGGCTTTAAGTGCAATACTCTTTTTCTTTTCCTTTGCTTCCCTTTGGTTTTCTTCTTTTTCTTCTTCTTCTTTAAGCTCCAGCTCATGAGTGAGAAGAAAACCACAAATTTCATCAAGTGTGATGATGTTAAGATCTTTAACCTCTCTAATGGCAGTCACTTTAGGCTTCCAGTTTTTTAGACTCCTAAGCAATCTTTTTACTAATTCATGTTCAGGAATAGGCTTGCCTAGTTGATTCAATTTATTTGTGATGTTTGTAAACCTATCAAGCCTGCTGGTGATGTCTTCACTAGGCTCCATTTTGAACATTTCATTATTATGTGTTAACAGAGCAATTTTGGACTCATTTACTTGAGAAGTCCCTTCATGAATTATTCTAAGTTTTTTCCACACTTGCTTAGCTATTGTACAGCTTGAGACTTTGTTAAATTCAGTGGGGGTTAATGCACAATGCAACTTGTTGATGGGCTTAAAATTTATTTGAACTTTCTTAGTTTCAGCCTAAGTCCATTCAGACCTTGGCTTGGGCATCAACTCATTTGTCACTACATTTATGGTTGAGGGCATAAAGGGTCCATCAGTTATGATGTCCCACATTTCATAGTCTATAGCCCTAATATAGATTAACATTCTTGTGCTCCAATAAGGGTAATTAGAGCCATCAAACAGAGGTGGTTTATTTGTTGATTGTCCCTCAGCAATTGCTGATTTTTGGAGAGCCATATGGATCCTCCCTAAGGATGTTAAGCCTTAATAACAGGGAACAAGGTCTGATACCAATTGTTGGTCCCTATAATATGTGCTAGAGGGGGGGGGGGGTGAATAGCACAATTTGGCTCTTAACAATATTGAAAACTAATTACCAGAACTTAAGAAAATAAAAACAGAGTATAAGATGCACAACAATTTAGAGTGGCTCGGTCTAAGACCTACATCCACTACCTTGATTATCCAACTAAGGATTTTTCCACAAATTCACTAAGAACCGGTGAAATTTACAAGCTTTCACCAAGCTTTACAATGGCTTTTCGCAAGCTCAGCCAAAACCTTTTACACTAGTTTTTCACGGGATTAATTAAAACCCAAGGTGGTTTTCCAAAGCTCAACCACAACCTACAACAATCAAGCTATCCCAAGCTTGAATAACCCCTTAGAGTGACTTCTTCACTCTAAGAATACAAGAAAAATAGTAAAAAAAGGTACCTATGATCACTGGTTGATATGAGTGGTATAAGATTGAGTGTTAAATACAAATGCAAAGAGTAGACGTTTAAGTGTAGACAAGCGCAGTGATGCTTTTCTAGTTTTTCAACTTTTTATAGCTCAAATCTCATTCAAGGCTTTTAAATACTTGTTTCTAATTGTTGGAAGACCCTTTTATACTTGGAGATGCAACTTTGATGGCAGTTTGACAGTTTATGGCTATTGGAAACAGTTGCGGATGAGTTCTAGCTGTTAATATGTCTTGTAGTGCTCTAGTTCAAATTGAAAACAGAGAGCTTTTAGTCGACTGATTTGGTCAACTAAGTTGATTCTGTTTTTGGTTTGTAGATCTTGGCAGAGAATAGTTAGTCGACTGTCTTGGTCGACTAAGTTGATTCTATTTCTCAAACTCTTCAGCCCGCCATTTCTCCAATTTGAAACTTTGATCAACCAATATTCTTCCTTGTTTCCCCAATAAGCTACCACTTTGTTAAACAGTTACATCTTGTTGATTTTATCCTTCTTTTTCTTTCAAAAATACTCTTTGAAGAGTTAATAAATTAATTTCATATATTAATTTCCTGCACACTCAAGTAAAAGTATTAGACACACATAAATGAGAATGTTTTATTATCATCAAAAACTAATGGAGCCAATAATGAGTTTTTATGAAATTTCTATGCTATATTTAAATATTGCTTTATTATATGTTGGTCTCATTGGAATGCTAGAGGGGAGTGAATAGCACTAAAATTTTAAGGTTTACACTTTTGAGCTTGTAGAGCTTTTAATCAGATAAAGGAAGGATGGCTTAAAACTAATTAGAATTAAAATATACCAAGTTAGGAAATGTAGAGAGAAGTGAACAATATAAGAGTCTTTATAATGGTTCGGTTCCTTTAACCTACATCCATTACCTTGATCTCTTAATCAAGGATTTTTAGCCTAACTTCATTATATAAGTGGAATTGATAGCTTCCACCAAGCTTTTATAAGGTAAGCTTCTAACCCAAGCTCTAATCCCTTATAATGATTTCTAAAGTGCTTCCCACACTCTAAATTTCCAAGAAAAAGAAGAAAAATAAGTACCACTAGGTACCTTTACAAATTTGGAAAGATTACAATCAAGTTCAAACACTTTTTCAAAAATAAGAATGAAGAACAAGTGTTTTTGGTGAAGGTTCTTTTGGCTTTTTGCTTAAAGTGGCTCTTTTTGCTTCAAGTTTTCTTTCTTTAACTGTTGAAGCTTCTTTTTATACACGGGGAGGCAGATTGTGTTGTTCAAGATAGAATCTAGCTATTAGGGATAACTTTGATGCCATTCTAGCCGTTATTTTGCCCTATAGTGTTTAAATTCAAATGGGCAGACAAAGTTCGGCTAACTGGTTACGGGCAACTCTAATTAATTACAGCTTCTCTGCGTTACACTGTGTTACTGTTGTGTACACTGTGTTAACTGATTAGAGGAGACTCGAACCGATTAAGAGATCTCTATCTTCAAGGTTCTCTACTCAGCAAACTTCTTTTAATTGGTTAACTCTCCCTTTAACTGATTGGAGCTTCATTTCCTTTAGCCTTAATCGATTGACACAAGCTCTAATCAATTAAAAAATATTTGAAGTTGAATTTCTCCATTTTGGTTCCCTTCAATGGTTAAACGTATTTCAAATTTGAATTTTGGCACTTGGAGGTTCTTTAGGTCTTGTGCTCTAACCAATTAACCCCATGCATTAACCGATTTGCATACCTTTGTTTTCCTTTTTCCAACCCCTTCTTAATCAGTTAAGCCTAGTGCTAATTGCAGTTGATTTCTCACGCAAGTGCACATATCGTTAACAAGTAATTTAGTGGATAGTAGAATTCATTCCCATGGAGAATTGAATTAATCCTTAATTGTTAACTACTAAAATCATCACACCATAATCTTATCCAAACAATTAAAAATTAAATTAAAAAGAAAAATTAATTTTAACAAACTAAAGACTAGAGCTAATCTAAATTAACTAGCTAAATTATTTTATTAAATCCAATTGACTTTTAGACCTAAGATTATGATATCCCTCAATAATTTATTTGAATATTGTCTCTCTCTCTTAACTAAGTTTAATGGATTAAGATGTTAACCTAAAGTTTTAATTTATTTACAAGTCTCTGTCGAGTATCTCTTAAAAATATATTTCTCAATTAACTTACTATATGTCTATGTAAATTAAATTAAAGAAAGATTCATTAAGTTCAGGCTGTGATTCTGGCTACGTATGGCTTATAGGTGTATGTCTACCTTATATGCAAATCAAACCACCTAATCAACTAAGTGCATTCGATCATATGCTATTCTATTCAAGGTTTACCTAAATCTCCTTTGTCAAGGTTTAACCAAGGTTTCCAATTCAATCTAATTGGTGGTCAATCAACTAGAAGCATTAAGAACAAAATAGAATAAACAGCTTAAACTCATCAAACATAAGTAAAAGAGTGATAAATAAATCAGACTACGTATTGAGTTTAGTCATAATCTTAGATAATTAATTTAGTTGATAACTTTGTTACATAGAGTTATTTTGAGCACATTTTGGGGACTTTAGTGGCTAGACCCTTGAGTTTAGGATAGAATTTTAACCCTTTTTGAACTATTTTTCTACTATAAGTTAAATTTTATATTGAATAGTTAAATTAGTTGGTATGTGAGACCTTGACCTTTATAGACTCGTAGCTAAAAGTAGACGAGATATCACTGACTAGGGGTAATTTTGTCATTTCCTTAGTGAGCCCCTATAAGTGAGCTTTCAAACAAAATTAAGGCCTAAGTAGGCCTAAAGTATAAATGAATGATGAAAATAAGGGTAAAATCGCGAAGGAAATAAAAATAATGATGATTTCCAAGATAGGGGCAAAATGGTCATTTTTCATATAGAGTCGAAATTTTAAGTTTTCATGAACCTAAGTATTTCTAGACCATTATGGACCTTATCTCAGTGTCAAAAGAGTAAAAAGATTGCACAAAAGATTGGAGGAGAACAAGCCAAGTTGTTAAGGGCATTTTCGTAATGTAAAAAAAAATTGGATAAGCTTTAGCTATAAATATAATTTGTTCCAGCAGCTTCTTCATTTCTCCAGCAACTTCTTCTTCTTCTTCCTCCCATCTCACGTTACTTTCATCCTCCATGGAAGCTTGTTTTGAAACCTCTATAACTTCTCTCAAGCTAGTTCCAATTTTCATGCTTTTGTGCACCTTTTCATAGAACCTTTTATGCTCTTTCACTCTCTAACTTTAAAACTCTTGAAAAGTCTTACTTTCATACTTTCTCTCACTAGCTAGGTGTTTGAGAGAGAGAAAGAGGGAGCTTTTATAATAGCTTGGAAATTTTTGGAAAGAATTTCAATTACAAAGCTACCAAGGTGAGTAGTGAATTAGAGTTGATTTTTAAGTGTTGAGAGTGACTAGTGATTAGACTTATGAGTGTTTTTTAGTTGAGGTTGTTCATTCATTTTAGAGTGATTAGATAGTGAAAATAGATAGCCACTCAATGGCAATTGGAGACTAGTTAGGAGGTAGCTTTTAGAATTTATAGTTATGTGAATTGAGTTAATTGTGATGCTATTGTGATGATAGGTTCCAACGAAGCCCCACCACCCCATTTGGACCTTTAGAGGAAGTTGGAGTTGGATAAAGATTTTACAAATACTGGTGAGTGAACTTGCATTTCAAAATGTTTTGGGAAGTGCCTACTGTTTAATTGAATCATTTGAAAGTTCATTTGTTTTTGCTTTAAAAATATACCTGGGAAAACAAGCCTTTGGTGAAATGTTCTATCTTGTGAAAATGTGCCATATAAATGGTTCATGCGTTAACATATTTTATTGATATGTATATTATGCATTGGATGTTCCTTTTTGTGTGATAATGATGACTCAGCTATGTGCGTGTGGGAGTGCACATGAGCTGATGATGACCCAGCTTTGTGCGGTGTGGGAGTGCACATGAGCTGATGATGACCTAGCTATGTGCGAGTAGGGAGTGCATATGAATGGAGTGTGGCGAGACGGTATACATGATGATGTATGTATACATATATACATATTTGTGTTATAGAAAGTTCATGAATATGGCATATGGTTATAATGCATTTGAAATCTTGCATGTTGAACCTTGGAAATTTCTAAGTATTTTCAAGTTGATTTTGTCATTGCAGTAAATGGCCTTTTCTTGAGAGAATGAAAACTTTTTTGTTGGTGTCCTGTTTCTCGCTGTAGCGAAAAACTCTCAAGTTTTGGGGGTTACACTAGCTTGGTTCTCGTTGCAGTGAGAATGTATTCTCCTGCAACGAGAAAGTTGCTGAAGCTTCTCGCTGCAGCTAGATTCATTCTCGTTGCAGTGAGAAACATTATATTTTGCTTGCTACCTTGTTTGGTTGCTATTCCATTTTCTATTTCTTTAGTACCATAGTTGATCATGAACTCTCAACATTAAGGAATTTATTTAATTAAGTTTAAAATGAGGGGTTTTAGTAAGAAACCCTCGGCCAGCTGATAATTTGAGCCTAAATTTTCCTGTAGCGAAAATTCATTCTCGTCTTTCTGCTGCAAGAATACCTTTCCGCTGCAGCGAGGACCCGTCGTTTCACTTGAATTGCTTGAATGCTATTAAAGTTTTCACTCTTCAAATGCTTTGTTGTGCATGGATCCTTTATCGTCAAGTGATACTCATTAAGGGTTTAAATGAGGGGTTTTAATAAGAACTAAGCTAAATTGCATTGTTTTGAAAATAAGTGCATTATGATTTCTTTAAACTTTCCTTATCGATTGCTTGTTCCCTTCCTTTGTTCACTCTTTGGGTTTATACTCACTGTTTTCAACTTCACATTTTCAGATCAGGAGGCAATCGGTAACTTGATCGAGGTCTCCTTGTAGATTCATCTCCTTGGTAGGTATCTCGGCATTCGATAGCAATACTTTCACCCGAGTCTCTTCACTGGAAGTCGAGAATCTCTTTGTTGTGTATAGACAAACCCGATGTAAATTATTAAGACATATGTTTTAGACAATATATGTATATTTTGAACTGAAATTATGAAATGTGACTTTAGTCACTTATGATGGAAAGATGAATAGGTTATATAAATAGGCTTGCTTGGGCTTAGTGGGCTACATCCATTGGGCCCATGCGCAGGTCATGGCTCAGAATTTGAGTCGTGACAGACTTGGTATCAGAGCCCTAGGTTGTTTAAGTTCTAGGACTTCTTTTTGTTGGTCCAGCGGAGTGTTTGGTCTTTATGTGGAAACTTCGATTGTGAAGTGTGAATCGCGACACATTTTACAATCAAAGGACCACATAGATTCCCTATCTTAGAAACCATCTTTTCCTTTATATATGATTATAAAAATGTGTTTAATAACAATTGTTTGCTCTTGTCTAGGTAAGAATGCTGCCTAAGACACTAGCCGCCTCAAGACGGATGGGGGAGCAAGATGTTCCTAATGAGATGACAGATAGGCCACAGGCATCCACCCTTAGGGGGTGAGGTAGATGTGGCAGGGCCACTAGGCTAGTGAGGGCAGATACGCTTGTGAGTAGACGAGAGGAGGGACAGTCTTCGAGTGATGCGGATGACAACCAACTAGGGGCATCACCATCGAGGACTTGGCGGCAAGCCTACAGGGAGTTAATCAGGTTGTAAAGATGATGGCAACCCGTAAGGACGATATACAGAGGATAGTGGAGGGGAGACCCGCAGTACAAGAATCCCCTAGTTCCCAAGGGCAGGCCGATCGCCAACATCTTGAGGTCGAGAGGGGTCACTTAGAGATTTCCCTTCCTGATTTCTTAAAGCTTACGCCTCCGTCATTTTTAGGGTCTGACTCATTGGAGAAACCCTAGATTTTCTTAGATAAGATGGAGAAAATTTGTGAGGCCTTGGGATGCTCTAGTATTGGATCAGTCGAGCTAGCCACCTTCCGATTAGAGGATGTGGCGTAAGAGTGGTATGGCTTTTTACGTAGAGGTAGGCCGATAGATGCAACGCCTTTGACTTGGAAGAAGTTCAGTACAACCTTTTTAGATTGTTTCTTACCACTCAGTGTACGTAATGCACGAGCTAGGGAGTTTGAGGCATTAGTACAGAACCCAAGTATGACGGTGTCAGAAGAAGACATCAAATTCACGCAACTGGCTCGATATGCGTCCTATCTAGTTTATACTAAGGAGATGAAGATTCAGAGGTTTGTGGATTGGCTAGTGGAGCCATTGTTTAGGGCTGTGGCATCTCATGATTTCAATACCTACTCTGCAGCAGTGGATTAGGCTCAGCAGATTGAGATGAGGACTAGTGAGAGTAGGGCTGCGAGGGATAAAGCAAAAAGGGCCAAGATAGAGGGCTATCAAGGTCGAAGAGACTTCAGTAGTGGTATTTCGCCTCCTGGCCGTCATGGCCCACAGAAGGACTCATGATTAAATGTGATTTGCTTCTGACCAACAAGATATTTATCTCTAATATCAATCAAAGTTTCACGTAATTTACAAAAATGCCCCTTTTTATTCTTCTGGTGCAGTGTTTTCACTTTAACAAAGATTTTGACCACTTTCTAATCGGAACTTGTAACTACCCCTCTTGGATAGCTACTGGCGTCTGAGACTTCTGAGGGATTTTCGCTAAGTTCCGAACAAGCCTCATTTAAGACTTCTGCTAGATTCATTAAATACATATAATCACATGCGTAAGCGAATATTAATAATTAAACTACTGTTTACTCCATTCAAAATAATAACAATTCACGTTTATGAGTTAACAACATTTTTCAACATCTAGCAATTTCGTTCCGACACAACCCTAAACAGCGGAGTGACTTGGAACGGGGTTAGGAGATGCCTTTACCTACTATACGATGGTTCGTATGCATCGATGATTACACGTTAGACTGATTTCTATCTGCAAAAAGGGGAAATAAGAGGGGTGTGAGTCTTAGACTCAGTGAACTTCATCGACCCCGTGAGCAGGAGAAGAGGGGAAACAAACATAAAGGTGGAATGTTTATAAATCCAAGAGTAAGCGTAGAAAATAAATTTCATAAAATCGAGAGATTTTGTTTTTCTTTTATACCTTGCAATTCTTAAAAATAATAATTCACAAGTAGACATATATGAAAACAGTTGTATATAAGGTATTAGAAAATCTTTCAACCCCGACATCCAGTCAACATTTAAATTCAATGACAAGTGAAAAATGAAGAGTCTCAAATATAAAAAGGCAAAATAATTGATCACCAATGAATATGTAAATTTCACTTGCTATTAAATAAAAATTTTCAAATGCTAATGCCATGCATAGTGAAATAAAAATCCACAAGGGAGCATCATCTTCGGGTAGGATTAATATAGCCCTTAGGCTTACTTTTACGACATCATCACTTACTCGTGGGAACTGTCCACGCCACCAAATGAATCGGGGCTTCAGGTCCCCCTTTTTGCCTACTCGTGGGAACTACCCATGCCACCATACATAAATCGGGGCTTCAAGTCCCCCTTTACCTACTCGTGGGAACTACCCACGCCACCATACATAAATCGGGGCTTTAGGTCCCCCTTTACCTACTTGTGGGAACTACCCATGCCACCATATATAAATCAGGACTTCAGGTCTCCCTTTTTAAATCAAATATCAAAAATCGACAATTACAACTTTGTGCACAAAGACCACACTTGACCTAGTGTGGTAACAGGTCCTACCCAGCATATCTCAATCACGTTCAAATGAAAATCGTTGCCCTTTTAATGCATTTACAAAACATAATAGTTTGTAAACAATATAATCACAAATCAATGTTGTGTATATTTTATCTCAAAGCATGGTATATTTATCAAATCAGCATGCTAAGTGAAATAGATAATTTATCATCAAATTCCATGAATCAATACAAAAGGCCATTGGCCTAAACATCACACAAACTTGCAAGGTATGATTTTGAAGTGAAAAGCTAGTCAAAGGTTTGTTTCCCCATATTTAAAAGCATGTAGATATATATATTTATATATATTATAAAAAAAAAACAGATTTAAAATCCTTGTCACAAACACAAACAACCTAAGGCTTTCTACCAACTCATGTTGTCCACAATTTTGTCAACTATCAAGTGTAACATATATAATATGTTATAGGAATATAGTTTTAAAATTTAGCACCCACTCACCTCACAATAGTGGGATGCTACTTCGCTATTGTTTCGCGCGTGTATTTAGCTATTCTCTCTTTCTTTTCATTTTTTTTCTCCTTCTCCCCTTGCTGCCGATCTTCCTTCTAGCCAGCGCTTCTCTTTCTCTTCTTCCTTCTTCCTTGCTCTTCTTTCTCTTTCTCCTCCTACACCGTCGCTGTTTCATCTCTCTTTCTTATTCTTTTTCTTTCTTCTTCCTTCACTCTCATTCTTCTCCTCGACGTCGTTGCTCCCTCTCTCTTTTTTCTTCTTTTTCTTCTCCTCGAGATGCCGCTCCCCCTTTTTCTTTTTCTTTCCTTCTCCTTTCTCTCCCTCGGGTCCCCACTATCTTTCTTTTCTTTTTTTCTTTCTTCTTCTCTTTCTTTCTTCTTTTTCTTCACAGACCCCCTCATCATTGCTTCACTCTTTCTTATCTTTTCTCCCTTTTCCTTCTTTCAATGCCGGTTTAACTTTTCTTCTTTTTTTTCTCTCTTTTCTTCTTCATTCTTTTATCTTCTTTTTTGTCTTTTTCCTTCTCTTTTTCTCTTCACATGCCGGCCCCTACTTACTTTTTCTTTTCTTTTTTTTTATATGAGAGGGGCTTTACAGAACTGGGCAAAGTGGTAAACAGAAAAGTTGTAGCCCTACCTCTTATCTTTCTAATGGTCCAAAAATCATGTTATTTGGACTTCTGTAGTGGGAGATATGCTTGAAAATCGAAACATATGCAAATAGAGCAACAGTCTATTATGCACGTTTCTTCACCAATTGAAATTATTTTTAATCATACTCCTAAAAAAACATAAAATAATTATAAATTACGTAAAAGTAACATTATTAACTTAAAATAAACATTTAAACATAAATTAAACTAAACTAATAAAATAAATAAAAATACCTAAATTCGATCCTAAATCTAGTCCAACTTAGACTAATTAGGTATTTAATTCCCATTAAATATGTGAATTTGATGCACTCATCAGTCTACCTTTAGTTAAGCATCTATGGAGGTCGAGGTTTCACATTGTTGAAATGACAATCGGGATTACGTAAAAAAGCTTGCTTGGGCTTAGTGGGCTATGCCCATTGGGCTCATGCGACGGTCATGGCCTGAAAATTGGGCTGTGACACTATGACAACATTATTCGATTAGGTAGCAGCTTTAACTTAAACTCTTGAATCTTTTGGTACTAATAGTTTGGAAAGTCCTTTTGTAGCTTGTGAGTTATGTGGAGATAATCATGCAAGTCATTAGTGTCCATGTTCAACAGAGACAATGCAATTAGTGAGTAATACACAGCAAAACAACCCCTAATCTAACACTTACAACCTAAGGTGGAGGAGTCATCCAAAATTTTCTTAGGCCAATAATCAAAGGCCATCATCCACTTCAAAGCCAAATACGCCTCTAGGATTCCAACAAGAAAATCAACCACTTCTCTTTGAGAAGAAGCCAACTGTAGAAGACTTACTAAGGCAATATATGACCTAGAATGAGAGCATCATACAAAGTCAAACAACTCTTATTCAAAGTCAAGTAGCTTCACTTCGAGACCTTGAGACTCAGGTTGGGCAACTAGCAAATTTGTTAAACAACCGAACTTAATGAACATTACCTAGTGATACAGAGGCCAATCTGAGGAGAAAAAGCAAGGAACATGTCAAGGCCTTCACATTGAGAAGTAATAAGGAAGTTAACAACAACCCACAAGAAGTTGCACAATAAAATAAATCTATGGAGAGTGAGATTCAGGGTTTAGAGTTTAGTGATCAATGTTAGGCAAAAGTGACTAAGGCAACTGCATTGCCACCACTTTTCCCTCATCACTTCAAGAAGCAGCAAGAAGAGAGTTAATTTCAGAAATTTATAAAGGTATTTAAAAAGCTTTACATCAACAATCCATTTACAGAGGCACTAGAGCAAATGCCATCCTATGTAAAATTTCTAAAAGACATTTTATCAAGGAAAAGGAGATTAGGTGAGTTTGAGACAGTGGCACTCACTGAGGAGTGCAGTGTAATCATTCAAAATAAGCTCCCTCCAAAACTTAAAGGCCTAGGCAATTTTACTATTCCCTACACAATTAGTGCTTTATTTTTTGCTAAAGCCTTGAGTGATCTATGGGCGACCATTAATTTGATGTCATTGTCCATCTACAACAAGTTGGGTTTAGGGGAGATCAAGCCCACCACTATAACTCTTCAATTGGCAAATAAAAGTCTTACATATCCTAGAGGCATAGTGGAAGATGTGCTTGTGGAATTGGATAAATTCATATTTCCAACTGACTTTATAGTTTTTGACATGGAGAAAGGTATAGAGGTTCTTATTATACTTGGGAGACCTCTCTTACGCATAACCAGAGCATTCATTGATGTTGAAAAGGGAGAACTTACCTTATGAGTACAAGATTAAGAGGTAACATTTAATATCTTTCATGCTTTAAAATTCACTAAAGATCATGATGAATGTTTTGTAGGTAGTGTGGTGGATAGAGTCATGAGGGAAGTTTTCATAGAAGCTCATCCTAATGATCCACTTGAAGTATCATTCATTTCTAAAGCTGAGCCTATTAATCATGAAGTTGTAGAATGTGTCCATGCACTGAACGCTCGTTCTAGGGTATTGGGAGCTAGGTTTGAATTGTGAGATTTGACTTCCCTTTCATGCTCACTAGTGAAACCTTCAATTGAGGTCCACTTGAAGTTAGAACTCAAACCATTTCTAAAACACTTAAGGTATGCGTATCTTGGAGACTCATCTACTCTTATAGGAAGAAAAGTTGCTATGAGTTTTGAGAGAACACAAAAAGGCATTGGGGTGGTTCATAGTAGATATCAAGGGGATAAGCCTTTCCATATGCATGCACAAAATTTTGATGGAGGATAATTATAGAGCCATTATCGAGCATCAACGGCGATTAAATCCAATCATGAAAGAAGTTTTCAAGAAAGAAATAATCAAGTGGCTAGATGCGGGCATCATTTATCCTATTTTAGACAGTGAGTGGGCAAGTCAAGTGCAATGTGTACTAAAGAAAGGAGGGATGATAGTGGTGGCGAACGAGAATAATGAGCTCATTCCCACACAGATAGTCACTAGATGGAGAATATGCATGGATTACAAAAAGCTAAACAAGGCCACAAAGAAAGATCACTTTCCTTTACCTTTCATTGACAAGATGTTGGATAGATTAGCTGGAAGAGAATATCATTGTTTCTTGGACGGATACTCAAGCTACAATCAGATTGCTATAGCACCAGAAGATCAAGAGACAATGACATTCACATGTCCCTATGGTACTTTCACATTTAGTCAAATGCCATTTGGGTTATGTAATGCGCCAACCATATTCCAACAATGCATGATGTCTATTTTTTCAAATATGGTGGAGAAAACCAAAGAGGTATTTACGGATGATTTCTCAGTAATTGGTAATAATTTTGATGAATGTTTACTTAATCTTGACAGAGTATTGCAAAGGTGTGAGGAGACAAACTTGGTGTTGAATTGGGAGAAATGCAATTTTGTGGTACAAGAAGGTATTGTTCTGGGTCACAAGGTGTCGAGCAAAGGATTGGAGGTGGATAAAGCCAAGATTGAAACCATTGCAAAACTTCCGCCACTAACCTTGGTAAAAGGTATTTTGAGTTTTCTTGGTCATGCTAGTTTTTATTAGTGATTCATCAAGGATTTCTCTAAAATTGGTAAGCCCTTGTGCAATTTTTTAGAAAAAGACATCCCATTTAAATTTGATGATGCATATCATGCTACATTTATAGAATTGAAAACGAGATTGACAATTGGACCCATTATTGTAGTCTTTGATTAGTCACTCCCATTTATATATATATATATATAAAAGGAAGACCAACATGGGCAACCGCCCATGTGGTCAGTAAAAAGAGTCAAAAGACTCTTTAATTAAATTGATGGAAGGGGGCCGGCCATGTGGAACAAAAGGGAAAGAAAGAAAGGTGTGAGGGGCCGGCCAAGTTGGAACAAAATGGAGAATAAAATATATATATATATAATTGAATAAGTAAAGTGAAGAAGACATAGAAGGAGAGAGAAGTCGGTTAGTGAAGAGAAGAAAAAGAAACAAGAAGAAGGCATGAGCAAAAAGAGCAAAAAGAAACAAGAGAAAGCTGAGAGGTGAGGAAGAAAAGGAAGGTGGAAAAGTTGAGTTGAGGATGGGCGGTTTTGTTGCCATTTAGGGAAGAAAAGAGAGCTATTTTTCTGTCAATTTAAGGGGTGAGAGGAGCAACTTTTGCTGCTGATTTTGAAGGCTGAAAAGTGCAGTTTTTACTACTGATTTTGAAGGCTAAACGGTATGGTTTTAGTTGTTGATTTTGAAGGCTGAAAGGTGCGGTTTGGTTGTTAATCTTTGTGGCTTTGGCTGCTGATTTTTGAAAGAGAATAGTGCAGTTAAGCTGCTGATTTTTGAGGAGAAATAGAGCAGCTTAGCTGCTGATTTTGAAGTCAATATGAGCAGCTTTGGCTGCTGAAAATTTTTGGTTGAAAGAAGCAAGAAATTGTGGCCGACGGTGAGAGGGAGAGAGAGAGAGGAATAAATTGTGGACAGCTTGTGCATGTGAGAAAAGAACAAGAAAGACAAGCAAGGTATGGCTGAACGGTGAAAGAAAGAAAGAACAGAAAGGAAAAGAAAAGAAAAGAAAAAGAAAAAGAAAAAGAAAAAGAAAAAGAAAAAGAAAGAGTGGGCATGGCCCAATAAGATATTTTAGATGGTATTTGTTTACTCACTGGGATTATATAATCTCACCACCCTCCTTTCCACCCATTTCAATCTCAGGATAGTCTATAGATAGCTGATTTCATCGAGGACCACCATTGGATTTGCATCCTCCAAATTGTAGGTTCACAATCTTTCTTACTTTTGGTTATTCGAGGGCCCATTTGTTATTGTAAATTAAATTAAATACTCTGGCTTATTGTATTACAGTATGTATGAATTTAGTTTGCTTTTACGCTGCTATAAAAAAATTATTTACGTATAACTCTAAAAATATTATTTTATAAGAAAATAGAATATTTTATTGAATATTTCTTTTATTTTTTTATTATATCCAAATAATCATAATTTCATTTTAAATGAAGGTTTTAGATGTTTAAATTTATTTTTGATTATGAAATATGTATTTTGCACCGGCATACTACATTTTTAGCGAATTTTGAGATTTTTGAGAAAAAATGACCAAAATGCCCCTGTGAGAAAAAAGTTATTTTTCTATTAGTTTGATTTGGAAATAGTTTATAATCTCTCAAAACATAATTTTAGTGACTAATACTCACAGGGAAAGCGAGAAAAACTGATGTTAAGCCTTACGAGGTTTCGATTGACATTTCGGGCAATGAATGTCTATCGAGAAGTCGCGACGATCGTCACGGGCTCGATGGGAGTTCCAAGTCATGACAACAAAGACCATCAAGGTGAGTATGAGTTAGGGTTAATCTCTTTAGTTGTTGATAATGTCAAGTAATTAGATTTGTGAGTGTTTTATTATTGAGGTTGTTTATTCATTTTTAGTGTGACTAGAGTAATGCAAATAATAGCCATTTAGTAGTAGTTGGAAGTTAGTTAGGGATGACTAGTAGAACTTGATTTAGGAAATAGCTTTCGGAATGGTATTAATGCGTAGTTGGGTTGATGGCGATGTTGTTGTGTGTGATAGGTTCCAACGAAACCCCACACCTCCATTCGGAACATTAATCAAAGTTAGAGCCGACCAAAACATCAACAAAGACTGGTGAGTGAACTTGCATTCCAAAATGTTTTGGGAAGTATCCACATGTTTAAATAAATCATTTGAAAGTTTCATTTGTTTTTGCTTTAAAAATATACTTGGGGAACAAGCCTTTGATGCAATGTTTCTATCTTCTGAAATGTGCAATATGAATAGTTCATGCGTTATCACATTATATTGATATGTGTATTATGCTTTGGATGCTCCTTCTGTGTGATAATGATGACCCAGCTATGTGCGGTGTGGGAGTGCACATGAGCTGATGATGACCCAGCTATGTGCGGTGTGAGAGTGCACATGAGCTTATGATGACCCGGCTATGTGCGAGTAGGGAGTGCACATGAGTTAAGTGTGGCTGGATGGTATGCATGATGATGTATGTATTTATATAAATGTTATAAAAAGTTTATGAAAATATTTGTGATTGTGTTGTATGTTGGCATTATTAATTGCTCCCAAATTGCTTTTCGTTTTAGCCAGAAATTGGCTTTTTGATGTAACAAGACCCTTTTTAACTAAGTTGCTCTGTTTCTCACTGCAGCGAAATTCATTCTCGTTGCAGTGAGAAACTCTCAGGTTGGGTGGGGTTACACTGGCCTGGTTTTCGCTGCAGCGAGAAATTTGCTGAAGCTTCTCGCTGTTGCGAGATTTATTCTCGACGCAGCGAGAAACTCTCTGGTGGTTCCAAGATTCTAGTGCAGTGCTTTCACTTCAATAAAGATTTTGACCACCCTTCAATCAGAACTGGGCAAAGTAGTAAACCTCAAAGTTGTAACCCAGTCTCTTAGCTTTCTAATGACCTAAAAATCATGTCAATTGGACTTCTGTAGTGGGAGATATGCTTGAAATTACGAAGCATATGCAAACCAAGAATGCCTTCTCATTGCAGCGAGAAAACCCTCTGTTTGTTTGTCTGGCTTGGTCATTGCTGAAATTTTCATTCTATTTAACTTTATGGTTCATCATGGGCTTTGTAACATTAATGGATTAAACATTCAAAGTTTGAAATGAGGGGTTTTAACTAAAAATTTAGACTAAATTGCATGGTTTATCGTAAGTGCATCATGTTTTCTAAAACATTCCTTGTCATTGCTAGTTCCCTTCTTATGTTCACTCACTGAGTTTATACTCACTCTTTTAAATTGCATGTTTTTAGATTTGTAGATAGTTGGGACTGAGACCAAGGCATCCACTTGCATTCACTCTTGGTAGGTATTATGGCATTCGATAGCCATACCCTCACCAAAGTCATTCCGCTAATCGTCAAAAGTTTTTTATATGAGTACATGTACATTAAATGTAAATTGCTAGGAATCACTTTGCTAACGATGCATGTATAGTTTGGAATGATGGTGCCATTATGAGATGGCTATGAATAATCTTATTTCGAGATCATAAAAAATGTAAATTTTTGGTATTTATGTTGTATTATGAAAATACGTCTACTTGCAAATTACAAATGGTGGTCTAGTAATGGTGATAAAAATTGATGGGATAGTGAACGAGATTATGTAAAGAGGCTTGCTGGGGCTTTGTGGGCTACGTCCATGGGCCCATGTGTCGGTCATGGCCCAAAATTTGGGTCGTGACACCAATGTAGGGAAATTTAGTCCGAAGGCACTTGACATAAGGATCCCGATACATGGTGATGAATGTTGACATTTAAATATGTGTGTACATATGTATATGTGGAGTTGATTATGTGACCAACTAAAGTGAAGAATTATTCTTAGTGATTTGAGATTTGAACTCAATATGTTTAATAAGTTGTATAGATGATACAATGATAGGGGAATTCTATAAGAAATTGAGTTATGATAATATGGAAGAATTTTGGAACAATAGTCAAGGAAGGAATATCAAGAAATGGAATCTATAGTGTGGTGAAGCCATTCAAGATGGATTAATATGATTGAGATGTAACAATTAATGAAATTCTAAGACATAGTTGTATTAGACTCTCCATAAGGCAATAGTGCAAAGGATGGAGAATAAATGGTGATGGCACTATAATGTGAGTATTTGGAGAAATTGATTAAGAAAGATAAAATTCAATTTTGTCAATGATGATAAAAAAAGTTCTAAGTCATAATAATGATAATATATTTTGAGACGTGAAAAATTAGAGTTTACGAAGAGAATTTGATGGTGAATGAAAGGGCTTACAATTAAAGTTAAAGATCGACAAGAAAGTTGCCTTTCCACATGATGTAAATTGCATCGGATTAAGAATGATGTAGAAGAGTAAACATTTGAACGTGCAATTAACAGAAAAATTAAGAAGATTGGAATTGCATAAATGCAAGATAAGCATGAAGTATGAGGGAATGATTGAAAGATTCAACTTCCCCTAATGTTGGAAATAAGTATATGAATGAATAGGGCATGCTTATAATGCCATAAAGTTATGTAGCGGTCTATGGGGATAAGATGAATGAATTTCGAGAAGTTTGGCAAGATCAAAATAAAGATATGGTAATTAGGTATACATAAGTAAGCATGATTTGTGATCAAAATCGGTATGATTGAGATTGAGATGTGTTTAAGGTTTGTAATGGAGTTAAAAGCATACTTGGAATCTTAGTTATAAGAGAAAACAATTGTTGAAGGGTACTATTGTTTTCATTCAAAGATGATAAAAGGTATAAGTTACGTACCCTAACTTAGTAAAGTGTTCTAGTTGAATTGAAAGTAAACAAGGTGGATAAATCAAAATTCCCTATAAAGAAGGAAATGAAATATGATTATAGAGTGAGACTAATAAACCGATGCGGACATGAATTCGGGGATGAATTATTTTTAAGTGGGGGAGACTGTAACACCTCGTACCCTCATATAAAAGTCACTATAACCTTATCGATAGGACGAGGGCAAAATGATGCTAATTTAAGGGCTAAAGAGTGGTGATGGGTGAAAGGAAAATTTTGAAATAAAATATTAATTTTTGAATAAAATAATATTCAAATAATACCAATGTCACATGAAGAATGTGTGATTTGTACAATTTGTCTAAGTGGGGGAGTGGAAGTAAGAAAAATTTCGAATAAAGGAAACTTTAGTGGGGCTCACGTGCCTTCATTAAATTAAGTGAGAAAAAGTAAGTATATATTTAAATGTTATGGTGACACTTTGGCGGAGTATGAATTTGATATTTTATTTGTACAAGTTTAAAGGAAGAAAAATAGAAAAGAATTAAAATAAAGGAATGATGGGAGGACCTAATTAAAAAGAATAAGTAGTTGAGGGGTGGAATTGTAAATAATGAAAAGTTAAGAGAATATTTGATGTATATATTTGTATTATGGAAAGCAAGATGAAATTCAAGTAGGATGCAAGTGAGATTGCCTAGCTTGATGGAATTTGCATGTGAAGTTATTATTAAATGCAAATGATTGCATGTAAAAAGGATAAAGCTTAGTGGGGGACATGTGGGACCTCCACCATGTGAAAGTTGACAAAGAGAAAAAGAACAAAGAGTATTTAATTGAAAGAAAACCATGGTTTGGCAAAGATAGCCCATGTTAAACAAAGTAAGATTGGTAATGTGACTTGACAAGAAAAGGGCATAATCATAACATTTGATGCAAAGAAAATAAAATAAAGAAATTTGAGTTGATGGAGCAACTTAGGAGAATCCACCCATATTAGTGAAAAAGTAAGATTTCAAGGCTTTTTGCCTTGTAATATCTACCTACATAAAAGAAAAAGAAAAATGCCAAAAGCTAACAAGCCTTGGGCAATCCGCCCATGAAAGAAATGGAAAGAAAATGGGAAATGAGAGCCATTTCAAGGATTTTGCCTTGCGAGATCCACCCATAACATAGAAAAATGGGTTGGAAGCTCATTTTTACTTTGTTTTGTCCACCACCTGAGAGAAAGAGAGAAAAAAGAAGAAAAAAGACATGCAAGAAAAGTGCTTGGCTACTCCATTTCCCTTAGTACCCGTGAGCTTATTTCTTGCCATTTTTCTATCATCAAGCTTCATTGCTCCAAGAAACAGCAAGGAAGAAAGTGTGAATGATTCATGGGTTCAAGGAAAGTTTAGGTGAGTAAAGTTGAGTTTAATCTATGAATTTCTTAAGGAATTGAATTGTGATTGTGTGAAAATGTTTGTAGCCGCAAAAAGAACACCGTGTGGGTGCCAAGAAACCCATGCATGTTGGTGATTTGCAAAGAATCTAAGATTACGCTACTAAGGAGCTTGAGATTTCTTGGTTTTAGCTCAAGTTAAATTATTGAGAAAGTTAAGACGAATTGTGGCTTATCCCTTGATTGTTCATTCTATATGACTTGGTTTAGGAAGAATGCTTATACTAGTTGTGAGATTTGATGTTGTGAGAATGTAATGTCTTGAAGAAAGTAAAGGATAAAGGATTATGCATGTAAAGACTTGAGAATTCTTGGTAAAGTTGCTGCCCATATGTAATTGTGTGTGAGCATGAGATTAATTTTGAAATAAGGATGACCATAGCATGAATTGAACTACTAGAATAATGATTAGTTCTTGAATGAGAATAGAGAACAAAGAATAACTATAAAAGCATTAAGCTAGTGAGGGCAGCAATTGTGAGATAGACCAAATTGTAAAATCGTTAAGTATCTTGAGTTTAATTGTTGCCAAGAAATTGATAATTGAAGAATAATTGCCATGGTGGTGTATTGGAGGAGGTGATGGGTGACCTGCAAGTAAAATTAGTGAGAGACACACCCGAATCAGTAACAAAGTAACATCTCCCTATTGTGAGGTGAGTAGGGGTGTGTATTTCGAAATTTCCATAAACTATATATCGATATACGCTTAATAGACGTGTTGGTTTTTTTTAAATGCAGTTGTGGACAAAATGTGTTGTAAGCCTCAATAGGTAATTTTTAATTGGATTTGCAATTAAATTATACTGTTATTATGGACAGCATGAGTTGGTAGAATGCTAGGCACTTGTGGATGCCATGGTTTTTGGAAATGTTTTGTATATATATATACTAGATATGTAAAGGGTTTTAAAAATCGAGAAATGAGCTCTTTACCACGATTTACGTCAAAATGTGCCTTAGTTGTTTTGGTTATGTGCATTCATGAATAATTTACATATATTCACCATGCAGATTTGATATTTAAACCTCATGCAAAGGTTTTACATTATAAGGTCTTACAAATGAGTTTATCATGTTACCATGATTGGTATTTTAGGAATAGATTTAAAATGAGCTTTTGAGAACCCAATTTGCTTTTAAATGGTTTTGTCAAACCGAGATATTCGAGATTAGACCGAATGTCGCATCGAAATAGTGTGACCCTTGTGCACAAGTGAGCTCTAGTTGGAGAACCTTTAGGACGTCGACAGGCTGTTAGACGTGGCTAGGCCACGGTCTATGATATGTATATATGGCAAGGCCATGGGTTGATATACGTGGCTAGGCCATGAGTTGATATACGTGGTTGGAACCACATGATTTCTCCAATGTCGGCCAACATCGTCGAGACTGCCCTGGTTGTGAGAATTTGGTGGAAGGGGGCTTCTTGGATGTTATTACATGGAAGCAGGTCCATGAGTTGATTATTACTATTACCTACTCGAGAGTGATGTCACTTTGGGTTTTCAAACATGAATTCTTTTGCATGGTGAGAAATACAAGTTTTTTCACAGCTCCTTTATTTATACGATGATTTTATGGTTAATACCTTGAGGATGAGATGGTTTATAAGTATCACAGCCTAAATATCGGGCCATGATCGACTCATGGGCCCAATGGGCATAGCCCACTAAGCCTAAGCAAGCCTTTTTATACAAACCTGATCATCATTCCCAACCATCATTTCTAAAACCACATATTGAAATTCTGAACTAAAAATATTTCAGTAATATTCTATAGTGACCCAAAACTCACAATTTTATTATGTCAAAATAATGTCACCTATTTGCCAACTCATAGTGGGATCAGTGACCAAATATACATAATTGACTTATAATATGGATCTTAGCGGATTACATTACATATACGTGTTCACAGGTAACACACCCTTGATAGTCAGCGAAGTGATCGTGGGTGAAGGTACAACTACTGAGATACCATAGTACCTACCAAGAAGGCGAGCATACGTGGACAACTCAATCTATGTCCCAACTGCCTCCAAATCTTAAAACATGAAGTTTAAAACCGTGAGTATAAAACTCATTGAGTGAACATAAGAAGGGAACATGCAATCGATAGAAGGAATTTGGAAATCATGATGCACTTGTTTCAAAAACAATGCAATTGATTTAATTTCTCACTAAAAACCCATCATTTCAAACTTTGATCAATAACCTCATAGTGTTGAAAAAACCCATGATCAATCCATGAAGTTAAATGGGTGAAAAATAGGTCAAAATCAAGCAAGGTAGTAAGCATGGCAGCAAGTTTCTCGCTGCAACGAGAAACAGTCTTACTTTGCATATGTTTTAGTTTTTCTATCATATCTCCCACTAAAGAAATCCAATTGGCCTAATTTTTGAACCATTAGAAAGATAACAGCCAGGTCTACAACTTTTATGTTTACCACTTTTCCAGTTCGGGTAGGAAGGTGGTCAAAATCTTCATCAAAGTGAAAGCATTGCACCAGAACCAGAGAGTTTCTCCCTGCAGAATCAGGCCAGTGTGGCCCCCAAAACTCGAGAGTTTCTTGCTGCAGTGAAAATGAATCTTGCTGCAACAAGAAATAGAACATTTTAATTGAAATGGGTCTTGTTACATCAAAAGCCATTTTCTTGTTGAAATGAAAAGCAATTTGAGAGCAATTAACAATGCCAACTTGCAACACAATCACAAATATTTTCATAACTTTCTATAACACACACATATATATACATATGCATTCATCATCATGTGTGCACTCCCTACTCGCACACTTCAACATCATCATGTGTGCACTTCCTACTCGCACACTCTAACATCATCATGTGTGCACTCCCTACTCACACACTTCAACATCTTCACACAACATTATTCATCAATGCACAATGTATATTCATATACATACATACCAACATAATATAGGAGCACATGGATTCATCCTTTTACACATTTCACATTTTCACAACGTTAAAGCATTTTATCAAGGGCTTGTTCCCCAGCACACATTTTTAAACAAAGGTTGGATAAAATCATTCAAATGTTTCATCCAATTACATTTACATCTCCCAAAGCAAATTTTGAAATGCAAGTTCACTCACCGGTCTTGTTGATTCTTTTGCTTGACTATAACCTCAACTAATACTCCAAATGGACATGTGAGGCCTTGTTGGAACCTATACACACACAACATCACAACCAACCCAAATTGGCATTAATATAATCCAAAAACTCTTTCTTAATCAAGTTCCACTAGTTAATCCTAACTAGCTTTCAATTGCCATTATATGGCTAGTTATTCACACTACTATAGTCACCCTAAGAGTGAATAAACAACCTCAATGATAAAACACTCACAAACCCCATTGTTAGCCATTATCAACAACTAAAGAAATTTAACCTTAACTTATACTCACCTTGATGGTTTTTGTAGTTGAATTCTCTTTCAAAATTCTTCAAGCTAACAAGGGAAATCACTCACTCTCTCTACATGTCCAGCTAGTGAGAGGAAGATAGAAGTTAGACTTTTTAAGGGTTTTAAGGTGAGAAAGTGAAAGAGTACAAAAGGTTCTATGAAAAAGTGTTCAAAAGCATGAAATTGAAGCTAGAGAGAGAAAGTTATGGAAGCTTTAAGGGAGGCTCCCATGGAGATGAAGAAACATGAGAGGGAAAAGGAAGAAGACTATTGTGGGAGGCTTCTCACTATAAAAGAGGACCTTGGGGAACCTTGGGTTGGTTGTTGGAGGGGCTGAGAGAATGGGCAAAATGCTAGAGAGCTGGGAAACTAGAGGCTGAGTGGTTGGGCACTTGAGGCCATTGTAAGGGGCTCTAGTGAGTGTTAGCCAAGGCTACTGGGTTGGGGTGCTAAGGCACACTGTGTAGCTGGCTTAGGCCACCCTTGTTCATTTGTATCTTTGGTGTAAATACAAATACCCCTTTTCCTACTTGCTTTTTGGCTGCTTGTGTGCCTTTTTTATTGAGTGTTCATTGCCTCAATTAAGTGAGCATGTGGGCAGGATAAGATGTTTGAGAGTAACGTGCGGCCAAATGAGGGGCTATTAGAGGTGGTGCTCTCTAGGCAAAGGCTTGACATGGGAGTGTCCCAAGTGTGAGGATCCGAGGCTTAGCGAGTAGGGCTCAGCTAACTGAGCATGCCGGTGTTAGAAATTTTGCTTCCGCATCAGCGATCTCGTCAAGGGAGAGCATCCTTGATCGGGTAAGGCTGGCTTAGCAACTGAAGTGACCTAGGAAAGAGTGTTAAGAGAAAACCCCTGTGACACAAGTAGCTTAAGAAAGGCTTCTAAACATGCTACAATGTTTTGAGTATAACTCGAGCGACAAAACTCTAATTGACATGATTCTTGGACCAACAAAAAGCTAAGAAGAAGAACTACAACGTTTATGTCTAGCACTTCACCTAGTTTAGAAGGATCATGCTAAAAATGTGTAGGATGTTGACTGACTATAACAGACTACAGTTAGTGTTGACAGAAGCTTGGGTGCCTAGAGGTCGAATGCACTATCTAGCATGTTAAAACAAGCCACAAAGCAGAACCTTGGGCTTGTAGGCACCGACATGTAATTCTGCACATTTTTGGCTATTCGATTTCACATCAAATGGCCATCAAAAAGGGTATATATATATATATAATCATTTTTTAGGCCTGAAGAATAGCATCTTGAGGAGCAACTTCAGAAGCAAAAAGGAGCTTTCCACAAGGAGTAAAGAAGAGGAAAAATCTTGACGAAAACCTTGACAAAGTTACACCAAAAGAGGTTTCTCTCACTAGCTTTATTATTCTCTTTCTAAATTTCTTTGTATAAATGCTAAGTTTTGCTGAAATTTTATTGTAGGCTGTTTGAAATGTTAAGCTAAACTTTCTTTTCTAGGATTATGGTGGATATTAATGTATAGTTTGGTTGCTTAATTGACTATTACTTGTTTTTATGGAATATTTAGTGTTTATTCAAATCTACACTTATTTCCCATTTTAGTGACTGATCACCAATAGAATGTGTATGGGTTTTTAGATAATGCTTGACAAAGTTAGTCTAAAAAGACCATGGTTTAGGTAGTATATGATAATTGCAAATAGGAATTAATTGGGCGATTTGTTAATAGAGTAGACATACACCTATTAACCATTTACAATCAATTTATAGGACCTATGCTTAAGGAACTTAGCTTAATTAATTAGCTATAGACATATAAAGAATTAAGTTAAGTTAGGCCATTGTACAATATCTCGACAGAGAATCGTACATGCCTAAGGATCCTAGGCTAGCATTAGTTTTCCGTAAAAGTAGGTAATTAGTCAATCTTAAATCCAAATGAAGCATTAATTTAAACCATAATTCTAGGTATTTCCCCACTATTCTTGAACTCAATTTACTTGCAATTTTTTTAGCTTAGTTCACTAGTTACCCTTGCTACTTTAATTTTCATTTTCAATTAATTACCAAGCTAGATTTCCTTGGATAAGATTAGCTTGCCCAATTTTAGTAATTAGCAAGAATTTAGATACAACACCTTGTGGAGACGATAACTCACTCACTACTATATTACTTGTTGACCATGTGCACTTGCATGATGCCTTGATAATTTAATAAAGTTTTAAAGCAAATTGTCTTGATAAATTAGCAAGCGCAACTATTGTTTATCTGCACATGGTATACAAAAAAGGGTGAGTCATCTAATACTCAATGAGATGCGGATGCTAACGGGGCATAATAAATCATAGGTGAATATTCGTAATATGGAGACACATTTGTCATATAACATACATAGGAATTTATCAAACATCTCCAAAATACAAGTGCGAGGATCCTACTAATATCCTACATGCACATCACACCATGCTCGCTGGAATCATATTTCAACGACGCACTCATATTCGTTAATTGATCAAACATGTCTCGAAAATACAACATAATAATCAAAGCTTACTATCATAAACCGTTATTAACTAGGCTCCATAGGCCCACTCCAGCTGTCGAGAACAGCCTCAAACTCAATATATATGATTTGCTTCCCTTAAAACTTTTTATCAAATGTTAACCACATTTCAATTATACAATGACCAACACATTTCAGTTAGATATCAATACCCACATATTCACATATTATATCAACATAATAAAACAAATCAATGAGTGGTCCTCCCCTAGACATAGTCAAATCATGCATGGTGGCCAGTTGGTGGAGAAACAAATCACGCCCATCTTCAATCAACTAAAGGAAGACAAGTCACGTGTGTGTTGAAGCAACGGGTGAAGAATCAAATCATGCCTAACTTTGAAGTAGTTGGTGGAGAATCACATCATCGATCGGTGTAATCTCTCGATGGTTGGCATCACTTGGAGTAATCTCCCATATGGGGGATCGCCTGGAGTAATCTACCAACGGGCGGCATCATGGCATTGTAGGTGGGAATCAACGATGGGACTAAACCACAGTCCCTGTTTACCACCATCCCTGCATGCACACACACATAGTCACATGGTAACGAGAACCACTCAACCTATAGTCAAGTCAATGTCTAAAATTCTCCCATTGGACGAAACATCTTCAAATCTATGGGTCTTTAATACCACTAATCATCTGTGTACCATAATTCATGTCAGTCATCACAACTCAATAACCGCATATGCATTACCTGTTTAACATCAACTATACATAAGTTCGTACATATTGATCTTGTATGAACACAAAAATTCTCCAACAATCTATTCGTTATATGCCATAGTCTCCAAATACATATCATGATCTCAAATACAATTGCACAACCTAGTTCCCATAATGTATCACAAATATTAGTTCAATTTTCCTTAAATCAATAATTTAACCTAGTAAGTTCCTCCAACATATATCACATAAATCCACATATGCATAACAAACTCCATAAACATTATTGCTATGTATCCTTCATTTCATTGATCATATATAATCCCAAGTAGTAATCTTATGGTTGGGAGAACTAGGAACACAAAGCATACTGCCATCATGTGGCCTTTAACATAACGCACGCACATCTATATGCATATATATTCATATTAACTCATATTAGTAACATGCATCATCTTAGATGTCTAACAGCTCATGTTTCCCAATTACAATCACAAACAAAGTACATACACATACACACATTTGAGTACTACAATAGCCTAGGCGAACTCATCCAAGCATGAACACATTTGATAGGTACCATGGTAGTGCATATTATCATGGGTGATGGATCACATGCATTTCAGAACATAAAAACCCCACTTACCTCTTTTGGTAGGAATTCTTACCAATTACCAATCCCTTTTCCTTTAGCTTAAGTTCAACTCTGCCAAAGGATTTTTAGCTAGCTTGATTCACTATTTCCTTAGCCTTTGATGATTTAATGCCTTGGATCCTAGTGCCATTTTCTTACACACTTTTACTCTTCATTTTCAAGCTCCAACTGTACTAGCTCAATCAATCACTATCAATACACACAATACAATTTCTCAATATAATCTATAATGCCAACTTATCTATACATTCAGCCAGTAGTTAATGTAGTTATTAAATTCTTAATATCAATTCGTTTTCTCAACTCTGATCAATGTTTGTGCCTCGGGTTAAACAAGGCTCTTAATGTAAGTTTCTTGTCACTTTTTCAAAACCCTTGTAATAATTTATAAATTCAACATTGTAAGTATAAAGGCACATGCATATTTTTCTACAACCCATGGCTAACTAAAAGTAATCTACCATAAAATGGATTTCAATCGCCTTACCTCATTGATGGTTAAGCTTATGCAAGCTTAGCTTAGTCACTTCTTCAAATCGGGTAACCAAATCTGCCACAACAACGTAAAAGCCATAATTTTTTGTGACATTGTAACACTAGACTCATATCAAGTACTAAATAATCCGATTATATTAACCCCATTAAATTCTCATCAACCTTATATATTCATTAGTAAAATTTCATTCATAGCCACAATTCATCTTTAGTAGCTTAATATCCTAATTTAGTTAACATCCCAAAGGATGAGGTGTTACAATAGCATAAGTGATTAGAAGTACCAAAAGATTATGACTGAACCATACTCTACCACCCTAGCAAGGTGAATGTAGTGGCGGATGCCTTGAGCCAAAAATTAATGGCGAGTTTAGCACATGTGATAGTGGAAAGGAGATCATTGGTGTAGAGTTTGTATGATTTGTGCAACTGTGGATACATTTTGAGGTTAATGATTCAGATGCCTTGTTAGCCCACTTTAGAGTCTAACTAATGGATTTGAATCAAACTAGAGATGCTCAAAATTGAGATGAATTTCTAGCAAAAATCTTTGCAAATATGAGCGAAGAAAAGCTTAAGATTTTATTATTGGCACTAATGGTTTACTTCGATATCACTTGTGAGTTTACGTGCTGAATTTGGATGGTTTAAGAGACAAAAATACTGGAAGAGGCTCATGTTACAGCCTTTGCCATAATCTTATGAGCCACTAAGATGTATCATGACTTGAATTCTATTTATTGGTGGTCGAGGTTGAAAGGAGCCATAGTTGAGTATGTCTCCAAAGTGTTTGGTTTATCAACAAGTGAAAGTTGAACATCAAAGGCCTTCAACGCTGCTACAATAGATATTGCAACTCGAATGGAAATAGGAACATGTAGCAATGGACTTTCTAATGGGTTTACCTTGAACTAAAGAAAGCTATATTTCCATTTGGGTTATAATTGATTGGCTAACTAAATTAGCTCATTTTCTGTTAATCAAGACCAAATTTTTAGTTGCTCAATACGCTCGAATTTATATTGATGAGATTGTAAGGTTGCATGGTGTTTGGATAACAATAATGTCTAATAGAGGATTGCATTTTACTAATTAGTTTTGGACAAGGTTGCACGAAGCCTTAGGCACAAGATTCAATTTTAGTATGGCCTTTCATCCACAAATGGACGATCAATGTAAGCGCATAATTCAGACACTAGAGGATATGTTAAAAGCAATCATTCTTAACTTTGGAGTCTCTTGGAATTATTAGTTGCCGTTGGTTGAGTTTGCGAATAACAATAGCTTTCAAGCCATCATTCTAATGGCACCATATGAAGCTTTATATGGTCAAAGATGTATGTCACCTGTGGGATGGCTTAAAATTTGAGAAAAGAAGCTCTTTGGTTTGAAGATGGATCAAGAAGTTGAAAGAGGTGTTAATATAATCTAAGAAAGAATGTTATCAACTTAAAGTCAACAAAAATCATATGTCAACGATAGGTGAAAGCCTTTCAAATTTGGAATCAGATATTATGTGTTCTTAAAGGTTTTGCTAATTAAAGTAGTTAGGAGATTCGACAAAAGAGGGAAATTAAGCCCTTGATACATCAAACCCTTTGAGGTTTTGAAACGTGCTGACACAGTTGCTTACCACTTGGCACTATCGCCAAATTTGTTCGATGTTCGTCTGATTTTCCATATATCCATGCTTAGGAAATATGTTCCCAATCTTTTGCATGTGATCCAATACGATGAAGTCTAGTTGCAAGACAGACTTACTCATGAGGAGTAGCTAGTAGCCATACTAGATCGACAAGTAAAATGACTTCACTCTAAGGACATTGTTCGGTGAAGGTGTTATGGCAAGCCATTCCATTGAAGAAGGAACATGGGAACTTGAGGAGGAAATGCAAGCAAAATATCCCATCTCTTTGAGGCTTAAAAATATGACTTAGTTTTGGTGTTTGAATGAAATTCAAGGATGAATTTTTATAGGGAAGGGAGGATGTAACAATCCTAGTTTTGATTGTGGATTATGTCTAATGTTGGCAAAGTTATTTGGTGGGTTAAATTGAACTTTGGTGTATACTTTTTTGGACTTATGAAAATGACTATGCTTGTAGAAATTTACATAGAATTTTGGCATATTTAAGGACATTTGATTTGTTGATTGTGTGCTTGGAATATGAGGTTATGAATTATGATACTTATCAAAATTTTAAAGTAATGTAATGGAACTAGTATATCTTGGAATTTGACGAATATTGTACTATGGTTTGAGTATATGAATTGAAGTTATGAGTTATATGGTTAATTGAAGTGTGATTTAAGTAGGAAATGGTTGTCAACTTTGGAATTTCGACTTAGTAAGTTTGGAGACTTGAAAACATACAATCTAGAGAAAATGTATTGATACATTCAATGATGTATTGATACATTCCTCGTAGAAAGAACACAAAAAGGCATTTTGTTAATTTCTATTGATACATTCAAGAATGTATTGATAGATTTGAATTACGAAACATTCTATGTGATTTCTATCAATACATTATCCAAATGTATCGATAGATTTGAAGAAGGGAGCATTCTATGTAAATTCTAGTGATACAATGTCTAAAATGTATCGATAAATTTGAAATAGGTACATTATATGGAAATATGTATCGATAGATTTCCCTAATCTATTGATAGATTTTGGCCAAAGAGTATTCTGTTTGATTTAAATCAATGCATTGCCTCATGTATCAATAGATTTAAGAGAAATTTATGAAAATGTATTGATACATCTACAAATGTTTCAATACATGCATGTAAATTTGCAAAAAAAAAAAAAAAAAAGACCTTAGGCATTCTACCCATTTGACACAAAGGGAAAATAAGACTTTCTCCCATTACTTTTCAACCATCATGACCCCCATTGATTCTTAGAGCTGAATTGAGGTTATTTAGAGTGTAGGAAACGTAAAGGGAGGTAAGATTAAGCTTCTTAGTTACTTGGTTTACATTTTAATTAATTTAAAAGTGGAAATTGGTTTGTTGTTTCTACTCAGCTGGGATTTCCCTTGAGCTACTAGAATCTTACAGTTTTGAAGGCTTAGAACAACTGTTCAGGTAAGAGTTTACCATTTGAAATGTTAGAAACCATAATGAAAGTACAATTAGCTTTTCTAATCGATTGTATTCTGATTTAATTGGTTTATAATCTTGGGTTATGTTTTTGATTTAATTGAAGTACACATTCCTTGAGATATGGATTTGGGAGGTTTCAAATGGTTAAAGATTTATGATTGAGGCAAGGGTTTAACCCTTTGTTCTTAGAATTTGAAGCTAAAATGAGAATGTAAGTGTTTAAGAGTTGAGCTAATTGAAAGTTGGAAACTTTTGAAAACTGAAGTGAATTATTTTGTATGTGCTTATAAAGGAAAATTGAGGCTTGAACCTATAATTGAGTTAGGAATTAACTTTTGAGCATAGGGAATTCAACTTGGTTGTTGTGGGAGTACTTAAATTGTCATTATGAGTGGGGTTATTTGTTTGAATGCTTGAATTAATGCATGTGATGTATAACGTATGATAATGCACTGCCATGGTTATTGATTGGTGTATTAATGCCTAGATAGCTATGACTAGGCTAGTAAATTATTGACATATGTTGATATGCATGTGGCTATGTTGTGAGCCACATAGTGACATGTATGCTCTGTTTTTCTAGTGCTCCCAACCATAAGGTTGCTACCCATGATTATATGACCAATGAAATAATTGTTGTAAAGCATTAATGTTTGTTGAACTTGATATGTACATGAGGAATTACATGATATTTGTGGGAGAAGCTTGTTAAGATGAATAGTAATTTGAGAAGCATTGTGCTAATATGCTTGATGAGCATAATTATATAGAATGCAATGTTGAATTAGTAACGCATGAGAAGCTTTATAAGCAAAGACCATTGATGTGAAATATGATTTATGAGTTTCTAATGACATGATGGCCTAAAAGTTGATTATGTTTCGTCGAATGGGTGAATTTCGGATGTTGGTTTGATTATTGTTGAGTGGAGTCCAACCTTATGATTGTGATTTGACTTTCCACTAGATGCTTCAACCTTGTGTGTGATTTGAACCTCCGCTAGTTGCTTCGACACTAAACGTGATTTGAACTTTCTCCAGTTACTTCGACACTAAACTTGATTTGAACCTCCATCAATTTCTTCTACATTGAGTGTGATTTGAACCTTCACCAATTGCTTTGGCAGTGCGTGTGATTTGATTCTGCATCGGTTACTCCAATACCATGCATGATTTGACTCCGTCGACTAGCCATCGTACATTGATTTGATTATGTCCAAGAAGAACCACTCATTAATTATGGTGATATGAATTGTTAACAACATGCTAAAGTATTAAACTATATGATTATTGATGCGTGAGTGAAATGTGATTAGTGTTTGATAGGAAAGCTTTGAGGTAAGCAAATTAAATTTGAATTTGAATGATGTTCACTAGTAGCAATGGGATGCCTATAGAGCTTTGCTTTGACCACTGCTTTAAAGGTAAGTGTGAGACCTTGACCTTTATAGACTTGTAGATAGAAGCACACACGATATCCCTGATCAGGGGTAATTTCATCATTTCCTTAGTAAGCCCCTAAAAGTAAGTTTTAAACAATATTAAGGCCTAAGTAGGCCTAAGGCATAAATGAATGATGAAAATATGGGTAAAATGACGAAGGAAATAAAAATGGTGATGATTTTCATGGTAGGGTCAAAATGGTCATTTTCACCTTGGGTCAAAAGTTTTAAGTTTTCATGAACCCTGAACATTTCTAGACCATTAGGGACCTTGTCCCAGTATCAAAAGAGTAAAAAGATTGCATAAAGGATTGGAAGAGAATAAGCTAATTTGTGTAGGGGCATTTTGGTAATTTAAGTGGAGTGGATAAGCATGGGCTATAAATATCTCTTTCTTCCAGCAGTTTCTTCATTCTCCAACAGCTTTTCTTCTTCTTCTTCTTCTTCTTCTCTTTCACGTTACTTCCAACCTCCATGGGAGCTTGATATGAATCTCCATAACCTCCCTTAAAATAGCTCCACTTTTCATGCTTGTGGTGCACCTTTTCATAAACCTTTGTGCTCTTCCACTCTCTAACTTTAAAACCCTTGAAAAATCCTACTTCCATATTCTTTCTCACTAGCTAGGTGTTTAGAGAGAGAAAGAGGGAGCTTTTATAATAGCTTGAAGAATTGTTGGAAAGAATTTCAAAGTTACAAAGCTATTAAGGTGAGTAGTTAATTGAGTTGAATTTTTAGTGTTGAGAATGGCTAGAGATTTGACTTGTGAATATTTTATAGTTGAGGTTGTAAATTCACTTTGGACTGATTAGAATAGTGAAAATGGATAGCCATTTAATGGCACTTGGAAACTAGTAGGTGATAGCTTGTAGAACTTGTAATTATGAGAATTGAGTTAATTGTGATGTTAATGTGATGATAGGTTCCAACGAAGCCCCACTGTCCCATTTGGACCATTAGGGAAGTTAGAATCGACTAAAGGTTTAACAAAATACCGATGAGTGGACTTGCATTTCAAACTTGTTTTGGGAATGTGAATGTATTTGCACAAGATATTTGAATGATTTTATCCAACTTTTCTTTGAAAATGTGTGCTAGGGAACAAGCCTTGATTAAATGTTTTTGATATTGTGAGATGTGAGATGTGTATAAGGATGAATCCATATGCTTTATATTATGTTGGTATGTATGTATATATCTTATGAATATGTGTTGTGTATTGATGAATGATGTTCGGTGATGATGTTGAGTGTGCGAGTAGGGAGTGCACACATGACGATGATGGAGTGTGCGAGTAGGGAGTGCACACATGATGACGATGTATGTATATGTAAATGTGTTTGTTATAGAAAGCTCATGAATATGGTTTATGGATGTAATGCATGTGAAATTTGGCATGATGAATCTTGAGAATTTCCCATTTTCTTGCAAATTGATTTTTATTGCAACACCAAATGGATTTTTAGTGCAAAGGAGGTCCTTTTAACACTTAGGTGCCCTGCTTCTTATTGTAGTGAGAAACATTCTGTTTTGGCAGCCAACAACTCATTGCAGCGAGAAACTCTCGAGTTTTGGTGCAGTTCTTTCACTTTGATGAAGATTTTGACCACATTCCCGTCCGAAATGGGAAAAGTAATAAACATAAAAGTGGTAGCCCTGCCTCTTAGCTTTCAAATGGTTGAAAAAGCAGGTCAATTGGACTAATTTTGCTAGAGATATGATAGAAAAACTAAAACACATGCAAACTAACACTATTTTCTCGCTGCAGTGAGAAACTTTCTATTTTGGCCGCCCAAATCTTGCTACAATGAGAATGAACTTCACTGTAGCGAGAAACTTGCTGCCATGCTTGCTACTTTGCTTGATTTTGACATACTTTTTACCCATTTAACTTGATGGATTGATTATGGGTTTTTGCAACACTATGAGGTTATTAATCAGAGTTTGAAATGAGGGCTTTTTGGTAAGAAACTAAATCAATTGCATTGTTTTTGAAACAAGTGCATCATGATTTCCAAATTCTTCCTATTGATTGCTTGTTCCCTTCTTATGTTCACTCATTGGGTTTATACTCACAGTTTTCAACTTCATGTTTTCAGATCAAGAGGCAGCCGGTAACTAGGTCGAGGTGCCTTTATAGATTCATTTCCTTGGTAGGTATCTCGGCATTCAGTAGCCGTACGTCACTTGGGTCTCTCCACTGGAAATCAAGTCTCCTTTTTTATATGTATAGATAAACCTAATGTAAATTATTTAGACATATGTTTTAGACAATACATGTATACTTGATTGGTAATGCCACTACAAGTTGGCAATGCTTAGTATTAATTTGATTCGAAGTTATGAAATGTGACTTAGCAACCTTTGATGGAATGATGAACAGGTCATATTGATAGGCTTGCTTGGGCTTAGTGGACTACATCCATTAGGCCCATGTGCCGGTCATGGCTCGAAATTTGGGTCGTGACAGTAAACCTTAATTTGATACTCATTGTTTATGGATACTTAACTGGTTTGGTTATGATAGTGGGGATGCTGTTTTGAAAGGTAATCATGACCAGATTTTAGTTTGATTACATAAGTGTGAGGATATTAGTATAATTCTTGTACACTTTGTTTGTTGGAGATTGTTATCTAATAGTCATGCTTGCTTTATAATTTTGTTCTAATATTTGTCTCCATACTATTCACTATGCTTTAATTTTGCTCCCACTCACTGATTATCAAATGACTCACCCCAATTATTTGTACCATGTACATATAAATATGCTACAGGATTTATGTGGCTAGTGTTGTCTTTGGGATCAATAATTTTGGCATCTAATAAGCTTCCTATCCAGTGAGTCCACTTCGTTGAGTTTAATTGTATTGTTTTTCATTCCAAAAATTTAGCTTATGAACTATAACGTATTTTCAGATTATGTTGGCATTACATTGCCATTATGTTGTTTAAAGGTTATATGAGATGAAGCTACTATGTTAACCGATGTATGGCTTTGTGAACATTGTCAACACTGTGGTATATACTATGTGCCAAGGGCACATTTGATGTGAATTTTGAAGTTATGTTATGAATTATCGAGATATGGTTATGTAAACTTATGAATTTTGTTTATTGTGGTTGATTTGGTTGTTAGATTTTGAGACTTGCTCGAGTCTCTCGAGCTTCGCCTATCAAAATAGTGTCACGACTCCTTGATTTGGGTCGTGACAACTCATTCCAAGAACATAGACCTCAACTGGTATAGCCCGCTAGGCCTAAGCAAGCCTTATTTCCTTCATTCATTAAGCATTCATAATAATGTACAGAACATACATTCAATCATCCATATGCATACATTGTATCACATGTGTGCAACCATAGGCAACATTACGTAGTTATGGAATTTCTCAACATAAATAGTTTAAGTGCAATAATCTCGTATACCATCAAAGTGTCATAATCTCATGCACAATATCATATAAACATTTATCAACACCCTCGAGTGTCTATGTAGGCTCTTGAGCCACCTTTGCACATTTATCCATAACATTCATGAAGTAAAATGCCAGACGTTGGCTACATCATTATAAACATGTTCAATATCCATAACCATAAATATAAATAAAGACTGACTAGTCAGCGAAACATGACTTAACCTTTAAGCTGCAAGTGACCGTTAAATGACATACCAAAAGAGGAATGAATCATATGTTCGTGACATTAGCTGCTAGCAAGAGAATGCTATCATTGATCTGCAACAAAAACTGTGAGGAAAAATAATGTACGAGTCACAAAGACTTTGTGAGTTGATACGGGAAAAGGGACAAGCCAAGTGGGAGAGTTTTTTGTAATCACATGCCATTCATAAACCTTTCAACATTTCCATATAATTCATGAAACAAGGTATTTAAATACATTTTAAATAACATTGTATGGAAAACAAGTTTCTAAAACTCTTGGGAAAAACATTTGCCTTTGAAAATCCTTAAACACACATAAAAACTCATGTCTGTCAAGCATCTATCGATAAATAAGGGGAATTTATTGATAGATGGAACATAGAATGGATCTTGTTGTATTTTGCCTTCTATTTATCAATAAATGTTCCTCAAGTATTGACAGATCCATTTTGAAACTTAATGTTTTGGATAAAATCCTACACAAAATCAAGCCATATCTTCTTCTATCTCATGGAACAACTCTCTTGGCTAGATTTCTACTAATCAAGCATTCATTAACCACATTCTCACATACTTGTGACACCAATAAGCATTCAATCATAAACATAGACTCATGAGCATCAATTCATAAAACTTTATAATAAACCATAAACGTTTCCTAACTATGAGTAGTCCTCAATTCAAGTGGGTAACGATTCAATCCTCACTACTTGAGATTCTTAATGCGCTTTATGTGTGGCATATCAACCTCACCCACAATCTTTGAGTTTTCCACCCCATGAAGGTGGATAGTGGACAAAGTCCTCGTTGTTGTGTAGTTCACCTTGCATGAACAATTATCCTAGCTGTGTAAGTGGCACATCGACCTCACCCATAATCCTTTGAGTGGTCCCACCTCACTTTCACGGATAGTGATCAATCCCCACTACCATCATAGGATTTCTCAAGCTTAGGATTGTTTTCATCCTTAGCTTACATAACGAACAAGTAACGAACAAGTGTATATGACAATCTTAATGCATATATCTCATGGCATGCATTTCATAATCTAATAAATCATTCACACGCTTAGCCTAAAGTGTACATGATATGCTCAACATATACAACTCATGTCATATTGTTGTTGAATTTTCACACAAGGGCACGTTATCGTAAATGAGTAATATAGTGATGAACTAGAGTATCGTTCCCATGGAGATTTGTTCCTAAATATTTACTAAGTACTAAAATTTATGACAAATTAATCTTATTTAAGCAGCTAAAGTTCTAAAAAATTAATTAAAACTAAATTAAAACAAGTACTAAATTAACTAATAGAAATTAAAAGTACTTGAGAAAGATAATAGACAAAATCCTAGGATTATAGGTTCATTCAATACTTTATCTGATACTAGCTTCTCTTATTATTTATATTCATGGGTGGTTTTATAAACCTAGAATCCAAAGCTATGTACAAGTCTCTATCGAGATGCTTGTACAAATACCTAACTTAATTGGGTCACTATATGTCTATAGGAATCAATTAAATAAGGTTCATTAAGCTAGTGTTCTATGAGACCTTGATCTTTATAGACTCGTAGCTAGAAGTAGATGCGATATCAAGAACTAGGGATAATTTCATCATTTCCTTAGTGAGCCCCTAGAAGTATGCTTTCAAACATTATTAAGGCCTAAGTAGGCCTAACGCATAAATGAATGATGAAAATAAGGATAAAATAATGAAGAAAATAAAAATAATGATGATTTCCAAGGTAGAGGCAAAATGGTCATTTTTTATTTTAGGTTGAATTTTTTAAGTTTTCGGGAACCTGAGTATTTCTAGACTATTATGGACTTTGTCTTAGTGTCAAAAGAGTAAAAAGATTGCACAAAGGATTGAAGGAAGACAAAGCTTACTTGTTAAGGGCATTTTCGTAATTTAAGTGGAGTTTGGATAAACTTTAGCTATAAATGTCATTTTCCAGCAGCTTTTTCTTCTTTTTCCTCCCATCTCACATTTTTTTCATCCTCCATGGAAGCTTGTTTTGAAACCTCCATAACTTTTCTCAAGTTAACTCCAATTTTCATGCTTTTGTGCACTTTTTCATAGAACCTTTTGTGCTTTTTCACTCTCTCACTTTAAAATCCTTAAAAAGTCATACTTCCATACTCATTCTTTTAAATTGCATGTTTTCAGATCCGTAGATAGTTGATCCACTTGCATTCACTCTTGGTAGGTATCATGGCATTCGATAGCCGTACCCTCACCAAAGTCACTCCGCTGGTCGTCAGAAGTCTTTTATATGAGTACATGTACATTAAATGTAAATTGCTAGGAATCACTTTGCTAACGATGCATGTATAGCTTGGAATGATGGTGCCATTATGAGATGGCTATGAATAACCTTATTTTGAGATCATACAAATGTAAATTTTTGGTATCTATGTTGTATTATGAAAATACATCTAGTTGCAAATTACAAATGGTGGTCTAGTAATGGTGATGAAAAGTTGATGGGATAGTGAACAGGATTACGTAAAAAGGCTTGCTTGGGCTTAGTGGGCTATGTCCACTAGGCCCATACGATGGTTATGGCCCAGAATTTGGGTCATGACAGACTTGGTATCAGAGCCCTAGGTTGTTTAGGTCCTAAGACTTCTTTTTGTTGGTCCAGCAGAGTGTCAGGTCTTTATGTGGAAACTTCGATTGTGAAGTGTAAACCGCGGCACATTTTACAACCTAGGGACCACATAGATTTCCTATCTTAGAAACAACCTTTTTCCTTATATATAATTATAATTGCAAAATGTGTTTAATAACAGATGTTTGCTCTTGTCTAGGTAAAAATGCCGCGTAAGACATGAGCCACCTCAAGATGGATGGGGGAGCAAGATACTCCTAATGAGATGATAGATAGGCCACGGGCATCCACCCTTAGGAGGCGAGGTAGACGTAGGAGGGCCACTAGGCCAATGAGAATGGATACGTCTGTGAATAGAAGAAATGAGGGACAGTCTTCAAGCATCACCATTGAGGACTTGGCGATAGGCCTATAGGGAGTTAATCGGGTTGTAGAGATGATGGCAACCCGTATGGACGATATACAAAAGATAGTAAAGGGGAAACTTGTAGTACAAGAATCCCTTAGTTTCCAAGGGTAGGTCGATCACCAACATTTTGAGGTTGAGAGGGGTCATTTAGAGATTTTCCTTTCTGATTTCCTAAAGCTTAAGCCTCTATCATTTTCAGGGTCTGATGCATCAGAGAAACCCCATATTTTCTTATATAAGATGGAGAAAATTTTTGAAGCCCTAGGATGCTCTAGTACTAAATCAGTCGAGCTAGCCGCCTTCCGATTAGAGGACGTGGCGCAAGAGTGGTATGGTTTCTTGCGTAGAAGTAGGCTGGCAGATGCAACTCTGTTGACTTGGAAAGAGTTCAGTACAACCTTCTTAGATCGATTCTTACCACTTAGTGTATGTAATGCATGAGCTAGGGAGTTTGAGGCATTAATATAGACGCCAAGTATGATGATGCCAAAATACGACATCAAATTCACGCAACTGGCTCGGTATGCCCCCTATCTAGTTTCTACTAAGGAGATGAAGATTCAGAGGTTTGTGGATGGGCTAGTGGAGCCATTGTTTAAGGCTGTGGCATCTTGAGATTTCAATACCTACTTCATAGCAGTGGATTGCGCTCAGTGGATTAAGATGAGGACCAGTGAGAGTAGGGCTACGAGGGATAGAGCAAAGAGGGCCAAGACAGAGGGCTATCAAGGTCGCAGAGACTTCAGTGGTAGTATTTCATCTTTTGGCCATTAGGGCCCACAGAGGGAATCATAATTACCCCAACAGGGGAGTGACTCGCCTAGTGCAAGTATTAGGGAGGGACAAAGAACCTTAAGTGTTGAGAGGCAGCAAGATTCGAGGCAGGGTAGTCAAGTTATCCATCGTTGTGATACTGTGGGGGACAACATAAAGGAAGATTACTCTGTGCTACGGGAGTTTGTTTCTTGTGCTATCAACCTGGACATATTAAGAGGAATTGCTCGATGGCTTATCAATCCCAAGGTTCTGCTCGAGGTTCTGCCCAACTAGTCTTGTCTGCTCCTTCAGTAGCTGCCTCATCTGATCGGGAGGCTAACAGATCAAAACGTAGAGGTGCTGTTACTTCCTCTTAAGGTAGGCCTTCTAGGTCTGTAAGTTAGAGTTTCGCCGGTAGGGGTCACGCAAGGGTGTTTGCTTTAACATCGCAAGAGGTGTAGACATCTAACGCAGTGGTATCAGGTATTCTCTCAGTTTGTAATATGAATGCTCGGGTATTGTTTGATCTGGTGCTACCCACTCTTTTATTTTTCCATGTTTTGCATCTCGCTTGGGTAAAGATCATGTTATAAGAGAAGAAAAATTAGTAGTGTCTACCCTTTTAAAAGAGGTATTTGAGGCAAAATGAGAATATAAGTCTTGTGTAGTTTGGGTCAAGGACAAAGAAATCTTGGTAAATCTAGTTGTATTAGACACCTTTGATTTTGATGTGATCTTGGTAATGGATTGGTTATCGCCTTGCCATGCCAGCGTGGACTGTTATCATAAATTGGTTAGATTTGATTTTCTTGGTGAACCATCATTTAGTATTTAGGGGGATAGGAGCAATGCCCCAACCAATTTGATATCTATCATGTCTACTAGAAGGCTATTAAGATAGGGTTGTCAAGGTTACTTGGTTGTTGTAAGGGATACCCAAGCGAAGGTTGGAGACATAAGCCAAGTGTCGGTAGTGAACGAGTTCATGGATGTATTTCTCGAGAAACTACCAGGTTTGCCTCCCGAGTGAAAGATTGAATTTTGCATAGATTTGATTCCTGACACTAAACCTATATCCATACCCCCATATAGAATGGCACCTACGGAGCTTAAAAGCTTAAGGATTAATTAGAAGATTTGTTGGATAAAGGCTTCATCTGTCCTAACGTCTCATCATGGGGAGCACTAGTGCTATTTGTAAAGAAGAAAGATGGGTCACTTAGATTGTGCATTGACTACCGACAACTTAATAAAGTGATGGTGAAGAATAAGTACCCCCTTCCTTAGAATAGATGATTTATTTGATCAACTTCAAGGAGCACAATGTTTCTCTAAGATAGATCTTCGATCTGGGTACCATCAGTTGAGAATCCGAAATGAAGATATACCCAAGACCGCAATTCGAACAAGATATGGGCACTATGAGTTCTTGGTGATGTCATTTGGGCTTACGAATGCCCCTGCGGCCTTTATGGATTTGATGAATCGAGTGTTCAAGCACTATTTGGACAAGTTCGTGGTGGTGTTTATTGATGACATCTTGATCGACTCGAAGAGCCGAGAGGAGCACGAACAGCATCTTAAGATAGTGCTCCAAACTTTGAGAGAACATCGATTGTATGCCAAGTTCTCCAAGTGTGAGTTCTGGCTTGAAAGCATTGCATTCTTAAGACATGTGGTATCCAAGGATGAGGTACAAGTCGATCCAAAGAAAGTTGAGGTTGTGGAAAAGTTGCCAAGGCCAACATCAGTTACGGAGATTAAAAGCTTTTTGGGTTTGGCTGGCTATTATCTTTGTTTTGTGAAGGACTTCTCTAAAATAGTCGCCCCTCTGACTAAGCTGACACTTAAAGATACAAAATTTGAGTGGTCAAATGCTTGTGAGGATAGCTTTAAGAAGATTAAGGCATGTCTCACCACAGCTCCAGTATTAAGCCTACCACAAGGCACAGGGGGTTATACGGTATTTTGTGATGCATCGCGGGTTTGTTTAGGATGTGTATTAATGCAGAATGGAATGGTGATTGCATATGCATCAAGGCAACTTAAAAGGCATAAGCAAAATTACCCCACATACGATTTGGAGATGGCAGCAATCGTGTTTGCCTTAAAGATTTGGGGACATTACTTGTATGGTGAGACTTGCGAGATATATAAGGACCACAAAAGCCTAAAGTATATATTTCAGTAGAGGGATCTTAACTTGCGGCAACGTAGGTGGATGGAGTTGCTAAAGGATTATGATTGTACTATTCTTTATCATTCTGGTAAGGCAAATGTAGTGGCGAATGCCTTGAGCCGAAAATTGATGGGGAGCCTGGCACACATCTCTATAGATAGGAGATCCTTGATTAGGGAGATGCATAGCTTGGGAGACATGGGTGTGCATTTGGAAGTTTCGGAGGCAAATACATTGCTAGCACATTTTAGAGTGAGGCCTATTTTAATAGATCAAATTAGAGAAGCCCAAGGTAAATATGAGTTCGTAACTAAAGCCTCGGAGGACCCTCAGGGAGTGAAAGGAAAAATGTTTACTAAAGGCATAGATGGAGTATTGAGGTATAGAACCAAACTTTATGTGCCCGATAGTGATGGACTGAGGAGAGAAATATTGGAAGAGGCGCACATGGAAGCCTATGTGGTACATCCATGGGCTACAAAGATGTATCAAGATTTGAAAGAGGTATATTGGTGGGAAAGACTTAAGAACGATGTAGTTGAGTTTGTCTCCAAGTGCCTGGTTTGTCAACAGGTTAAGGCCGAGTATCAAAGGCATGCAAGGCTACTACAGCCATTACCAGTGCCTGAATGGAAGTGGGAGCATGTTGCAATGGACTTTGTAACGGGCTTGCCTTAAACTAGTGGGAGCTACAACTCTATTTGGATCATAGTAGACCGGTTAATGAAGTCAGCCCATTTTCTTTCGATTAAGACTACTTACTGGGCTGCCCAGTACGCTCGAGTTTATCTGCATGAAATAGAATGACTGTATGGTATCCCCATTTTTATAATATCTGATAGAGGAGCACAATTCACCAGTAGGTTCTAGGGAGTTACAGGAACCGTTGGGCACTAAGTTTGATTTCAGCACGACTTTCCACCATAAAATGATGGGCAATCTGAACGAACAATACAAACATTAGAAGATATGCTGAGGGCATGTATAATAGACCTTAGGGGATCAGTATCTACCCTTAGTAGAGTTTGCTTACAACAATAGTTTCCAAGCTAGCATCTAGATGGCACCATTTGAAGCATTATATGGACGAAAGTGCAGGTCACCCATTGGATGGCTAGAGGTGGGAGAAAGGAAACTCTTGGGGCCAGAATTGGTACAAGATGCCATCGAGAAAATACTCATGATTCGTCTGAGGATATTATCAGCATAAAGTAGACAAAAGTCATATGCTGATAACAGGTAGAGAGACTTAGAGTTTCAGGTGGGGGATCATGTATTTTTTAAGGTCTCACCAACAAAAGGGGTAATGAAGTTCAGTAAGAAAGGAAAATTAAGTCCTCGGTATTTAAGACCCTTCGAGATCTTAAAAAAGGTTGGAGCTACGACTTATCGTTTGGCGCTACCACCAGACTTCTCGAATATTCACCCCGTATTCCATGTGTCAATGCTTAGGAAGTATAACCCAGATTCATCTCATGTAATACGGTATGAAACCATCCAGTTGCAAGATGATTTAACCTATGAGGAGCAACCACTGGCTATCCTTAATAAGCAAGTCAAAAAGCTTCGTTCAAAGGAAGTACTATCAGTGAAAGTGTTATGGCGAAACCACACCAACGAGGAGGTAACATGGGAAGTCGAGGAGAAGATGTAAACAAAGTATCCACACCTCTTTAATACATAAAGGTATGCTACCTTATAGTTTGATTTAAATTCAGGGACTGAATTTCTTTTAGTGGGGGAGAATATGAGACCTTGATCTTTATAGACTCGTAGCTAGAAGTAGACGCGATATCACGGACTAGGGGTAATTTCGTCATTTCCTTAGTAAGCCTCAAGAAGTATACTTTCAAACATTATTAAGGCCTAAGGCATAAATGAATGATGAAAATAAGGATAAAATGACAAAGGAAATAGAAATAATGATGATTTCCAAGGTAAGGGCAAAATGGTCATTTTTTATCTTAAGTCAAAATTTTTAAGTTTTCATGAACTCGAGTATTTCTAGACTATTTTAGACTTTGTCTCAGTGTCAAAAGAGTAAAAAGATTGCACAAAGGATTGGAGGAAGACAAAGCTTACTTGTTAAGGTCATTTTCGTAATTTAAGTGGAGTTTGGATAAACTTTAGCTATAAATATCATTTTCCAATAGCTTTTTCTTCTTCTTCCTGCCATCTCACGTTTCTTTCATCCTCCAAGGAAGCTTCTTTTGAAACCTCCATAACTTTTCTCAAGTTAACTCCAATTTTCATGCTTTTGTGCACTTTTTCATAGAACCTTTTGTGCTCTTTCACTCTCTCACTTTAAAACCCTTAAAAAGTCTTACTTCCATACTCACTCTTTTAAATTGCATATTTTCAGATTGGTAGATAGTTGGGACCGAGACTAAGGTGTCCACTTGCATTCACTCTTGGTAGGTATCATCAAATTTGATAGCCGTACCCTCACCAAAGTCACTCCGCTGGTCATCAGAAGTCTTTTATATGAGTATATGTACATTAAATGTAAATTACTAGGAATCACTTTGCTAACGATGCATGTATAGTTTGGAATGATGGTGCCATTATGAGATGGCTATGAATAACCTTATTTTGAGATCATACAAATGTAAATTTTTTGTATCTATGTTGTGTTATGAAAATACGTCTAGTTGCAAATTATAAATGGTGGTCTAGTAATGGTGATGAAAAATTGATGGGATAGTGAACGAGATTACGTAAAGAGGCTTGCTTGGGCTTAGTGGGCTACGTCCATTGGGCTCATGTGCCGGCATGGCCCGAAATTTGGGTCATGACATGTTCTAATTTGGCTATGTATGGCAATTGGCATATGTCTACCCAAATCGCAAATTAGATGAACATACACTATTTAAATCTTAGTCCAATCTAAAATCTCTCTATTTAATATTAATTAGATTCACAAATTAGTTAATTGTTGATAAGGCAATTAAAAGCTTTAACAACATATTTAAATAAGCAAAACTATACCCATTCGTGATAAATAAAAGAGAAATTAATGTCTAGACTATATGTTGAAATCCATCATAATCCTAGAAAAGTAAATTAGTTCATGGTATCTAAATAAAACATTATCCAAAAAAATTTAGCCATGAATTCAAGTGAAAGAAAATAAAAGAAACACAAAATAGATAAAGAATCTAATGTTGAAGCTTTTGATCTTGAATCTCTCTCAATCTCTCTTGTTGTCTCATTTGGTTCTTGGCTTGAAGTCTTCAAAATAGCTGTTGTCATCCTTCCTCTTGAATATTCTGAAAAAGGTCCCTTAAATAGGTTCAAAATAACCTATTTTTCGTATTTCCACATAAAAAATATTTTTGGAAAGTAGTGTGGCTCCGCGGTGCTGTGTTTTGGTTTGTGGCACCGCAGCCTTTGGAAAATGTATGATGCTCTCCATCCTTCCAACGCCATAACGATTCTCTCCTCAATGTTACAACCTCGACTTCTTTGGCTTTACAACCTTGAGTAACTCAAAGTTGTGGCCTTTACTCAACATGTCGTCTTATGCAAAACTATAGCAGTCCATCATCTTTCAATGTGATTTTCACCTTGATTAGATCCAAAGTGGGTGAAGTGGTATATAATGATCATTTTATGTTTATCTCGTAACTTCCCAATGGATCAAGAATCACATCAATTGGACTCTTGTAGCTCAAGTTATCCTCAAAATATTGCAGCATGTACGAATGAAGACATCACCATACTTGTGTAGTTTAAATTAAATGAACCTTTCTCATCAAATATCCTTACAAGAGCAATCAGAGAAATCAACAATAACTATTCTTAAAGTAAATTAAAGCAAAATAACTTAAAATTAAACTAAAATAACTTAAATTAACCACTTAACATGTAATCCAAGTTAAAATAAAAAAACATCTAAAATGCTAAAATCTGAACTTAAAATCTTAAAGATCTAGCTATTGAAGCACCCCAAATGTGTCAAAATAACTCTATATGATAAAGTTATCACAATCGCAAACTTAAGATTTTGCTAGTTCTCGAGCAAAACACAAAACAAAATGCAATAACCTAAATGAAGAAAAACAACTTGACTAGAAATCAATTGCACCAACTCATTAATAACCTTAATATCCTAAAAAATTAATCCATATTCTCAACCCTAAGCAACACACAAATATTATTCAAGTTCATGTTCTAATTCAAATGCAAGCTTCTCATCAAGTGAATTTTCGTGTGTGTGTGCAATCTTTTCTCCTATAATATTATACAATCAGGATAAGTTTATATTCATGTAAAATTCAAATTAGTAGTTAAATTCCACAAGTTTGCTTTTCATCTCTCTTTCCACAAATGTAGACTAACACTAAGCTAAGCATCAATAAGACTTTAATTAGCTTGTAATGTATGGCTTGGGTCAAGGTGGGATATAGAATAGTATGTAGCTCAAATCACCCTAAGCACATAGTCAATCTAGGACCTATTCAAGCTTTATTTTCCTTCACTTAATATGCCTTTTTTCATTACAATTTTTCTTTTGTTAAACACCTCAATCTTTTTCTTTTTTGTTTCCTTTTTTTTCTTTTTCTCAATTTCACACCCCCAAACTTATTTATTTTATTAGGTAGTGAGATGAATACAACCATACTTTTGAACTTTTCATCATTTTTCATCTTTACTACCTTTTTAACAATTTAGCTCATAATACTTCCTAAATTGACTTATTCACTTAGGAATAAGGGATGCAAAAATTGGAAATATTAATATAAGGGTCTAGGCTAAAAATTAAGGGTTCAAACAAAGAAAAGGTTTCATTAGGCTCAAATGGGGAATCTAAAAATAAATTACGCAAGGGTAGGCTTAAAATGGCTTAATCGGTCCAAAGATGTGTAAAATATTTCCTTAACTATGTATAGCCTAGGATTTCGCTTCGAAGGAGAATCAAACAAATTCTAAAACTCAATAATAATTCAAAAATTCATATTTACATAAGCCTTTTCTAAATATGTAAAATGAATCTAAGCAAAAAATATAGTACTCAAAATGTAGAAATCTCATCCTAACAATGAAGCTTAGCATAAAAATATACATAATACTTAAACACTAATTACATGTTTCAAAGAATTGAGGTAGAATATAACTAGGTTCTCATCATTGGATAGGTAAATTAAAAAAAGTAGCACAATTAACTCTAGCTCAAGTTCTTTAAACATGCATCAAATTAAATAATAATTAACTAAACTAACTTAAACACTAAACCCATAAAGAAAACAAAGCTAAAAAAATTGAAAATTCCCCCTAAACTTAAAAATAATATTGTCCCCAATGTTATGAAAAGTAAGGAAAATGAATACTCCTCTAACTAGCGGTCAACCTCTAGAGACCATCTTCCTCATCTTCATCCTTCAAGTCATCCACTGTGGGGTCATCAAGTAGAGTAAGAAAAGAGGCCATGTCTATACCAACATGCTCTGCATAAGCACGCATCATTTGTTTAATGGACTGCATATAAGCCACCTGATGATTTATTTGAAGTTCAAGCCTTTCCATCCTCTAAGACATGGAAAAATGTTGAGTTGCCCTTTATGGTGGTGGATGGCATGGAGCAAAGGAAGAACTACCTTCGACAGCCGACAATTCTCGAGCATAAAATTAATTCATAATTCTCACATATAAAGGGGTTTAGGATGTAAATTTTCTTCGTTTTTATCCCAGCTCATGCCTACTTTCTTGCACAAGGCTGTGATCAAAGATGGAAACTATAGTCCATCACATGGCGAGCAAGCAGCTTGAGCAATGTTATTGAATGGCACTTGACCTACATTGATTGAAAATTTAGAAACAATTGCATATAATAAAATAACTCTATCCCTTGTCACATCATTGACATGTTTCACAAGAAGTAATCTTGCAACCAAAAAATGATACCAAAGTTTATGATTAGTTTTCATGGTACTGGCCTTAAGAGGCATAGGTATGCCTTTATTCATTTTTCATTCAACCCCCTCATCACAAAGTACATCAAGAACCCCATTCAAATCAATATTCCCAATTAAGAATTAGCCATACTCATTTTTTTCAATGTTAGGTAAGTAATAGAAATGATTGATCGTTTGACTGTCCATGCATGTGCTCAGTAGCATTAGCATAGAATTATCGAACAATAGTTAATACGGCTACCTTAGGTTGTTAACAAAATTTCTCCCATTGTCCCTTAGTGATGACCTTATGAATAGAACCATATAACTCAAGATGGACAGTAGTGCCATGTTTCGATATAGGGACTTTTTACACTACTGATTAAGTATGTCTTTTGTTGGTCCCAAAGAAGTGTGCTAGAGGGGGGATAAATATCACTTTGTGAATGTCACTAAACTTGACTTCTAATTGGGGGCTAGTTAAAGGTCAATGAAGAGAAGTTAAATGCCAGATGAAAAATGACTTAAAGAAAAATGAAATGAAAAATAAAAGAGGGTAGACAATGTACAAAGATTTATAGTGTTTCGGTCTCTTTGAACTACATCTACTACCTTGATCTTCCAATCAAGGATTTTCAAACCAAATCACTATAATCAGTGGAATTTTCCTGATTATAATGGCTTTTCAAAGCTTCCACCAAGCTTTTACAATGGCTTTTCATAAGCTAAGCCACAACCTTTAACAATGATTTTTCCTAGGATCAACCAAAACCCAAATCTAACTTTTCCTAGGCCGAGCTAGAACCTATAAAACCAATCAAGCCAACCCAAGCTTGATTAATCCCCTTAGAGTGACTCGCACACTCTAAGCAATCAAGAAGTACAGATATGAAGAAGTAACTATGGTCATTAACTTGATCTTAATGGTACAAGATGAAGTGCTAAACTCTAGTACAAAGATTGGAGTGAAATGTAAGAAGGATTGAGAGTGTTTTTGCTATTTTTGAGCTTTTTTTATTCTTGGAAGCATCTAATCTTCTTCTTAGTCGTTGGAGATGTCTTTTATACTTGAAAAATAAACTCTGATGGATGTTGACAGCTTCAGACCATTGAAAATAGTTTAAAATCTATTCTAGTCGTTAGTCTGTCTTTAGTCGTTCAAATTCAAATTCTCAAACAGTGTGCTTTTAGTTGACTAACCATACTTCTTAGTCAATTAAGTCTTCTTTGTCTTGTAATTAAATTCTTTGGTAGTGAGCTCTTAGCTAACTAACAATGCTTCTTAGTCGATTAATTCTTCTTTGTTTCACAATCTGCTTTACTTTCTTAATCGATTAAGTAAGGCTTTAACCGATTAAGAGCTTATTGTCTTTGAACCAGCCAACTTCACTTTTGGATTTTAGCTGACTAACATCCTTTTTTATCCGACTAATAGGTTTCTATTTGTGGCTCATTTGTAACTCCTTATTCGTATAAGTTTTGATATTTGCTTTCCAGAGATTAATTTATTCTTGACATACATTTTCATCCTGCACACTCAAGTAGCATAGTTAGACATTAATGAGTGGGAATGTTTTGTTATCATAAAAAACTTATGGAGCCAACAATCTCCCCTTTTTTGATGATGACAAAACATTTTTTGATTAATAGCACAATGTCTATTTGTTCCTTTTGTATTACACAAGATGAGGAATTTTTCCCCCCAAGTGTGTGCTCCCCCTTAATGTATGCATGATCTTTTCAAGTTATTTTGCTATCCAACTTAGTAGGCCAACTAATTTTTATCTATTTTTTAATGAAGATAACAAGTATTAATTTAGACATATAACAGAATATATTTATGAATTGACATACAAGCTTGCAGAACTACCAGTAATAAGTGACAATATATTATCAATATTGTAACCAACTATCATCAACAGAACAAATGTCATTAACAAGCAAACAAAGATAACAAGGTATCATAACAAAGAATAAGTTATCAACATCCAAACACTAACCATCAATAGTCAAAATAGTAGACTGTCATAAATAACTACGCATCATTAGAACCAAATTCCTAAATTACTGTACTGTTACTTCTACTTTCTGTCCCTTTTTCTCATTAGTAAAACAGCGATGGTATGCTGATTCAAGAAGAGTCAAAAGGGGTGGATTCATTAGTCCGAAAGTGAACATTGAGGGGTTTGAGAGATGACAAAGGTGATGATTTTTAGGGTGAAGAATTAGGGGAATGAGTGTTTGAAACTTAAAGAGGATTCTAGCTAGAAGATTTAACTGAGGATTTAGCTTTGTCAGCCAACGTAGAAGACATTCTTCTCTTAAGGAACCTAGTTTTCGTTGCCATTGTCTTTTTCCCTTTTCTAGTAGGTTTGGCTCTATCTTGTGTAGATGCAGTTGCTTTCCATTTCACTTTGTTAGTAGGTTCACTTCTGCTTGTGGTGTGAACTAATTCAGGGGAAGTTTTTACAGGTGTTGGTTTTTGTGTTCTGCTTCTTTTTCTGCTTGCTCTTCTCTTACCATTTGATGAAACGCATCCATAATTAAGACTTCCTCAGAATTTGTTAGAGATGGCTTAGCTTTCTATATTTCACCATGTTGTTGAGGATTAGAACTGTCAATGATGTCATTAAGAGATCCAATCACTTTTGTATCATCATTGTATTCTCCTTCAACTTCAGGTTCAAGAGTAGACTGTTTTCTTACTGGAGCAGGTTTAGGTTCACCACATTTAGTTTAAGAAGTAGGATTCTCAACAGTTTGTCCTTCTGGTATAAGACTTGGGGCTACTGAGGTACCTTCAGATGCAGGACCAGATGGTGTTTTTCCTTTTTCTTTCATAAAATTTGCTAGCTCTTGTAGATGATCTTCAATTTTCAGAATTCTCTCAGACTGATTAGTTAGCTTGCCATAAATTCTCATCAATAAATTTAAAATCATCTTATTTGAGATTTAAGAGGGGGTTGACTTTGTCTGAGCAGAAGGGGGATACTCATTTCTTGGGGTGTTTTTGGGAGTTTTAATGAATTTTTCTCCTTCAAGTTTATATCCCATTTTTGGTAGACTTCCCAAATAAATGGCTTGATCTTTACTTTTGACTTGATTCATTTGATATCTTGTATTCCAAATTCCTTTTTTCCTTACCAAGGAGGTAATGAGGTTTCCATAAGCTAGATTAATTTTATCTTTGGGCAGGTTCCCTTTATTTTTTCAATCATAAATCTTCCAAGATTGAGAGGAGTTGCATTGAATGCATGTTCCATTAGCCACATGTCTTGAAGACTTACATAGCTAAAGCTACTGCTTCGTCCATGAATTGTTGATGCAATAAAGTAATGTAAGATCCTAGTTTGAGGACTATTGATAAAACTTGCATAACTCTTGGAAGAATATCTTTCCTTTTTCCCAAAATGATTTCCCACAAAGATGAGGGATCATATTCCTCTAGAATCTCATATTCACCCACATTACACTCAATTTTCAGCTAATTTCCCAAATCAGTACTAGTGATCACAAATTCCTTTCCATTCATAAACACATTAAGGCCATCCTCAACAAAATCCTCTGGATCATTAAGCTTTGTTTTATCTAGTGCAATGTTAGAGTAAAATTCTTTGACAAGACTGGCACTGTAAGATCTATTCTAAAAAACACTTAGTTTCTTCAATTTGAGTTCCTCAAAATATTTTGACAGACCATTTTTGATATCTTGTACTTCATCAAAATTGTTCCAATCAATGAATTTTCCACAAGATGTGGGTGCATTCTCTATTTTTTTAAATCTTTCCTCATGAATCTTATTCCTAAATTTTAAGGTTGCAGAATTACCTTTTTTGTTGGAATTTCCTCTTTCCACCTCCTTCTTTGATTCTAATGCCTTATCTTTCTGTTTCTTTCCTACTTTTTCAATCATTGGCACTAGGTGGTTCTTTTTCCCTTTCTTTTGAACCTTGGATGATGGACTGTCTTCCATGGGATGTTTCCCTTTCTTCTTTTCCAGAGTGTCACTTGGTAGTGAAGAGTTGGTCATTGTTCTTAGTAGTTTCCAACTTAGGGTTTAAAAAGTTTGAGATGAGGAGCTTCAATTTTGAAAAGAGCGATTCAAGAGGATAGAGAATATAAAGAAAAGATGTGGAGTTAAGAAAGGTTATTAAACTCCCTCTTTAAGTAAGGTCAAACATCCTTTTTTTTTTAATTCAAAATTTTGGCTCCCATTTTTGGTTTTCAGTTAGACAATTTTCTTTCCCTCTTCCCTCATTCTCCTTTCATTTGTTTTATAATATATTATTACATATTTTTTTATTTTAGTTTCTTAACTGATTAAGTTTTACATTTAACCAACTAAGTCAAGCATTCTGAATAAAAGGATCAACACATAATGTTTTTAATCAGTTAAATGCTTTTCTTGATCAACTAAGTTTTTACTGTCTTGTAAAAGGAGAACTCAAGAGATTTATCTAAAGCTCATTTACATTAAGCATTCCTAGATTTCTCCTAATTTTGCAAAATCGTTCTTCGTTTAAGGGTTTAATGAAGATATCAGACAGTTGATGCACAGTGTTAACAAATTTAATCTTAATATCTCCTTTAAGCATATGATCTCGACTAAAATGATTTCAAATTTCAATGTGTTTGCTTCTAGAGTGTTAAACAGGGTTTTTTGAGATGTTTATAGCACTTGTGTTATCACAAAATATAGGTATATTATGCATGGATATTCCAAAATCCTTTAGCTGTTGTTTAATCCATCTAATTTGAGTAGAACAACTTCCTAAGGATATGTATTTAACTTTAGCTATTGATAATGCAACAAAGTTTTTCTTTTCGCATGACCAAGATACAAGCATATTTCCAAGAAACTAACAAGTGCCACTGTGCTTTTCCTATCTGATTTACTTCCAGCAAAATCAGCATTACAGTATCCAATAAGATTAAAAGATGATCCCCTTGGATACCATAATCCTAAACTTTGTGTGTCCAAGAGGTTGTGAAACCTCGATCTCCACAGACATGTAACTAGAGGTAGACTGATGAGTGCATCAAATTCATATATTTAATGGGAGATTAAATATCTAATTAGTCTAAACTGGACTAGATTTAGGATCAAAAATAATTTTAATTGGTGAAGAAAGGTGCACAATGGACTGTTGCTTTATTTGCATATATTTTTGTTCTTTAAGCATATCTTCCACTACAAAATTTCAATTGACATGATTTTTTGACCATTAGAAAGCTAAGAGGCAGATCTACAACTTTGATGTTTACCACTTTGCCCAGTTCTATTCGAAAAGTGGTCAAAATTTTTGTTGAAGTGAAAGTACTACATTAGAAGAATAAAATTGGGCAAAACCTTTGAGCACCGTGGCCTTGGAAATTGAGAGCCACGACCCTCACTATATTTTCCACAAATAACAAGCTTATGGGATTTTGGAAGCTAGTGCCTTTGGAGGCTATTTAAAGGGCTTTTTTTTATAGGATTTTGGACCTTTTTTTAATGTCGAAAGAGTAAAAAGATTGCACAAAGAATAGAAGGAAGACAAAGCCACTTTGTTAAGGACATTTTTGTAAATTAAGTGAAAATTGGATAAACTTTAAGCATTAATATCTAACTCTCTAGCAACTTCTTCTCATTTTCCAGTAGCTTCTTCTTTTTATTCTTCCCATCATTCTTCCCCATCTCAAGTTTTCAATCCTCCATGGAAGCTTCTCTTGAATCTTCCATAACTTTCTCATAGAAAGTCCAAATTTCATGTTTTTCTACACCTTTTCATAGGGTTTTTCATGCTACTTCACTTTTACACCTTAAGAACCATCAAAAGCCTTTCCTTAATACTTTTTCTCACTAGCTGGATGTTCTAGAGAAAGAGAGAGAGATTTTCCACAATAGTTTGAAAGCTTTTGAAAAAGAATTCAACTACAAAGAAACTCTAAGGTTAGTAATGAGTTAAGGTTTATTTCTAATTTGTTGATGAAGGTCAATAATTGGATTTGTGGGTTGTTTTACTGTGGAGAGTTGTTTATTTATTTCTAGTGTGACTAGAGTAGTACAAATAAATGGCTAGTCAACTAGCAATTAGAAACAAGTTAGGAATAACTAGTAAAGCTTGATTTAGGAAATAGCTTTTAGAATTATATTTATGTAAATTGAGTTGGTTGTGATGCCATTGTGTGTGATAGGTTCCAACGATACCCCACATCTACATTCGGAGCATGAGTTGAAGTTAGAGTCGATCAAAACATCCACAAAGATCGGTGAGTGAACTTGCATTAAAATGTTTTGGGATTAGGGCATATGTGTTTGATTAAATCGATTGAAATATTTTATTCGTTTTTCTTTAAAATATGCATGGGAACAAACCTTTAATTAAACGTTTTTGCTTTGCGAAATGTGACTGTGATGAGTCCATGTGCTCCTATGTTATGTTGATATATATTTAAATATATATGATATGTATTGATAGTGATATTGTTTCTAATTCTAATCAAGTGTGTGCGGTGTGGGAGGGCACATGTCGGTAAGGACTGGTGATTCCAACCGTGTGTAGTGTGGGAGTGCACATGAGCTGATGACTAATGGTGCTCTATATCCAGCTATGTGCAGTGTGGGAAGGCACATGAGCTAAGGACCATTGGGCGTATACATGCTTATATATATATGCCATAGAGATGATCATATATGCTATGAAATTATTTGCATATGTTATGAAAAGGTTATGAAAATAATATGTGACTGCATTGAATATTGAGAAAACTTGATTATTGTCAATATGCTCAATTTAATGTACAATGTGGCATGAGTGGATTTTCCTTGTGGTAGTGAAAACCCTTTAGGATTTATCTGGCCAAAATTTCATTACAGTAAGAATGCCTTTTTGCTGTGGTGAGAATCAATTTATTAGGCTTGACTTGTTTGAATTCTACTAAAGTTTTGACTCTTCAACTTCTTTGTTGTTCATGGATCTTTCATCATCAAGTGATTAAACAACCAAGGGTTTGAATGAGGGGTTTTTAATAAGAATTGAACTAAATTTCATTGTTTTTGAATATTAGTGCATCATGATTTCTAAACTTTCCTTATCGTTTGCTTGTTCCCTTCTTATGTTCACTCACTGGGTTTATACTCACTCTTTTAAATTGCATGTTTTCATATTTGTAACTAGCTGGGACCTAGCTTGAGGAGTCTACTCGTGTTCACCCTTGGTAGGTATTTTGGCATTCAATAGTTGTGCCCTCACCCATGGTCACTCCGCTGGTCGTTAGGAGTCTTTTGTTTATGTATATATATACTCAATGTAAATCGTTAAGAATTAGGTTATAAACAATAGATGTATATATGGTTTAATGACGCCATTATGAAATAGCAACGAATGACTATATTTTGGGCTAATAGAAACATAGATATTTGGTTGCCATGTATATTACTGAAATATGAATAGTTGAGAATTAAGATTTATGGTTTACGAATGGTGACGTAATGAAATGATGAACAGGATTTCATACAAAGGCTTGCTTGGGCTTAGTGGGCTGTGCCCATTTGGCCCATGCACCGGTCATGGCTCAAAAATTGGGCTGTGACAATGTTGGTATTAGAGCCTAGGTTTGTCTAGGTCCTAAGATCTTCTTGTTGATCCAGCAGAGTGTCGGGTCTTTATGTGGAAACTTCAGTTGTGAATTATGAATCGCGACACATTTTACAATAATGGGACCTCATAGATTCCTTATCTTAGAAACCACTTTTTCCCATAGATATGATTATAAAAAATGTGTTTAATAATAGGTATTTTCTCTTGTCTAGGTAAGAATGCTGCCTAAGACACGAGCCGCCTCAAACGTATGGGGGAGCAAGATGCTCCTAATGAGATGACAGGTAGGTCATGGGCATCCATCTTTAGGAGGCAAGGTAGACGTGGTGGGACCACTAGGCTAGTGAGAGCAAATGCGCCTGTGAGTAGACGTGAGGAGGAACAGTTTTTAGGCGATGTGGATAGACAAACAACTAGGGGCATCACCATCAAGGACTTGGGGGCAGGCCTATTGGGAGTTAATTGGGTTGTAAAATGATGGCAACTCGTATGGATGATATACAAAGGATAGTGGAAGGGAGACCTGCAGTACAAGAATCCCTTAGTTCTCAAGGGTAGGCCGATCGCCAACATCTAGAGGTTGAGAGGGGCCATGTAGAGGTTTCACTTATTGACTTCCTGAAACTTAAGCCCCCGTCATTTATAATATTTGATGCATTGAAGAAACCCAGGCATTCTTGGATAGTATGGAGAAAATTTGTAATGCTTTGGGATGTTCTAGTTTCCGATCAGTCGAGCTAGCCGCTTTTCAATTAGAGGATATGGCAAAAGAGTGGTATAGCTCCTTATGTAGAGGTAGGCTGACAAGTGCAGCGTCGTTGACTTTGAGTGAGTTTAGTATAGCTTTCTTGGATCGATTCTTACCACTCAGTGTACGGAATGCAAGAGCTAGGGAGTTTGAGGCCTTAGTACAGACCTCAATTATGACGGTGTAGGAATACGACATCAAATTCACGCAGTTGGCTCGGTATGTTCCCTATCTAGTTTCCACTAAAGAAATGAAGATTCGAAGATTTATGGATGGGCTAGGGGAACCATTGTTTAGTGCTGTAGCATCTCAAGATTTCGATACCTACTCTTGTCAAGCCCAGCTCTACAATATGTTTATTATGCCATTCTTACATAAGAATGCATGTTTGCTTACTTGGGTACCTTGGAAATCGTTAAGGACGGTATTGTACCAAATGGTACAATTAAGTTGAATTAAGCCTCGAACTATTCCAAATAGAGATTTTAAGATGAAATTGAGAATTTTAAAACCCTAGAATGACTTAAAATGGTGATTCAGAGTTTGAGGACCGATTTGGAGTCAAATTGAAATTTTCATGACCTAGGGGCAAAATGGTCATTTTGCTACCCAAGGTTAAGATGTGAGTGTTGGATGAAATTTTTGACTAAGATTGATCATTTGGAGTATAATTTGAGTTTAAGAAGTGAAGAATTTTAATTTTGTTGTTCTTTTGAGGATAAGGGCAAAATAGTCATTTTGCCATCCCATGGGCAAAATTGGAATTTTACACCACCCAACACTTGTCCAGCACATGGATTTTACCCAATATTATCATGGATAATTGAGAAAATTTAAGTGGTTGAGAGAAATTGCTTAATGGGTAAGTATGACACATGGACCAATAGAATGGTGACACATGGTAAATTTTTGTCCATTTAATATTTTCCTTTATAAAGCCAATTTGAACTCTTCCCACATTCATTCTTATGGCCGGTCAAAGTAAGAACAAAGGAAGAAAAGAAAGAACAAACACCCTAGAGTGAAAATTCAAGAGAAAATTGGTGGATTTCAAGTAATCAAGCAATCAAAGGTAAAATTTCTTGATTTTGACTTGTGATCTACCTTTCCCATACATTCTTTTGCATTTTCCATGGTTGAATCACATGATTTCATGATGGGTCTCTTGCTGGCCGAACACTTAGAGAGAGATTATGATGGTTGTTTTGGTTAGATTTTAAGATATTCTAGTGTTTTTAGTTGATTGGTGATGTGTAGCATGAAAATCAAGCAGGAAAAATTCATGTTCTTCCATAGCCCTCATTGGTGAAATTCTCCATGTGGAATATTGATGATGATTTTGATTTTATTTCAAGTGATTTGGTTAGGAATTAGTGATTTATGGTGTGAGAATCAAGCTTGAAAAATTATATTGTTAGTGAACCCTCCATGGCCGAATTTTCCAAGAGAAAATGTGAGGATGATTTTGCCATATTTCAAGTTATTAATTTGTGTTTGATGATTTGGAGTATTGGGAGAAATATGGAATTATTTGGAGTTAAATTGTACATATTGGCCAATTAATCGGGTGACAGATCGAATTAGGCCAATACCATTTTATTTAGGTACATAATTGAACTTATATTGAACACCGTATTTAGATGGTTACCCGAGCGTTTCACATCCCATTTCATGCATTAGTAAAGAGCCTGAAATAGATTTATAATGGTATGACACAGTATATTGAATTATGTGTCGTGTATTATATATAGGTGGTGAGCCCTCTAACAAGGGTAAAGACGTTGTGTCAGAGGACTGAGTTTAAATGGTAAATCTTTATGTTTTATAAGCAAAATGTGATTAAATGAAATGATTTTATAAAATTGTCTTGAAATTAAAAGATGGTTTTGAAAATGGAGTAATTGGAGACTAATTGTTGTGTTATAAATCATGCTTTGAATTGAATGGCTTATGATAATATTGGCATGAATTGTTGAATTGGTAAATGTGCTGAAAATGTATGAACTGTTGATTTGCCTTGAAAGGCTATAAATAAAATAATTGCCATGTCATGCTATCGCAAATTTTATTGTATGATGGGTTTAGCTTGCTGCAGTGGGCGGGTTCTGTGGACCAGCCTTTTTGAGGGGCATGGAATCCCGTTATATTCTTACCTCAATCGGAGAGGCGTGTAGGGTAACTCCCCAAGGCACAACTTTAGAGTTCACTTCACGCCAAACCACCACGTGACGGTGAACTTAGCCAACCACAAGGAACGACTATGTTTTCAAAATAAAAACATGATTTATGCGTACATGACTTTTTAACAGCCTTGGCGGACTCGGTTAGGATAGCCCTAGGCCAAGGTATCCTTGATAACTGAGTAAGAGAATGATTTTGGCAAGAGCCAAGCTTTTCAGGAAATCATAAGCCTCGTTGTTTATTTTGGGTGAAATGAATCTATTTTATCTTATTAAAATGAGTTCAAAATGCTGTGAATCATTTTTATGCTAATCTATTTTATCTGTTTCTAATTACTCAGCTTTAGATATTTTAGATGGTATTTGTTTACTCACTGGGATTATATAATCTCACCACTCTCCTTTCCACCCATTTCTGGCTCAAGATAGTTTGTAGATAGCTGATATCGTCGAAGGCTACAGTTGGCTTTACTTTCTCAAAAACTGTAGGTTCACAGCCTTCATTACTTTTAGTCATTTGGGGGCCCACATGTTATTGTAAATTTAATTACATACCTTGACTATCTGTATTACAATATGTATGAATTTATTTTGCTTTTACGCTACAAAAATTTCTTACAGATAACTCTATAAAAATTGTTTTATAAGAAAATAGAATATTTTATTGAATATTTTTATTATATTCAAATAGTCATAATTTCACATTAAATGAATGTTTTAGACATCTAAACTTATTTTTGATTATGAAATAAGTGTTTTGCACTCACATACTATATTATTAGCTGGTTTCGAAATTTTTGAAGAAAAATGACCAAAATACCCCCGAGAGATAAAAATTATTTTTTTATTGTTTTTGGTTTGGAAATAGCTTATAATCTTTTAAAATATGATATTAGCAACTGTTGCTCACAAGAGAGGTGAGAAAACTGATATTAAAGCCTTGCGAGGTTTCGGTTGGCATTCCGAGTAATGAATGTCTATCGAGACATCGCGACGGTTGTCACGGGCTCGAGGAGAATACCGGGTCATGACAGCTCTGCAATAGTGGATTACGCTTAGCGAATTGAGATGAGGACCAGTGAGAGTAAGGCTACGAGAGATAGAGCAAAAAGGGCCAAGACAGAAGGCCATCAAGGTCGTAGAGACTTTATTAGTGGTATTCGTCTTCTAGCAGTCAGGGCCCATAGAAGAACTCACGTTTACCTTAACAGGGGAGTGACTTGACTAGTGCCAACGTTGGATTAGGGCAGAAGACTTTTAGTGGGGGAAGGCAGCAAGATTCAAGGTAGGGTAGTCAAGCTATCAATAGTTGCAATATTTATGGAGTACAGCATAATGGATGATGTTTCCGTACTACGTGAGCTTCTTATGGGTATGGTCAACCTGGACATCTACGGAGGAGTTTTTTGGCTTCATTAGTTTTTGATGATAATAAAACATTCCCATTTATTTGTGTCTAATACCTTTACTTGGGTGTGTAGGAAATTAATATATGAAATTAATTTATTAACTCTTCAGAGAGTATTTTTGAAAGAAAAAGAGGGATAAAATCAACAAGATTTAACTGAATAACAAGGAGGAAGCTTATTGGTGAAACAAGGAAAAATATTGGTTGACCAAATTTCAAATTAAAGAAATGGCAAGTTGAAGAGTTTGAGAAACAAAACCAATTTAGTCGACCAAGTGCTCTCTGCCAAGATCTGCAAACCAAAAACAGAATCAACTTAGTCGACCAAGTCAGTTGACTAAGAGCTCTCTGTCTGCAATTGGAACCAGAGCACTACAAGACAGATTAATGGCTAGAACTCCTCCTCAACTATTTCCAACAGCCATAAACTGTCAAATTGCCATCAGAGTTGCATCTCCAAGTATAAAAGGGTCTTCCAACAATGAGAAACAAGTTTTTAGAAGCCTTGAATGAGATTTGAGCTATCAAAAGTAGAAAAACCAAAAAATCTTCACTGCACTTGTTTGCATTTAAATGCCTACTTTTGCATTTGTATTTAGCACTCAATCTTGTACCACTCAGATCAACCAGTGATCATAGGTACCTTCTTTTACTACTTCTCTTGTATTCGTAGAGTGAGAGAGTCACTCTAAGGGGTTGTTCAAGATTGGGATAGCTTGATTGTTGTAAGTTGTGGTTGAGCCTTGGAAAACCACTTTGGGTTTTAGTTGATCTCGTGAAAAACTAGTGTAAAAGGTTATGGTTGAGCCTTGGAAAACCACTTTGGGTTTTAGTTGATCCCGTGAAAAACTAGCGTAAAAGGTTTTGGCTGAGCCTGCGAAAAGCCATTGTAAAGCTTGGTGAAAGCTTGTGAATTTCACCGGTCCATAATGGATTTGTGGGAAAATCCTTGGTTGGATAATCAAGGTAGTGGATGTAGGTCTTGGACCAAATCACTCTAAATTGCTGTGCATCTTATACTCTATTTTTATTTTTCTAAGTTCTGGAAATTAGTTTCCAATATTGTTAAGAGCTAAATTATGCTATTCACCCCCCCTCTAGCACATATTATAGGGACCAAAAATTGGTATCAGAGTTAGTTCCCTATTATTAAGGCTTAACATCCTTAGAGAGGATCCATATGGCTCTCCAAAAATCAATAGTGGCTGAGGGACAATCAACAAACAGACCACCTCTGTTTGATGGCTTTAATTACCCTTATAGGAGCACTAGAATGTTAATTTACATTAGAGCTATGGACTATGAAATGTGAGACGTCATAACTAATGGACCTTTTATGCCATCAACCGTGAATGTGGTGACAAATGAGTTGATGCTCAAGCGAAGGTCTGAATAGACTGAGGTTGAAACTAAGAAAATTCAAATAAACTTTAAGGCTATCAACATATTGCATTGTGCATTAACCCCCACTGAATTTAACAAAGTCTCAAGCTGTATAACAGCTAAACAAGTGTGGAAAAAATTTAGAATAATCCATAAAGGGACTTCTCAAGTAAAGGAGTCCAAAATTGCTTTTTAACACATAGTTATGAAATGTTCAAAATGGAGCCTGGTGAAGACATCACCAGCATGTTTGATAGGTTTACAAACATCATAAATAAACTGAGTCAGCTAGGTAAGCTTATCCCTGAACATGAATTAGTTAAGAAACTACTTAGGAGTCTATCAAAAAATTGGAAGCCTAAAATGACTGCCATTAGAGAGGCTAAAGATCTGAACATCATCTGAAATACCCCATACTTTGATATGGTGATAAATAAAGTTGAGCGAATGCAAATTGAGGTCAATTAAAATGTTTAAAAGTGATAAGAGACGAAAGGAGTAGTTTAGGATAAAATATTTCACAAGTGAGAAAATAACAATAAAATAATAATAATTTTATCGGAGGAGAATTTGTGAGATAAAAGGCGATTTGGAAGTCAAGTGAGGCATAATAAGGTATTTTGGGTACCAAGGAGACAAGATAAAATTTTTAGAATAAAATAATATTTTATTAATAAAATAATATTTTATTAATAAAATAATATTAAAATATTAATATTTAGCCGGATGTCGAAGTCAATCAAGAAGAAGGAGCATATAGTTGATCCAAGTGGGGGAGAAGATGATAAGCTCGACTCTATAAAAATATTTGTCATGACATACATGTGATGGATAGCATGTTTGCATGCTAGGAGAGTCTCGAAAAATTTACAAAAGTCGGTATTATACCTAGACGTACAACAAAGTTGATTTAAACCTCAAACTAGATCAAATAGAGAATTTATGATGAAATTAAGAATTTTAAAGTCCTAGAATGGTTTAATATGGTGATTCAGAGTTTGAGGATCAATTTGGAGTTAAACCGGAATTTTTGCTATCTAGGGGCAAAATGGTCATTTGCCACCTGGGGACAAAATGGAAATTTTTAGAAAAGATTTTTGGCCCCATTTGACTTATTGGAGTAAGATTTGAGGTTTAGAAGTGAAAAATTTAATTTCGGTATAATTTGGAGAAAAACGGTAAAATGGTAATTTTGCCACGCAGAATCAAAAATTTAATTTTTGAAAGGATTTTGATCAAATTTAATTATTTGGAGTGTGAAATGTGTATGAGGAGTGATAATTATGCATTATGGCAAATTTTCAATTTTTTGGGGCAAAAATGTAATTTTTGAAAAGTTCGGGGGCAAAAATGTAATTTTGAAAAATTTGCTCCACCAAAACTTTGAAAAAAATCTGGAAATTTCACTTAAGACTTGGATAAGTCAAAGGGAATGCATGGTGGACAAAGTAGGACAAATGGATGGCTAGAAAAAAATGAATTAATAAAATATTTAAAATATGAATAAAATAATATTATTTCATTAAACAATAAAAAAGGCATAAAAAAAAAATCAGCCCACCCATTCTTCTTCTTCAACATTCGGCCAAGCAAGAAAGAAGTGAGAGAAAGGAGAAAATAAAACCCTAGCCAAGAAATTTAAAGGGAAAATAGGTGGAAATTCAAAAATCAAGTGAAAAAAAGGTAACATTTCTTAAATTTGTCTTGTGCTTTACCTTTCCCATGCATTTCCCATCATTTTCCATGGTTGAATCATGTGATATGAGGATGATTCCAATTCTGGTCATATGGGTTTAGAGAGAGAAAGTTGTTAGATAAATCTGATTTTGAGCAATGTTAGTGTTTAGTGTTAGTGTAGCATGTTTATGAGTAAAACAAGAAGAAAAATATTTATCTTCTCCATGAATTTCCCTGGGTCGAATCTAGCCAATGGTATGTGAGGATGAGGTTGACTTTATTTTAAGAGAATTGGGTGGAAAAATGATGAATTATGAGGTTGGAAATTAAATGGGAATTTTCGGTGCAATAAATTGAAATTTTTACCCACTAGGGGTAAAAGCGTAATTTATAGTCCGAACTGATAAATTGGACCAAATTCACAATCATTGAGGTATTGTGGATATAATTGGATAATTGAAATTGAAATGGATGGAATTGGAGTCGAATTGGGGATTTTAGGACTTTACACCGTGTATAGGCGAGTTAGGTCGAACACCGCAATTAAGCGATTGTTTAAACATTTCAAATCCTATCTAGTGCATACGCATGGATAAGAGCCTGAAATAATTTATGATAAATTGACACAATTTATTGATTTTTGTGTCATAGATTATGGATAGGTGGTGAGTCAATTGTTTCGGGTAAGAGACTGCACCCGAGGGCGGAAGATAGGAGTATTTCTACTCCTAATACTGTGAGTGAACTTATTATCGTCTTAATTATCTAGAGTAGTTTTATACAACTGTGTGATTTTATGAAAAATGAGTTTAAATGGTAAATTGTTATGTTTTAAGAGAAATTGTGATTTTATAAAATGATTTTATAAATTTTCTAGAAAATCGAATATTGGTTTTGAAAATAGAGTAATTGGAGACTGCTAGTTTGTGTTGCAAATTTATGGTTTTGAATTGAATGGCTTATGATAATAAATGAGCATGAATGGCTAAACTGATTTTGGTGTTAGAATTATTTATACTGTGTATTCAGCCTTGAGAGGCTAGGTTGCAATAAATTGCCATGTCATGCTAGAATGAATTTTATTGATTGGTGGATTATATATTAATTATTTACTGCAGAGGGGGTTCCGTGGACCAGCCTATTAGAGGGGCACGGTAAACTCCATTATATTATTACCTCGAACGGAGAGGCGCGTAGGGTATCTCCTGGGGTATAGCTTAGGGTTCACTTCACGCCAAACCACCACGTGAAGGGGAACTCAGCCAACGCCAAGGAACGGCTGTATTTTTCTCAAACTAAAATATGTTTTAAGTGTATACAAAATTTTAATAGCCTTGGCGGACTCGGTTAGATGCCCTGCGCAAGGTATCACTGAGTATGAGTTTTGGCACGAGCCAAAGTTTTAAGAAATTCATAAGCCAAGTTGATTACTCGATTTATATGGGTTGATTTTATTGGGTTGAAATGAACTGAAAGGTAATGAAATTACAGTATGATGACTTATTTTAATTGTCTCCATTTACTCGGCTTTAGATACTTTAGATGGTATCTGTTTACTCACTGGGATTATAAAATCTCACCCTTTCTTCCTATACATTTTTCAGGCTCAGGACAGTTTGTAGATAGTCGAGTAAGACGAGAACTAAGCTCGGAATTGCATTATAGAAAGTAAGAGTTCACAGTCTTACATCCTCTTGGTCAATTAGAGCCCACGTGTCATTGCAGATCAAAACTTATATTTTGGTTATCTGTATTTCTATTCATACAATTTTTACTTTACTTTCATGTGCAAAAAAAGTTATTTACGAATATTTCTATAAAAATTTATTTTATGAGAAAATAGAATATTTTATTGATTATTTTTGAATAGTACTAGTTGTTAACAATTTGCTTTCAAATGAACGTTTTAGATACTTATTTTGTTTTTAAATCATTAAATATATATTTTCTGCTTACCTACTACATTTTTAGCAAGTTTTGGGATTTTTGATGAAAAATTACGAAAATGCCCCTATGAGCCAGAAAATAAACTTTTATTGTTCTTATTTGAAAATGACTTATAATTTTTTTAAATGCGAGATTTAATAATTGTTGCTCACCGGGGAGATGCGGAAGTTGATGCTAAGCCTTGCGGGGTTTTGATCGGCATTCGGGGTGAAGAATGTCTGTCAAGGCCTCGCGGCGGTTGTCACAGGCTCGATGGGGAGTTCCGGGTCGTGACATCATCACACTTGATGAGATTTGTGGTTCTCTTCTTACTCATGAGCTGGAGCTTAAGGAAGAAGAAGAAGAAGACCGAAGGGAAGCAAAGGAAAAGAAAAAGAGTATTGCACTTAAAGCTAGCATCTTTGAAGAAGAGCTGAAAGAGCTTTCCTATGATGATGATGAAGAATTGGCTCTGGTTGCAAGAAAATTCAGAAAGTTAATGAGCAGAAGAAACCGAAGGCTAGCTAGAAGACGTTTCAGGAAAGACCAAGGTGTTTCATGGAAAATAAGGAAAAAAAATGACTTCAACAAGAAGGAAGAGATGAATTGCTACGAATGCAAGAAACTTGGTCACTTCAAGTCCGAGTGTCCATTGCTTAAAGATGGAACTCCCAAGAAAAATAAAAAATCCAAGAAAGCAATGGTGGCAGTTGCATTGTCGGATAGTGACACATCAAGCCCTGAAACTGAGGAAAGAGCAAACATCTGTTTAATGGCACAAGAGGATGAAACAGAGGTATTCTCATCCCTCTGCATTAATTCTTATGATGATTTACAAGATGAATATGAGTGCCTTTATGATGAATTTGAAAAAAAATTTTCAAAATATAAATCATTGAAGAGAAAAGCTACATTACTTGAAAATGATTTGGAACAAATCAAACAAGAATTTACTTCTGTTTTTGAGCAAAGAAATATTTTGCAAGTTGAGTTAGAACACTCAAAAACAGACTTTTAGGTTTTAAAACAAGAGCTGGTAATTATGGTAAACATGGTCATTTATCATATGACTGTTTTAAGAAATGAAAAGTGCAGAAAGTTAAGAAAATCTAGGTTCCTAAGGGATCCTTTGTTGCAACTAACACTCAAGGACCCATCAAAGTATGGGTACCTGTAAAGAAAAACTAAAATTTTGTTTTGTAGGTTGAGCTGGAATTAAATGAGACATGTTCAAGAGCTCAATTCAAGAAGAAACAGCCTTGGTACTTGGACAGTGGCTGTTCACGGCACATGACAGGACATGAAATGATATTTGCTCAACTGGATAAGAGAAAGGGAGGAACCGTATCCTTTAGAGATGATTCAAAAGGAAGAATCCATGGTATAGGTACGGTTAGTAAGAATTCCCAAACTCAAATTAGTCATGTGTTGTTGGTTAAAGACTTAAAGCATAATTTACTAAGTATTAGTCAATTATGTGATAACAGATTTAAAGTGCGCTTTGATTCAACTAAGTGTGAAGTGATAGATATGAGTACAAACAAAATCTCATTTATAGGAAATAGATTGAAGAATATGTATGTAATTTTACTCAAAAATCTTGAAGTAAATAGTGAAGTATGTCTTGTTGCAAATGTTGAAAATGATAGTTGGCTATGGCATAGGAGATTAGGACATTTGAGCATGCATACTATGTCAAAATTAATTAAGAAAAATCTTGTTGCTGGACTGCTTGAGTTAAAATTTGAAAATGATAGGATATGTGATGCTTGCCAACTAAGAAAACAAGTTAGGACATCTTTCAAGTCTAAGAAGATTGTGTCAACATCTAGACCTCTTGAATTGCTTTATATTGATCTATTTGGTCCAATAAGCACAACTAGCTTAGGAGGAAAATCTTATGGCTTTGTAATAGTTGATGACTATTCTAGATATACTTGGGTGTATTTTCTTGCTCATAAGAATGATGCTCTTCAAGCATTCTTAAGTCATTGTAAGAAAGTAGAAAATGAAAAAGGATTGGCCATAGTTAGCATAAGGAGTGATCATGGAGAAGAATTTGAAAATGATGAGTTTGAAAAATTTTGCAATGAAAATGGGTTGGATCACAATTTTTCTGCACCTAGAACACCCCAGCAAAATGGAGTTGTAGAGAGGAAAAATCGAAACTGGAAAGAAATGGCTAAGACCATGCTATGTGAGAACAACCTACTTAAATATCTTTGGACTGAGGTAGTAAATACAACAAGTTATATTCTTAATAGATTCTCAATAAAGCCCTTGATTTCAAAGACTCCATATGAACTTTATAAAGGTAGGAAACCAAATGTTTTGTATTGAGCAATGGAAAACAGCCGCTAGGGAAGTTTCATGCAAAGAATGATGAAGCGATATTTTTAGGATATGCTTTAAACTCAAAGACCTATAGAGTTTTTAACAAAAGGACCTTAACCGTTGAAGAATCAATTCATGTGGTTTTTGATGAGTCAAATGCATTACAAAAAGAAGCTCATCATGATGATGATGATGTAGAAGTTTTAGAAAAACAAATGGAGGAAATGAGCTTAGAAAACAACAAAAATAATGAAGAAAGCTCACCTAAAAGAGAAAATGAAACTCCACCTCTAGAAAATCTGCAAAAAGCAAAAAATCAGCATGATGATCTACCAAGGAGTTGGAGATTTGTAAGAGATCACCCACAAGACCAAATAATAGGTGACATTTCACAATGAGTTAAAACTAGGAAAGCAACTAGAGAAACTTGTCAGTTTTCAACTTTTATATCTCAAATTGAACCTAAAAACCTTGAAGAAGCTGAAAAAGAGGAAAGTTGGATAATGGCCATGCAAGAAGAACTTGATCAATTCATAAGGAATCATGTATGGTCATTGGTACCTAGACCTTCAAATCACCCTATTGTTGGTACAAAATGGGTATTTAGAAATAAGGTAGATGAGCAAGGAAATGTAGTTAGAAATAAAGCTAGGTTGGTAGCAAAAGGATACAACCAAGAAGAAGGAATAGATTATGATGAAACTTTTGCTCCGGTTGCTAGGATTGAAGCCATAAGGTTGTTGCTAGCTTTTGCATGTTTCATGAATTTTAAATTGTTCCAAATAAATGTAAAAAGTGCATTCTTAAATGGATTAATTCAAGACGAAGTATATGTAGAATAACCACCTGGTTTTGAAGACGTTGAAAAATCTGATCATGTTTTCAAACTTCATAAAGCCTTGTATGGATTGAAACAAGCTCCTAGAACTTGGTATGAAAGGCTTTCATAATATCTAGTTGAGAAAGGGTATGATATAGGCAACATCGATACTACATTTTTCATTAAGAGATATCTAAATGATTTAATTGTTGTGCAAATATATGTGGATGATATTGTATTTTATGCAACTAATGAACCTTTATGCAAGAACTATGCAAAGGAAATGCAGGGTGAATTTGAGATGAGCATGATGGGAGAGTTAAAGTACTTCCTTAGTCTTCAAATCAAACAAAGTGAGGAAGGAATCTTCATCAACCAAGAAAGATATACTTATGATATGCTCAAGAAATTTGATATGCTAAAGCTGAAATCAATTTCCACACCAATGAGTCCATCCACCAAACTCAACTTAGATGAAAAAGGTAAGGATGTAGATCAAAAGCTCTATAGAGGTATGATCGGCTCTCTTCTCTACTTAACAGTAAGTAGACCAGATATTCAGTTTAGTGTGTGCTTTTGTGCTAGATTTCAGTCACAACCTAAAGAATCACACCTAACAGTTGTTAAGAGAATTTTTAGATGCCTCATAGACACTTAAGAACTAGGAATATGGTACTCTAGAAACTCAACTCTTAGCTTAGTTGGATATTCAGATGCCGACTTTGCTGGCAGCAGAACTGATAGGAAAAGCACTAGTGGAACATGCCAATTTTTAGGAAGGATGCTTGTGTCTTGGTCCAACAAAAAGCAAAACTCAATGGCACTATCTATAGTAGAGGCTGAATATGTATCATTAGGTAGCTACTGTGCACAAATCCTTTGGATCTAGCAACAATTAAAAGACTATGGAATAGCTATGCATAATGTACCAATATACTGTGATAACACAAGTGTAATCAATGTATCAAAAAATCCTATGCAGCACTGTAGGACAAAGCACATTGAAATTAGACACCATTTTATTAGAGACCATGTGGTGAAAAATGATATTAAGATAGAATTAGTGAATACTTTACATCAATTAGCAAACATTTTTACCAAACCTTTGAGTGAAGATAGATTATGTGAGATTAGAATAAATTTAGGGATGATTAGTGTGAAGGAATTATAAGAAAACCTTTGGCTATGACATAGAAAACAGAATGCTTTCAGTCGACTAAGGATTTCTTAGTTAACTAAGAGTGGTATGGCAATTTTAAATAATAAGACTCAGTGAGTTTAGAGAAAGAAGAGTAAAATGTGGTAAAAATTTTGGTTTACCTGGTGCAAAAAGAATCAAGAAAAACTATCAAAGTAAATAACCAAATTTAAAGGGTAGTTCGAGATTATAAAGAAATAAAATAGAGTAGTGTTTAAAAGGAAGGTGAGCAGTTTTTTTGAGTAATAACTGCTGACTGCCTTTCCTCCTTTCTCCCCTGAAACCTGTTGCTCTAAAAACAAAAACCTAAATCTTTTTGTTTGCCCTTGAAACCGACTAAAAACCTCATAAATTTTTGCAACCAATATGGCTAGAACATCTCAGAGTAAAGAGATATCAGAGAAGAAGAAAGGGAAAAGGCCAATGGAGGAAGGAACAGGAATAGAAAATCTGAAGAAGAAACTAAAAATCATGCCTGGTTCAGTGAAAGATATATCCGAGAAACTAAGAGAAAAGAAGCAAAAAACTAACTAAAAGAAATAAACAGAGCCCTCACTCTACAAAGGTACCAGTTCTTCTTCTTCAAAATTTAAGAATAAGTTGCATGAGTATGATTCAAAAATATCGAGAATGCACTAATCTCCTGTGGAAAATTCATTGATTGGAAAAGTTTTGAGAAAAATGTAGAAATCCAGACCAGTCTATCTGAGTACTTTGATGAACTGAAACTAAAAGGTTACAACACCTTTAAAAATAGGTTTTATAGTCCAAGTCTGGTCAAAGAGTTTTATTCTGGAATTGCTTTGAAAGGAAAGGAAGTAATAGATTCTGATTATTATGTAGAAGATGGTTTGAATGTTTATCTAAATGGAAAAGAGTTTGTTGTGAATGCTGAGGATTTAGGGAACCTGTTGAAAATAGAATGTAAAGAAGGTGAATTTGAACTGCTTAAAAAATATGATCCGTCCTCATTGTGGGAGATCATCACTGGAAAGAAAGAAAAATATTCTTTAAAAAGTAATTGTGGTTTCATAACCAGTCCTTAGATTAGGATTTTACATTATTTTATAGCAGCCAATAGACAAGGTAGAAGTGGAAGCCTTAGCTACATCAGCCTCCAGGACCTTTGGCTGATGGAGCATGCCTTCAATGGAGTATCTCTAAATTTGGGAAAATTTATGATTAAGAAAATGAGAAGTGCCTGTAGACTTGATAAGGTCAATCTGCCATATGGGAATGTGATTACATCCCTTGTGCAGAAGAAGGGAATATGAGCAAAGAGGTATGATATGGACTTGGTAAAAACTAGAGATCAAGCCATTTATTATGGCAGCTTGGTTAAAATGGGGTATGTGCTCGATGGAGAAAAGTTCATTAAAACCTTTAAAACTGGTCCAAGAAAAGAACACAGCCTACCTGCTCAACCTGAAGAAGCTCCCTCTATATTTTCAAATGAAGTGATTTTTAATTTGCTCATGAGGATTGATGGTAAGCTGACTGACCAAGGAGTGAAGCTACAGAAAATGAAAGATAAAATCACTGAGTTGACAAACAAACTGAAGGAGAAGGAAAACATGCCATCTGAACCTATGGCTGCAGACAGTTTTGCCACATCTAGCACTGCACCTACACAACAAGGTGCTAAAACTTTAGCTAAGTCAGCAGAAAAGTCTGCTACTCATGTTAGAAGTTCTAGCATTCACGTTGAAGGTTCCGCATATAAATCTGCTAGTCTTACTCTGCAGATTGAGGACTCTCCTCAAGGGGTTGATCAACCAGCTAAGACACCCTCCCTTGAACCTCAAAGCAAAAATGATTCAGAGATAGAGAAACACCAAGCCTCTCCTTCAAATTCAGAGGAAGTTTTCATTATGGATATCTTCCACCAAATGGTTAAGGAGGGACAAGTTGAAAAAGACATTGGCAGGACAGAAACTCAAAAGGATGGTGAAGGTGTAAGAAAAGGAAAAAAATCTGCATCAGCTACTAGAGTAAAGACAAAAGCTGGGAAAGCCAAAGCCATTGCAGCACCACAAACTGAGGCAAAACTACCAACCAAAGGTAGGAAGACTATGGCAACCAAGACAGCTTTTCTCAAGAGAAGAAAGTCTTCCAAGTTGGCAGAGAAATCCAAACTTGTTTTAGCCTCCTCTCCAATCCCTGTCTCAAACAAGTCCTCACTAGAACCTTCCCCAAGACAGTCATCACCTCTTCGAGAGCCCTCTCTTTTTCCTCTCAACCCTTTCTATAGCACTAAGTCCTCACCCTCTGACACACCAGATCAATAGAATTCCCTTTCTTTGATGTTGACAAAAAGGGGGAGCAGAATGGGTGTAGGAACCAGAAAATAAACTTAAAAAAAATTGTTACGGTAGAGGAACCAGGAAGGAACCTAGGAAAGGAAGGAAGGCAGAATTAGGGGTGAATGAACTTAGAAAAATAAGAGATAAGAAGCAAAAATAGTCCAAAGGTAGTTTCAGAATACTTGTTGATTAACTGTTATTTGTGCCATGGTGGCACTTAAACACTCAGTTTTAATTCTGTTATTTATGAGGTTGTATGTGAAAAATGAATGCTGATATGACTATGTTACTTAATTGCTAAAAATTGAAGTCTGCTGATATTTTACTATTTTGGTATTTTGACTGTCATGAACAAAATCTGCTGATGCTATGCTGATATTGATTTACATGTGGATAAATGATTTTTATTATGGCATTATGGATAATTTTTGTTTGAAAATAGATATAGATGGTGTGTATAGTATATCATTTAAAACATGAATTATGTAGACTAAATTTGAAATCAATAAACTGTTGACAGCTGTTGGAACATTGAGGAAAATTTGTCAAAACTTACAGCTAAAATTTTCTGGATACAAATCACTCTATATTGCTGAACATATGCATACTCTAAATGCACAATATCATTTTCTATATGATGAAAATAAAATTTATTGGAATAAAATAAGCAAAATATGCACACACTAAGGGGGAGCTTATACTTAGGGGGAGCAATCCTCATTTTCTGCAGAAAACTAAAAAGAACTAAAATGAAACTATGCTGTTAATCAAGGAATGTTTTGTCATCATGAAAAAGGGGGAGATTGTTGGCTCCATTAGTTTTTGATGATAACAAAACATTCCCATTTATTTGTGTCTAATACCTTTACTTGAGTGTGTAGGAAATTAATTTATTAACTCTTTAAAGAGTATTTTTGAAAGAAAAAGAAAGATAAAATCAACAAGATGTAATTGAATAACAAGGAGGAATCTTATTGGTGAAACAAGGAAAAACATTAGTTGACCAAATTTCAAATTGGAGACGTGGCGAGCTGAAGAGTTTGAGAAACAGAACAAATTTAGTCGACCAAGTCAGTCGACTAAGTGCTCTCTGCCAAGATCAGCAAACCAAAAACATAATCAACTTAGTCGACCAAGTCAGTCGACTAAGAGCTCTCTGTCTGCAATTGGAACCAAAACACTACAAGATAGATTAACGGCTAGAACTCATCCTCAACTATTTTCAACGGCCATAAACTATCAAATTGCCATCAGAGTTGCATCTCCTAGTATAAAAGGGTCTTTCAACAATGAGAAACAAGTTTTTAGAAGCCTTGAATGAGATTTGAGCTATAGAAAGTAGAAAAACCAGAAAAGCTTCATTGTACTTGTTTGCACTTAAACACCTACTCTTTGCATTTGTATTTAGCACTCAATCTTGTACCACTCAGATCAACCAGTGATCATAGGTACCTTCTTTTACTACTTCTCTTGTATTCGTAGAGTGAGAGAGTCACTCTAAGGGGTTGTTCAAGATTGGGATAGCTTGATTGTTGTAGGTTGTGGTTGAGCCTTGGAAAACCACTTTGGGTTTTAGTTGATCCCGTGAAAAACTAGTGTAAAAGGTTGGGGTTGAGCCTTGGAAAACCACTTTAGGTTTTAGTTGATCCCATGAAAAACTAATGTAAAATGTTTTGGCTGAGCCTGCGAAAAATCATTGTAAAGCTTGATGAAAGCTTGTGAATTTCACTGGTCCATAGTGGATTTGTGGAAAAATCCTTGGTTGGATAATCAAGGTAGTGGATGTAGGTCTTGGACCGAACCACTCTAAATTGCTGTGCATCTTATACTCTGTTTTTATTTTTCTAAGTTCTGAAAATTAGTTTCCAATATTGTTAAGAGCTAAATTGTGCTATTCACCCCCCCTCTAGCACATATTATAGGGACCAACAGAGTTTGCCGATGTGAAACCTTGACCTTCATAGTCACGTAACTAGAGGTAAAACTTATCTCAAAGGTTTAATTTGTACTAATGATGCTAGTTATATGTTACTTATAATTATTTTATGTCATTATAAGAGTAGGATTAAAAAATAATTTGAATTGGTGGAGAAAGGTGCATAGTGGGTTGTTACTCTATTTGCACATGTTTCGGTTTTTCAAGAATATCTTCCACTACAAAAGTCTAAATGACATGATATATGGACCATTAGAAAGATAAGAGGCAGGGATACAACTTTGATGTTTACTACTTTACCCAGTTCTGACAGGAAAGTGGTCAAAATCTTCATCAAAGTGGAAGTACTACGTTAGGAGAATAGATTCGGACAAAATGTTTGAACGCCGAGACGCTAGAAATTGAGAGCCGCGGCCCTCACCGTAATTTCCACAAATAATAAGTTTAGGGGAATTTTGAAGCTAGGACTCTTGGGGGCTACTTAAGGGACCTCTTTTAGAGGATTTTGGACATTTTCTAGTGTCAAAAGAGTAAAAGATTGCATAAGAAAAGGAGGAGGACAAGTGGCCTTGTTAAGGGCATTATTGTAATTGCATGAAGATTTAGATAAGCTTTAACTATAAAAATCCCATTCTTCTAATAGCTTCTTCAAATTTCTAGCACTTCTTCTTCCTTTCTGATGTTTTCTTACCTTCCATGGCAGCTTGCTTTGAAACTTCCATAGATTTTCTCGAGTTAACCCAAATTTTCATGTTTTTGTGCAACCTTTCACAAAGTTCTTTGTGCTCTTTTAGTTTTTCACCATAAAACCCTAAAAAGCCTTTCCCTAATACTTTCTCTCACTAGTTGAACATTCTAGAGAGAGAAAAGGAGATTTTTCACAAGAAATTGAAAGCTTTTGAAAGGGAATTCAATTACCAAGCTAGCAAGGTGAGTATTGAAATTGAGTTGATATTTTTAGTTGTTGATGATGGTTGGTAGTTAGATCTGTGAGTGTTTTGTAGTTAAGGATTTATTCATTTTAGTGCGATTAGAGTAGTGAAAATAGATAGCCATTTAATGGTAGTTGGAAACTAGTTAGGAATAACTAGCAGAACATGATTTAGGAGATAGCTTCTAGAACCATATTTATGTGAATTGACTTAATTGTGATGCTATTATGATGATAGGTTCCAATGAAGCTCCACCGCCCCATTTGGACCATTAGAGGAAGTGGAATTGAGTAAGGATTTAACTAATACTGGTGAGTGAACTTGCATTTGAAAATATTTTGAGCAAATGTTTACATGTTTCAAAGAATCATTTAGGAATCTTATCGATTTTTTCTTTAAGATTGCTTGGAACAAGCCCTTGATAAAATGTTTGATGTTGTGAAATGTGAAATGTGTAAAAGGATGAATCCACATGTTTTTGTCTAATGTTGATATCTATATATATATATATGTATATTATGTCATAAATGGTACCATTTTGTGACAAATGCAACCGTGCGTGTGCGGGGTGAGTGTGCACTTGCCGGTGATGACTGTGGTGAGGGAGATGGATGGTGATACTGTCTAACTATGTGCACAATGTGGTTGGATGTACATGAGCTGGGTGAGATGGGATGTCCGGCTATGTGCACAATGTGGTGGGATGCACATGAGCTAGGTGAGATGGGATGTCCGGCTATGTGCACGATGTGGCGGGATGCACATGAGCTGGGTGAGATGCACATGATGAATCTTAAAAATTTGTCATTTATTTGCAAATTGATTTCATTGCAACGAGAAACAGTCTGTTTATACTACCTTACTTGGATAATTATTGGAAATTTCCCTTCTTTCCAATTTCATGCTGAATACGGTTCCTTCATCGTTAAATGATTTAATAACCAAGCGTTTAAATGGAGGGATTTTAATAAGAACTTGAACTAAGTTGCATTGTTTTCGAATAAGTGCATCATGATTATCAACTTTCCTTGTTGTTGCTTATTCCCTTCTTATGTTTACTCACTGAGTTTGTACTCACTGTTTTCAACTTCATGTTTTCAAATCAGGAGGCAGTTGGAACCTAGGTCGAGGTATCCACATAGTTTTGTCTTTGTTGGTAGGTATGTTTGCATTCAGTAGCCGTCCCTTCACCTTGGTCATTTCGCTTGAAGTTAAGAATCATTTTGTTTGTAAATACGTTCATGTGATGTAAAGTATTAAGATATGTGTCTTAGACAATGTACGTATACTGTGACGGGTAATGCCACCATTAGTTGGCAATGGTTAGCATTATTTGGGTCACGTGAAATGCAATTTTTGATTGCTATAGCATATTAATTAGGTAATTATAGATTAGAAGTTTGAAAGGTGACTTTAAGAATAATTGATGGAATGATGATAGGATTACGTAAATAGGCTTACTTGGGCTTAGTGGACTATGTCCATTGAGTCCATGCGCCAGTCACGTCTTAGAAATCAGGTCGTGCTAGCCGATGGCTCATCAATCACAAGGTTTTTCCCGTAACTCTACTCAATCAGTTTCATCTACTCCTTCATTAGCTGCCTCATCTAGTCAAGAGGCTAGTGGATCGAGAGGTAGAGGTGTTGTTGCTTCCTCTTAGAGCAGGTTGTATGGGTCTGGACGTCAAAGCTTTACGGGTGGGGACCAAGCTATGGTATATGCTTTAAAACCCCAAGAGGCCCAAACATCCAAGGTAGTGATCTCAGGTACTCTTTCTATTTGTGATATGAATGCTCGGGTATTGTTTGATCCTGGTTCAACCCACTTTTTTGTCTCTCCATGTTTTGCACTTCGGTTGGGTAAAGATTGTGTTAGGAGAGAAGAATAATTAGTGGTGTTTACTCCTTTAAAGGAGGTATTTGTGGCAGAACGGGAATATGAGTCCTGTGTAGTTTGAGTCAAGGATAAAGACACTTTGGTGAATCTAGTGGTGTTAGACACCTTAAATTTTGATGTGATCTTAGGAATGGATTGGCTATCATGCTGCCATGCTAGTGTGGACTGTACACATAAATTGGTTAGATTTGATTTCAGGATGAGCCACCATTTAGTATTCAGGGGGATAGGAGCAATGCTCTAACCAATTTGATATTAGTCATATCTACCAAAAGGCTATTATGACAGGGTTGTTCAGGTTACTTGGCTGTTGTGAGGGATACTCAAGCGAAGGTCGGAGATATAAGCCAAGTGTCAGTAGTTAATGAGTTTATGGATGTATTTCTAGAGGAACTACTAGGTTTGCCTCCCGAGTGAAAGATTGAATTTTGCATAGATTTGATTTTCGACACTAGACCCATATCCATACCTCATACCGAATGGCACTGACAGAGCTTAAGGAACTTAAGGATCAGTTGGAAGATTTGTTAGATAAAGGCTTCATTTGCCCTAGCGTCTCACCATGGGGAGCACTGGTACTATTTGTAAAGAAGAAAGATGGGTTACTTAGATTATGTATTGACTACTGACAACTTAACAAGGTAACGATGAAGAATAAGTACCCCCTTTCGAGGATAGATGATTTATTTGACCAACTACAAGGAGCACAATGTTTCTCCAAGATAGATCTACGATCGGGGTACCATCAATTAAGGATCCAGAACAAAGATGTACCAAAGACCGCATTTCGAGCAAGATACGGGCATTATGAGTTTTTGGTGATGTCCTTTGGGTTTACGAATGCCCCTGTAGCATTTATGGATTTGATGAATAGAGTGTTCAAGCATTTTTTGGACAAGTTTGTGGTGGTATTTATTGATGACATCTTGATATATTCCAGAGGCAGGGAGGAGCACGAGCAGCATCTCAAGATAGTGCTCCAAACTTTAAGAGAACATCAATTGTATGCCAAGTTTTTCAAATGTGAATTATGGCTTGGAAGTGTTGCATTCTTAGGACATGTGGTCTCTGAAGATGGGGTACAAGTCGACCCAAAGAAAGTGGAGGCAGTGGAAAAGTGGCCGAGGGCAACATCAATTACAGAGATTAGGAGCTTTTTGGGGTTGACCGTATTATTGTTGTTTTGTGAAAGATTTCTCCAAAATAGCCGCTCCTCTAACTAGGTTGACACATAAAGATACAAAATTTGAGTGGTCATTTGCCTGTGAGGATAACTTTAAGAAGCTTAAGGCATGTCTCACCACAGCTCCAATATTAAGCCTACCGCAAGGCGCAAGGGGTTATACGGTATTTTGTGATGCATCACGGGTTGGTTTAAGGTGTGTATTGATGCAGCACATGAAGGTGATTGCATATGCATCGAGGCAACTTAAAAGGCATGAGCAAAATTACCCCGTACACGATTTGGAGATGGCAGCAATTGTGCTTGCCTTAAAGATTTTGAGACATTACTTGTATGGTGAGACTAGCGAGATATATACAACCACAAGATCTTGAAATATATATTTTAGCAGAGGGATCTTAACTTACGGCAATGTAGATGGATGGAGTTACTTAAGGACTATGACTGCACTATTATCTACCATCCTGGTAAGGCAAATGTAGTGGTGGACGCCCTAAGTCGAAAGTTGATGGGGAGTCTGGCACATATATCTGCAGATAGGAGATCATTGATTCAGAAGATGCAAGGCTTAGGAGATATAGGTGTGCATTTTGAGGTTTCAGAGAAAAAAACATTGCTAGCACATTTTAGAGTTAGGCTAATCTTAATAGACCAAATTGGAGAAGCACAAAGTAAGGACGAGTTTGTAACCAAGGCCTTAGAGGATCCTCAGGGACAGAAAGGGAAAATGTTTACTAAAGGCTCAGATGGAGTATTGAGGTATGGAACTAGACTTTATGTGCCCGATAGGGATGGATTGAGGAGAAAAATATTAGAGGAGGCGTATATGGCAGCCTATGTGGTACATCCGGGAGCTACAAAGATGTATCAAGATTTGAGAGAAGTATACTGGTGCGAAGGACTTAAGAAATATGTATCTGAGTTTGTTTCTAAGTGCATGGTTTGTCAACAGGTTAAGGTAGAGCACTACAGACTCGCAGGGCTACTACAACCATTATCGGTGCCAGATTGGAAGTGGGAGCATGTTGCAATGGACTTTGTAATGGGCTTGCCTCAAACTAGTGGGGGTTATGACTCGATTTGGATTATGGTAGACCGATTAACAAAGTCAGCTCATTTTCTTCTAGTTAAGACTATTTACGGGGCTACCCAGTACGCTCGAGTTTATGTGGATGAGATAGTTCAATTGCATGGTATTCCCATTTCTATAGTATCTGACAGAGGGACACAGTTCACCAGCATGTTTTGGGGAAAGTTGCAAGAAGCTCTAGGTACTAGGTTGCATTTTAGCATGGCTTTCCACCCTCAGACTAATGGACAGTTTGAACGAACAATACAAACATCGGAAGATATGCTGAGGGCATGTGTAATAGACCTTGGGGTTAAATGGGATCGATATCTACCCTTAACGAAGTTTACTTACAACAATAGCTTTCAAGCTAGCATCAAAATGGCACCATTTGAGGCGTTATATGGATAGAGGTGTAGGTCACCCATTTGGTGGCTAGAGGTGGGAAAAAGAAAACTTTTGGGGCCAAAATTATTACAGGACGCCACTGAAAAGATATGCATGATTCGTCAGAGAATGCTATCAGCACAAAGCAAACAAAAATCATATGCTGATAACAGACGGAGAGACTTAGAGTTTCAAGTGGGAGATCACGTATTTTTAAAGGTCTCACCAATAAAAGGGGTGATGAGATTTGACAAGAAGGGGAAATTAAGTCCTCGGTATATAAGACCCTTCGAGATCTTAGAAAGGGTTAGAACAATGGCTTATCATTTGGCACTACCACTGGACCTTTCAAATATTCATCCAGTATTTCATGTGTTGATGCTTAAGAAGTATAACCCGGATCCATCTCATGTGATATGGTAAGAAACCATTCAATTGAGGGATGACTTAACCTATGAGGAAACCCTGTAGCTATCCTTGATAGACAAGTCAAAAAGCTTCGTTCAAAGGATATAGCCTTAGTGAAAGTGTTATGGCGAAATCACACCAATGAAGAGGTAATGTGGAAAGTTGAGGAGGAGATGTAGACAAAGTATCCACACCTCTTTAATGCATAAAGGTACGTTACTCTATAATTAGATCTAAATTCGAGGGTCAAATTTTTTTAATGGGGGAGATTGTGAAACCCCGATCTCCATAGACACGTAACTAGAGGTAAACTGATGAGTGCATTAAATTCATATATTTATGGGAGATTAAATATCTAATTAGTCTAAGCTAGGCTAGATTTAGGACAAAAAATAATTTCAATTAGTGAAGAAAAGTGCACAATGGACTGTTACTTTATTTGCATATATTTCGGTTCTTTAAGTATATCTTCTAATACAGAAGTCCAAATGACATGATTTTTAGACCATTAGAAAGATAAGAGGTGGGGATACAACTTTTATGTTTACCACTTTTCCCAATTCTGATCAAAAGGTGGTCAAAATCTTTGTTGAAGTGAAAGTATTGCACTAAAAGGACAAAATTGGGCAGAACCTTTAAGTGCTGCGACCCTGCAAAATTGAAAGCCTCGGCCCTCACTGTATTTTCCACAAATAACAAGCTTACAGTATTTTGGAAACTAGGGCCTTTGGAGGCTATTTAAGGGGCCTTTTTTAAAGGATTTTAAACCTTTTCCCAGTGTCAAAAGAGTAAAAAGATTGCACAAAGGAGAGGAGGAGGACAAAACCACTTTGTTAAGGGCATTTTGTAAATTAAGTGAAAATTGGATAAACTTTAAGCATAAATATCTAACTCTCCAGCAGCTTTTTCTCATTTTCCAGTAGCTTATTATTCCTCTTCTTCCCATCCTCCTTCCCCATCTCAAGTTTTCAATCCTCCATGGAAGCCTCTCTTGAATCCTCCATAACTTTCTCATAGAAAGTCCAAATTTCATGTTTTCCTACACCTTTTCATAGGGTTTTTCATGCTCCTTCACTTCTACACCTTAAGAACCCTCACAAACCTTTCCTTACTACTTTCTCTCACTAGCTAGACGTTCTAGAGAAAGAGAAAGAGATTTTCCACAATAGTTTGAAAGCTTTTGAAAAAGAATTCAACTACAAAGCAACCCTAAGGTGAGTAATGAGTTAGGGTTTATTTCTAATTTGTTGATAAAGGTCAATAATCGGATTTGTTAGTTGTTTTATTGTGGAGAGTTGTTTATTTATTTCTAGTGTGATTAGAGTAATACAAATAAATGGCTAGTCAAATAGCAATTGGAAACTAGTTAGGAATAACTAGTAGAGCTTGATTTAGGAAATAACTTTTAGAATTATATTTATGTAAATTGAGTTGGTTGTGATGCCATTGTGTGTGATAGGTTCCAACGAGACTCCACATCTCCATTTGGAGCATTAGTCGAAGTTAGAGTGGATCAAAACATCCACAAAGACCGATGAGTGAACTTGCATTAAAATGTTTTGGGATTAGGGCATAGGTGTTTGATTAAATCCATTGAAATATTTTATTTGTTTTTCTTTAAAATATGCATGGGAACAAGCCCTTAATGAAATGTTTTTGCATTGCAAAATGTGACTGTGAGAAGTCCATGTGCTCCTATGTTATGTTGATATATATCTAAACATAAATGATATGTATTGATAGTGATATTGTTTGTAATTATAACCAAGTGTGTGCGGTGTGGGAGGGCACATGTCGGTAAGAACGGGTGATTCCAACTATGTGCGGTGTGGGAGTGCACATGAGCTGATGACCGATGGGTGGTGATTTCAACCGTGTGCAGTGTGGGAGTGCACATGAGCTGATGACTAATGGTGGTCTATATCCAGCTATATGCGGTGTGGGAGGGCACATGAGCTAAGGACCGTTGGGCGTATACATGCTTATATATATATATGCCATAAAGATGATCATATATGCTATGAAATTATTTGCATATGTTATGAAAAGGTTATGAAAATAATATGTGACTGTATTGAATATTGAGAATACTTGATTATTGTCAATGTGCTCGATTTAATGTACAATGTGGAATGAGTGGATTTTCCTTGTGGTAGTAAAAATCCCTTCAATTTTATCTGGCCAAAATTTTGTTGCAACAAGAATGCCTTTTCATTGCGGTGAAAATCAATCCATTAGGCTTGACTTGCTTGAATTCTACTAAATTTTTCACTCTTCAACTTCTTTGTTGTTGATGGATCCTTGATCATCAAGTGATTAAACAACCAAGGGTTTGAATGAGAGGTTTTTAATATGAATTGAACTAAATTTCATTGTTTTTGAACATAAGTGCATCGTGATTTCTAAACTTTCCTTATTGTTCGCTTGTTCCCTTCTTATGTTCACTCACTGGGTTTATACTTACTCTTTTAAATTGCATGTTTTCAGATTCGTAGCTAGCTGGGGCCTAGCTTTAGGAGTCCACTCGTGTTCACCCTTGGTAGGTATTTTGGCATTTAGTAGCCCTACTCTCACCCAAGGTTACTCCACTGGTCATCAAGAGTTTTTTGTATATGTATATATATACTCGATGTAAATCGTTAAGAATTAGGTTATAAACAATAGATATATATCTGGTTGAGTGACGCCATTATGAAATGGCAACGAATGACAATATTTTGGGCTAATACAAATATAGATATTTGGTTGCCATGTATATTACTGAAATTTGCATAGTTGAGAATTAAGATTTATGGTTTAGGAATTGTGACGTAATGAAATGATGAATAGAATTTTATAAAGAAGCTTGCTTGGGCTTAGTAGGCTGTGGCCATTTGGCCCATGCGCCTATCATGGCTCGAAAATTGGGCTGTGACAAAGGTACCTAAAGATTTTTTTTACAACTATTAAATGTGACTCTCTGGATGTGATTGAAAACATGTACACAAGCATACATTAAATTGTATGTCAAGTCTGCTAGCCGTTAAATAGAGTAAAGAGCCAATCATACCTCTATAGAGCTTTTGATCAACACTCTTTCCTTTTTCATCTTTATCAAGCTTGGTAGAGGGACTCATTGATGTGCTAATTGACTTTAGCTTCATCACATCAAACTTTTTCAGCATGTCTTAAGTGTATCTTTCTTGATTGATAAAGATATCATCCTCACATTGTTTGATTTGAAGGCCAAGAATTTTAGTTCACCCATCATGCTCATTTCAAACTCACCTTGCATTTCTTCTTCAGCAAAGTTCTTACACAAAGCTTCATCAGCAGCACCAAATATGATATCATTCACATAAATTTGAACTATAATTAAATCATTCAAGTATTTCTTAATAAATAGGGTTGTATCACTACTTCCTCTAATGTAACCTTTTTTAACCAAGAATTTTGAAAGTCTTTCATACCAAGCTCTTGGAGCTTGTTTTAATCCATATAAGGCCTTATGTAATTTAAAACAATAATCAAGCTTTTCAAAATCTTCAAAACCGGGGGGTTGTTTGACATAAACTTCTTCTTGAATAAGGCAATTTAAAAATGCATTTTCACATCTATTTGAAATAATTTGAAATTCATGAAACATGCAAATGCAAGCAATAATCTTATGGCTTCTATCCTGGCAAGAAGAGCAAAGGTTTCATCATAATCAATAACTTATTCCTAATTATATCTTTGAGCAACTAGCCTAGCTTTGTTTCTTATTACATTACCTTGTTCATCTACCTTGTTTATGAACACCCACTTTGTACCAACAATTGGGTGATTAAATGGCCTCAAAACTAATGTCCATACTCTATTTCTTTTAAATTGTTCAAGTTCTTCTTGCATGGGCAATATCCAGCTTTCTTCTTTTTCTGCCTCTTCAAAATTTGTAGGCTTGATTTGTGAAATAAAAGTTGAGTATTCACATGTTTCTTTAACTCTTCTTCTGGTTTTAACTCCTTTTGAAAGATCACTAATAATCTGCTTTTAAGGGTGATCTTTGACATATTTTTAGCTCTTTGGAAGATCATTGTGTTGATTTTCAACTCTTTGCAGATCTTCTAAAGATGGAAGTTCTACTTTTCTTTCAAGAGAGTTTCCTTCACTATTTTTCTTGTTCTCTAGGCTCATTTCTTCCATTTGTCTCTCAAGATTCTCTGCATCATTATCATCAACAAAAACTTTCTTTTGAAAAGCATTAGTTTCTTAAAAAACTACATGAATGGACTCTTCAATTGTTAAAGTTCTTTTGTTAAAAATTCTATATGCTTTTGAGTTCAATGCATACCCTAGAAATATTGCCTCATCACTCTTAGCATCAAATTTTCAAAGAAAATCTTTTCCATTGTTCAAAACAAAGCATTTACAGCCTAAACTTCTAAAATGAGAAATGTTTGGTTTTCTGCCTTTGTATAATTCATAGAGAGTTTTAGGTATTATAGCCCTTATTAAAACTCTGTTTAGAATGTAGGCTACTGTATTGATAGCTTATGCCTAAAAATACTTTGTTAAATTGTTTTCATAAAGCATGGTTCGAGCCATTTTTTTTAAAGTTCGATTTTTTCTCTCAACAACCCCATTATGTTGAGGTGTTCTAGGTGCAGAAAAGTCGTGATCCAACCTTTTTTCATTGCAAAAGTTTTCAAATTCATCTCCTTCACACTCACCTCCATGATCACTTCTAATGCTGACAATGATAAGTCCTTTTTCATTCAGAACTCTCCTACAGTGATTTTCAAATGTAGGTAATGCATCATTTTTGTAAGCAAGGAAGTAGACCCAAGTATATTTAAAATAGCCATCAACTATCACAAAACCATATGATTTAGCTCATAAGTTGGTTATGTTGATTGAACCAAATAGACCTATATGTAATAATTCAAGAGGTCTAGAGTTGAAACATTGAGACCTCGACCTTCATAGACATGTAGCGGAGGTAGACCATATGATATGGAACAGGGGTAGTTTGGTCATTTTCTTGGCAAGCTCCTAGAAGTGGGTTTTCTAATGTTATTAAGGCCTAAGTAGGCCTAAGACATAAATGAATGATGAAAATAAGGATAAAATGACGAAGAAAATAAAAATAATGATGATTTCCAAAGTAGGGGCAAAATGGTCATTTTTCATCTCGGGTAGAAATTTCTAAGTTTTCGTGAACCCAAGTATTTCTAGACTATTATGGACTTTGTCTCGGTGTCAAAAGAGTAAAAAGATTGCACAAAGGATTGGAAGAAGACAAAGCCAACTTGTTAAGGGCATTTTCGTAATTTTAGTGAAGTTTGGATAAACTTAGGCTATAAATATCTCATTTCTCCAACAGCTTCCTCATTTTTCCAACAACTTCTTGTTCTTCTTCCTCCCATATCACGTTTTGTCAAGCCTAGCTGTATTATATACTTGCTATGTCATTCATGTATTTGATAGCATGTTTGCATACTTGGATGCCTCGAAAAATCGTTAAACGTCGGTATCATACCTAGTGGTACAATTAAGTCGATTAAAATCTCGAAATAGTCCAAATAGAGACTTTAGGATGTATTTGAGAGTTATTGAACCTTAGAATGTCTTAAAATGGTGATTCGGAGTTCGAGGATTAATTTGGAATCCAATCGGGAATTTTTTTAACGTAGGGGCAAAATGGTCATTTTGCCACTCACGGGCAAAAAAATTGAAATGTTGAACGAGATCTTTGACTAAGTTTGACAATTTGGAGCATAATTTGAATTTCAGAAGTGAAAAATTCCAATTTCGACATTTTTCCAAGCATAAGGGCAAACCGATCATTTCACATGTCCATGAGGACGTAATTGGAATTTTTAAAATTTTACACCACCGTGACACTTGTCAAGCCCATGAATTTGACCTATTATCATTTTTATACTTTGGATAATTAGAGTATTATATGTGGTGGTAAGAAAATACTTAATAGTTAAGTTTTAACCATGAACCATTCACATGTTGACATGTGTCAAGCTTTAATTCTTTTCTAATTTTCTTTATAAACCAACATAAACCTCTCCCAATTCTTCTTTCATTGTCGTGCAAGCCAAAGAAAAGGGGGGAAAGAATAGAAACAACCCTCGAGGAAGAAAATTAAAGAGAAATTCATCGGTTACCAAAAAACGAAGTGATCTGAGGTAAAATTTCACAATTTTAGCTTAAGATTCACCTCTCCCATGCTTTCTTTTTCATTTTCTATGGTTGAAACCCAAACTTTCATGAAGGAAGTCATGTTGGCCGAATCAAGGGGGGGGGGGGAGGTTTTGATGATGGTTTTTGTTAGATTTCATGCTATTTAGGTGTTTTTAGTTGTTACGTGATATTCGGTATGAAAAACAAGCAAGAAAACCACATGTTCTTCACTAAACCCTCTTTGGCCGAATTTAATAAGGGATATATTGATGATGAATTTTGTTATATTTCATATTATTTAGCTCGTATTTGATAATTTATGGTGTCGGATATCGACAATGGTCATCAAAAAGTATAGTGCCTTTAGTAAATGACTTGAACGATAGTGAGAAAATCATGGTAAATGGACTTGAATATGATTTCTAATGATATATACGGACTTATTGGACTGTGTTGACACTGATTAGCACGTTAGTTCAAAATCGAAATAAGTTTCGAATGTTATGTATTAGGTATAGATGGTGAGCCCTCTAGTAAGGGTAAAGATATCGTACCCGAGGACCAGGAGTAGGAGTACTTTCGTTATTGTGAGTAATCAAACTATTATCTTAGCTATTTAAAGTAGTTTATACTTGTTTTTATGATTTTAAAGAATAATGAACTTAAATTGTAAACTATTATGTTTTATGACTGAAGTGTTAGTTAAATGAAATGAGATTCATAATTTGGTTTGAAATTGAATCCTGGTTTTGGAAATTGAGTAAGTGGAGACTATATACTTGCGTTATATACATGTTTTGACTATTGTTAGTTATGCCGACCCTATTTTGTAATAAATGTATCAGCATAACGGGATTTATAATTGACATATGGTTTGAATTGATGGCTTATGACAATGTGATGGCATGAATGGCTAGATTTGTGTTTGTGTGGAATATATGACATGTTTTGTTTTACCTTGACAGGCTGGGTTGTCAAGCCCAGCTCGACAATATGTTTATTATGCCATTCCTTTATAAGAATGCATGTTTGCTTACTTGGGAACCTTGGAAATCGTTAAAAGACGGCATTGTACCAAATGGTACAATTAAGTTGATTTAAGCCTCGAACTAGTTCAAATAGAGATTTTAAGATGAAATTGAGAATTTTAAAACCCCATAATGACTTAAAATGGTGATTTGGAGTTCGATGATCGATTTGGAGTCAAATTGGAATTTTCATGACCTTGGGGCAAAATGGTCATTTTGCTACCCGAGGTTAAGATGTGAATGTTGGAAGAAGTTCTTGATCAAGATTGACTATTTAGAACATAATTTGAGTTTGAGAAGTGAAAAATTTTAATTTCAGCATTTTTTCGAGCATAAGGGCAAAATAGACATTTTGCCACCCTAAGGGCAAAATTATAATTTTACACCACCCAACACTTGTCCAGCACATTGATTTTACCCAATATTATCATGGATAATTGAGGAAATTTAAGTGGTGGAGAGAGATTACTTAATGGGTAAGTATGACACATGGACTAATGGTAAGGTGACATGTGTCAATTTTTCAACCATTTATTATTTTCCTTATAAATCAGCACAAAATCAGCCCATTTCTCATTCATATGGCCAGCCAAAGCAAGAACAAAGGAAGGAAAGAAGAACAAAACCCTAGGTGGAAAAATTCAAGGGAAAAGTGTGAAAATTCAAGGAAACAAGTGAAAAAAAAGTAAGATTTTTCAATTAAGCTTGAGATCTCTCTTTTTTAAGCATTTTTTCTTATTTTCCATGGTTGAATCACATGATTTCATGAGGATACCCATGCTGGCCGAACACTTAGAGGGAGGTTTAGATGCTTGATTTGGTTAGATTTCAATGAATTTTAGTGTTTTTAGTTAGTTAGTGATGTGTAGCATGAAAATCAAGCAAGAAAAATTCATGCTCTTCCATCACCCATCATTGGCCAAATTCTCCATGTGGAATATTGATGATGATTTTGATTTTATTTCAAGTGATTTGGTTAGGAATTAGTGATTTATGGTGTGAGAATGAAGCTTGAAAAATTATAGTGTTGATGCACCCACCATGGCCGAATTTTCCAAGAGAAAATGTGAGGATGATTTTACCATATTTCAAGTTATTTAATTTGTGTTTGATGATTTGGAGTAATGGGAGAAAAATGGAATTATTTGGAGTTGAATTGGACGTATTGGTCAATTAATCTAGTGATAGATCGAATTAGGCCAATACCGTTTTATTTAGGTACATAATTGAATTTATATTAAACACCGTATTTAGATAGTTACCTGAGTATTTCACATCCCATTCCATGCATTAGTATAGAGCCTGAATTGGTTTTATAACAATTTAGCACAAATGTAGTAAATGGCTTATTGTGCATTATGTCTAGGTGGTGAGCATTCTGGCAAAAGTAAAGAGATAGTACCCGAGGATCAAGAATCGGAGTACTCGAAATTCGACTTCCGAAATAGGGAGTAACCTTACTATCGTCTTAATTATCTAAAGTGATTTTTATCTGATTTTGTGATTTTATGAAAAATGAGTTTAAATGGTAAATCTTTATGTTTTATAAACAAAATGTGTTTAAATGAAATGATTTTATAAATTGTCTTGAAATTGAATGATGGCTTTGAAAATAGAGTAATTGGAGACCATTTGATGAATTGTGAATTTATGGTTCTAATTGATTGGCTTATGGCAATATTGGCATGAATGGCTGAATTGGTATTTGTGTTGTAAATGTATAAACTGTTGTTTGCCTTGATAGGCTGGATAATGATAAAATTGCCATGTCATGCTGTTAAATTTTATTGAATTGGTGGGTTATTGATTAGTCGCTGCAGTGGATGGGTTTCCATGGACCAGCCTATTAGAGAGGCACGATAACCCTATTATATTCTTACCTCGGTAGGAGAAGCGCGTAGGGTAACTCCCGAGGTACACTTTTAGAGTTCACTTCATGCCAAACAACCACGTGAGGGTGAACTCCGCCAACGCCAAAGAACGGCTATGTTTTCAAAATAAAAATATGTTTATGTGTACACGAAATTTTTAATAGCCTTAGCGAACTCGGTTGAGATAGCCCTCGGCCAAGGCATCCCTGAAAACTGAGTATGAGAATGATTTTGGCACGAGCCAAAGTTTTAAGAAATTCATAAGCCATGTTTATTACTCGATTTATATGAATTGATTTTATTTGGTTAAAATGAGTTGAAAGGTGATAAATTACAGTATGATGATCTATTTTAATTTGTCTTCATTTACTCAGCTTTAGATATTTTAGATGGTATTTGTTTACTCATTGGAATTATATAATGTCACCACCCTCCTTTCCACCCATTTCAGGCTCAGAATAGGCTGTAGATAGCGGATTTTATCGAGGCTACCATTGGATTTGCACCTCAAAAACTGTAGGTTTACCGCTTTTGATACTTTCGATCGTTCATGGGCCGACGTGTCACTATAAATTAAATCTTATTCTTTGGTTATCTGTATTATAGTATGTATAAATTTATTTAGTTTTTACGCTACAAAAATTATTTACCAATAACTTTATAAATATTGTTTTATAAAAAAATAGAATATTTTATTGAATATTTTAATTGTATTCAAATAGTTATAATTTTACTTTAAATGAATGTTTTAGATATCTAAACTTATTTTTTATTATGAAATATGTGTTTTCCACTCGCATACTACATTTTTAGCTGGTTTTAAGACTTTCAAGGAAAACTAACCAAAATACCCGTATGAGAAAAAAATTATTTTTCTATTGTTTTGATTTGGAGATAGTTTATAATCTCTCAAAACATGATATTTAACAACTGTTGCTCATAGGGGAGGTGAGAAAAACTGATATAAAAGCCTTGCGAGGTTTCGATCAACATTCCGGGCGATGAATGTCTACTAGGACATCACAGTGGTTGTCATGGGCTCGAGGGGAGTACCGGGTCGTGACATGGGTAATATCATATTAGCCATGTCATACTGCTGAAATTTTTATTAATTTGGTGGGGTAATTGATTAGCTTACTACAGTGGGCGAGTTTCCGTGGACCGACCTATTAGAGGGGCACGGTAAACCCCGTCATATTTTACCTTAGTATGAGAGGTGCGGAGGGTATCTCCTAAGGTAGTTTAGAGTTCACTTCACACCGAACCACCACATGAGGGTGAAACTAGGCCAGCGCCAAGGAACGACTGTGTTTCTAAATGTAAAAACATGTATTATGTGTATATGTTATTTTAACAGCCTTGGCAGACTCAGTTGGATGCCCTGCACAAGGCGTCACCGAGTACAAATTTTGGCACGAGCCAAGTTTTTAAGAGAGTCATAAGCCTTGTTGATTTTTTTATGTAATGTAATTGTTTTATATGGGTTGAAATGAGTTTTAATGTTATGAATCATATTATGATGAGATGTTTTAATTGTCTCCATTTACTAGGCTTTAGATGTTATAGATGATCTTTGCTTACTCACTCGGTTTATAAAAACTCAACACCCTTCTTTCACCCATTTCAGGCTCAAGGCAGTTTGTAGACCGTCGATTTTGTCGAGGGTTTGCTTTTGGATTCGCACTCTTAAAAATCATGGGTTTACAGTCATGTTTATTTTTGTTATTTTGGGGCTCACATGTCATTGTAGAATATTTTTGTATACCTTGGTGCAATGTGCTATTATATATACGAATTTATTTTGTTATTACTTTTCATTAACTGCTTATATAGAATTTTATAAATATTGTTTTATATGAAAATGGAATATTTTATTCAATATTTTTATTTAGTTTGATTAGCTATAATTTCACTTTAAATGGATGATTTAGATACCTAAATTTATTTTTAGATATGAAATGTATATTTTTCATTTCTATATTATATTTTTAACAGGTTTCAAATTTTCCAGTAAAATGACCAAAATACCATTATGCGATAGAAATTAGTTTTTGATTGTCTTTGATTTGAAAATAGTCTATATTCCTTTAAAATATGATATTTAGTAACTGCTACTCACAGGGGAGGCAGAACTGATGCTAGAGCCTTGCGAGGTTTCGATTGACATTCTGGGTAAGGTATGTCTATCGAGACATCGCGACGGTTGTCACGAGCTCGAAGAGAGTATCGGGTCGTGACACATTTCTTCATCTTCCATGGAAGCCTCCCTTAAAGCTTTCATAACTCTCTTTCTCTCTCTAGCTTCAATTTTCATGCTTTTGAGCACTTTTTCATATAACCTTTTGTGCTCTTTCACTCTCTCACCTTAAAACCGTCAAAAGTCTTTATTTAACACTTTCTCTCACTAGTTAGAAGTTTTAAAGAGAGAAAGAGAGACTTGCCATAGTAGCTTGAAAACTCTTGAAAAGAAGTTCAACTATAAGTCCACCGAGGTGAGGATGAGTTAGGGTTGATTTTAAGTGGTTAGAGATGGCTAATAATTAGAATTGTGGGCTGTTATATTTTTTATGGTTATATTGTGTGTGATAGGTTCCAACGAGGCCTCACATGTCCGTTTAAAGCAATAATCGAAGTTAGAGTCAATTAAAGATTCAACAAATATCAGTGAGTGAACTTGCATCAAAGTGTTTTTGAGAAATACATATGTGTTGGGATGAAGCATTTAAATGATTTTACTTGGTTTTTCATTAAATTATGCATTGGAACAAGCCCTTGATAAATTGTCTCTATGTTGTGACATGTGGCTGTTATGGATTCATGTACTACTACATTATGTTGGTATATATATATATATGTTGTGCATTGATAGTTGATATTGTGTGATAATTATAACCACGCATGTGCTCGATGTGGGGGTGCACATGTTAGTGATGACGGGGTGCGAGAGTGTGGATGATGATATTGCGTATGTGCGCGATGTGGGGGAGCACATGATGGCATTAGTTATGCGCGATGTGGGGGAGCACACAATGATGATGATATTTCCAATGTGCGCAATGTGGGGAGGCACATAATGGCATTAGTTGTGCGCATGTGGGGGAGCACAAAAACATGATGATGTTGAAATGTGTGAGTATGAAGTGCACATGACAATGAATGAAGTGGGGTGGTGTACGTGTTTATATATGTATATGTGATAAAAAGTTTATGATTATAATATGTGATTGAAATGAATAATGAGAAACTTAATTATTGTCAATATGTTCACTTTGATGTGCAATATGGTAGGAATGGATTTTGTGGCATGCGAAAATCCCTTAATTGTCATCTACCCTGAATCTCGCTGCAGCGAGAAACTCTCGGGTGGTTCCAAATTTTCTAGTGTAGTTCCTTCACTTTGACAAGAATCTTGACCATATTTCGGTTAGAAATAGGCAAAGTAATAAACATAAAAGTTGTAGCCCAGCCTCTTAGCTTTCCAATGGTCTAAAAATCATGTCAATTTGACTTTTGTAGTGGGAGATATGCTTGAAAGACCAAAACATATGCAAACTAAGAATGTCTCTCACTGCAGCGAGAAACTTGCCATCATGCTTGCTACCTTGCTTGATTTTGACATATTTTTCACCCATTTAACTTCACGGATTGATCATGGGTTTTTGCAACACTATGAGATTATTAATCAAAGTTTGAAATGAGGGGTTTTTAGTAAGAAATTAAATCAATTGCATTGTTTTTGAAACAAGTGCATCATGATTTCCAAGTTCTCCTTATCGATTGCTTATTCTTTTCTTATGTTCACTCACTAAGTTTTATACTCACAATTTTAAACTTCATGTTTTTAGATTCGGAGGCAGTTGGGACCTAGATTGAGTTGTCCATGTATGCTCGCCTTTGTGGTAGGTACTATGGCATCTCAGTAGCTATACCTTCACCCACGGTCACTCAGCTGATGGTCAAGGGTCTGTTACTTGTGAACACGTATATGTAATGTAATCCGCTAGTATCCATGTTATAAGTCAAATATGATATTTGATTATTGATGCCACTAGGAGTTGGCAAACGGGCAACATTATTTTGACAAAATAAAATTGTAAGTATTGGGTCACTATAAAATGTTACTGAAATATTTTTAATAGAGAATTACAATATGTGGTTTTAGAAATGATGGTTGGGAATGATGATCGGGATTGCATAAAAAGGCTTGCTTGGGCTTAGTGGGCTATGCCTATTGAGCCCATGCGTTAGTCATGGCTCGGGGTTTGGGCTGTGATTGAAACCATCTTTTTGGGTTGGAATGATGTTCTAACTTGTTTCCCTAATTGACAAGCATCACAAATTTGATCATTTTCGTATTTAATTTCAGGCAATCCATCAACCAGATTTCTTCTCATTAGTTTTGAAATGGTATGCATGCTTGCATGTCTAAGTCTTCGATGCCATAACCAGCTATCATTTCCATCATTTACCATAAAACATGTATCACAATCTAGCTCAATATTTTCAAGAAATATAACAAACATATTTTTTATTCTTTTTCCTATGAATGAAATTTTGTTGGTACTAATATCTATAACTTTACATTTATGTGAATCAAAACATACTTTAAATCCTTTGTCACACAATTGGCTAATACTTAATAGATTATGCTTTAAGCCTTTAGCAAACAAAACACGATTAATTTGAGCATGAAAATTTTCACTAATGGTTTCTATACCATGAGTTCTGCCTTTTGAATCATCTTCAAACGATACTGTACCACCCTTTTTCTTATCCAATTGAGCAAAAAAGCATTTCATTTCTTGTCATATGCCTTTAGCAACCACTATCCATGTACCATGGTTGCTTCTACTTCAGTTGAGCTTTTGAACATGTGTCTTCTCTGTTTGGCTCAACCTGCAAAATAAATTTTCAATTTTTCCTAACAGGTATCCATACCTTGATGGGTCCTTGAAGGTTAGTTGCTACATAAGAGCCTTTTGGTACCCAAATAATTTTTGTTCTTTAAGTGCTTATTCTTTTATGGCATTCATGAGAAAAATGACCTATTTTGCCACAAACATAACATCTAGATGAGAAACCATTAGAATTTATCTTAAAGTTTGTATTTCTTCTTGATGGTTCTTTTGTCAAACCCTTAAGAACAATGTTTTCATCAGTTGCCTTTTGCAATGCTTTATTTCTATTTTCAAGTTCCAATTTTAAAAGTTCAAAATTTGTTCTAGAGTGTTCTAGTTTAGTTTAAAGAAAATTTCTTTGTTCAAAAATAGAGTTGAAAGCCTTATCTTTTCTAAATCATTCTCAAGAGATATAGTCTTTCTTTTTAAAGCCTTATATTTTAATGCAAGTTTTTCAAACTCATCATAGAGGCATTCATATTCTTCTTGAAATTCATCAATTGAAATATCACAAAAGGCAAAAAATACCTCAGACTCATCATCTTTGGCCATCAGACATAGGCTTGCTCTTTCTTCCACTTTCTCTTCATCAAATTCTGAACTTGATGCATCACTGTTAGACCAGGTTGTAGCCACCATAGCTTTCTTTGATTTTCTATTTTTATGGGGAGTTTCCTTCTTCAGTAAGGGGCATTCTAATCTGAAGTGTCTAGGTTTCTTGCACTCAAAACATACAATATCTTCCTTATTGTTAAATTCATTTTTATTTCTCATCTTCTATGAAGAACTTTGATCTCTTCTATAGCTTTTCCTAGCTAGTCTTCTATTTCTTTGTCCCATAAGTTTTTTAAATCTTCTTGCTACCATGACCAACTCTTCATCATTATCACATGATAGGTTATCTAATTCCTTTTCAAGAGTGCTTGCTTTCAGAGCAATGTTTTTCTTTCTTTCTTTGGCTTCCCTCTTGTCTTCTTTTTCTTCTTCTTTGAGCTCTAACTCATGAGTGAGAAGAGAGCCACAGATTTCATCAAGAGTGATGACATTTAAATCCTTAGCTTTTTGAATAGCAGTCACTTTTGGCTTTCAAGTTTTAGGTAAGCTTCTAAAAAGTCTTTTGACAAGTTCATGTTCAAAGATTAGCTTACCTAAGTGACTGAATTTATTGGTGATGTTAGTAAACCTATCAAGCATGCTAGTGATATCTTCACCATGTTCAGTCTTGAACATTTCATAGTTGTAGGTTAGAAGAGTAATTTTGGACCCCTTGACTTGTGAAGTCCCTTCATGGATAATTCTAAGTTTGTCTCAAACTTGTTTGGCGGTGGTACAGTTTGACACTTTGTTAAATTCTGTGGGAGTTAAGGCACAGTGTAGAGTATTAATAGCCTTAAAGTTTGTTTGAACTTTTTTGGTTTCAACTTCAATCCATTCAGCCCTCGGCTTGGGTATCCTTTCATTGGTCACATCATTTATGGTCTAGAGGATATAAAGTCCATCGGTGATGACATCCCACATGTCACGACCCACATTCTGGGCCATGACCGGTGCATGGGTCCAATGGACGTAATCCACTAAACCCAAGCAAGCCTATTATTTATCTTACTCATAATTCCATCTATTATCACTAAGTCATATTTCATAACTTTGAATCAAAATAGTGATATACATTGCCAACTCATACTGGCATTACTCATTTAAAATTTACATTAAGTTCATCCATACGTAACAGAATAATACTCAACTTCCAGCGGAGGGACTCGGATGAATATACAGCTACCGAATGCTGAGACACCTACCAAAAGATAGACACAGGTCTACAAGAACACATCGTCCTAATTATCGGCTACGTCGTGATCTGAAAACATGAATTTGAAAATGGTGAGTATAAACCTAGTGAGTGAACAAGAAAGGGAACAAGCAACAATTAGGGAGAATTTAAAATCATGATGCACTTGTTTCAAAACAAAGCAATTTAGTTCATTCCTATTTAAAACCCCTCCAAACCCGAGAGTTTCTCGCTGCAGCGAGCATGATTTTCGCTACAGCAAAAATGGAGCAACAAGGGAAACATTTTTCCTCACTCAACAAAAAGCCATCCTGCGAAACTAATAAAATCAACATAAAATTCATGAAAATTCTCAAAGTGCAATGTGTCAAATTTCACGTACATTACAACCATAAATCATTGTCCATCAATTTGTTATAACACACACATTTACATATGTGTATATATATATACGTATATACCCATCATCATCATCTCACCAATCCATCATCATCATCACCAACTCATCATCATCATCACTAGCTCATGCGCACTCCCTACTAGCACATGGCTAGATCATCACCGGGTTATGCGCACTCCCTACTCGTACATAACCGAGTCATCACCGGGTTATGCGCACTCCCTACTTGTACATAATCGAGTCATCCTCGGCTTATGCGCACTCCCTACTCGCACATAGCCGAGTCAACATAATTACACAACATTATATTCAAGCATATATGTATATCAACATAATGCAGCCACATAGAAATCCATAATAACCAAATTTCATAACATAAACCTTTTCTCAAACGCTTGTTCCCAAGGCATTCATTTTCATGAAAAATTTCATAAAATCATTCAAACACTTTGTTCAAAACAGTCATATTCCCAAAACAATTTTGATAGGCAGTCCACTCACAAGTGTCGAAAATTTGGATTCCGGGTGCACTCGGACTAATAGTCCTCAAGTGAAATTCTTTTGCCTTTTCTAGACGTCTCACTACCTTGACAAATAACAAAGTCGAGGAATTTCCTATATTGTCCCTAAATTGATATAAACTAATTTAAATTACTAATGCTTGATCGCGACATCGATTAAATTCGATCGATCACTCGATTAATTGGCGATTGTGTCCAAATCACCTCTAAATTAATTCATTTTTTCTCTAATACCTTAATTTACCACATACCATTTAAATAAAGCTAAATTCAGCATTAGAACCCTCACAATTCCTTATAGAAAAATTCGATCATTTGGTGCACAAGCACCGAAAAATTTTTTCTACATAACCATTTCACCTTAATTCATCATTTTCTAAGCCATTTTCCTTGGAATAAAAACAATCCCTCATTGATATTCAGCCCTCATGGTTTGACCAATAAGGAACCCTAGAGAAATTGATCATTTCTTTTGTGTTTTTGTTCATAACCATGCTTAACTATCCCTAAACACTAACATAGTCTAAAATCAAATTATTCCAACAACAATTCCTCTTCCATACCCATTTTTCAGAATTGAATTCATCTTGATAACTCAATATTCAACCATGGAAATCGAGAACAAAAGCATGGGTAAGCTAGGTATCAAGGAGAATTAAAGAAAGTTTAACTTACCTAGCTTGTTTCCTTGATTTCTTCACTTTTTCTTTGAATTTCCACATAGGTTTTCTTTTTTTTCCCTTTGTTCTTCCTTTTTTTTTGTTGCTGGTTGTCTAGGCCGAATATGGTGAGAGAATTGGGGATTTAATGGGCTGATTTCTATAGAAAATTATAAAATAATCAAGCATGCCACGTGTCACATGCTTATTGGCCCAATTTTTAACTTTTTGACTTTTTCTTCTTAAGTTTCCACCACAATTATTCCAGTATTTATCCAATCCTACCACATTGAAATTTCCTTGGTCTTGACAAGTGCTGGGGCAAAAAATTTACCGATTTGCCCTAGGACCAAAAAATTACGATTTTGCCCCTATACTCCAAAATGTACCAGAATCACATTATTTTTACTTTTCAACCTCAAATAACACTAATATTGATCAATATTAACCAAATGGGGCAACAAAATCACTTTTTTTTTAATTCTCGTTTAGTCCTCTAGTGGCAAAATTACTATTTTGCCCTTGTACTCCAAAAATATCGGAAATCATAATTTTTCACTACTAAACATCATTTTATACTCCAATAATCATAATTATATTTCATATAATTATTTTTGGTCAAATGTGATCAAATCTTGGCTAGAAATCTCCATTTAATCATAAAATGGTAAAATAACCGTTTTGTCCCTAATCGGTCAATTTTCCTGATGGACTCTAAACTGGACCTTGAACTTTAAATCACTATTCTAAGTCATTTTGTGGGTTTCAAAATTTTCAATTTCCTCTTAAAATTTCTATTTGAACTAGTTCAAGGCTCGATTTAACTTAGTTGTACCACTCGGTACAATACCGTCTTTTAATCGAGCTTGATAGGGTCTCACATTCTCCCCCACTAATAAAAATTCGGTCCCCAAATTTAAACTCAATGTAGAGTGGGTTACCTTTACATATCGAAGAGGTGTGGATGCTTTGTCCGCATGTCATCCTCAGCTTCCCACGTTACCTCCTCGCTAGTGTGATTCCGCTACAACGCTTTCACTGAGGCTACATCCTTTGAATGGAGCTTTTTAACTTGCCTATCAAGGATAGCTATCGGTTGTTCTTTATAGGTTAGATCATCTTGCAACTGAATGGTTTCATACCGTATTACATGTGATGGATCTGGGTTGTACTTCCTAAGCATGGACACATGAAACACGGGATGGATATTCGAAAGGTCTGGCGGTAATGCCAAACGATATGCCACTGCTCCAACCCTTTCTAAGATCTCGAAGGGTCTTATATACCGAGGACTTAACTTCTCTTTCTTGCCAAACCTCATTACCCCTTTAGTTGGCAAAACTTTCAAAAATACATGATCTCCTACTTGGAACTCCAAGTGTCTCTGTCGGTTATCAACATATGACTTTTGTCTACTTTGTGCTGTTAACATCCTCTGACGGATCATGTGTATTTTCTCAGTGGCATCCTGCACCAACTCAGGCCATAAAAGTTTCCTTTCTCCTACCTCTAGCCATCCAATGGGTGACCTACATCTCCGTCCATATAATGCCTCAAATGGTGCCATTTGGATGCTAGTTTGGAAACTGTTGTTGTAGGCAAATTCCACTAAGGGTAGATATTGCTCCCACCTGACACCAAGGTCTATCACACAAGCCCTCAACATATCCTCCAATATCTGTATGGTCCGTTTAGACTGTCCATCAGTCTGAGGGTGGAAAGCTGTGTCGAAATCCAACTTAGTGCCCGATGCTTTTTGCAACTTTCCCCAAAACCTACTAGTAAACTGAGCTCCTCTGTCATATACTATAGAAATGGGAATACCATGCAATCGTACTATCTCATCAACATAAACTCGAGCGTATTGGGCAGCCTCGTAAGTAGTCTTAACCGGAAGAAAATGAGCTGACTTTGTTAATCGGTCTACTATTATCCAAATTGAATCATATCCCCCACTGGTTCGAGGCAAACCCGTTACAAAGTCCATAGCAATATGTTCCCACTTCCACTCGGGTACTGGTAATGGCTGTAGTAGCCCTGCAGGCTTTTGATGCTCGACCTTAACCTGCTGACAAACCAGGCACTTGGAGACAAACTCAGCTACATTTCTTTTAAGTCCTTCCCACCAATGCACCTATTTCAAATCTTGATACATCTTTGTAGCCCCTAGATGTACCATATAAGCTGCCATGTGAGCTTCCTCTAATATTTCTCTCCTCAACCCGTCACCATCAAGCACATAAAGTCTGGTTCCATACCTCAACACTCCATCTGTGCCTTTAGTAAACATTTTTCCTTTCCTACCCTGAGGATCCTCTAAGGCCTTAGTCACAAACTCATCTTTACTTTGTGCTTCTTTAATCCTATCCATTAAAATAGGCCTCACTCTAAAATGTGCTAGGAAAGCATTTGTCTCCGCAACTTCCAAACGCACACCTATGTCTCCCAAGCTATAGATCTCTCTAACCAAGGATCTCTTATCAGTAGAAATATGTGCCAAGTTTCCCATTGATTTTCGACTCAAGGCATCCGCCATTACATTGGCCTTACCGGGATGATAAAGAATAGTACAATCATAATCCTTTAGCAACTCCATCCATCTACGTTGCCTTAAGTTAAGATCCCTCTGCTGAAATATATACTTCAGACTTTTGTGGTCCATGTATATGTCGCAAGTCTCACCATACAAGTAATGTCTCCAAATATTTAAGGTAAACACGATTGCTGCCATTTCCAAATCGTGTATGGGGTAATTCTGCTCATGCCTTTTAAGTTGCCTAGATGCATACGTAATCACCTTCCCATGTTGCATTAATACACATCCTAAACCAACCCCCGATGCATCACAAAACACCGTATAACCCCCTGTGCCTTGCGATAGGCTTAACACTAGAGATGTGGTGAGACATGCCTTAAGCTTCTTAAAACTATTCTCACAAGCATCAGACCACTCAAATTTTGTATCTTTACGTGTCAGCTTAGTCAGAGGGGCAACTATTTTGGAGAAGTTCTTCACAAAGCGACGATAATAGCCAGCTAAACCCACAAAGCTTCTAATCTCCGTAACTGATGTTGGCCTTGGCCATTTTTCCACTGCTTCAATTTTCTTTGAATGAACTTGTATCCCATCCTTAGATACCACATGCCCTAAGAATGCAACACTTTCGAGCCAAAACTCACACTTGGAGAACTTAGCATACAATCGATGTTCTCTCAAAATTTGGAGCATTATCTTAAGATGCTGCTCATGCTCCTCTCGGCTCTTTGAATATATCAAGATGTCATTAATAAACACCACCACAAACTTATCCAAATAAGGCTTGAACACTCAGTTCATCAAATCCATAAAGGTTGCAGGAGCATTCGTGAGCCCGAATGACATCACTAAGAACTCATAGTGCCCATATCTTGATCGAAATGCGATCTTGGGTATATCTTCGTTCCGGATTCTCAACTGATGGTACCCAGATCGCAGATCTATCTTAGAGAAACATTGTGCTCCTTGTAGATAATTTTAATAAATCATCTATCCTTGGGAGAGGATACTTATTCTTCACCGTCACTTTATTAAGCTGTCAATAATCAATGCACAGCCTAAGTGACACATCTTTCTTTTTCATAAATAACACTGGTGCTCCCCATGGGGATACACTAGGACAGATGAAGCATTTATCCAACAAATCCTCTAATTGATCCTTAAGCTCTTTGAGCTCTGCCGGTGCCATTTTATATGGCAGTATGGATATAGGTCTAGTGTCGGGAATTAAATCTATGCAAAATTCAGTCTCCTGCTCGGGAGGTAAACTTGGTAGCTCCTCGGGAAATACATCCACGAACTCCTTTACCACCGACACTTGACTTAAATTTCCAACCTTCGCCTGAGTATCCCTTACAACAGCCAAGTAACCTATACAACCCTGTCGTATTAACCTTCTGGCAAAAATGACCGATATCAAATTGGTTGGAGGATTACTCATATCCCCCTGAATACTAAATGATGATTCACCAGGGAAATCAAATCTAACCAATTTATGATAACAGTCCACACTAGCATGACAGGGTGATAACCAATCCATCCCCAAGATCACATCAAAGTCTAAGGTGTCTAACACCACCAAATTCACCAAAGTGTCCTTGTCGTTGACTCGTACTACACAAGACTCATATTCCTATTCGGCCACAAATATCTCATTTAAAGGAGTAGACACTACTAATTGTTCCTTTCTCCTAACATGATCTCTACCAAACCGATATGCAAAACATGGAAAGATAAAAGAATGAGTAGCACCAGGATCAATTAGTACTCGAGCATTTATATAAAGAATACGTGAGACCACGGCATTGGATGTCTAGGCCTCTTACTGTGTTAAAGCAAACACCCTTGCCTGGCCTCTACCAACAGAACTCTGATGTCTGGACCCAGATGGCCTGCCTTGAGAGGAAGTACTAGCACCTTTACCCCTCGATCCACTAGCCTCCCGGCCAGATGAGGCAGCAACTGAAAGAGTAGACGAAGCTAGCTAGGTGGAACCACGAGCAGAATCTTGTGATTGATAAGCCCTCGGACAATCTCTCCTAATATGCCTACGTTGACCGCACCCGAAACAAGTTCTTGTGGTAAGGAAACATCGTCCACTATGTCGTCTCCCACAAATATCAGAAGGGTGAGTGACTTGACTACTCTGTCTTGAATCTTGTTGTCTCCTAACATTGAAAGTTCTCTGTCCTGTCCCAACACTAGCACTAGGCAGGTCACTCCGTTGTTGGGATAATCGTAGATCCCTCTGTGGACCCTGACTGTTAGAAGACGAACCACCACTACTGAAATCTTTCCGACCTTGATAACCCTCAGTCTTGGCCCTCTTTGCCCTATCCCTCGTAGCCCTACTCTCACTGGTCCTCATCTCAATGTGCTGAGCACAATCTACTGCTGCGGAATAGGTAGTGAAATCTCGAGATGCCACAGCCCTAAAGAATGGCTCTAATAACCCATCCACAAACCTCTAAATCTTCATCTCCTCAATAGAAACGAGGTAGGGAGCATAGTGAGACAGCTGTGTAAACTTGATGTCATACTCCGACACTGTCATACTCGAAGTCTGTATCAAATTCTCAAACTCTCTGGCTCTGGCATTACGTACACTGAGTGGTAGGAACTGATCCAAAAAGGCTGCACTAAACTCACTCCAAGCCAATGGTGTTGCATCCGTCGGTCTGCCTCTACACAAGGAGATATATCATTCCTGCACCACATCCTCTAATCGAAAGACGGCTAGCTCGACTGATCGGACACTAGAGTATCCCAAAGCTTTACATATCTTCTCCATCTTATCTAGGAAAACCTGGGGTTTTTCTGATGCATCAAACCTTGAAAATGATGGAGGCTTAAGCTTTAGGAAATCGAGAAGAGAAATCTCTAAGTGACCTCTCTCCACCTCACGATATTGGCGATCGGCCTGTCCTTGGGAGCTAAGAGATTCTTGTACTGTAGGTCTCCCCTCTACTACCCTCTCTATATCCTCCATATGAGTCGCCATCATCTCTATAACCCGGTTAACTCCCTGTAAGCCTGCCGCCAAATCCTCAATAGTAATACCCCCAGTTGGGTGTCTATCTACATCACCTGAGGACTATCCCTCCTCTTGCCTACTCACGGGCGTATCCAACCTCACCGGCCTAGTGACCTTGCCATGTCTACCTCGGCCTCTTCGGGTGGATGCCTATGGTCTATTTGCCATCTCAATGGGAGCATCTTGCTCCCCTACCCGTCTTGAGGCTGCTCGTGTCTTAGACGGCATTCTTACCTAGACAAGAGCAAATACCTGTTATTAAACACATATTATAATCATATTTAAGGCAAAAGGTGGTTTCTAAGATAGGGAATCTATGCGGTCATTTGGTTGTAAAATGTGTCACGGTTCACACTTCACAACCGAAGTTCCCACATAAAAACCCGACACTCAGCTGGACCAACAAATGGAAGTTGTAGGACTTAGACAAACCTAGGGCTCTGTTACCAACATTGTCACTAGGGAGGGATGTACCACTCAATCCCTTCGCTACAGAGGCGACAAACGGTACCTATCAGAGCACTCATAGGGCAGCTCCACCTCTTTGGGTAGCCCTTTCCTCTATAAGCCCTTGGGCGGAGAGCCACGCTTCGCCCTTGTTCACGCGTGAGAGTTCCCAAGGATCGGGTAAAACCTTTTGCTCTGATACCAACATTGTCATGACCTAAATTTCGGGCCATGATCAGTGCATGGGTCCAATGGACGTAATCCACTAAACCCAAGCAAGCCTATTATTTATCTTACTCATAATTCCATCTATTATCACTAAGTCATATTTCATAACTTTGAATCAAAATAGTGGTATACATTGCCAACTCGTACTGGCATTACTCATTTAAAATTTACATTAAGTTCATCTATACATAACAAAATGATGCTCGTCTTCCAACGGAAGGACTCGGATGAATATACAGCTACCGAATGTCGAGACACCTACCAAAAGATGGACACAGGTCTACAAGGACACCCCGTCCTAATTATCGGTTGCCTCGTGATCTGAAAACATGAATTTGAAAATGGTGAGTATAAACCCATTGAGTGAACAAGGAAGGGAACAAGCAACAATTAGGGAGAATTTAAAATCATGATGCATTTGTTTCAAAACAATGCAATTTAGTTCATTCCTATTTAAAACCCCTCCAAACCCAAGAGTTTCTCGCTGCAGCGAGCATGAATTTTGCTGCAGCGAAAACGGAGCAACAAAGGAAACATATTTCCTCACTTAACAAAAAGCCATCCTACTAAACTAATAAAATCAACATAAAATTCATGAAAATTCTCAAAGTGCAATGTGTCAAATTTCACGTACATTACAACCATAAATCATTATCCATCAATTTGCTATAACACACACATTTACATATGTATATATATATATATATATATATATATATATATATATATATATATACATATATACCCATCATCATCATCTCACCAATCCATCATCATCATCACCAACTCATCATCATCATCACCAGCTCATGCGCACTCCCTACTCGCACATGGCTGGGTCATCACCGAGTTATGCGCACTCCCTACTTGCACATAATCGGGTCATCACCGGGTTATGCGCACTCCCTACTCGCACATAACCGGGTCATCCTCGGCTTATGCACACTCCCTACTCGCACATAGCCGAGTCAACATAATTGCACAACATTATATTCAAGCATATATGTATATCAGCATAATGCAGCCACATAGAAATCCATAATAACCACATTTCATAACATAAACCTTTTCTCAAAAGCTTGTTCCCAAGGCATTCATTTTCATGAAAAATTTCATAAAATCATTCAAACACTTTGTTCCAAACAGTCATATTCCCAAAACAATTTTGATAGGCAGTCCACTCACAAGTGTCGAAAATCCAGATTCCGGGTGCACTCGGACTAATAGTCCTCAAGCACAATTCCTTTGCCTTTTCCGAACGTCTCACTACCTTGACAAATAACAAAGTCGAGGAATTTACTATATTGTCCCTAAATTGATATAAATTAATTTAAATTACTAATGCTTGATGTAAATGCAAAAATACGTTCAATTACCGCTTGATCGCGGTATCGATTAAATTCGACCGATCACCCGATTAATTGGCGATTGTGTCCAAATCACCTCTAAATTAATTCATTTTTCCTCTAATACCTTAATTTACCACATACCATTTAAATAAAGCCAAATTCAGCATTAGAACCCTCACAGTTCCTTATAGAAAAACTCGGTCATTTGGTGCACTAGCACCGAAATGTTTTTTCTACATAACCATTTCACCTTAATTCATCATTTTCCAAGCCATTTTCCTTGGAACAATCCCCCATTGATATTCAGCCCTCATGGTTCGACCAACAAGGAACCCTAAAGAAATTGAATATTTCTTTTGTGCTTTTGTTCATAACCATGCTTAACTATCCCTAAACACTAACATAGTCTAAAATCAAATTATTCCAACAACAATTCCTCTTCCATACCCATTTTTCAGAATTGAATTCATCATGATAACTCAATATTCAACCATGGAAATCAAGAACAAAAGCATGGGTAAGCTAGATATCAAGGAGAATTAAAGAAATTTTAACTTACCTAGCTTGTTTCCTTGATTTTTTCACTTTTTCTTTGAATTTCCACATAGGTTTTCTTATTTTTCCCTTTGTTCTTCCTTTTTTTTTTGTTCCTAGTTGTCTAGGCCGAATATGGTGAGAGAATTGGGGATTTAATGGGCTGATTTCTATAGAAAATAATAAAATAATCAAGCATGCCACGTGTCACATGCTTATTGACCTAATTTTTAACTTTTTGACTTCTTCTTATTAATTTTCCACCACAATTATTCTGGTATTTATTCAATCCTACCACATTTAAAATCCCTTGGTCTTGACAAGTGCTGGGGCAAAAAATTTATCGATTTGCCCCCGAGGTGGAAAAATTATGATTTTACCCTTATACTCCGAAATGTACCGGACTCACATTTTTTTCTACTTTTCAACCTCAAATAACACTAATATTGATCAATATTAACCAAATGGGGAAACAAATTATTTTTTTAAATCCCGTTTAGTCCTCTAGTGGCAAAATTACCATTTTGCCCTTGTACTCTAAAAATATCGGGAATCACAATTTTTCACTGCTAAACATCATTTTATACTCCAATAATCATAATTATATTTCATATAATTATTCTTGGTCAAATGTGATCAAATCTTGGCTAGAAATCTCCATTTAATCATCAAATGGTAAAATGATCGTTTTGTCCCTAATCGGTCAATTTTCCTGATGGACTCCGAATTGGACCTTGAACTCCGAATCACTATTCTAAGCCATTCTGTGGGTTTCAAAATTTTCAATTTCATCTTAGAATTTCTATTTGAACTAGTTTAAGGCTCGATTTAACTTAGTTGTACCACTCGGTACAATACCGTCTATTAATCGAGCTTGACAAGGTCTTAGACCACATTTCATAATCTATTGTTCTTATGTAAATAGACATTATAGTGCTCTAATAGGGGTAGTTTGATCCATCAAATAGAGGTGGTCTGTTTGTGGACTGTCCTTTAGCAACAACAGATTTTTGAAGAGCCATTTGGATCTTTCCTTAGGATGTTAAGCCTTAAGAATGAGGGTTAGGCTTTAATACCACTTGTTGGTCTTAAAGAAGTGTGCTAAAGGGGGGTTACATAGCACTTTGTGAATGTCACTAAACTGGACATATAATTGGGGGCTAGTTAAAGGTTAATGATGAGAACTTAAATGCTAGATGAAAGAATGATTTAAAGAAGAATGCAATGAAAAATAAAAAGGGGTAAACAATGTACAAAGATTTATAGTGGTTCGGTTTCTTTGACTTACATCTACTACCTTGATCTTCCAATCAAGGATTTTTAAACAAAAGCACTATAATCAATGTAATTCCCAAGATTCCACCAAGCTTTTACAATGGCTTTCACAAGCTCAGCCATAACTTTTAATAATGGTTTTTCTTGGGATCAACCAAAACCCATATTTAACTTCTCCTAGGCTGAGTTATAACCTATAAAACCAATCAAGCTAACCCAAGCTTGATTAATCCCCTTAGAGTGACTCATTCACTCTAAGCAATCGAGAAGTACAGATATGAAGAAGTACCTATGATCACTAACTTGATCTGAATAGTACAAGATGAAGTGCTAAGCTCTATTACAAAGATTAAAGTGAAATGCAAGAAGGATTGAGAGAGTTTTTGCTATTTTTGAGCTCTTTTTTCTTTTAAAAGCATAAAATCTTCTTCTTTGTTGTTGAAGATGTCTTTTGTACTTGAAAAATCAACTCTGATGGATGTTGATAGCTTCAAACCGTTGGAAACTATTTAGAGTCTATTCTAACCGCTTGTCTATCTTTAGTCATTCAATTTCAAATTCTCAGATAGTGTGCTTTTATTTGACTAACCATACTTTTTAGTCGATTAAGTCTTCTCTGTCTTGTAATTAAATTCTTTGGAAGTGAGCTCTTAGCTGACTAACAATGCTTCTTAGTTGATTAAGTCTTCTCTGTTTCACGATCTGCTTTACTCTCTTAATCAATTAAGTAAGGCTTCAACCGATTAAGAGCTTACTGTCTTTCAACTAGCCAACTTCACTTTTGGATTTTAACTAACTCCCTTGGTTATCCGACTAAAGGGCTTTTGTTTATGGCTCATTTCTAACTCCTTATTCTTATGAGTTTTGATATTTACTTTCCAGTGATTAATTTATTATTATCATACATTTTCAGCCTGCACACTGAAGTAGTATAGTTAAACATTAATGAGCAAGAATGTTTTGTTATCATCAAAAACTTATGGAGCCAACATCTTTCATCTGCATTAGTAGACATAAATTTACTTCGTTCAAATCGAGTCCCACTACTACTACCTCTTGTTCTCTTTTTAGGTGCCATCAATCACTAACAAAATTTTCAACAATATATATTCAAGAGCCTCAAAATAAAGAACCATTTCTTGATTAAAGTCACAAATAGTCCCTAAAATCACTAATGCACAAATACTCCTCCTTCCACAATTGTTATGTAAGTGCAAAATTTTTTAACTATTTTCCCCTAACTAACAACCAATTTCAAAATCAATCAATGTTGAAGCAATTATAATCAAGCACACATATTCTAATCTTCAATTAAGCGCCCACCCATTAGTCAATAATGATAATTTCCTCAAGCATTGATAAATCTAAGATATGTTAAAAGACTTCAAAAACTAATTGACTTACTTGAATTTTGATGTCAAAAAATTGGTTGATGATGCCATGAAGAAATTTTACTGACATTAAAGGAGTGATTTGGTACACATATTGTGAGTTTTGGAAGTGTTTTTGGAGTGGGTGGAATAGAGAGAGAGAGAAACTATGGAAGTAGAGAGAGAAAGAAACCCTAGAATATAAGAGAAGATGGGAAGAAAAATGAGAAACGCGGGCTTTTAAATTAGGGAACCCCGTCATGGTGCTGTAGTACTAGTTCTTGAGCATCGAGACGCTCTATCCTCGACCCACTATATGGACCGGGTCTTCATGGAACACTATGACACTAGGTCTTTGGCATCTCAATGACCACTTCTCAAGTTCTTATATGAGAGGGGGCATCATTACAGTGCTACGGTGTTAACCCTGTTGGTGTGATGACATCATTTTCGTTTTTAATCCTAAGACTTGCAAAATAAGACATAAAAACAATTAGAATATAAAATAAACATTAAATGACAAGTAAGAATAAAGCTAAAGAAAATAAATACTAAAGTAAGCTAACTTTAGAAACTTGGGTTGCCTCCCAAGAAACACTTTTTTTATAGTATTTAGCTAGACTTTGTCATGCTTATTTGGGGTTGGAAAGATGGATAGTGAATCATTGATGATTCATTTCATACCCTCAGTAATGCTTCAATCAATGGCCTTTCACCTTAAATGTCTCATTTGTTGACCCATCAACTTTTTTCAGTACTCCATGTGGAAACACCTTGGGTACAATAAAGGGTCCCGACCATATTGATTTAAACTTGCCCGAAAATAGCTTTAATCATGAATTAAACAACATCACATGTTGACCTAGCTTGAAACGACGCTCAACAATCTTTTGATCATGCCATCTTTTTTACTTTTCCTTGCATATTTTGGCATTTTCATAAGCATCCAAGTGGAGTTCATCCATCTCATTCAATTGAAGCAAACGCTTCTCGCCCATTTCTTTTAAGTTAAATTTTAATCTTAGAATGGCTCAGAATGCACTAAGCTCTAATTCAACTGAAAGGTGACATGCTTTTCCAAATACCAATTGATATGGGGGCATATCCATTTGAGTTTTATAAGAGGTCCTATAAGCCCATAATGCATCATCGAGTCTATTGGCCTAATCTTTCCTTAATGGAGATACCATTTTCTTTAGAATTCTTTTTATTGCTCGATAAGACACCTCAACTTGTCCACTTGTCTGAGGGTGATAGGTTGTGGCCATCTTGTGTGTCACTCCATACTTTGCAATTAATGCTGTAAAATATTTTTTGCAAAAAATGGCTCCCTTCATCACTCACAATAGCCCTCAGTGTTCATAATCTAGTGAAAATGCTATTCTTTAGAAGTTTCATCATTAGCTTAGCATTATTTGTAGGTAAAGCGGAGGCTTCCACCCAATTTGACACATAATCAACAGCCACGAAGATGTATCAATTGTTGAAAGAGGCTACAAATGGTCCAATGAAATCGATTCCTTAAACATAAAAAATTTCCACTTCCAGAATGTTGTTGAGTGACATCTCATGTCTTTTGGAAATGTTCCCCACTATTTGACATCTGTCACAATCTAAAACAAATTTATGGGCATCCTTGAAAAGTTTAGGCCAATACAAACTTGATTGAAGAACTTGGCTGCTATTTTATCTCCTTCAAAATGGCCATCATATTTTGACGAGTGACAATGTCTTAACATGCTTTCAACTTCCTCCTCCAAAATGCACCTTCTTATCATTCTGTCATCACATTGCTTAAAGAAAAATGATTCATCCCATATATATAATTTAATATCATGCAAAATTTTCTCTCTTTGATGAGAAGTTAAATTTGGAGGGAGAAGCTTACTTACACTGAAATTGGCATAGTCAGCATACCATGGTAACTTCTTTCGACCAACATGTAACAATTGCTCATTAGGGAAAGTTTCGTTGATCAAATTTAAGTCCTTACCTTGGTTGTCATGCTTCAACCTTGACAAATGGTCTACCACATGATTTTCTAAACTTTTTTTGTCCTTAATTTCTAAATCGAATTCTTAAGCAACAAAATCCATCATATGAACCTTGGCTTGGTATCTTTTTTAGGAATTAAATACTTAATGGTAGAGTGGTCAATATAAACAATAACTTACCTTGGTTGAGTTTCATCCTCACGTGGTGGTTCGGCGTGAAGTGAACTCTAAACTTACCTTAGGAGATACCCTCCGTGCCTCTTATACGAAGGTAAAATATAAAGGGGTTTACCGTGCCCCTCTAATAGGCTGGTCCACGGAAACCAGCCCACTGCAGTAAGCTAATCAAATAACCCACCAAATCAATAAACATTTCGACAGCATGACATGGCTAATATAATATTATCCAGCCTGTCAAGGTAAAACAAAAATAGTTCATATAATCCACAAACCACAAATCCAGCCATTCATGCTATCACAATTTCATAAGCTATCAATTCAAATCATTTATATATATATATATATAATATGAATGTATAGCCTCCACTTACTCTGTTTCGAAAATCAACATTTAGTTTTAGAATAATTTATAAATCTCATTCATTTAACCAACATTTAAAATGTAAAACCTAATAACTTGAAAATTAAGTGCCTTATTCTTTAAAATCATAAAACAAGTATAAACCACTTTAGATAATTAAGATGAACATTTGATTACTCACAATAGCAGGAGTTTGGAGTACTCCTATTCTTGGTCCTCGGGCACAATATCTTTACCCTTATCAGAGGGCTCACCACCTATACATAATACACGACATGTAATTCAATATATTTGTGCCAAACTGCTATAAAACTATTTCAAGCTCTATATGAATGCATGACATTGAATGAGAATTGTCCGAATAATCACTTAAAGACGGTGTTCTACGTGGGTTCAATTATGATCTGACTGAATTGGCATTTGACCTAACTCGTACTATGCCTTGTTTAATTAGCCAAAACATCCAATTCAACTCCAAATATCTTCATTACACTTCCAATATTTCAAATACACCAAAGTACCTCAATGAGCTTAATTGTGACTTAATTCACTGTAATCGAAATTCATTCTGATTTTGATATCCGATACCATAAATCATCAATTCCTAGCTAAATAACATGATTTACAACCAAATCCATCATCAACATGTCACCTAATAAATTCAGCCAAAGAGGGTTATTGAAGGGCATGTGATTTTCTTGCTTGTTTTTCCTTCCAAACATCACAAAATGACTAAAAACACTAGGATATTATGAAATCTAGCAAAATTCATCACCAAAACTTCTCTCTCTAGGTTTGGCCAGTAAAGGTTCCCTCTTGAAAACTTGAATTTCAGCCATGGAGAATGAAAAAGAATGCATGGGAAAGGTAGATCACAAGCTAAAATTAAAAAATCTTACCTTTACTTGATTCCTTGAAATCTAATAATTTCTGTTAGATTTTTCCTTCCTAGGGTTTGTTCTCCTCTTTTCTCTTTGTTCTTTGCTTTGGCCGGCCAAGAGAGAGTGATTTGGTTGGAGTGTGTGCTGGTTTTTAAAGGGAATTATAAAAGGATTAAAATTTGCCACGTGTCACCATGTAATTGGTCTATGCTCAAAAACTTAACAATTAAGCATTTTCTTACCACCACATATAATCTCTCACTTAAAAAAATAATGGATGAAATTCATGGGTATGACAAGTGTCATGGTGGTGTAAAATTCCAAAATTTCCAATTACGTCCTCAGGGCACCTAAAATGATCGTTTTGCCCTATGTTCAAAAAAATATTGAAATTGAAAATTTTCACTTCTCAAATTCAAATGATGCTCTAATTAATCAAATTTAGTCAAACTATCATCCAACATTCCAATTTTGCCCTTGGATGGCAAAATGACCATTTTGCCCCTACATTATGAAAATTCTCGAATTAACTCCAAATCAATCCTCGAATTCTGAATCATCATATTAAGACATTCTAAGATTCAATAACTCTCAAATACATCATAAAATATCTATTTGGCCTAGTTCGAGGCTTTAATCAACTTAATTGTACCACTAGGTACAATATCGAATTTTAACGATTTTTTCGATACATTCACTTATGCAAACATTCTATCAAGCACATGGATGACATGACAAGTATATAATAGAGTAGGGCTTGACATATTTTATAATGACCATGGCTCCAAACATGCTAAGGGCCATGTGACCTATGATAATGATGGTTCTTAAAAATGCTAAAGGGCATGTGACCTACACCAATATTAAATTTGAAACATGTTAAGAACATGGATTACATACAACATTATGAATTCAAATCATTCATCAACAAGATCAAACCTTACATCAAGGTATCACTCAAATTCGATTCATCTCTTATCATTCCAAATTTTCCAAAAACCTACAATCACATGTCTAATATGTTTTTGAAATAAAGTTTCAAACAATTAGAAAGGCTTGTTCCCCATGCATGAAGCCTAACACATAATTAATCATATTTGCATGCCATAAGTGCAACACCCCTTATTTTTATATGAACTATGTGGTATTAACTAAGTTAAGTGAGGACTTAATTTAAATGTTGATGTGTGTTCTTAAAGATTTAAGAATATACCTAGTTATGTAAAGAACGACTTTGAAGATTATTGTGTATTTGAAGATTTTTTATGATATGTAGAATGTGCTAAGTGTATGGAAGCACACAGCATGACATTTAGGAAAATTACTAACAAAATGATTGGTGCATCTTAAAGTTTAAAGTTTAGATTGAGATTTAATCTTATATTTGAGTACAAGTGTAAGAATCTTGAGTTATATGACTAATTTAGATTATTCGTTAGAATGAAAAAATGAATTAGAGACTTAAAAAAGTGAGTTGGAGACTTGGAAAAGAGAAAATTTGAGTTTTGGGCATGATCAATCAATAAATGTACTACATCTATCGATAGATGCAAGGTAGCACACACAGGAAGACATGTTGGATGAACATCTATTGATAGATCCACCTTGACTATTGATAGATGTCCACTTGAGAATAATGTGAAGCATTATGGATGGAATCTATTAACAGATCTACAAAATCTATTGATAGATAGCTATACGAGTTAAATGGAAACTAAATTGAGAAGCATTTATTAATAGGTCTGCAGAATTATAGATAGATAGCTAAACGGGGAAAATGTGAAGGTGTCTAGTGCACCATCTATTAATAGACTCAACAAATCTATCGACAAATGTAAGGTCAATGCCAAAAATAATAAAGGGAACTATTGATAGATACTTGCCATCTATAGATAGATGCGTGCGAAAATGCAAAAATAAAAGGGGTTTCGAGTTGTCTACACATTTCAAAATTAAAGAGAAACAAAATTCATTCTTTGCCTTTTAAAACCCTAAAGCCCCTAGCCAAATTTAGAGCTCATTTGAAGTGGATCTGAGCTTAGTAAAACATTATTAAGATACGATCAAACATTTTTATCGATTGATTTTTAATTTAATTAGTTTATAACTCTGAAATCCATGTGCTCATGCTTTGGTGTTACTTCCTTTAGACTTTGTTGGGAATTTGAAGTTGAGATTAAGTAACCCAATACCAAAGGTAAAGACTTAGGCATTTTGAACTTAGAATTTGAAACCTAGTTTTTTTTTTCAACTATGAATAGTTGAGCCTAGATCTAGTTCGAAATAGTATAGTTTTGTTTAAGGCTAAGAAATTATTTTATTTTGATTTGCCCAAGGAAAACTGAAGCTAGTAGAGTGTTATTGAGTTAAAGAGCCATTGGAGGCTAGAGAGGTACGATTCAATCATGGAGGAGCCTTCGATTGTCGTTATGAGTGGGGTTTGTTGTTTGAACTAACGAATGTGATGCATAACGCATGATAAATGCGCTGCCATGGTACATAATTTGATATGTATATGCTTAGATGGTTATGCCTAGGCTAGTAATTATTGATATATGTTATTATGTATGTGTACTATGATGTGAGCCCTATTGTGGGAATATAACTGAATTGATGATATATGGAATCTAGATTATGAGGTTATCCATGTTATGCTAAGTATGCCTAGATAGTAATAGTGCTACATTTCGGGAACTAGGTTGCCCAATTTCATATGAGATTTTGATACTTATTTGGAGATAAAAGTATGTGATGCATAAACTAATGGAGGATTATTGCTATTATGCTCTGTTGATGGTAATGAGCCTGTGATTAATTAATGTGACATTGTTCATGTATGTGAGGCATTGAGCCATAGTTAAATGATACAAAACATGATACGAGTCATTATGGCATTGTGGCCTATGAACATGATTATATTTTGTCCGATGGATGAATTTTAAATGTTGATTTGATTTTAGGATGAGTGGTGTCCTTCCCTTATGACTATGTTATGCACTTGTAGGGATAGTGGTAAGTAGGGATGGTGGTAGAAGTCCTACCTCTGATTCCCGACTATAGTTCTTTGATGCCATCTGTTGTTTGATTTTGGATGATGACTTTGACTCTTAACTAGTAGATTCGAGATGTTTGTTTATTGATTATGCTTACGTTATGATTAAGCCTTATTATATATTTCTATATATGATTGTCCTTATGTTAGCACCACTCACTACGTATTAAATGACTCACCCCTTTAATTGTACTATGTGCCGATAAATAGGCCACATGACTTACATGGCTAGCTTTGCCTCTTGACAGATAATTTTGGCATCCAGTGGGCATTCTCCATTTTATGTGTCCACTCTGCTGAATTTCATTCCAAGTCCTTCCGCTTCTAGTTTAGCTTTTAAATTATGTTCCAATATGGAATACGTAGGTAATGTACTGTCCTGATTTGTTTAAGGATTGTATGGTATGAACCCATTATGTGGCAAACGTATAGCTTCTATATATTATGTTAAGTATTATGTTGAACTAAATGCCATGGGATATTGTTCATGTATTCTAACTTAAGTTATATTGTGAATATGTTAGATGTAAAACCCTTGGTTATAAGTTGTGTGATTTGATTGGGTTGATTGTTCTGAGGCTTGCTTGGGTCTTACAAGCATTGCCTGCTAGATTCATGCCCCAGTCATGGCCCTAGGTTTGGGTCATGACAATATGTTGATCTCAATGGAGTGTTAGAAGGGGGGTAAATAACACTTAAAAATATTTTAAAGGCAATTCTTGAGTGTAAAAAGCTTTTGGATGATTTAAAATGGAAAGTTTAAAAACTTGCTAAGATTACGGAGCACCAAGTAAGGAAAAGGTTAAGAGAAGTGGAAAAAACACAATATTTATAGTGGCTCGGTCCCCTTGACCTATATCCACTACCTTGATATTCCTAATGAAGGATTTTCAACTCAACTTCACTAAACTAGTGTAATTAACAACTTCTACCAAGCTTTTACAAGGTGAGCTTCTAACCTAAGCTCCAAACCCTTAAATGAATCCCTAAGTTTTCCTAAGCTTAGTCTACCCTTAGAGTGCCTCACACACTTTAAGTAATCAAGAATTAGAAAATTGATGAAGTACAATTGATCACATAGCTGATCTAAGATATAAAAACTTAAGCTCAAAGATTTTTTACAAAGAATAGGAGATGAATACACTTGAAAAGAGAAATTTTTTACTCTACTTGGCTCAATCTTACTCTTGGATCATTTTCTCATGCATTTATGACCGTTGAACCCCCTTTTATACTTGGAGAGTCAAATTTGGCCATTGGAAATAATTAGGAGAGAATCTAGTCATTATGTTGTCTTGTAATGGCTTTTGAATTTGAATCAGTTGGCTTGTTTACTTAATTAAAATAAATTTTGATCAATTAAAAGGTTTCTGCCTATTTTCCTATGTTTTAGGTTCATTGATTAAAACCATTCTTTTAGTCTCCATTACTTTAGTTTGATCGATTAAACTTGTCTTTAATCAATTAATAGCTCTCTGATTCCTCTTTAATTGATTAATCTAATTTTTAACCGATTAAAATCATCTTGGGTTCAAATTTCTTCGCTTGGCACCCTTCAACAGTCAACTCAAATTTGAATCTTCACTTTGTGGGACTAAAATACCTTCTGTTTGAATTTTAATCGATTAAACCCTATAGTTAATTGATTAATTCTATTGTAGCATCTTTTAGTACCATTTTAATCGATTAAACCTTATGTTAATTGATTAAAATCTCTCTGTTTGTCTCAATGTACAGTCCAGTATTGTTTTAATTTATTAAAATTCTATGTTAAATGCTTAAAACTAGTTGTTGATTTAGTACAAGCAAGTATACGTATCTAACAAGTAATATTGACAGTAAATCCAAAATTGTATCCCATAAGGATTTGCTTTTAATTCTTCACTAAGTACTTATTATTCTAGTAACTCAATTTTGTAGATAATTAATTAAAACTAAATTCAGTAAAAAACTAAACTACTTAACAAAGACTAAGAATTCACTAGAAAAAGGCAATAAATTAAAACTTAGGATTATGGGTTCATTCAATACTTTATATGACACAAGCTTCTCTTATTTTTTACATTCATTGGTGATTTTGCTAACCTAGAATCCAAACTCTACACAAGTCTCCGTTGAGATGCTTGTACAAATACCTAACTTAATTGGGTCACTATATGTCTATTGCAATCAATTAAATAAGGTTCAGTAAGTTAGTGTTATAATTTGACTATGTATGGCATTTAGGTGTATGTCTACCATAATTGCGAATCAGATCACCTAAGTGACGTGAACGTACACTATTCAAATCTTAGTCTAATCTACAATTACTCTATTGAGTCTCATCTAGATAAACAAATCATTTAATTGTTAACTAGACAATTAAAAGCATTAATAATAAATTTGAATAAGCGAACCTATTCCCATTCATAGTAAATAAAAGAGAAACAAATATTCAAATTACATGTTGAAATCCACCACAATCTTAGAAAGATAATAACTAATAAAAACATTATCCAAAGAAAAATAGCCATTAAACCAAGTGAAAGAGAATAAGAGAAAAAAAAAGTGAAGAGAAAAACTAATTATTGAAGCTTTTGATCTCAATTCTCCCTCAAATTCTCTTGCTTTCTTGCTTGGTTTTTGACTCTTTTTTCTCCAGAATAGTTGCTCATCGTCTTCCTTTGAAAACCTCTGATAAAGGCCTTTAAATAAGCTCTGTAAAACCTAATTTCCAAAATCTTTGTTAAAATGTTATTACTGGAAATCTTTAAGGCACCACAGCCTTGGTCTCCTTGGCGCTGCAATGCCATGACCACGGGTGGAAGTATGATGCCTTGTGGCACCATGGCACCACTCTCCTCAGCACCACGACCCTTTACTTCCAGGATTTTGTATGATGCACTTCCTATCACCAAAATTGTAGCCTTGCTATTTTAGCACCACGGTTCTCTACTCTCTGGATTTGCTATGATCCATTAGAGCATCATGGTGCTATAGCCTGAAGCAACTCAAGTTCGTCAGTCTCATTCATTTCTACTACCTTGTGTAGAACTAAATCAATTTATCTTCTTTCAATGTGATTTTAACCTTGATTTGTTCTAAACTAGGTGAAGTGGTAAACATGAAAGTTGTAGCCCTATCTTTTAATGTTCCATTGGCTTAAGAATCACATCAATTAGACATTTGTAGCTCAAGTTATCCTTAAAATACTACAGCACATATGAATGAAGCCATCACCATACTTGCATAGATTTTCATGAAGTAAGCCTTTCTCATCTATTTTCCTATAAAAGCAATAAGAGAAATTAGCAATAACTATACTTAAAATAATTTAAAGTACAATAACATAAAATGAATTGAAAATAACTTAAATTAAACTAATCAACATGTAATCGAATTTTAATAAGAAAAACACCTAAAATACTAAAATTTGAACCTAAAATCTCAAAGACCTGGTTACTTAAGTACCCAAAATGTGTCAAAATAACTCTATATTATAAAGTTATCACAGCCCTAAACTTAATATTTTGCTAGTCCTCGAGCAAAACATAAACTAAAATGCAATAACATAAATGAAGAAAACAATTTAACTAGAAATAAATGCACCAACAAAGCAATCACCTTTAATATCTTGATAAGTTAATTCATAATCTCAACTCTAAGCAACAGATAAATATTATTCAAGTTCACGTTTCAATTCAAATGTGAGCTCATCGTCAAATGGATTTCCATGTGTGTGTGAAATTTTTTCACCTAGACCATTATACAAATCGAATAAGTTTATAAGAGAGAAGAATAGTGATGGCTTGCTCAACATTGAAAGTGGTGGACATAGGTACATTAGGTTGGGCATTGGATGGACCACTAGGATATGCACTCAACTCACCCTCACTCTTTTCATTTCCCTCATGACCTCGTCATCAAAGATTGGAATATCGATTGACCCTTTCCTCACCCAAGCGTTGTTTTTGAACTCAAACCCAGCTTTTTAATGGTATGTTCACCAATAAGGATTGAATAAGGCATGGATTTTGGGTGGATCACAACGGGTGTCAATAGTGAAGTATTCAATAATCACACTAATCAAAATGTCTTAAAGGAGGTTTTTGATTCTCCCTTGTATGGTGTGGAGCATGTCATCCATGATAAATTTGGTGAGATTAATGCGACGGTCGAATTTGATATTAAAAAGGAACCAAAAGTCCTTTTGAGTGACAGTGAAGTAGTTTGAGCTGTGAGTGCGGATGGTGCGGGTAATGATTAGGTGCAAGACTCGATAAAAAAACATAACCTTGTACAACTAGAGTCGCCTTTTTCGTTTGGCAGAGGATAGACAAATACAGAACGAAGGTTGCCATCATAAAAAACATAATGAAAATCATCTTGACGGGTATGAATCCAAAGGATTCAATCTATGAGAGTACGAGTGACAATAATACGCTGTCCCATTACATGAGTGTGAAACCTATGGTCATGATTAACTAGTTCAGCAGATTTTGAGTCAGGGAATTTTTAGGTCACATTAAAGTAAAATACTTAAACCAAGTTGTCATAGAATTTTTTATTCAATTTCAAATGATATATCCATTCTAAATATTCGAAATTGGCAACATATGAGAAATCAATAGACTCTAAGTAATCAAAATCAATGATGCGCTCGGGCATTACCTTTTGTTTGGTGAAATTGTCACTAAATTTTTGGGCATGCGATGGATAAGTGAATTCCATAGGAAGGTAGTCTTGTCGATGTGAAAGTTTTCTCGACATTAGTAAAGCCGCTTGAACCCTAGTGAGAGATCACCTTTGTATATTTAGGTTTGTGACTTATTTTGGGATTTTGTGAAATATGGAGTATTGGATAGCTTTGTTAGCTTTAAAATTATTATAGTTTTGATTATGACAAAATGACGAAATTTGGTTGAATATTATTTGAGTAATCTTTAACAAATTCTTGAAATGATTTAGCTCCCATACATTTATTCTTACATAGACACAAGCTTGACTCTTAAAGTTATTGAACTATATCTATAAGCTTGTATGACTTAAGTATATGAGTGCTTATGATTCCTATTCATTAAAGTTTGATTTAAAGATTAAAGGAAAATCTAGATGAACTCATTAAGGGGGAGTTTTGAATATCTTTTTTAATGATGGCAAAAAAGGAGAGAAGGAAAAGTAAGTTAAATTGAGTGTGATAGGTTTCCATGTTTAATTTATGTGTGTGATGCTTAGTTAGCATTTTATTGAATATTATGTGCTAGATATTATGGATATTCAATATATCTTGCTTAGATACTGTGGGCATTGTATATCTTGTTTAGCTGTTATGGATATGATAAATAGTTTATTGCAAATCTTTAAAGAAAACTAGATGCATTGACTAAGGGGGAGTAACTCATTATGCATAAAGATTTGAAGCATTCATATTGAACATAGACATTGCACTTTTAATCTAGGAGTGTTTTGTCATCATCAAAAATAAGAGAAAAAGAATGTTGACTCTATATGTTTTTGATGATAGCAAAATATTCCCATTCATTTGTGGTTAATGCCTTTACTTGAGTGTGCAGAAGAATTAATGTATGAAATTAATAAATCAATCATTCAAAGAGTATATCAAAAGAAAAAGAGGGATAAAATCAACCAGATGTAACTGTCTAACAAAGAGGAAGCTTATTGGTGAAACAAAGAAGAATGTTCGTTGATTAAAGTTTCAAATTGGAGAAATGGTGGGCTGAAGAGTTTGAGAAACAGAATCAACTCAATCGACCAAGACAGTTGACTAACTGCTCTCTGCCAAGATCTGTAAACCAGAAACAGAATTAACTTAGTTGATCAAGTCAGTAGACTAAGAGCTCTCTATCTGCAATTTGAACTAGAGCACTATAAGACAGATTAACGGCTAGAACTCATCCTCAACTGTTTCTAACAACCATAAACTGTCAAACTACCATCAGAGTTGCATCTCCAAGTATAAAAGGGTCTTCCAATGGTTAGAAATCAGTTTTGAGAGAATTAAAGGCTTCCAAGTGATATAAAGCTGAAAAACCAAAAGATCCTCTCTGCACCTTACTGCACTTAAACACCAATCTTTGTAATAGAGTTCAACACTTCATCTTGTACCATCTAGATCAAGTAAGTGATCATAGGTACTTCTTTATGTCTTCTCTTCTTGTACACTTGAGTGAGCAAGTCACTCTAAGGGATTTATTCAAGCTTGGTTTGCTTGATTGAGTGTAAAGGTTCCAACTTAGCCTAGAAAAGTTGGTTGTTGGGTTTTGGTTGATCCCGGTAAAAACCATTGTTGTAGGTTATGGTTGAGCCTTTGAAAAACCACTTTGGGTTTTGGTTAAGCTCGTGAAAAATCATTGTGAAAGGTTGTGGTTGAGCCTTTGAAAAACCACTTTTGGGTTTTAGTTTAGCCCGTGAAAAACTAGTGTAAAAGGTTTTGGTTGAGCATTGTAAAATCCATTGTAAAGCTTGGTGAAAGCTTGCAAATTTCACTAGTTATTAGTAGAATTGTTAGGAAAATCCTTGGTTGGAAAATCAAGGTAGTGGATGTAGGTCTTGGACCGAACCACTATAAATTGTTGTGCATTGTCTACTCTATTTTTATTTTCTTTGTACTGGAAATTAGTTTCTTATCTTGTCAAGAGCCAATTTGTGCTATTCACCCCCCCTCTAGCACATATTATTGGGACCAACAAGCTTTGGTGAGAAAAGATTTGGTGGAAATGTCAAGGGAGATAAGGGAATTGATTTAATCGGAGTAATTTCATAAAAACCACAATGGAATCCATGATTTTTGAGAAAAGAGGACTTGGGGTTTTAGGGAATCTTAACTCAAAATTTTGTGAAATTTTGAGGTGGTTTTGAGAGAAATTTGGGTGTTAGATTAAGAAAATCAAGAAAAAAACACTTTAATCGGTTGAGAAATGGAGAATTTTACTAAGGAATTAAGAGGATTTGGGAAGGATAATGAGGTGGGAGTCATGGTTATGAGAGGAATGAAGCATCGGGGACACTTAATAGAGTGAATGTTTCGATAGATTGTAACATTTATCAATAAATGACATTCAACCCTTTGGCCACAGGTATTAATCTATCGATAGATTTTTCATGTAGGCTTTTTTTTTTTTAGTCACATTTCTTAATTTTGGGATAGATAGTGGGATCTATTGATAGACTGTGCATAGGTTTTTTTACTAGAGTCTACATCTATTGATAGATAGTGTGGATCTATCGACCAACTGTGCACGAAATGGTTAGTTTTGGCCATTGCAAGTTATATATCAATAGATAATGTTGATCTATCGATAAATGTTTTTATGTGGCCTTTAAAAAATAGAGTTTTGACTTTCAAAATTGTTTAAGAAGGTTCGAAATTGAGTTTTTGATCAAAAATAAGTTCATAATTGAGTGAGAAACACTTTAAACATCATTTTGGACCAGTGCAAGTGATATATTTAAAATCAAAAAGTTGGATTAAAAAAATTTGTTATCTTCTACAAATTTATGGGGTACTTCTTGAATTGGATGGATATGTATATGTATGCAAGAATGAGTGAAATGCACAAACATACATCTTATTATGAAAGCAATCATTTAGCATGCTTGTCATCTACATCATCATAAAGTCAAGAATTTTTTACGTAGACAAGTGGACTTCATCAATTGTTCACATCAAGGTCCACCAAGAGCATCCAATTTTCATCATCTAATTCATTTAAGGTAGGTTCATGATACCTAATCCACTTCTTATTTTGCAAAATTATTCTTTATCAAGAAGTTTAGTGAAAATATGAGCTAATTGCTCTTTGGTACCAATATATTCAAGAACAATGTTTTCTTTTTTAACATGGTCTCTAATGAAATGATGCCTTATTTCTATGTGTTTGGTTCGAGAGTGCTAGATAGGGTTCTATGTAAGATTTATGGCACTAGTATTATCACATTTACTGGGAATTCTTTCCACACTTAGTCCATAATCTTTTAAGTATTGCTTCATCCATAGTACTTGAGTACGACAACTCCCCACATACTTAACTTCAGTAATGGATTGAGCTACATTATTTTGTTTCTTTGAAAACCAAGAAATTAACATACTCTTAAAAAATGACATGTGCCAGATGTGCTCTTCCTATCTATTTTGCATCCACCAAAGTTGACATCTAAATAAGAATGGAGACAAAATTGGAACTCCTTGGAACAATGTTCCTAACTAGTTGTGTCTTTTAAGTACATAAAGATTCTTTTAATAGCAATTAAATGAGGTTTTCAAGGAGATGATTGAAACCTAACACATAACCCGACACTAAAATTTATGTCATGTCTACTAGTGGTTAGATAAAGGAAAAAACCAATCATGGATCTATTGAGCTTTTGATCAATTGCTATACCTTTTTCATTCTTGTCAAGCATTGTTGAGGTGCTCATTAGAGTGTTATATGTTCTGGTGTTTTCCATACCAAACTTTTTGAGCATGTCATTTGTATACTTAGCTTGACTAATGAATGTTCCATCTTTTTTTTTTTTTGCTTAATTTGCAACTCAAGGAAGTAGTTTAATTCACCCATTATGCTCATCTCAAATTCTCCTTGCATAGTCTTAGCAAACTCTCGACAAAGAAGCTCATTAGTAGCACTAAAAATAATATCATCAACATAAACTTACGCAAGTAAAATGTCTTTGCCTTTGCCTTTGCCTTTGATGAAAGGAGTTTTATCAACTTTCCATTTATTAAAACCATTTTTTATTAAGAATTTTGATAAAGTTTCATACCAAGCTCTAGGAGCTTGTTCTAAACCATATAAGGCTTTTCTTAATCTAAACACATGATTTGGAAAATAAGGGCTTTCAAAACCGAGAGGTTGTTCTACATACACTTCTTCATTAATTTGTCCATTTGATATAACTTGAAGTTCATATATCATGCAAAGGCCAAAAGCATTCTAATGGTCTCTAATCTAGCTACTAGAGCATAAGTCTCATCATAATCTATTCCTTCCTTTTGACTATATCCTTTGGCAACCAACCTAACTTTGTTTCTAGTTATTTCTCCATTTTCATCCATTTTGTTCTTAAAAGTCCATTTAGTTCCTACAATTGGATAATTATTTGGCTTAGGAACTAACTCCCACACATGACACTTTTCAAATTGATTTAATTCTTCTTGCATAGCTAGTATTGAATAGTCATAATCTTGTTGGGTTTGCATGGACAGCATGACAGAAATTACGTAGTAGAAAGAAAAATAAAATCGATTAAAAGACAAAAACCATGCCTCCACCCATGGATCACTTTTGTGATTTTAACACATAAAAGCACATAATAAATTAAATCCATAAAGTTGCCTTGCCAAGGGATCTCCTAATCATAATGCCACTTTCTTGAAGCAATCCTGTGAACACCACAAGGATCAAGAACCTTAACCAATCAAATGCTTGACCTCTAACAGTAATACACATGATTGCAAGACAAACGATCTGCAAAATAGGGAGTTTTTAACTTTTCTTTGTGCTAGCAAATAGGACAACATTTGTCCCTTTTCTACTTTTGGCAAGGATAGCTGAACCTCTCTATTGAAAAATACTTCACAAGCAATTTTCTCTCTTCAAAAGGTGGGTGACAACTAGTAGAGAAAAGCTCTTTTTGCTTTTTTTCTAACAACTAAGTTTCTCAATTATGAAAAGCTCTTCTAATTTTAGTTAAAATGTGACTTATATAGTTAGGTCAAAATTAACTTCAACTTTGCAAGTAAGCCCTCCATATTATAATATTTGGCCATTGCTTAATTAAATCATTTTAATTATGTCCTTTGGACATTAAAATCAAAATTTATTTCCTTTATATTTTGCAATCAAGGCTTTATAATTATAACTACTTATAACTATGCCTAAAACTTAATTAAACTATTTTTAATTAAGTTTATTGAAGTTAAATACCTAGTATGTGATTTAAATCCAACTTAGATCATCACACTCCCTATTCAATTCATAGTGCAATCATTGTATGTGACCCGTTAAGTTCCTAACATGTTGGAAATGGAATTGATTATTGACTTAATTGATTAATAGAAATTTTAATCAATTAATTTTAAGATCAATTTCATAGACTAAGATAGGCATCTAGCAATGCATCATGGCCACCTAATTGTTAGGATAGTTAAAGGGTTCTTTGCCAACCTTTCAGTGTATAGTCTATCAGTGTAATTCAATTGCTTATCATATATCCCCAGAGATGATAAGAGCATGGTGCAGTGTCTACTCTTATTGACCTCCATATTTGTTTCTTCGGTTAAACTATTAGCTTTATAGAGACTTATGAAACTTTTTTCAGAATTTCCAAGTCACCTTGGCGAAGGACTTTAATAAACTAATATCAACCAAGAACCGTTAGGATATGTCCCCTTATTCACTTGAGGTAATGATTCTTATCTTGACCACTCATTTTCCTTCATATGCTTCGTACTATACCTAAAAGCATCTTGTTTTTGGCATCCTTGGTTAGGCACCCGTAGGGATGAAATCAAAGCATAGCACTCCACATATAGTACAACCTGGTGTTTGAAGTTTAAGGAGTATTTACATAACTGTCACATGAGAAGTATTGCATAGACACTAGAGTGAGATACCAAATGCACTTTTCATGCAGAGTCATGTTCAGTGAACTTCCTATCCTAAGGCAAGCACCCACATCTTAGTTTCAAGTATCTCCATACTTCAACCTATGAGACCTATTACTTACTTCCAAAGTAAAGAACATAGAATGTACCAATCTTTAGGCATCTTTGATGTCTAATGTCAATGATACATTGACTCAGAACTATTTGGAGATTATGCTTTTATACATAAAGATCTCATAATTGCAACCCATTATAATTCCCTTATGAAACATATTAATCACATGTATTTCATTCAATTAGATTTATAATCCATTGTAATTGATGTCTTATAGATGAAGGAAAACCTTTAATCATTCAATATGAATGATATCACTGCATGATTAAAACTAAGCCTTGACCAATCTCAATTGACTATAAGGCTTATTCCAATAATCTCCCATTAGTAGAAAGCAATTTGCTACCCCATCAGATGTGGGTCTAATCCATCTAGCAATCGTGTCTTTTTGTAGTCTTGTTTGTGCCCTTCAATGTGGCTAACTGCTTTTATATTTATGATGTCATAACATCTTGTCATATTACTATATTTAGATCTAGCGAGACATAGTTCTATAAGTATGGCTCTATTATTGTGTTAACAATGTTTAGAATAGTTTATTAGTTCCATGAACTAATGATCTAAATATCCTTTTTTTTAAGCCTTCAGTAGGATGTATTTGACTTTGTTTATATACACGTATATGATTTGTCACTTCTGGTTGTGTCGCTTGTCCCCTTCAATGTGGTTAATTGCTTTTATATTTATGATGTCATAACATCTTGTCATATTACTATATTCAGATTTAGTGAGACACAGTTCTATAAGTACGGCTTTATTGTTACGTTAACAATGTTTAGAAACGTTTATTAGTTCCATGAACTAATGATCTAAATATCCTTTTATTTGAGCCTTTAATAGGATGTATATGACTTTGTTTATATACATGTATATGATTTTGTCACTTCAGGTTGTGTTGCTTGTCCTTTAAATTTTATAGTTTCTTTGTATACGCATTGCATCCTATGCAATTGTATCATCAAGGAATCTTATTCACTCCCACTAACCTTTTTGCATACATGAGATAAATACAATTGTGCATTTCCATAAACCCAACCCTTTTGGATTTCCATTTAAAGTGTACAAATCCAACAATCACTTATATTTAGTAGATTTATCCAATATGATTAATACATCTATAATGTATCCTACTAAATCCATTAAGTTCTAATACATTTAATTATGCATCTTTATGAAAAAAGCTTTAAGTGTCAGATTCCAATGTAGCATTGTAATACTAAGAAACTCTTTTCTAAGTACCATCATGCTCCCACTAAATCCAAGATCCTTTGCTTCCACTAAATCCAAGATCCTTTATGAAAGTAATGTTCAAACTCTTTTGAATATTCCATCATGTTACATTCATAAATCATAATGTCTATTTGGAATCATACCATTATGTAGTATTGTAATGGGCTTTGTGTATTGGAGAAGCATAGACTAAATCATATCACTACATGAAATTGCTTGCTTTCTTGAACATACATCTCTATGTTTTGTTCATAACAAAGTTCCATTTTATATGAATCAATATTGATTCTTTTGATCAATTAATCATGATTCATAATTGATCAAACATCATTGAAAGGATAAAAATGAAACGTGGATAATTAAACATGACATAATTATTCCAAATAATTATTCAAACATAAAACATATAAGTTTCCACATCCAAATGCTAAACATAAATGTTTCACTAGCCATTCATATGGCAATAGATGTTTCAAAAACATTTAATTAAATTATCCAACAAAAAATAATATAAATTTAAATTTAAATTCGAATGCAACCATCCATATGTAGCATCAAACGCTTCAAATAGTGCATCGATGTCGTCACTTCCTCAAGCAAGATCCTACTCATCTTTATCTTTGGTCACTACAATATGTTAAACATATAAGAACAAACTGGAGGGATCATATACTTTTATAATACAAAGTAGAATAACTTAGCAAATAGTACCTGAATTAGAAACTTCAATAAGCTTTTTCTTATTGTTCACAATAGCTAGATACTCCTTGCAGTTCCATAATGATGGCAAATGTCCTTCTCTTTATCCTTTTTGACACCTCCTTTAGGCTTTAATGCCTTATCATTTTGGTATGTTACCTTATTCCTCTTTTGTGTTTTCTTCTTCTTTTACTTTGTATAAGCCTTTGAAGAAGAAATAAGGAGTAAGGATCCTTTACTTTTTCTAATGGACTTCCTTACCGTGTCCAACATGTTCAGAAGTTTGAGAAGAGTGGCTTCCAACAGATTTATATGAAAGTTCAACATGAATTGACTGAAGTTGACAAGAAGAGATCGTAAAACTAAGTCTACTTAACTCATGATCCATTGCCAGTCCCACTTGTCTAAGCTTCTCGATGAGTTCAAGCATCTTTAACACGTGGGGTCTGAAAGAATTGCCTTCTGCCATCTTGCATTGGAATAGTTCCTTAGAGATCTCGTATCTCTCAATGCTCCCTTCCTTGTCAAACAATTCTCTTAGGTGAAGAATCATGGATTGGACATCTCTGTGCTTGTGTTGTTTTCGGAGGTAAGCGGTCATACTGGCTAGCATCATGCATGTTGCCTAATCATCGTCATCTTTATGACGTTGATATGCTTCCTTATCCTCAATATTAGCATCAACAGTAGGAACTAGTGAAATAATTGTGTCAAGGAAATATGATTTCTTTTCTTGTGTAAAGACAATCTTGCAATTCTAAAACCAATCTAGGAAGTTTAGGCTAATGAGTTTATTCGCATCCAAGATACTTTGCAGTGACAAATTATTAGCCACTTTATAGTGTATATAAATATGCCTGAATAAGATAAAGCAATTAATAAATAACATGCATAAACTATTTAATGTTGATTGGAAATGTTCCAAGTGAGGTTGATGACCAATGGTTGTTTGTGGTGGAAAGGCCACCAAAACGTGACTGAAACAATTACTGCTTGCAACAGTGTCAGTCACGATTTTGGTTAGCTAGGCAACTAAGAAAAACGTTAATTTGTGTAATTAGTTGCACCAATTGGCTAAGGATGTTGTGGAAGGAGTTCCATAAATTATCCAAATTATTGCCAAGAATTTTAAAGGATTAAATCCCTAAAATTAAGTCCCTATAAAGCTGAGTTGGTGGATTCAAAATCGTTGATGCCTTTACAGTTATAAAGTTACAGTCTTGACTATTTTGATAGCCTATAAGATTTTTTAAAAATTTAGAAAAAATAATTATGGAAATTTTCCATAAGTTAGCTGTCTAGAAGGATTTAATTGGAAATTAAATTCCTAATTTTAAGCCACCAAATAGCTTTAAAAGGGAACAAAAATTGGTGCTGACTCTACAATTATAGTGTCAAGGCTTTAGTTGATTTTGATAGCCAAAAGGATTCCTAAAATCAAAAATCATTTTGGAATTGTTCAAGAATATGGCTAACAAAATAAATTTTATTTGGAATTAAAGTCCTAATTTTGAGCCATCAAAAAATTTCAAAAGAAGTCAACTGATTCTACCACCTACAGACATGGGTTACGATTTTTAGATTTCTTGAATGGCCAAATCACCTATTAAAATCTTGGAAAAATATTTTGCAATTGTCTCATGAGTTAACTATTAAGATAAAATTTATTGGAATGAAATTCCTAAAAATAAGCCACCATAATATCATGTACTTGGTACATGTCTACTGTTGTCTACAGTAGAACATAGTTGCAATTAAGACAAGATATTTGTCCAAACTATACACCATTAATTGGTAAAATAAGTTTATTAATTAGCTAAAGATAAATTATGGAATTAGCTCCATAATTATACTGATTTTGACATTTTAAATTTAAGGATTATAATTCCTAAAACAAGGATTTCAAAGATACTGCATTAACACACATAAATAAAAAAATTTGATTTCTAAAATTATGGAAGTTAAAATATGTTCATTAGCTAATTAAATATTTGTGGAATTTGTTCCATAAAGTTTGATATTGATTTGACAAATTATGAAATATGATCCCTTAATTTAAAGGTGTCAAAATTTCAAAAAAAAAATTGCTAATCTCAAATACCTCATATGATTAACAATTTTAATTAGACATGGGTTTTAAATATTTATATGTTCATGTTTATGGATGTATGAGGATGGTTATGGACTATAGACCTAATATGACTGTGGCTTTTTTGTTCAATTGCAATTTATGGATATTTTTAAATAGGGTCTAAGCACCCTACCTTATCTCTAATTTTCTAGATTTGTAAAATTCTCTTTTCATCTAAATCCCCCTAAATGTAACACGAGGTTCCTATATTCAATTTTTGTTAGAAATAGGTTTAAATTACCAACTGGTTTCTTTTGATGGCTCAAGGAAACTAGAGTAGAAAAGTTTATAACCATCCTAGTAGAACAGCATGTGATAGATTTAATTTTATGCAATATATTAATTGCTATGCATGCTATATAAATGAGACCTAATAAAAAATACTGAAATCCCTTGTAAAATATTGAATCACATGTTAAACATGGTTAAGTTTCCTTCCACCACATAGCAAGATAACTTGGCTACTCTTTTCATCGAAGGCTTGTTGAGCACACTTAAGGTGACACTTCTACACAAGTATGTTTGAGCTATTGGTGGGTCCTACTTAACTAGTTTCATAAAATCTGGATGATTAGAAACTTGATTATTATGGAAACTAAAGGCAATAGTTAGGCAAAGTATATATGATACAGTTAGACATTACGATGTCACCTAACTAAATTTAAGAGTCACATAAGAGATGTGATCGATAAACTAAGTTATCGCATATCATGGCTCGTTGAGCACACTCAAGGTCATGGTATGTTAAATGGGGTCCTAGCCCACTAAAAAATTTCTAGAGGATACTTTTTGAAATGACTCTGAGGGTTACCATTTTACATATAAAATACTTTCCGAAATGCCTAAAAATGACTAATGTTCTCTTGTTTTTAATTAATTTAGACCTTGTTTTTACATTTTTCTTAGTATTTACTTTATGCATGCCTTAGTAGTTTAAGTAAGCAATTTGAGTTTATTTCCATGTTATTAAATATTGTTTATACCTTTTATCGATTGTGCTATATGCTGGAGAAGGTGCAAAAGAGCTAGGAAATCATATTTGCAAAGGATCATGCACTTTAGCTTAAGTTAACCTTAGACCATGCTATAGTAATCGAAGCCTATCTTGAGCTATAAAACTCCAATCGGCACGATTCTTGGACTATGGAAAAATAAGAGGAAGAGATACAATTTTGAAGCTTAGCACTTCACTTAGTTCAAAAGGGATCATGGTTAAAAATGCATAGAAATTCAACTAAATTGTAGTAAAGGATAGCATTGAAATTGAAATAGTAGGAAACAAAACAGAGGCAAGGGTGTTGTAGTGCTACCCACATCAGCCAGCAATCCCTCACAAAATAGCAAGAACAATGTTGTAGCATTGAGCTTTCAACACTGCAACGCTATCCAACACCACTAGCATAAGGCAAAATAAAAGCAATGGCACCACGGTGCTACCCTAGCCATGTAAGCCCTCCCCAAGCATTAAGCTCGACACTGCAGTGCTAGACTTCCAGCACTATAGTGTCAACTTTAATTATGATCAATTTAAACCCTTCGATCTTTGATCTTTTGAATCAGGAGGTCATTTAAAGCGATATAAAAAGAGAGTTTTTTAAGGAAAAAAGAAAGGGGAATTCAAAAACCATTTTTGGGCAAAAGGAGGCTAGAACCAAAAAGGACAAAAAAGAAGAGCAATCAAGAGCTTTAAAAGATCCAAAAACTACACCAAAGAATTTCTCACACTAGATTTGATTTTCTCTCTCTATCTCTTTTTGTAAAACAATGTTTCATTTTCCTAAGATGTTTATTTGCTTTTTGAATATGTTGAGCTAGACTCATAATCTAGGATTATGGTGGATGCTATTATGTAGTTTGGATATTTTGGATTGATTTCTACTTGCCTTGTATGGGAATATCAATGTTTACTGAAATTTGTACTTATTGCCTCATTTGTTGCTTGATCACCAAAATGTTAAGTATGGTGTTTTAGATGATGCTTGACAAATATAGTCTCAATAGCCCTGAATTTGAGTAATGTATGTTCATTCCATGTTAAGAAATTAAGTGGGTGATTAATTAATAGAATAGATATGTACCTATTAATCATACATAGTCAAATATAGGCCTAAACTTAATTAACTTACCTTTAATTAATTTTCTATAGACATATAGATAGTTAATGAAGCTAGGCAATTGTGTGATGACTTGACGAAGTATTATTCATGCTCAAGGAACCTAGACTAACATTGATACCCATAAAAAGTTGGTAGTTAATTGATCTTGTATCCCAATAAAGCAATAGCTAAAATCATAGTTCTAAGCTTTAATTACATTGTTTCTTCTCTATAATCTTAGTTTCTAAGTCTCAGATTAATTTAGATTTTTAAATTAAATTTCATTTCATTTCAACAACTTGTTTGTTTTTAGTGCTTGGATAAAACTTAGCTTGTTATAATTTTAGTATAGCAACAAGTGGAAACAAATTCCTTGAGGGATCGACAAACTTAACTTATCATTATATTACTTGTTGACAACCATGTGCACTTGCAAGATTTCCTTGCTGAATTGAGAAAACCTTTAGAACAAATATATTGGTAATTTAGCAAGCAACATGATGAAATCCAAATTTCCATAATGCAATAGAAAATGTTTAATAACTCGCCTCATAACCATTCATACCATCAATAATTAGGGATGTCAACGGGTACCTTATTATAGGGTACCCGCGGGTACCCTACCTGGTTACACCAGGTTAGGGTACTCCATAAAAGGGTTTAAGTAGAGTTCAGGTAGTGATTTTACTACCCGAATCGGATTCTGGTAGGGTTCGGGTACCACCCCTTGGGTACCCGTTTCCCGAACCCGATTACTACTTATAAATATTTTTTTATTATTTTAATAATTAAATTAAAATTTACAATTTCTATCAACTTTACAAGCAAATTTTTTTGTTAAAAACTAACAAATATATGAAAAGTATGGTCATTCTAATTATTAATTAGATGACATTAATATATTTAAATTAAAAAATTATTAGATTGTTAATTATGTTTAAATAATTTGAATATTATATCATATTATAAAGGAATATAATTACTATTATATATATACTTTTAATATACAATATTTACTTTCTATTTTGTGTTAAAATTACAAAAATTATGACTTATAAAATTATTAATTATAATATATATACCATTATTTATATAATCTTATAATATATATACTTAAAGAAAGCTTTTGAGATTAGAATAGTTTTGGAACCTAAATGTTTTTTTTTTTAATTTCATGAAATTAAGAACAAATCCTTATAATTAATTACATTAATTCATGAAACTATTATTATTAATTAACTTGTAATGTCTTTTAATATATATAGTTTATATATTGTGTTAATTTATAAGAAATATAATTACTATTTTATATATTAAAATATTTTTTATACATGCGTGTGTGTATATATATATATATATACTTTAAATATAAATATATTTACTTTTTATTTTGTATTAACATTGCAAAAATTATAACTCATAAAATTATTAATTATAGTATATATACCTTTGTTTATATAAACTTATAACATATAAATCTAAAAAGGAGTTATCAGATTAGAAAAGTTAATTGAGTAATTGGGTACCCATGAAGAAGATTTTAATAATTTTTTTATTTAATCGGGTATTTAAATGGGTTAGGGTAATTATAGGGTAGTAGGAATGTATTAGGGTAAGGGTTAGGGTATAATTTTTAAATTATTCGGGTAGTTAATAAGGTTATGGTAGTTAATTTTTAATAGGGTTAGGGTTTGGGTACCCGACCGATTGACATCCTTATCAATAATCCTCTATGTCAACCTATCAATATTTCCCAAAACCACCAATCAATTAATATAGTTATGCTTCACAACCTATGCATCATATCAAGTTCATGTGTCACAGAAATATTACCACATGACTTGAAGCTTAATTACTAGGCCCCTCAGTGCACCATTTATCATAATTCAAATAAACACATCAAGGCATAATCACATTCAAATACTTGCAATACATTTCTTAACACTTTATTCTCAAGGCTTATCATGCATATTTTTTCACTAACATCTTATTTTGTGTACATAAGGTTTCATCATGCCACATTCTTGGCTTCATAATGTTACTAATCATATCTCAATCCACAAGTAGTTAAATACACTACCAAGTTATTCCCAGCCACTCATGGCTATCTAAATTTAGCCTTTTACTTAGTCTCATATCAATTATATTAAATCAAAATTAGACTAAACAAACTTAACCTAGAGTTATTCATCCAAAACAGAAATGCCCATAAAATAAATATAAAAGAGCAATCCTTCTTGTATAATAATAGATATTTCTTTCATTAAAACAAATAGGACCAATGCTAAAGCCACTGACGAAATATCAGAATTATCATCTAGTGCTGATGCCACTGACTGAATATCAAAGTCACAGGGTAGGAATCTTCATCCTAACAAACTCGTGTCACACACAGAATCATTTGTCCCACAAGGTTAGCACTTGATTCTCTGCTATGGGATCTAAACTTTGGGCACAAGGTTACACTTTAGAACTTATTTCCTAGTATTCAAACTACTTATATAGTAATATCCATATTCACTTATAAATTTAGGAACCTAAATCATGTTCAATAGCAATTCAGCTTGTTAATTTTAGTGTACAATATTATCAAATTTGCCAGGTGTCCTGGTCTTTAATTTAGACTGTTGGCTTCATTAGTTTTTGATGATAATAAAGCATTCCCATTCATTTATGTCTAACAATGCTACTTGACTGTGCAAGTTGAAAAATGTGTGGTAATAATAAAATAATCATTAAAAAGTAAATATCAAATCTCATGAGGTTGAGGAGTTACAATAAAAGCCACAAAACAGAAGCCACTTAATCAGATAAAGATGGGAGTTAGTCAGCTAAAATTCAAAAATGGAGTTGGTGGGTTAAGAAACAGAGACGACTTAATCGATTAAGAAACATAATTAGTTAACGAAGAGCTTCTTGCCAAAAATTGGGTTCAAAGATAGAATCAACTTAATCGACTTAGAAGTATGTTAGTCGACTAAGAGATCAATGTCTACAATTGGGGTTTGCAGACAAAATCAACTTAATCGACTAAAAAGCAAGTTAGTCAACTAAGAGCTCTTTGTCTACGACCTCGAACTTGGATGCTAGAAGACAAATTAACAACTAGAACTAACTCTAAACTATTTCCAACGATCATCAACTGCCAAACATCCATCAAAGTTGATTTTCCACATATATAAGGCGCTCCCAACGGAGAAAGAAAAATATCCAAGGCTTCCAAGATCAAAAAGAGCTCAAAAATCAGCAAAAATTCTCTACATTCTTACTATACTTCACTCCTATCTTTGCATTTGAGATAAGCATTTCACTTTGTACCATTTAGATCAAGTAAGTGATCATAGGTACTTCTTTGTTTCTTTTCTCCTTGAATACTTAGAGTGAGTGAGTCACTCTAAGGGATTTATTCAAGCTTGTGTTGCTTGATTAAGTGTGTAGGTTCTAACTTAGCCTAGAAAAGTTAGTTTGAGTTTTCATTGATCCCGGGAAAAACCATTGTTAAAGGTTGTGGTTGAGCTTGTGAAAAGCCATTGTAAAAGCATGGTGAAAGCTTGGAAATTTCACCATTCATAGTGATTGGTTTAGAAAATTTTTGGTTGAACAATCAAGGTACTAAATGTAGGTCTTAGACTGAACCATTATAAATTCTTGTGTGATTGTCTGCTCTATTTTTAGTTTTTCATTCATTTTTAAATCTTTCTTTTATCTTGCATTTGTCCCCAATTAGAAGTTAATTTTAGTAAAAGCCAAAAAGTGTTATTCACCCGCCCTCTAGCACATTTACTTAGGACCAACAAGTGGTATCAAGGCCTCACTAGTAAACAAAAAGGGGATATGGAGTTCAAGGTATTAGAATGATCAAGTAAAGAGTAGGGACTGGGCAATTTACTTTGGAAGTCTACCAAAGATGGGGCACAAACTTGAAGGTGAAAATTTTTTTAAAACCCCAAGGCTTTTGCAATCCTTGCTCAGACAGAGATAGCCCCTTCTTAAATCTCTAACGACATGATTTTGAAATTGCTGATGAGGATCAATGGAAAACTCACTGATCAGCTAGCAAAGTGCATGACCCAAATTTTGAGCCATGATCGACGCATGGGTGTCACAACCCAGAACTCCCATCGGGCCCGTGACAACTGTCGCGATGTCCCGATAGGCACTCATTACCTCGAATGCCGATCGAAACCTCATAAGGCTTAGCATCAGCTTCCGTATCTCCCCGGTGAGCGACAGTTATTAAATCTTTCATTTCAATAAATCATAAGTCGTTTCCAAATTAAAATAATAAAATATTATTTTCTGGCTCACAGGGGTATTTTAGTCATTTTTTTCTTTGAAAATATCGAAACCCGCCAAAAACATGGTGTAAAAGCTAAATATGTTCATTCATACTTTAAATCAGATAGCCGAAGTATAAAATTACTTTTACAGTGACACGTGGGCCACCAACTGACCAAGAAGGTGTAGGGCTACGAACCCTTACTTTCTAGGATGCAACTCCGAGATTAATTCTCGTCTTAATCAACTATCAATAAACTGTCTTGAGCTTAAAAAATGGATAAGAAGAGGGGTGAGATTACATAATCCTAGTGAGTAAACAATTACCATCAAAAGCATTTAAAGTCGAGTAGATGGAAACAATATAAAAACGTTATATCCCAATAATGTTCATAACGCAAAATTCGTTTCAATCTATACCAAACAATTTCTTTTCATCAAAATTTCCTCGGCTTATGAATTTCTTAAACTTGGCCCCTGCCAGAATCATTCTCGTGGGTACCTTCGTCAAGGTATTCCACTAAGACCGCCAAGGCTGTTAAATGTCCCATACCCATAAACATGTTTTCGCATCTGACACACAGCAGTTCCTTGGCGTTGGCTGAGTCTCACTCTCACATGGTGGCTCAAACGTGAGGTGCACTCAAATCTTACCTCAGGAGATACTTCATCCAACATCTCCCTCCGAAGGTTAGTATATAATTGGGTTACCGTGCCCCTCTCATAAGCAGTCCACGGAAACCCTCACCACTGCAGTGACCGTTTAATATACCACCAGACCCATAAAATTTTCAGTAGCACAATATGGCGAATAAAATTTAATCCAATCTACCGAGATCAATGCAAAACTGTTCATATATTTCATGTCAACCCCAAAAATTTAGCCATCATGCTACCATAGTGTCATAAGCCACAATTTCAATAACGTATAAAATCATAAATTCAACACAGTCTCCATATACTCAATTTTCCCAAAACAATATTTGATTTCAAAATCAGTATAAATCTCATTTTTATTAAAAAAACATTTTAATTGGAAAATATAATATTTTATAATTTAAACTCACCATTCAATAAAAGCATCAAATAAGTGTAATTACTCTAGATATTTAAGATGATAAATTGTCCACTCATAGTATTAGGAGTAGAAATACTCATATTTTCAATCCGCGGGTACAATCTTTTACCCGTATCCAATGGCTCACCACCTAGCCATAATCCATGACACATATTCCAATTAAATTGTGTCTAACAATCATAAGCTATTTCAGGCTCGATATATATGCGTGATATGAAATGAAAAATGCACGGGTAGCCATCTAGACCCGGTATTAGCCTAAGTCGATTTTTCATCCGATAAATTGGCTAATGCACCCAATTTCACTCCAACTTGCTCCATTTCTTTTCCAATCCCTCAATTCACCAAAGATTATTATTTCTTAATCAAATCACCTAGAATAACATCTCATTCTTCCTCATTATTCACTTAGAGAATTCGGCTATTGATGGGCACCAAACCTTTGGTGGTTTACTTCGCTCGTTTTCATGTTACACATCATTAATCACCTAAAAACACTAACATACCTAAAAATCAAACCAATCCAAGATCATTCTCTCTTCATACCCATTTTGACCAGCCATGAATTCACCATGAAAGCATGCTTTTCAACCATGGAAATTAAGGAGAAATGCATGGGTAAGGTAAATCACTAGCAAAATCAAAGAAATTTTACCTTTGCTTGATCAAATCCTTGAATTCCAACACTTTCTCTTTGATTTTTCCCACCTAGGGTTTGTTCTTCCTCGGTTTCTCTTCTCTTCTGGTTTGGCCGACCACTATGGGAGAAATGGGCTGATTTTTATGCCTTTTTATAAAGAAACAATAAAATAATAAAAGCATGACACATAACATTTCCTTATTAGTTCAAATTTTAAATATTTGACTTTTAATTCTTTAATTCTCCACCACACATTTCTCATGTTTATCCATTTCCATGATGAATAAAATACTTTGGTCTTAACAAGTGTCAGGGGTGAAAATTTACCGTTTTGCCCCCGGAGTGGCAAAATTACCATTTCGCCTCTATACTCCAAATTATACTAGAATTAAAATTTTTCACTTTTAAACCTCAAGTCATACTCCAATACTCAAATCATACTCCAATAAGTCAAATAGGGCCAAAAAATCTTTTCTAAAAATTCTCATTTTGTCCCCAGGTGACAAATGACCATTTTGCCCCTAGATAGTGAAAATTTCGATTTTACTCCAAATTGATCCTCTAACTCTGAATTACCATTTTGAGTCATCCCTGGACTGTGAAACTCTTAATTTTACCTTAAAATTCGTATTTGAACTAGTTCGAGGCTTAATCGACTTAATGGTACTATTAGGGGTAATATCGTCTTTTAACGATTTCTCGAACTTCCTAAATATGCAAACATTCTATTGAGCATGTAAATGATGTCGTAATTATTTTATAGAACAGGGTTTGACAATGTGCCCAATGGACGTAGTTCACTAAGCCCAAGCAAGCCTATTAATCTGACGTGTTTATCATTCCATCATAAACTGCTAAGTCACATTTCATAACTTAAGGTCAAAATAATATTAAACATTTGCCAACTCATACTGGCATACCAAACAAGTGTATATACATTGTCTATAACGTATCTTAATAATTTACATTAGGTTTGTCTATGCACAACAAAAGAATACTCGACTTCCAGCGGAGGGACTTGGACGAATGTACAACTACTGAATGCCGAGACACCTACCAAAAGATGGATACAAGTCTACGAGGACACCTTGTCCTAGTTACCAGCTGCCTCATGATCTGAAAACATGAAGTTGAAAACGATGAGTATAAACCTAGTGAGTGAACAAGAAAGGGAACAAGCATACCATAAGGAATGTTTAACGAAATCCTGATGCATTATTTTTCAAAACAATGCAATTTGTTTTTGATCTTATTAAAACCCCTCATGTAAACCCCGCATGAGTAAATCACTTAATTCATTTATTCCTTAATGTTGGAAGTCCATGTTCAACTATGGTACCAAAGAAATGGAAAATAGGGTAACAACCGAGCCAAATGAGGAGAAAAACAGAAAGCTTTCCGCTGAATCTCGCTGCAACAAAATTTTGGGTTTCAAAATAAAAGGTTTCTTGCTGCAGCGAGAAGCTACAGTAACATTCTCGCTGCAGCGAGATTCTCGACCAGCACCACCCCTCCAAACCCGAGAGTTTCTCACTGTAGCAAGAATGAATCTCGCTGCAGCGAGGATCAGAACATCAAGAAAAAAGTTTCCTTTTCCCCTTAAATCAAAGCTATCCTGTTAAAATAACAAAAGCAGCATGTAACACATACAAATTCCCAAATTTCAACAATTCAAATTCTCACATTTTTGCATTACAACCATATACCATATATGTATATATATATATATATATATATATATATATATATATCAATCATCATGTACACCCTCCCATCATCATCATGTCATATGCAACGGCTTATGCGCACTCCCACTCGCACATAGCCATATACCATATATGTATATATATATATATATATATATATATATATATATATATACATATATATATCAATAATCATGTACACTCTCCAATCATCATCATCTCATATGCAACGGCTTATGCGAACTCCCATTCGAACATAGCCGGGTCAGCAAAAGCTTATGTGCACTCCCACTTGCACATAGCCAGGTCCACATCAACATACAAAGAAGCACCCAATGCATATCATGCATACTATCATATTTTGATAACACATAGCCCATTGTATAGCACATTTTCACAATATAAAATCACTTCACCAAAGGCTTGTTCCCAAGGTACATTTTCAAAGACAAGTTGGATAAAATCATTCACATTTCCCAAAACAAGTTTGAAATACAAGTCCACTCACCGGTATATTGTTGAGCCTTTAGCTGACTCTAATTCCCCTAATGATCCAATTGGAAGGATGGGACTTCGTTAGAACCTAGAATCACATTAGCATAAGCAATAGATCAATTCACACACTATAAACCCTAAAAGTTATCTCTTAGCTAGCTTTCAATTACCACATTAAATAGCTATCTATGTTCACTATCTTAATCACTATAAAAGGAATGAACATACTCAACAATAAAACAGCTCATAATCCCAATTACTAGTCATTATTCACAGCTAAAATCAAGCTTGGTTCATTACTCACCCTAAGGTTTCTTTGTAGTTGAATTCTCTTCTAATAGCTTCCAAAAAAATGGGGTAATTCTCTCTTTCTCTCTCTAGAACACTCAACTAGTGAGAAAAAGTATGAAAATAGGATTTATCAAGGGTTTTGAAGTGAGAGAGTGAAAGAATACAAAGTTCTAGTCAAAAGGGCTCAAAGGTATGAAAACTAGAGCTAGAGAAAGAAAATTATGCAAGCTCCATATCAAGCTTCCATGAAGGTGGGAAGCAACGTGAGATGGAAGAAGAAGAAGAAGACAAGCTGCTTGAAATTTCAGAAGCTGCTGGAAGGAGAAGATATTTATAGCCCAAGCTTATCCATTCCCTTGAAATTACCAAATTGCCCCTCCATAAATTGGCTTATTCTCCTCCAATCTTTTATGCAATCTTTTTACTCCTTTGACAGTAGGACAAGGTCCATAATGGTCTAGAAATGTTCAGGTTCATGAAAACTTAAAAATTTTGACCCGAGATGTAAAATGACCATTTTGCCCTTGTTATGAAAATTATTGAAATTTCTAGTTTTCTTCGTGTTTTCATCATTACACATCATTTATGCAGTCTTATGCCTATTTAGACCTTAAAATATCATAAAACTTTCTTCTGGAAGCCTATTAGAGAAAATGACGAAACTACCCCTAGCCTATGTTATTGTGTCTATGCCTAGTTACAAGCCTATAGAGGTTGAGGTCTCACACAAAGATGTAGCAAATTGAAGATAAATTGAAAGAATTGGAAAATGTGATAAAGGAAAAAGGAAAATCTGCTACTGACCCTACAGCTGAAGACACCTTTACAACTATAAGTCCAACAAAAGCTGAACAAGCTGCTAAAGATCCTATCTTTCAAGCTGAAGGTCAATCTGATCAACCAAGGAAATCTCTTTCTCTTAAGCCCTAAAATGAAAAAGAATCAAATGAAAGCACTGAAATACTTGGATTTTTTAATGACAACCCTCCACCTGATAAGCCTTAGCCAAAACAGCCTTCTCCACTTAACTTTGAGGAAGTATCAATCATGGATGTTTTTTATCAAATGGTTAGAGAAGAACAAATAGACAAAAAAGTAGCAAAAGCCAAAGCTCAGACATCAGCATCAGCAAGGAAGTCTCCTGAATCGGTTCACACTGCCAAAAAAAGTGAACCTGGTGGTAAAGAGCAAGAGCAAGTAGCTGCATCCACCAAAGCCAAATCCTAACCATCAAAAGAAGGAAATCCTCAAGGCTGGTTGACAAAACCAAGCTTGCTGCAAAAACTTCCACTCAGGATCCAGTACAAATCTCAAACACATCCCCTGCTAAATCCTCATCCCAAAGAGCTTCCCTGCATCCTCTCCAAAACCCCTTACTATTCAGTATGGAACAGATGAATCAACTCCCTCGAATCTTCATCAGCTCTTTAATGCTCACTTTTTGATAATGACAAAAAAGGGGAGTAATAGAAAGCTTAAGGGAAATAGGAAGATTAGGGGAGATAGAACGTAGGAATAATTTAAGGGCAATTTAAGAATTAAGCTGTTTTTGTTTTGCTAACAGTTGAACACTTGTATTTGACTCTGCTGCTTAAGTTATTGTGTTGAAAATTGAATGCTGATAAGCTGTTTATATTACTTTGTTTGCTGATAACTTCCATGCTATTTTTGTTGAATTGTGAATGAAATTTGGTTGTGAAAAAGTATGGATGCTGATTATGCTTTCATGATATTTTTGTTAGATAGTTTTGGAATAGATAAGGTCTGATAACAATAAACTGATGACAGATAGTTAGTTACAATATTGATGATATTCTGTCAAATGCTTATATATATGTATACATACCTGTTATTCTTTTAAGAAGTAATAAAAACTTGCTGAATTAAAGAATAAAATAATACACACTCAACTGGAGAAAACCCTCATTTTTTGCAAAACAAAAAGGAACTAATGGACATTGCGCTATTAATCAATGAATGTTTTGTCATCATCAAAAAAGGGGAGATTGTTGGCTTCATTAGTTTTTAATGATAATAAAACATTGTAATTCATTTATGTCTAACAATGCTACTTGAGTGTACAGGTTGAAAAATATATGGTAATAATAAAATAATCATTAAAAAGTAAATATCAAATCTCATGAGGTTAAGGAGATACAATAAAAGTCACAAAACAGAAGCCACTTAGTTAGATAAAGATGGGAGTTAGTTAGCTAAAATTGAAAAATGGAGTTAGCGAGTTAAGAAACAAAGACGACTTAATCGACTAAGAAACATAGTTAGTCAACTAAGAGCTTATTGCCAGAAATTGGATTCAGAGACAGAATCAACTTAATTGACTAAGAAGTATATTAGTCGACTAAGAGCTCAATCTCTGCAACTGGGGTCAAAAGACAGAATCAATTTAATTGACTAAGAAACAAGTTAGTCAACTAAGAGCTCTCTGTCTGCCACCTCGAACTTGGATGCTAGAAGACAAATTAACAGCTAGAACTGACTCCAAACTATTTCCAACGGTCATCAACTGCAAAACATCCATTAGAGTTGATTTTCCACATATATAAGGCACTCCCAATGGCTAAGAAAAATATCCAAGGCTTCCAAGATCAAAAAGAGCTCAAAAATCAACAAAAACTCTCTACATTCTTACTGCACCTCTCTTCTATCTTTGCATTTGAGATAAACACTTCACTTTGTACCATTTAGATCAAGTAAGTGATCATAGGTACTTATTTATTTCTTTTCTCCTTTTATACTTAGCGTGAGTGAGTCACTCTAAGGGATTTATTCAAGCTTATGTTGCTTGATTGAGTGTATAAGTTTTAACTTAGCCTAGAAACGTTAGTTTGGGTTTTGGTTGATCCTAGGAAAAACCATTATTAAAGGTTGTGACTGAGCCTGTGAAATGCCATTGTAAAAGCTTGGTGAAAGCTTGGGAATTTCATCATTCATAGTGATTGGTTTGAAAAATCCTTCGTTAAATAATCAAGGTAGTGGATGTAGGTCTTGAACCGAACCACTATAAATTCTTGTGTGATTGTCGGCTCTGTTTTAGTTTTTCATTCATCTTTAAATCTTTTTTTTATCTTGTAGATTGATGAGAACTTTGATGTGTATGAATGTGAATTCAAGGAATGTATGAGTAAGTAAAAGCTAAAATGATGTTGTGCATATTCTTGGCACATGAATGATATAGTGCATATGTTTGGCACTAAGATGAGTAAAATATGTATGCAAATTATGCCATTTTTAATTGATATGTTATGTGACATAAGGCATGGATGAGAAATTGGTTTGCATGATGAACTTATGTGTTGATCTTAAGTGAAATATCAATGATGAGAGGTTGTGGAGAAGATTGAGAATGAGTTTAGGCTTTAAAAGAATCACTTTTTACAAGTTTGGACCTCAAAAGTCGATCTTAGCACAAATAGGATCGAATATGTGTAACACAAAACAAGGAGAAGAAAGTGCATTGGCCCATGTTCGACTCTAAAGCCCTAATAGTCGATCCTATGCAATGCAATAGAAGTAGGGGTAAACAATGTGGTCCAAGATCAACTTATGACCACCCATAGTCAATCTTATAAGGTCAGATTAGTTAAATTTGGGCTTAAAAGCCCCAAAATGCAGAAAATTACTCATTTTCACTCAACACCTTTATTCTCCACCCATTCCCTCTCAACTTTCACACTCTTTAAACCTACTCAATTCCAATGATAAATCATGGATTTTAAGAGCTAAAAGAAGGAATTTTACCTCATAAAAGCTTGGTGGATGATTTTGACTTTCTCTTTCTAAAATCGAAACCCTAACTTCCAAGAATGATTTTTAAGGCTATTTGGAGTGGATTAAAGCTTGGGAAATGCTTCTAGAGGTAAGCTAAAGCATTATTGCCAATTGATTTTCAGTTTGAACAGTTGATAACAAGTTTTAATTTGACACAACTTTGCTAGAAAAATCACTCCCTTTAGTTGACTAGATATTTGGGGTAAACAATAGCATAATCCAACTTTTAAGCTATGGATTAGCTTATTATTGAAGGATTTGAGCTTATTTGTTGATATGCTAAAGATTTAGCTATTTTTAGAGAAGCTAAAAAGTATTTAAAAGCAAAGATTTGGCTATGAAATTGAGAATTATGATGTAAATGCTAATGAGTATGTGTTGTTAAATGCTAGATGACTATTGGAATTAAGAATTCTATCCATTTGCAAATATTAAGTTCTTGAGCTAAAGTGTGCAAGTGTGGATAGAAGAACACTTAAAGTGTCAAGGTGAATGGGGAAAACTTTTATGCATAAGAGCATAATGACTAAGGTGCATGTATGCTTCTATAATGAAAATGCATGATGCATGTATGTATGAACTATAAGTAAGTCTAGAGGTAAAATTCCTATACTAGAATTGCTTATTAATGATGTAATATTGAAATGCCTAGAAGGATTATGCCTAGGCTAAGGATTCTAATATGAATATGTACATGATGAATATGTCTAGAAAAGCTATGCCTAGACTAGCGAATGTTATGAGCATTGTGTGAATTGCCTAGAAGGATTACCCTAGGCTAAATAATTAATATGTCCATGATTATATGATTGAGATGAGAAGTAAGACATGATTACGAACCACTAAATATGACATGATGACAATATGATGAATTATAATTATGTTGAGGAATATGTTCTGTCCGTGGATGATTCCAAACGATGAGATGATGTGAGATATATATGTTCCATCCATGGAGAATTTCAGATGATGTATGATATGAGGATTGAGTGTTTCCAAACCCCATGTGACTACATATGTTGTTGGTAGGGATGGTGGTAAACAAGGATAATGGTTTTGTCCCATCTATGATTTTTACCTATTGTGCAATGATAATTTATGATGCCTACAGGGATGGTCGTTTCGTCTCGCTTGTGATTCCTGCCTGCTGTATGATGATGATTTATGATGCCTACATGGATGGTGGTAAGTAGGGATGGTGGTTTCGTCCCACTTGTGATTCTTGCCTATAGTCTTATGATGCCAACTGTCGAGATTATTACTGATAATGATTATAGACTCCGTCGTTCGCTGGGACAATGGGGTCGACAAGACTCTGTCGTTTACTTCAGCAATGTGGCATGACATGACTCCATCATTTGTTGCAAAAATGGGGCGTGACATGATATTGTATGTTGTCCATCGGTTGGCCATCGCACGTGACTATGCTATGTCCAAAGAACACCACTTTATGATATGTTATGATTGTTGAAAATGTATAGAAGCATGCCATAGGAAATGAAATGTTTATCATGATATGTTATGCTATAAAATGATGATATATGCTAAGGCTTGAGGTGAGAGCCATGTATAAATTGTTATGTGTCCATGATATGTTGCGTGCTTGAGAAAGTTATGGACTAGCGTCGAGATGAGTGCCATGAGGTAAGTATACTTAAATACATATGTAGAAGGCCATATGGTGGGTCAGTTCATATGATATAATAAGTTTGACAAATGGTTATGTTAATGGTCATTATTAGTTGAAAAAGGTGAGGATGATTATTATACCACCTTAATATGTTAATAGATAGAGATATGCAGTGTAGTTGTTGAAGTTGGATCTTAGTGGATTAATGTGATTGTGTAAAGCATGAATTTCAAAAATTTCTTTTATAAAGGAAGCAAACAACCTAATTACACAAGCGAAAATACACATCGTTATTATTGCAAGTAATATAATCACATCCAAAAAAAAAATAAGAATCTATTAAGTAAGAAAAAATCATACCTTTTATTTTGAGATTCTTATTTTCGGACACCACCACACCAATGAATGATTTCTCGACCAAACAACTTGAACCTTGAGTGGACAAGGTGTGGAATGCTAGACTATAAGATGATAACCGATTTTGTCTCTCTTTTCTTCGAAAAAGCTTAGAGGAGGAGAAGAGAAGTGACGACTGAAACTTTTTTAAGAAAAAGTACGTTCTTCTTTTTCTTCCAATCTCTTCTCTTTTATTAAAACTCTTGCCTCAAAGTTTAATCAAAATAAAACACCTTTGAATCAATCTTAACCATCCATTTAGAGTTATGGAAGCATCAAACATTCTTAATAATTATCAAAATTAAAATTAAAGAATAAATAATTTAATTCTTTAATTATCATTTAAAGTTCTTGATAAAATAAAAATACTAATTGAAGAATAACTCTTATTTTATTATTATCCATCTTTAATTAAAAAAAATTAATAATAAATAAAAGAGTGATAGTCAAACATAGAGTCTCTTTTTATTAACATGGATGTCTAGATTCATTTTGCAAGAATCCTCCTAACATTATCTCAATTTAAGACAACTTTTGTCTTTAAATAAGACAAAAATATTTTATCTTGTCTAAATTGAGACAAATATGTTTTTTTGTCTAGATTAAGACTAAAAATATTTTTCTTGTCTTAAATTAAGATAAACATATTTTCTTATCTAAATTAAGACCAAACGTGTTTTCTTTTCTAAATTAAGACAAACATGTTAAAGCTGCCATTTTTGTACACAATTTAATTAATCAAATTAAAACATGCATTCTGTCACAGCCCAATTCTCGGGCCATAACAGGCTCAAAGGCCCAATAGGCATAGCCCACTAGGCCCAAACAAGCCTCTCTTTCTTTAAGATCTAATACTTATAATTTTTGATGAATGTTCTTTCGAAATAAATCGTGAGAACCAAGTATATATATATAACGTTCACAAAATAGGGTTATCATTCGTCAACCCTAAATGACATGGTTAATCGATCAACCTACAGAGTGCATAACAATCCCATAATTTACATTTAAACAACTATATACACATGCAAAGGACCTTGACTATTAGTGGAGTGACTCTGGGCGTGGGTACCACTACTGGATGCCATGGTACCTATCAAATGGTAAATACAAATGGACACTTCAATCTAAGTCCCAACTACCTTCGAATCTGAAAACATGAAGTTAAAAAGAGTGAGTATAAACTCAGTGAGTGAACATAGGAAGGGAACAAGCAAACGATACGGAGAGTTTATCGAAAACATGATGCACTCATTTAGAAACAAGGCAATTTTGTATATTATGAACAAAACTCAATGCTATGCTGTTTTTTTTTCAACTCATTTTAAAACATTTAAGAAGTTCAACTTTCAACATTCAATGCAATCACATAATATTTTCTCTAACATTTCTATGGTATGTGTAAACATGTATATAACCACCAGTCATCAGCTCATGTGCACTCACACACCGCACATAGCTGGGATCACCCGTCATCATTTGCATGTGCCCTCGCACACCGCACACGCGTGGTTACAATTATCATTCAACATTACATTTCAATGCATGGCACATGTAACAACATGTAACAAAAATCTTTGCATAACAATACATCACATGCCACAAATCAATTGGCAATTCAACATAATATTTCAAATACATAATTCATCACATTATACGTATTGCATAATATAGGAACACATGAGTTAATCACGTTACACAATTTCACAATGTAAAAGCATTTCATCAAGGGCTTGTTCCCAGGCACATTTTAAAGCAAAGACAAATGAAGTTTTCAAATGACTCATTCAAACACATGTGCATTTATCCCAAAACATTTTTAAATGCAAGTTCACTCACCTTACGATAGCGGGATATTACATAACTATTAGTTCGGAGGCATATCTAGCTATTTATACTTGCCGGTCGCTCGTTATTTCCCTCGGCATGCCACCACAGTACACTATCTTTACTTTTGCACTTCTTAGCAAAAATCCAAATTCAATATCTTTAGTGTACATCATTTTTACTTCTCTTTTTCCTTCAATCATAAATCCTTATTCAACTAACTTATATCTTGACACATTTTTACCAAAGTTGCCTTTATCCTTTACTTGCGTAATTCTTTAGATTATAATTACCAAGAACTTATTTATGACTCTAGCACCCATATTAACCTTTTCCAGCCATTTTCATTCAAATTTGTCTTATATTTTCACACATAACCCACATATATGGCATAAATAATCATTCTCACATTCACTCAATTATTTCCAAGTTTACATGCATCATTATCTAACTTTCAATACTTTGCTTCTCAATCCTCCATTGACATTCTTCCTTTTTCATTTCTTTCAAACAACATGCCATACAAACTTAACAATTTTTCAACTACACAATAATAACTATTTCTCAAGATTTCTCAACTATACTTAAAACATCATTCGTTTTTACCTTTATGGTTGCTTGACCCGTACATGCACTCCACTATTCCTTCAAAACATTAATCATCAAGCTGCCAAAATTATTCACACATTATTTCTCCAAAGATTTAACCAACTGTGAGCTTAAAACACAAAAATCTTTACATTTCCTTGCTTGAATCACAAAACCAAGCTTTTTCTTCCTTTCTCTCTTTTTTTCTTCTTTCTCCTTACTTTCTTTCCTTTCTCCTTTCTTCCAACTGATCTCATCTATTGTCTTTCCAAGAGTACGGTTTTCCTTGCAAAACAAAGACATTTTTTCTTTTCAAATGCATGGTGGTAAGGTAAAAATGGCGTGGGAGAATGAAGGTGAAGAAGAAAATATCTTTTGGGTGGATAAGAACCGGTCATGGGATAAGGATGAAGAGTCAAAACTTCCTTTAAAAGCTTTGACCAAACTAATGGCAAAATTACCTTTTTGGTCTCTAAGGTTTTCATCCTTTTTAATTGTATCCTCCTACAATCTTTTAATTCCAATTTCTTTTCATTTTTCTTCCTTATCATTTGTATCAATAAAATATTAAGTTTATACTTCAACGTGGTATCACCGTAATATTTAAATATTTACTTACCCGTGCTAGCTTTATTTATTAAAGACACATGGGCCCCATTATTTTTCTTTGAAATTTCCTTGTTCTTCTTCTCCCCCATTACCATATACTCCTTCTTCATGAAAAATTGACACTGAATAAAATATTAAATTTTAATATTATTTTATTCTAAAATTTTTCACTTGTCTCCTTGGCACCCAAAATGTCTTATTATGCCTTGATTCACTTCCGAATCACTTTTTATATCGTTAATTCATCCTTAATTAAAAAATGTTATTATTTAATTATTATTGCTTCACGTGCGAAATATTTTACTCTAGAATATTCCCTCCACTCTTCACTCTTAAACACTCTAATTAACCTCAATTGATATCCGATAAGTTCTATTAGTCAACATATCAAAGTATGGGGTATTACACATTCCAACTTAAACAAGTTGAATTCTATGACGCTAAGTAGAGAATCTATTTGGACATAGATATTCCAAGCTCCAAATAAACTTAGAATTATTCTTAATCTCATTAAAAATAATTCAAGCTTATTAACCATGAAATCACTCCACCATATATTCATGGTTGCACTCTTGGATTAACTATAATTACAAGAAACAATTCAATACTTGATATTAACGATTAGTTGTCTAATTGCAAACCTTATATTGTGAACCCTCATAACCATCCAATGACAAAAGATGAAATTACCATTTTACCCTTTATGTCAATTTTGTCCCCTAGTCTCAAATTTCATCCAATTAGTAATTCAATACTCTAGATCTAATATGTTGAGTATCCAGATGTGATGAGTAGCTAATTAATCAATCCACTAGGCCTAGATTAATCACCAATCTTCTTGAAATCACTAGAAGTGATGTTAATGCTATGAGCTCCATTATCTGGATATATGTTCCCAGATGTTCATCTCGATTATAATCCCAAAACACGGAGTCTAGATCAACACTTTATGATGATCATGCTCATGGTAAATCAAAGATCATAAGGAGATTAAACACAAGTCCACTATCCATCAGGATTTTGGTTCTACTATAAGCAAATGCATAAGTGTGAGATCAAGATTTAGGTAATGGTAAAACTTAAATTTGATTCTCACATGATTCCAGTTCATGTTATAGTGTCATTACTCGAAGTCAACCATTTTGATTATTTAAGACTCATCATTCCCTTGAAATGAATCACATTCGTTTCGTTGGAAGTAATCTGAACACTACAGCCTTAACATAATAAAGTGACCAGCTTTATTATATGACTGTGAACAATTTTTTAGATTCAATTAAAATACATGTCTCCTATGTATGACTCTTCATACAAATATATTTTAATGTCTCAATAGAATCTTGGTACCTTAATAACTAGATAATGAATGCTTACTAAAACAAACTCTTCCTCTTATTATGAAAATATACTTTCATTACAAATAAATTTAATGAATTTAAACATGAGAATATGCTTGCTTTCCAAGACACCATATTCTCAAAATTCCTAACAATTGGGACCAACAGATATATGTGCTATGATCTATGGCATATGATTAGAAATTCTAGGATGAATTTCTTATAAGGAAGGGAGAATGTAACACCCCCGACTTTTAATGTTAATTATGGTGATGCTAGACTAGCTTGTAGATTGATGCGAACTTTGATGTGTATGAATGTGAATTCATGGAATGTATGAGTATGTAAAAGCTAAAATGATGTTGTGCATATGATTGGCATATGAATGATATAGTGCATATGTTTGGCACTAAGAAGGGTATAATATGTATGCAAATTATGCCATGTTTAACTGATATGCTATGTGACATAAGGCATGAATGAGAAATTGGTGTGCATGTTGAACATATGTGTTGATCCTAATTGAAATATGAATGATTGGAGGTTGTGGAGAAGATTAAGAATGAGTTTAGGCTTTAAAAGAACCAATATTTACGAATTTGGACCTCATAAGTTAATTTTAGCACAAAGAGGATCGAATCTGTGCAACAGAGAGCAAGGAAAGAAAAGTGCATGTCACAACCCAAATCTCGGGCCATGATCGGTGCATGGGCTCAATAGGCATAGCCCACTAAGCCCAAGCAAGCCTTTTTATGCAATCCTGATCATCATTCCCAACCATCATTTCTAAAACCACATATTGTAATTCTCTACTAAAATATTTCAGTAATATTTTATAGTGACCTAATACTTACAATTTTATTATGTCAAAATAATGTCACCCGTTTACCAACTCATAGTGGCATCAGTAATCAAATATACATATTTGACTTATAACATGGATCCTAGTGGATTACATTACAAATACGCGTTCATAGGTAACAGACTCTTGACCCGCAGCTGAGTGACCGTGGGTGAAAGTACAACTACTGAGATGTTATAGTACCTACCAAGAGGACGAGCATATGTAAACACTCAATCTAGGTCCCAACTGTCTTCGAATATGAAAACATAAAGTTTAAAAACGTGAGTATAAAACTCAGTGAGTGAACATAAGAAGGGAACAAGCAATCGATAAGGAGAACTTGGAAATCATGATGTACTTGTTTCAAAAGCAATGCAATTGATTTAATTTCTTACTAAAAACCCCTCATTTCAATCTCTAATTAATAACCTCATAGAGTTGCAAAAACCCATGATCAATCCATGAAGTTAAATGGGTGAAAAATATGTCAAAATCAAGCAAGGTAGCAAGCAGAGTAACAAGTTTCTCGCTGCAGCGAGAAACAATCTCAGTTTGCATATATTTTGGTTTTTCCATCATATCTCCCACTACAGAAGTCCAATTGACCTGATTTTTTCACCATTAGAAAGATAAGAGGCTAAGCTACAACTTTTATGTTTACACTTTTCCTAGTTATGAATTAAAGTGGTCAAAATCATTATCAAAGTGGAAGCATTGCACCAGAATTTTAGGTTTACCCGAGAGTTTCCCGCTGCAGCGAGAAACAGGGCTGGTTTGGGCTCCCACCACCCAAGAGTTTCTCACTGCAGTGAGATTCAGGGCAAATGACAATTAAGGGGTTTTCACATGCCACAAAATCCATTCCTACCATATTACACATCAAAGTGAACACATTGACAATAATCAAGTTTTTCATTATTAATTTCAATTACATATTATAATCATAAACTTTCTATCACATATACATATATAAACATATATAAACACATACACCACCCCACTTCATTCATCGTCATAGCCGGCACATCATCATCGGCTTATACACACTCCCTACTCGTACATAGCCGGGTCATCATCGGCTTATGCGCACTCCTTACTCGCACATAGTCGAGTCATCATCAGCTCATGTGCACTCCCACATTGCACATAGCTGGGTCATCATTATCACACAACATTATTCATCAATGCACAACACATTTTCATATATATACATACCAACATAATATAAGAGCACATGGATTCATCTTTTTACACATTTCAGAAGTTGACAACATCAAAACATTTTATCAAGGGCTTGTTCCCATGCATAATTTAATGAAAACCAAGTAAAATCATTTAAATGCTTCATCCCAACACATATGTATTTCCCAAAAACACTTTCATGCAAGTTCACTCACCGGTCTTGTTGATTCTTTTGCTTGACTCTAGCCTCAACTAATGCTCCAAATGGACATGTGAGGCCTTATTGGAACCTATACACACACAATATCACCACCGATCCAAATTGGCATTAATATAATTCCAAAAGCTCTTTCCTAAATCAAGTTCTACTAGTTATTCCTAACTAGTTCCAATTGCCATTAAATGGCTAGTTATTTACTCTACTCTAGTCACTCTAAAAATGATTAACAATCTCAATAATAGATTAACTCACCACTCTAATCATCAATCATTATCAACAACTTGAAAATTAAACCTAATTCATTACTCACCTTGGTGGTTTTTTGTAGTTGAATTCCTTTTCAAAAGCTTCCAAGCTATTGTGGACAATCTCCCTCTCTCTCTCTACACCCGTCCAGCTAGTGAGAAAATATACTAAGGAAAGACCTTTAAGGGCTTTTGAGGTGTAGAAGAGAAAGAGTATGAAAAACCCTATGAAAATGTGTAGAAAAACACAAGGTTTAGGGTTACCATGGGAGGCTTCCGTGGAAGATGAAGAAAACATGAAATGGAGAAAAGAGAGGGGAGGAAGAAGAAGAATTACTGAAGCTGCTGGATATTTTCTAGAGCTTTAGATATTTTGTCATGACCCGGAACCTCCCTCGGGCCCATGACAACCCCCGTGACGTCTCGATTTACACTCATTACCCGGAATGCTAATCGGAACCCCGCAAGGCTTACATATCAGTTTCTTTGCCTTTCTTGTGAGCAATCATTGTTAAACATTCCATTTTAAACAATTACCAGTCGTTTCCGGCTCAAGTAAATCAAAAGACAAAATTATTTTAAAATGATTTATAGACAAATATTACTATTCAAAATATTGATTATAATATAGCATTTTTATATAAAATAATATTTATAGAAACACGTGTAAAAATCTTTTGTAATGTGGAAGTAAAATAAATTCATACATACAATAATTTACAAAGTTATAATGTACAATAATAATTACAATGACAAGTGGCCCCTAAGTACACCAAGTATTGGTGATAGTAATTTACTGTCTATGAGATAAAGGGGTCGACTGGAATCCTCAACAAAATCGGTATCTACAAGCTACCACTGGCTTGAAATATTTAGAAAGGAGGTGGGTGAGATTTTGCAATCCCAATGAGTAAACAGACATTATCATAAATATCTAAAGGCGAGTAACATGGAGGCAAGTTTAAACAATAAATTACAAACCATTTCATAAGGTTTTCAATTTATTTCTTAAACCATAAAATATTTGTAATTTACCAAAACAGTTGTTAAGGCTTCTGACTTTTATTAAAAACAAGGCTCAAGCCAAAACTAATCCTCGGGGATACCTTGGCCGAGGCATCTAACAGAGTCTGCCAAGGTTGTTAAGATATTTACATGTGAAACACATTTTTATTTTTAAAACAAGTCGTTCCTTGGCGTTGGCCGAGTTACACATTCACATGGGGGTTCGACGTGAAGTGAACTCCAACACTACCCCGGGAGTTACCCTCCTCGCCTCTACTACCAGAGTAACTATATAACCGGATTTACCGTGCCCCTCTAATAGGTAGTCCACGAAAACCTGTCACTGCAGTGACTAAACCCACCAATTTTAATAAAATTTCGACAGTATAACGTGGCTTTTATTTATTTACCCAGCCTGCATAGTACAAGACAACTTACATAAATTCCCAATGCAATTATAACATATAACCACATATACTCATATATCATAAACCATTCATAGGAAAATATATATTTCAAAATAATTGGCAGCCTTCAATTACTCAATTTCATAATCAACACAATATATTTTTATTTGTCACATTTATTTCTAAAACATCAAAAATCCCATTTCAATCTCATTTTCATTTCATAAAATCCATGAAGAGCATTTAAAAATAAACTCTAGATAATTTACAATAATAATAGGTTTACTCACCGTTTGTACAAACTAAATGCGCTTAGGTGCCTCGATCACTATTCATCGGGTACAACTTCCTTGCCTTTACCGGAAGGCTCTTCTCCTAGACACATTGCAAAAATTACACAATTCACCACATTGATGCTAAATCACTATATAATTGACTTAAATCCTATACTAATGTATGGTATAAAATGCAATAGCCTAAAACGGCTTAAACGATGTATTAACCTATTTTTGGTACTTTGCTTGATAAATTGCTAACGCGCTCCATTTTAGCTTTAAATTGTCCCATTTTCTCTGCAACATTTCTAACCATTAAATATCAGCCAATAACTCACTAAAATCACCAAAATCAGCTCACTTTCCTCCTTGGAAAATTTGGCCAAAAATGGGACATTAATTCGGTAAATCTTCCATTTTGTTTTTTCTATCACATTTAACCATTTTTCATCATTTTCTCTTCATTTCTCTTAGAATAAAAATTAGTTCATCATCATTGTACATCATTGAACATTCAGCCAAGGGTGGGTATTGTGAAAATTTCATGCTTTCTTGCCCAATTTGATTTTTATACACATTTAACTAACTAAAACTATCAATTTAACTAAAAATCAAAACATAAAAATTTCAAATTCCTCCCCCTTGAATTTCGTCCAGCCCTTGATATCACTTTTTGATCTCTCTCCTCAAGCATGCTAAATGGAAACAAAGGCATAAGAAAGGTAGAAATCAAGCTAAAGTCAAAAAATCTGACCGTTAGACGCGTAAAAGGTCGAAAAACGTGATTTCCCTTTTGAATTTTCTAGTTTTCCTTTGGTTTTTCCCTTTTCTTCCTTTCCTCTCTATTTTCTCTCTTGCTCTCTCCTTATGGCCGGCCATCACTTAATATGGGGTTTAAATGGGTTGACTTTTCATTAAAATAACATTAAATCATTAAAAAGTTCCATGTGTCACTTTCCTATTGGCCCGTTTTAAAAATTTATCCTTTAAAACTTTAATTTTTCAGCACTAAACATACCATAGTTATTCATACCAAAAATAAGTAAATCCTATGATTTTGACAAGTTTTGGGTGGTGAAAATTACGGTTTTTACCCCGAGGTGACAAAATTACCGTTTTACCCCTATGTTTCGAAAATTGTCGGAATTGAAATTTTTTACTTCCTATCATTAAATTATACTCCAAATAGTTAATCTTGGTCAAATATTTCACTCCATGATCAAATTATTATCTTAGGTGGCAAAATGACGATTTTGCCCCTAAATGTCAAAATTTCCAATTTTTCCCCAAATGAACCCTCGAACTCCGAACAATCATTTTTGGTCATTCTTGGATTGTAAAATATTAAATTTCATCCTAGGATTCCTATTTGAACTAGTTCGAGGTTAAATAAACTCAAGTGTACCGTTAGGTACAATACCGGGTTTCGTTTATTCTTGGAAACTTTCCTAATGTAATAACATGCTACACAGTGCTTGTATGTCATGACATGTATTTATAGGGTCGGGTTTTACATATTTCTATCTAATGTTTATCCATTTCTCACTTAAATTACCAAAATGCCCTTAACATGGTGACTTTGTCTTCCTCTCATCTTTTGTGTAACTTTTTACTCTTTTGACACTAGGGCAAGGTCTATAATAGTCTAGAAATACTCAAGTTCACGAAACATATAAATTTAGACTCGAGATGTAAAATGATCATTTTACCCCTACTGTGGAAATTATAATTATTTTTCTCTTCTTCATTTATTTTACCATCATAAACATCATTCATTCATTCATTCCTTAGGCATATTTAGACCTTAATAGCATAAAAAAAACCCACTCATAGGAGCTCACTAAGAGAAATTATGAAATTACCCCTAGTCGCATTATCGTGTTTACTTCTAGTTATGTGTCTATGGAGATCGAGATTTCACAGGTTCACTTCTGAATTATCCTTTTTAACTCGATAATTAACCTCAATTGGCATCTGTAAACTTTATTAGCTACCGTATCAAAATATGGGGTACTACAGTGCACTAGCCTAGGATTAACTCTAGAGCCCTTATAGCTGATCCTAGGTAGTGCAATGGGAGTAAGGGTAAACAATTTGGTCTAGGATTGACTTCTGGCCTCCCATAGTCGATCCTAGAAAGGTAGATTAGTCAAATTCAGGCTTACTGTGTGGATTACTATTAGAGGCCAAACACTTGGGTGGCTAAAGATTTGACAAATCCTAAAGGTGAAGAAGCAAAGATTTTGATTGAATTGGCTCTTGATTACGATATCTAGAGAAAGGAATGTAACTCTTAAACTTATGAGTGTTCATAATTAATTTGAAAGTTAAATAAAAACACAAAGATTGATATTGTAGGATTCAGCTGATTCTTTGATTAAATGCTAGTTTATTATTCCACTGCATTATAATTTTAATTTATTGATTATTTTCATATTTGAGCATGAAGTCGAATCCTAGCACCCATATCAGTTGGTTTTTGAAAAAGCATGTCACCTCTCAATTGAATTAGACCATAGTGCATTTTAGGCAACCAAGAAATTGAATTTTGATTTGGAAGTAGCAGGAGAGAAAAGATTGCTTCAATTGAATGAGATAAATGAAATTCACTTAAATGCTTATGAGAATACAAATTGTATAAGGAAAAGACAAGATATGGCAATGGCATGATCAAAAGATTGTCGAGTGCCATTTTGAGCTAAGTCAGCAAATTTTGTTGTTCAATTCATGGTTGAAATTATTTTCAGGGAAATTGAAATCGAGATGATCAAGACCTTTTACTGTGTCAAAAGTGTTTCCCCATGGAGAGGTGGAAATAATTAATGGGTTGACTAACGAGACATTCAAGGTGAATGGACAATGATTGAAGAACTACTAGGGTGGACCTATTGATCAACATCGATCATCCATCCATCTCTCCAACCCTAAATGAACTCCACAATGGTCCAACTAATGACCTCAAACGAAGCACTTCTTGGGAGACAACCCAAGTTTCTCAACATTATTTATCTTCGTAGTCTTTTTAATTCAAGTTAATTATGAATTGTAAGTTGTCATTTTTATTTTTTCTTTCTCAATTTGATGGAGTTTTCTTTGATTATTGCAAGTCTGGAACATTCATGAGGCAAGTTATTAAAAAAAATTTTAAAAATTAAAAAAAATGGGCATCGTGACGACATCTACTGAGTGCTGTGGCGTGGCGCATCAAGCCTTCTCTCACAAAATATCTTGAGAGGAGGTCGCTATAGAATTACAAACTCAACATTTCGGGGTTGACCGTTTAACCCGACCTATACATTGGGTTGGGGCTAGAGCGTCGTGGCACAATGTCGTAAGGCTTTTTTTTGAAAGCCTCGATTTTTTTCCTTTCTCTCCCTTCTTTCATATTATAGGGTTCCTTTCTCTCTCTAACCTTTAGACTTCTTCCTCTCTCTTCCACCCACTTAACACCCATTCACAATTTTTGCATTTTTCCACTTCTTTGTGACAAGGGTATTCTTCCATTCATCCTTCAATTTTTTGCATTGCTCACTTAAGTAAGTAAAGTTCTTTCACTCTATTCTTTTTAGATTTGTTAGCTAGGAATATTATGGGAATGTATGATGTTAATTGAGGAATAGGTTGCTTGAATTTATGCTAACACAACCAAGATGTGTTGGGTTTTCTTTATCTTTCCTCGATTTATGATGAACTTAGTTTTTTTTTTTTTGTTAGGATAAATGATGACCATTAATATTTGCATTGGCATAGAATTTATGAGATAGTGCAGGGGTATTTTTAAATAATAATATATCATTGAATGAGTAATTTACTTGGATTGTGGTTGCTTGTTTTATGAGGAAGTATTTTCTATTTGAGTATAATGGCACTTAAGAAAAGAACTCACGAGAGTGGTAGCGGGACTTGACTCAATCACAGCAAATTTGTGTTTGCTGATGCCATTGAGAAACATACACAGTAGCTGGTGCATAAAGTTCATATTCCGAAACAAAGCATTGATCTCCATCTTGAGCTATATAGTTCAATTCATAAGGTCATCACTGAGCGGCAATGAGAGCAATTTTGTGAACAACTTAAGGCCATTGTCTTACTAGTGGTTCACGAATTCTATGCCAATGTTGTTCATGGCGAAGTGTTTGTGCAAGGATGTGAAATTCATTTTGATGGTGCAACAATCAATCAATTTTATAACTTACCTAACATTGAGCATGGTGACAATGGCCCATTCTTGATGGGAAACATTGATTTGGATGAGGTTCTTAATGTACTTTATGGTGAAGGGATGGAATGAAAAATGACAAAAAGTGTACTTATGTCTTTTAAGGCCAGTACCATGAAGACAATTCATAAGCTCTAGTATCACTTTTGGGCTTCGAGGCTACTCGTTGTGAAACATATTAGTTATGTGACATGGGATTGAGCTATTTTGTTACTTGCAATTACTTATGGCATGTCAATCAATATGGGCCAAGTGATATTCAACAATATTGTTCTAGTAACTCACTTGCCTAAGGATGGGCTCTAGTATCCCTCGTTGATCACTACTGCCTTGTCCAAGAAAGCAAGTGTCAATCGGGGATAAAAATGAAGAAATCTTGTAGCCAAAAATATTGTTGGATGCTGGAATTATAAATTAGTTTTATGCCTGTGAGTTGTTGGCTGCTGGTGGTAGTTCTTCTTCAGTTCCACGTTGTCCACAACCTTAAAGGCCACCTCAACATATGTCCATGTCTTAGACGATGGAACGACTTGAACTTTGAATAGATCATCAGGCGGCATGTATGCAGTCCATGGACCAAATGATGTGTGCTTATGCTGAACATGTTGGTATGGATATGAGCTCTTTTCCTATGTTCACAAATGATCCCATAGTGGAGGACTTACTAGATGATGATGAGGATAAGAATATCTAGAGACGACCCACCAATCAGGGCAGTTTTCCTTTACCTTACTTTTATTAACATTGGGGACAATGTTATTTTTAAGTTTGAGGGAGAATTTTAAGTTTGTGGTTAAATTAGTAAATTTTAGTTTAAATTTATGCATGTGCATTTACATTTGAACTAGATTTAATTATGCCGGTTTCATTTAATTTGCCTATCCAATGATGAGAATATAGTTTCATTTCTATTTTGATTCTTTGAAACATGTGAATATTGTTTGAGTGTTATGTAAATTCTTATGCTAAGCTTCGTTGTTAAGATGAAATCTTTACATTTTGAGCACCATGTCTGTTGCTTAAATTCATTGTACAAATTTAGAGAAGGTTTGTGTGAATGTGAAAAATTTGAATTCTGTATTAAGTTCTAGAATTTGTTTGATTCTCTCTCTCAAGGCAAAATTCTAGGCCATAATTAGTTAAGGATGATTTAGGCCATTTTTTGATCGATTGAGCCTTTTGTAGCTTTCCTTTACATAAATTATCCTTAGTTTTCCCCTTTGAGCCGAATGACACATTTTCTTGGTTTGAACACTTAATTTTTAGCCTAAACCCTTATATTAATGTTTTCAACCATTATTACATCACTCATTCTTAAGTACATATGTTAATTTAGGAAGTATTATGAGATACATAGTGAAAAAGGTAATCAAGATGAAAAACGAAGAAAGGTTCAAAATATGATTGTATTCATCTCACTACCCAATAAAAGAAATTAGTTTAGGGGTGTGAAATTGAGATAAAGAAAAAAGGGAAAGAAAGAAGAAGAAAAAGGATGAAGTGATGAACAAAAGAAAAGTCTTGATGAAAAAGGGTATACTAGGTAAAGGAAGATAAAGCTCTTAATAGCTCTTAGAATGACTATGTGCTTAGGATGATTTGAGCCATACATTGTCCCATATCTCATCTTGACCTGTGATACCTTGTACCCCCATATAGTAGTCAACATAGCCGTATCGATAACACGAAAGGCTAATTGACGTGGATTTAAGTGTCAAAGAGCGATGGTCGGTGAAAGGAAATTCTAAAGTAAAATATTCCGCATGCGAGGAAATAATAATTAAATAATAATATTTTTATTGAGGATGAATTAGCAAGATAAAAGGTAATTCGAAAGTGAATCGAGGCATAATAAGACAATTTGGGTTTCAAGAAGATAAGTAGAAAATCTTAGAATAAAATAATATTTTATTAATAAAATAATATTAAAATATTAATATTTTATTTGATGATGAAATTAGTCATGAAGGAGGAGTATATTGTCAATCTAAGTGGGGGAGAAGAAGAATGAGGGAATTTTGAAGAAAAATGACATTAGTGGGGCCCACATGTCTTTATTAAATAAAGCTAGCGCGGGTAAGTATATATTTAAATATTATGGTGATACGCGTTGAAGTGAAAACTTTATATTCTGTTTGTACACATGTAAAGGAAGAAAAATAGAAGGAAATTGAAATTAAAAGATTGTTGGGAGGACTAAATTAAAAAAAAGAGAAACTTGGAGAGCAAAACAATAATTTTCCCATGAGCTTGGTCAAAGCTTCCAAAAGGAAGCTTTGACTCTTTTCTTCCTTATCCATGGCTGATCCTTATCTTCTCCAAAAGGCATTTTCTTTTCCATCTTCTTCCTTCCACGCCATTTTCCTTTTATCCCATAAAAATCAAGTTTTTTTCTTCTCCTTTTTCTTCTTTTCTTACTTCTCCATTCTCCTACCCCTTTATTCACTGAACCCACAACTCTTAACCTCATTTTTCATCCCAAATAAACCCTAGGAGAGAGAATGGAAGAAAGAAGAAAGGAAAAAGGAAGAGAAAAACTCAGAGGAGGCTCAGCCTTGGAGGAAAAAAAAGAAAACCAAGAGGTTTTCCTCCCCACTTAAACACACCATTGTTGAGGTTTGAAAAGATTTTGATGGTTTGCCTTGTGGATTTCAAGCTGAGGAAGGTAGAAATTGATGTTTTGTTTGAAAGCATGTAGTTTGAACCAATTATGATGTGAGATTTTTTTTGTGGTAGCAAGGATCAATACAGATCCAAGGAACCCGAGGCATGCATGTGGAAGAATATTGGAATACGTGATGATTTTGAGCTAGATTAAGTGGTGGGTAAGTGTTCTAATCTCTAAATCACAAGTAGAAAGGAAAAATGAGATATGTATTGATTGTTTATGCTTGTGGTAGCATGTAAAAGTAAATTGTGGTGCATGTGGACTTAGAATATGCTTGATGGAAGTAAATTTATAGTTGCTGCCATATGCTAGGTTATTGGTGTGGAAATGATGGTTGAACTTGATAAATATCCTTAGAAAAGATTAATATATGTGATAGAGTCATAAATAAGTTACTAGTATTTATAATCTAAAGAATTACGCAAGCAAAGGATAAAGGCAACTTTGGTAAAAATGTGTCAAGATATAAGTTAGTTGAATAAGGATTCACGATTGAATTAAAAAGAGAAGTAGAAATGATATACATTAAAGATGTTGAATTTGGATTATTGCTAGGAAGTGCAACAGTAAAGATAGTGTACTGTGGTGGCATGCCAGAGGAAATAACGAGCAATCGGCAAGTAGAAATAGCTAGATACGCCTCTGAACTAATAGCAATGTAGTATCCCGCTATCGTAAGGTGAGTGAACTCACATTTAAAAGGTTTTGAACAAATGCATATGTGTTGAATGAAATGCTAGAATATCCTTGGTTGACTCTTTTCAAATTTATGCGTGGGAACAAGCTTTTCACATGTTATACTTCTACGATTTTAAATGTATAATGTGATGAATTACATATTTGAAATATTATATTGAATTGCCAATTGATTTGTGGCATGTGATGTATTGTTATGCAAAAATTCTTGTTACATGTTGTTATGTGTGTCATGCATTGAAATGTAATGTTGAATGATAATTATAACCATTCGTGTACGGTGTGGGAGTGCACATGACGGTGTCGATAGTGTGCGGTGTGAGAGTGCACATGACGGTGTCGGTAGTGTGCAGTGTGGGAGAGCACATGATGATGATATATGCCATGTCCGGTGTGGGAGAGTACATGATGAAGATATATGCCATGTCCAGTGTGGGAGAGCACATGCTGATGATATATGCCTTGTGAGGTGTGGGAGTGCACATAAGGATATTAGCTATGTGTGGTGTGGGAGTGCACATGAGCTGAGTTGAGGTTGGCGGGTGTATGTGCGGACCCGTGGTGACTAGTGTGGGGATGACGTTGGTGTATGTTTGAATTATCTATATATTTATATATACATAATTTATACGTGAATTTTTACACGCATGTGCACCTGTCCTGTAAAGTAGAGATTTTTGGAAAATGTAATGTGATTGAATTGTATATTGAAAGTTGATATTCTTAAGTTTTTTTCAAAATGAGTTGAAAAACAGTATGGCATCAATTTTTGTTTATGATATACAAATCGCATGGTTTCAATACAAGTGCATCGTGTTTTCTAAAAAAATCTTCCGTATTGTTTGCTTCTTCCCTTCCTATGTTCACTCACTGAGTTTATACTCATTCTTTTCAACTTCATGTCTTAGTTTTTAGGATCGAAGGTAGTTGGATCCTAGGTCAAGGTGCTCCCTCCTATTCATCTTTCAATAGGTTCACTACAACTCGCAGTGATATCACCCACACCCAGAGTCACACCGCTAGTTGTCAAGGGTCGGTTGTATGCTTTTATGTGATGGTTTAATGTAAATTGTGAGATTTATTGTGAACTTTGTATGTACTTAATTTTCACGATTTAAATTTGAAGAGATTTTTAGTAGAAATCACGAGTCTTAGATCTTAAAGAAAAAGAAGTGATAGATGAACTACTGACGGGTTTACATAGAGAGGCTTGCTTGGGCCTGGTGGGCTATGCCTATTGGGCCTATGTGCCAGTCATGGCCTAGGTTTTGGGCTGTGATAAAGTTGGTATCAGAGCTCTAGGTTTAGTTGAGTCCTAAGGATTCTCGTGTCTGTCAGCGGAGTTATGGAGTCCATGTAGAGTCTTGTCCTTAGATTGTGGGTGTGTAACACAAGTCAAGGACGGGAGGCTACATAGGCCCCTAATTCATTAGAAATCTACCTATTCCTATGATGTATAAATGGCTAAGTAATTGATGCTTGGTTGTGTATAGGTTTGGAGGTGTGCTTGTTGCACACGCCATGTCTAGGAGCAACGGTAGTCAGAATGCCCTTCATAGTACTAGCGAGGGATCGTTAGATTCCACTGCTAGGAGCCAATGGCGCCTTGATCCAGAAAGTCAGGAAAATGGCCAGTCTCGGATTCCTATTGGATGGATTCCATCGAGATTGGAAATAATGTTTCGCAGTGGGGAAAGCCTCGAAAGTAGAAAAAGTCTTGAAAGGTAGGAGAACACGGAGATTTGGGAAGGTGTAAAAAAATTCTTGTTGGAAAGGTCTGAGGAAAAGATGAAAGAGGCAATTGCAAAAGGAGGTTATCGTCCTAGGAAGGTATCTGCTGTCCGAAATTTTCCTCCTGGATGTGGAAAGGGTGCTGCACCTGTCAATAGGGAGGAATGCATAAGAATACAGCAAGCTTGGATTAAGGATAATATGGAGAAACCTCAGCAGATAGAAAAGGATCTAGAAAAGGATCTATCACGACCCAGTACTCTCCTCGAGCCCGTGACAACTGTCGAGATATCCCGATAAACATTCATTACCCGGAATGCCAACCGAAATCTCGCAAGGCTTTAATATCAGTTTTCTCACCTCCTTTGTGAGTAATAGTTGCTAATATCATATTTTAAAAGATTATAAGCTATTTCCAAACCAAAACAATAAAAAAATAATTTTCGTCTCTCGGGGGTATTTTTGTCATTTTTCTCAAAAAATTTCAAAACTAGCTAATAATGTAGTATGCAAGTGCAAAACACATATTTCATAATCAAAAATAAGTTTAGATATCTAAAACATTCATTAAAAGTGAAATGATAGCGATTAGAATACAATAAAAATATTGAATAAAATATTCCATTTTCTTATAAAACAATTTTTATAGAGATATCCGTAAATAATTTTTGTAGCATAAAAGCAAAATAAATTCGTACATACAGTAACACAGATAGTCAAGGTATGTAATTAAATTTACAATGACACGTGGGCCCCCAAATGACTAAAAGTGATGAAGGCTGTAAACCTACAGTTTTTGAGGAAGTAAAGCCAACTGTAGCCTTCGACGATATCAGCTATCTACAAACTACCCTGAGCCTGAAATGGGTGGAAATGAGGGTGGTGAGATTATATAATCCCAGTGAGTAAACAAATACCATCTAAAATATCTAAAGCTAAGTAAATAGAGACAGATAAAATAGATTAGCATACAAATGATTCACAATATTTTGAACTCATTTTAATAAGATAAAATAGATTCATTTCACCCAAAATAAACGAGGCTTATGATTTCCTGAAAAGCTTGACTCGTGCCAAAATCATTCTCATACTCAGTTATCAGGGATACCTTGGCCTGGGGCTATCCCAATCAAGTCCGCCAAGGCTGTTAAAAAGTCATGTACGCATAAATCATGTTTTTATTTTGAAAACATAGTCGTTCCTTGGCGTTAGTTGAGTTCACCCTCACGTGGTGGTTTGGCGTGAAGTGAACTCTAAAGTTGTACCTCGGGAGTTACCCTACATGCCTCTCTGATCGAGGTAAGAATATAACGAGATTCAGTGCCCCTCAAAAAGGCTGGTCCACAGAACCCGCCCACTGCAGCAAGCTAAACCCACCATACAATAAAAATTCAACAGCATGACATGGCAATTTTATCATTATCCAGCCTATCAAGGCAACAAATAATTTATACATATTCAACACAAATAATCATCTAGCCATTCATGCCCACATTATCATAAGCCATTCAATTCAAAACATAATTTATAACATAGCAAGTAGTCTCCAATTACTCTATTTTCAAAACCATCATTCAATTTCAAGACAATTTTATAAAATCATTTCATTTAATCACATTTTCCATAAAATCACAAAAACGAATTAAAATTCACTTTAGATAATCAAGATGATGATAAGGTTACTCACTGTATCACAAGTTTGAAATACTCTTATTCTCAGTCCTCTGACACAACGTCTTTACCCTTGTTAGAGGGCTCACCACCTATATAAAATACACGACACTTAATTCAATATACTGTGTCATACCATTATAAATCTATTTCAGGCTCTTTACCAATGCATGAAATGGGATGTGAAATGCTCGGGGTAACCATTTAAATACGATGTTCAATATAAGTTCAATTATATACCTAAATAAAATGGTATTGGCCTAATTCAATCGATCACCCGATTAATTGGCCAATATGTCCAATTTAACTCCAAATAATTCCATTTTTCTCCCAATACTCCAAATCATCAAACACAAATTAAATAACTTGAAATATAGCAAAATCATCCTCAAATTTTCTCTTGGAAAATTCAGCCATGGAGGGTTCATTAACAATATAATTTTTCAAGCTTGATTCTCACACCATAAATCACTAATTCCTAACCAAATCACTTGAAATAAAATCAAAATCATCATCAATATTCCACATGGAGAATTCAGCCAATGAGGGTTATGGAAGAACATGAAATTTTCTTCCTTGATTTTCATGCTACACATCACCAATCAACTAAAAACACTAGAATATCCTAAAATCTAACCAAAACAACCATCAAAATCTCTCTCTAAGTGTTTGGCCAGCAAGAGACCCATCATGAAATCATGTGATTCAACCATGTAAAATAAGAAAAAATGCTTAAGAAAGAGAGATCTCAAGCTTAATTGAAAAAATCTTACCTTTTTCACTTGTTTCCTTGAATTTTCACACTTTTCCCTTGAATTTTTCCACCTAGGGTTTTGTTCTTCCTTTTTCCTGCTTCTCCTTGGTGAGGCTGACCATAATGAAGAGAAATAGGATGGTTTTGTGCTAATTTATAAAGAAAATAATAAAGAAATAAAAGCTTGACACTTGTCACCTTACTATTGGTCCATTTTTAAATTCTTAACTATTAAGCTTTCTTTCTCCACCACATAAAATCCTTCAATTATCCATGACAATAATGGATGAAATTCATGTGCTGGACAAGTGTTGGGCGGTGTAAAATTCCAATTTTGCCCCTAGGGTGGCAAAATGACTATTTTGCCCTTATCCTCGAAAAAATGTCAAAATTAAAATTCTTCACTTCTTAAACTCAAATTATACTCCAAATGATCAATATTAGTCAAAAATTTCATCCAACACTCACATTTTAACCTCAGGTGGCAAAATGACCATTTTGCCCCTAGGTCATGAAAATTCCAATTTGACTCGAAATCGGTCCTTAAACTCTGAATCACCATTTTAAGTCATTATGGGGTTTTAAAATTCTTAATTTCATCTTAAAATCTCTATTTGGACTAATTCCAGGCTTAATTCAACTTAATTGTACCATTTGGTACAATACCGTCCCTAACGATTTTCAAGGTACCCAAGTAAGCAAACATGCATTCTTATGTAAGAATAGCATAATAAACATATTGTAGAGCTGGGCTTGACAAGATCCATCAATGTGTCTGGTTCAAGGCAACAATGATCTTAGTAACACTTAATAGTTTTGTTGAACTTCGTATTACTTTAAGTATGGGTAAATGTGGTGTGAACTAAGTAGTATATGCTATCTGTAAAAAGGATTTAAGAGTTTGGCTTGTATTTTATGTAACTCAGATAGATTATGAAGTAGTTATTTAAATGACTTGGTGCATGTCGAAATTTTCATGTATGACAGATGACTGAGGAAAGATATTCACCCTAGTGGCGTGGTTGGTCGCCTTAGGCAATTATTGAAGGTTGAATTAGAAAGTCACTAATGATTCAAGCAACTACAAGACCTGACAATAAATATATTTTGCAGTATTATGAAATGGTTACCAATAAACGTGATGGACTTTTGAGTGGTAACTCTAGTTTTTGACAAGGTATAAAATGCCATTGGAATTGATAGTGTTTATTAGAAATTATCATTTATCATGGAATGTGGGTTTGGCATGATTTCGAATACAAAAATAAATAAATAAAGTCCTAGTTTATGGGGCAATTTGTATCAAAGAAGTTGATTTTTGAGTAAACACATTGAACTAGGGGACAACGTTAGGATAAGAGAGTTCAATGTGTTGTAATTGCATAGGGTATCATGAGACAGCGCGGTAAGGCCAACAATCAATCTTAGAAACGTGAAATTGAAAATCTTAATTACAATTGCAATTTTGAAAAGATTTGGGAGAAATCCATGAGATTATAGGTGATACTTTGAATGGTTAGTGTGCTTAATGTCGAGGATTGTAAACTTAAGTATTGAGGGAACTATAACCCGACATCCCGTGGATGAGAAATGTTAAAGGGTATATGCTGGATAAACAGAAAAAAGGTCAAAAGGGATAATTCATTAGTCAAGTGGTTGTAGTGTGTACATAGGTCCTGAAGAGTTGTGCAATGCATAAAAAAAGAAAAAAAAAGGTATGTAAGTCTTTTAATTGTTTCTTATGAATGTACGATAGGTAGTCAAGATGGAGGCACATGATGCCATGACATTATAAAATGATAATTTGACACAAATGTAGACCTTTTGAGGTAAAATAAAGAACTTGGGAAAAATAAATTCTTAATTTAATAAGAATTGTGAATGAAGAATTAGAAGGGTGGCATAGCAAATGAGTCAATATAAAGTATTGCTATGAGGATTTACAAATTTTGTCTTGATTTAGTTGAATGAAAAGGATTAGTAACAACACAAGGCCAATTATGTGGCATGCTAAAAACTCATGAAGATAAATTGAAGTATGAATAGATGAGCATGTGTTTGACTATCTTGGTGAATAAGTGCATTCCTTTTTGGAATGATATGCTTGGGATGTTAAAGAGCAAATAAGTGATTAATTGTTTCGGGAATGCATGAAAGGAATTACCAAACATACACGACAAGTATAATTTGTGGGATTTTGAAACTTGCTAAAGAGCCTAACGGCTAAACCACGGGTTAATCGATCATATGCGGTGAGACATAAGTCTATGGTAAGTATCTACAAGGAAATACTCAAGAGGAATCCTACTATGAATCTTATGAAAACAAGCATTAAGTTACATGGTTACAAAAAGGAAGCTGTAAGCTGAAAGTGATATCCGTATTGACATTGAGAAGAACTTTGTTTCAAGTCTTGCAATATCAAGTGCAAATTGTAAATTGGCCAAGGGAGAATGGTGTTATATTAGTTTGAAAGAATGGTACAAAAGACGACTGAAGGTAACCTTGATAATGAAGTCGAATAATGAAAACCTCCTAATGTATTATGGATATTGGAATTCGAAAATACGTGAGGCATGCATAATTCGAATGAGTCTAAGTCTTAAGTGACTAATTAATATCAAAATGCAATTAGGATATAATATATATGTTAGAGGTATGAAAGATAATTGAGAAACAAGGATGACTTTTAGGGAATTGTGGTATTGCATAAAATGCAATGATCAAGTAAAGATGAATCTTTGAAGAATCAATGAGATTATAAAGCATATACGCATGCTGGATTGCAATTTAACGAAAATGACATTTAGCAAGTGAGATGTGATTAATGACATTGTAATGCAAGGATATATATATTACAATGAGACTTAACCATATAATTGGAAATGATAAGAAAGGAGTATAAGCATGAAAAGGATGTGAAGCTATGCATAGGCATAATGAGAATTCATATGGATTACATAAGGAATAACTTATGGTAAGACGCAAGTGGAATGATAATTTAAACAGCTAAAAAGGGCAATCTGAAATTGATTGTGCCCCAATGTTCGTAGATAAAAAATGAGAATATTGACATGAACTATGAGAATTATTATATTGAATCTTGGTTATGGATTGGAACAAATAAAGGGAAATTTAGTCCAAAGGCACTTGAACATGAGGATTCCCACACCTAATAAGGAACGTTGACACTTGAATGTGCTTGTACATATGTATGTGTGGAGTTAGTGATGTGCCCAACTGAAGTGAAGAATTGTTCTTAGTTATTCAGAATTTGAACTCAATATATTTGATGAGTTATAAAGATAATACAATGATAAGAAATCCTATCAGAAATTGAGTTATGTTGATATAAGAAATTTTTGGAGTAACAGTCAAAGAAATGATATCAAGAAAATGAAACCAGTAGCGTGATTAAGCCATGCAAGATGGAAAAATATGATTAAGAATATTTAAGTTGCATAATGTGAAACCTCGACCTTCATAGACGTGCGACGGAGGTAGACACAATGACACAAATTAAGGGAAGTTTTGTCATTTTCTTGGTGAGGTCCTAGAAGTGGGTTTTTCTAACATTATTAAGGCCTAAGTAGGCCTAAGGAATAAATGAATGATGTATATAACAATGAAATAAATGAAGAAAATAGAAATAATGATAATTTCCGTAGTAGGGGCAAAATGGTCATTTTGGACCTCGAGTCTAAATTTTTAAGTTTTCATGAACTTGAGTACCTTTAATCTATTGTGGACTTTTCCCAGTGTCAAAAGAGTAAAAAGTTTGAGCCAAAGGGAAGAAGAAGGCAAAGTCAACTATGTAATGGCATTTTTGTAAATAAGTGGAACTTTAGTTTACCCAAGTATAAATATCTCATATTTCCAGTACCTTCTCCTCACTTCTAGTAGCTTCTTCTTCTTCCTTCCATCTCTTATTCCCATTTCCGTTTTCCACCTTCCATCGAAGCCTCCCTTGAAACTTTCATGATTTTATTATGGTAACCCCAAACCTTATGTTTTATATTCCTTGTCATAGGATTTTTCATGCTCTTTCACTTCTACACCTCAAGAATCCTCAAAAGTCTTTCCTCAATACTTTCTCTCACTAGTTGGACATTTTAGAGAGAGATAGAGAGAGACTTTCCATAATAGCTTGACAAACTCTTGGAAAGGAATTCAACTACAAAACCACCAAGGTGAGTAGTGAGTTAGGTTTGATTTTAAGTTGTTGATGATAGCCAATAATTAGAGTTGTGGGTTGTTTTATTGTTGAGGGTTGTTTGTTTATTCTTAGTGTGACTAGAGTAGTGTAAACTAATGACTAGTCAAATGGTAATTGGAAGCTAGTTAGGAATAACTAGCAAAACTTGATATACGAAAATAGATTTTGGAATAATATTCATGTCAATTGAGTTGGTGTGATGCTATTGTGTGTGATAGGTTTCAACGAAAGCCCACATCTCCGCTTGGAGCATTAGTGGAAGTCGAAGCTGATTAAAGAATCAACAAAGACAAGTGAGTGAACTTACATTAAAATGTTTTGGAATAAATGATTATATGCTTGATTGAACCACTTGAAATATTTTATTGGTTTTTCTTTAAAATTTGCATGGGAACAAGCCCTTGATGAAACGTTTTTATGTTGTGAAATATGAATGTGATGAACTCATGTGTTTCTACATTATGTTGATGTGTATGTTATGCATTGAATGGCACTATTGGGTGACAATTGTAACCGTGCGTGTGCGTATGCGGTGTGGAAATGCACATTAGATGGTAAAATGGGAGTTGTATACATGTATACACATACCATAGAGAGGTTAAGGAAAATATTATGTGTTTACATTGACTGTTGAATGTTGAAATTGTTGAATGCTTTCGAATTGATTTGCATTATACCAAAAATTGATTTTCATTGTGACAAGAATTCTTCTAACTTAATTGCCTTGAATTTTGCTGCAACGAAAGTGCATTCTCACTGTAGCAAGAAACTCTTGGGTGCTGGGGCCTTGTCTAGGCCAGATTTTTGCTGCAGCGAAAATGCATTCTAGTGGAAACGAGAAACTCTCGGGTGGTTGGGTTAAATGCCTACCTAGATTTTCGCTATAGTGAAAATGCATTCTTGTTATAGCAAGAAACTCTCGAGTGGTTGGGTAAAATGCCTACCCGGATTTTTGTTGCAGCAAAAATGCATTCTCTCTACAGCAAGAAACTCTCGAGTTGTTGGTTCAAAAATTTTCCCTGAAGTTCGCTGCAGCGAAAATTCATTCTCGCTACAGCGAGATTTGTTCTGCTATGCTTGCCTTGCTTGAACTCTACTATACTTTCACTCTTTAACTTCTTTATTGATCATGGATCTTTCAATACTAAGGCACTAAATGATCAAGAGCTGAATTAAGAGGTTTTAACAAGAAATTGAGTTAAATTGCATTGTTTTCAACACAAGTGCATCATGTTTTCTAAAACTTCTCATATTAATGCTTGTTCCCTTCCTATGTTCACTCACTGAGTTTATACTCACTCTTTTCAACTTCATGTTTTTCAGATTCAGAGGTAGTTGGGACCTAAACTGAGGCATCCACTGACACTCACCTTTTGGTAGGTACCATGGCATTCAATTGCTGTACCTTCACCCAAGGTCACTCCGCTGGAAGCCAATGAGTCTTTTGCCCTATGTATACGTACATGTGATGTAAACCACTAAGATACATGTCATAAACAATATATGTTTATTTTGATTAACGTTGCCACTATGAGTTGGCAATGGGTGACATTATTTTGGATAATATAAATGTAAGTAGTTGATTGCCATATTATATTGTTGAAATAATCATACTTGAGAATCACGAAATATGACATTTAAAGTGATGGATAGAATGATGAACAGGATCATACAAAAAGGCTTGCTTGGGCTTAGTGGGCTATGCCCATTGGGCCCACGTGCTGGTCATGGCCCGAGAATTGGACTGTGACACATAAATACGAGATAAATATGAAGAATGAGGGAATGGTTAAGAGATTCAACTCCCCATAATGTTGGAAATATGTATAGAAATGAATAAGGCATGTATATAATGCCATAAGTTGTGTGATAACACATGGGGATAAGGCGAATGAATGTCAAAAAGTTTGACAAGAATCGAAATAAAGATATGTTTCAAGTTAGTAACGGAATTAAAGGCATACTTGAGATCTTAGTGATGGGAGAGAACAATGGTTGAAGGGTACCGTTGTTTGATTCAAAGATGATAAAAGGTATAAGTTACGTACCCTGACCTTGTCAAGCGTTCTAGTCGAACTGAAGGTAACGAGGTGCATAAATCAAATTCCCCATGAAGAAGGAAATAAAATAAGATCATTGAGTGAGATTAACAACCCGACATTGAGGTGAATTCGAGGACGAATTTTTTTTAAGTGGGGGAGACAGTGATACCTTGTACCCCCGTATAGTAGTCAACATAATCGTATCGATAAGATGAAGGGCTAATTGACATGGATTTAAGTGTCAAAGAATGGTGACGAGTGACAAGAATATTCTAGAGTAAAATATTTTGCACACGAGGAAATAATAATTAAATAATAATATTTTTATTGAGGATGAATTAGCAAGATAAAAAGTGATTCGAAAGTGAATCAGGGCATAATAAGACATTTTGGGATCCAAGGAGATAAGTGAAAAATCTTGGGATAAGATAATATTTTATTAATAAAATAATATTAAAATATTAATATTTTAATTGATGATGAAATTAGTCATAAAAGAGGAGTATATGGTCAATCTAAGTGGGGGAGAAGAAGAATGAGGTAATTTCAGAGAAAAACGATGCTAGTGGGGCTCGCGTGTCTTTATTAAATAAAGCTAGCGCGGGTAAGTATATATTTAAATATTATGGTGATACCACGTTGAAGTGCAAACTTTATATTTTGTTTACACACAAGTAAAGGAAGAAAAATAGAAGGAAATTGAAATTAAAAGATTGTTGGAAGGACTAAATTAAAAAAAGGAAGAACTTGGAGGGCAAAACGGTAATTTTTCCATGAGCTTGGCAAAGCTTCCAAAAGAAGCTTTGACTCTTTTCTTCCTTATCCATGGCTGATCCTTATCTTCTTCAAAAGGCATTTTCTTCTCCATCTTCCTCCCACACCATTTTCCTTTCTTCACCATAAAAATCAAGTTTTTTTCTTCTCCTTTCTCTTCTTTTCTTACTTCTCCATTCTCCTACCCCTTTATTCACCCAACCCACAACTCTCAACCTCATTTTTCATCCCAACTAAACCCTAGGAAAGAGAAAGGAAGAAAGAAGAAAGGAAAGAAAGAAAGGAAAGATGAAGAGAAAAGCTTAGAGCAGGCTCACCCTTAGAGGAGAAAATAGAAAACGAGAGGTTTTCCTCCCCACCCACACACACCATTGTTGAGGTTTGAAAAGATTTTGGTGGTTTGCCTCGTAGATTTCAAGGTAAGGAAGGTAGAAATTGATGTTTTGTTTGAAAGCATGTAGTTTGAACCAATTATGATATGAAGTTTTGTTTATGATAGCAAGGATCAATAAAGATCCAAGGAACCCGAGGCATGCATGTGGAAGAATCTTGGAATGCATGGTGATTTTGAGCTAGATTAAGTGGTGGGTAAGGGTTCTAACCTCTAAATCACAAGTAGAAAGGAAAAATGAGATATGTATTGATTGTTTGTGCTTGTGGCAGCATGTAAAAGTAAATTGTGGTGCATGTGGACTTAAAAAATGCTTGATGGAAGTAAATTTATAGTTGCTGCCATATGCTAGGTTAATGGTGTGGAAATGATGGTTAAACTTGATAAATATCCTTAAAAAAGATTAATATATGTGCTAGAGTCATAAATAAGTTGTAGTATTTATAATCTAAAGAAGTACGCAAGTAAAGGATAAAGGCAACTTTGGTAAAAATGTGTCAAGATATAAGTTAGTTGAATAAGGATTCAATAATTGAATGAAAAAGAGAAGTGGAAATGATATACACTAAAGATCTTGAATTTGGATTGTTCTTAGGAAGTACAACAGTAAAGATAGCGTACTGTGGTGGCGTGCTGGAGGAAATAACGAGTAATCAGCAAGTAGAAATAGCTAGATACGCCTCTAAACTAATAGTGATGTAGTATCCCGCTATAGTAAGGTGAGTGAACTTGCATTTAAAAGGTTTTGAACAAATGCATATGTGTTGGATGAAATGCTAGAATATCCTTGGTTGACTCTTTTCAAATTTATGCACTGGAACAAGCTTTTCAAAAGTGATACTTCTACGTTTTTAAACGCATAATGTGATGAATTATGTATTTGAAATATTATGTTGAATTGCCAATTGATTTGTGGCATGTAATGTATTGTTATGCAAAAATTCTTGTTACATGTTGTTATGTGTGCCATGCATGGAAATGTAATGTTGAATGATAATTATAACTGTGCGTGTGCGGTGTGGAAGTGAACATGACAGTACCGGTAGTGTGCGATGTGGGAGTGCACATGCCAATGATATATGCCATGTGCGGTGTGATAGAGCACATGATGATGATATATGCAATGTGCGGTGTGGGAGTGCACATGAGGATATTAGCTATGTGCGATGTGGGAGTGCACATTAGCTGAGTTAAGGTTGGCGGGTGTAGGTGAGGAGCCATGGTGACTAGTGTGGGGATGACGTTGGTGTATGTTTGAATTATCTATATATTTATATATACATAATGTATACGTGAATTTTTACACGCATGTGCACCTATCCTGTACAGTGTAGATTTTTGGAAAATGTAATGTGATTGAATTGTATATTGAAAGTTGATATTCTTAAGTGTTTTCAAAATGAATTGAAAAACAGCATGGCATCAAGTTTGTTTATGATATACAAATTGCATGGTTTCAATACAAGTGCATCGTGTTTTCTAAAAAAATCTTCCATATCGTTTGCTTCTTCACTTCCTATGTTCACTCACTGAGTTTATACTCATTCTTTTCAACTTCATGTTTTAGTTTTCAGGATCGAAGGTGGTTGGATCTTAGGTCGAGGTGCTCCTTCCTATTCATCTTTCGGTAGGTTCACTACGACTCTCAATGATAGCACCTATGCCCAAAGTCACTCCGCTAGTTGTCAAGGGTCGGTTGTATGCTTATATGTGATGGTTTAATGTAAATTGTGAGGTTTGTTGTGAACTTTTTCATGTACTTGATTTTCACGATTTAAATTTGAAGAGATTGTTATTGCAAATCACGAGTCTTAGATCCTAAAGAAAAAGAAGTGATAGATGGACTACTGAAGGGGTTTACATAGAGAGGCTTGCTTGGGCCTGGTGGGCTATGCCTATTGGGCCCATGTGCCGTTCATGGCTTGAGTTTTGGGCTATGACATGACCCTAGCCATACATTACAAGCTAATTAAAGTCTCATTGATCCTTGATTTAATGTTAGTCTGCATTAGTGGAGAGAGAGTTGTAAAGCAAACTTATAGAATTTAATTACTAATTTGAATTTTACATGAATATAAACATATCAGGATTGTACAATGTCTAGGTGAGAAGATTGCACACACACACAGAAATTCACTTAATGATAAGCTGGCATTTGAATTAAGACATAAACTTGAATAATATTTGTATGTGGATTAGAGTTATGAATATAGAGGAAGTTTGAGGATATCAAAGGTAATTAAAGAAATGGTGCAATTGAACCTTAGTTAAATGTTTTCATGTTTAGGATATTGCATTTAATTCTTTGTTTTGCTCGAGGTCTAACTAAATCTTAAGTTTGAGGGTACACTCTAACCTCATAACAATAACTTAAAATGTTAAACTGTTAATTTTCAATGGACAAAAAAAAACCTAAACCTATACATTGTTTTCATCTGTTGTAGAGACGTATGTAATTGTCTATGAAGCAAGTAAATTAAAATCGACAATGTAACAAAGAGATAAAAAAATGAAATCGATAATACAAGAAAGAGGCCCAAAAAAATCTCTAAAATGTGAGTAAGAATTGTGAAGCCAATCATACGGTGCACAAGAATATTGCCTCTAAAACTTTAATAAGAAAGATATAGAAAAGATTAACAACAATTATTTCCAATGATTATATTTGGTTGTTAACAACAAATAACATGGTTTGCAACAAAAGAGATTGAAAGCAAAAAAACCAAAATAACCAACCCGAAATGACGCAGTTCAATAAGAAAGAAAAACTTATGCAATAAAAGAAACCCAAACCAAAAACAATCAATAAAACAAAGATTCAACTAACAACAAAAATTTTGATGGTTTCTTTATTAGCAATGTCTCGGAACTAACAAAAACAGGAAAAGGAAACAAACTGTGAGTGGCCAAGCGAAAAAGAAAACAAATCAGAAGAAGAATAATAAACCCAAAAATAAATGCAAACCCAACAAAAAAAAGACCAATCAAACTAAAAAGTAACCTAATCAAACAAACTACAAACACCATAGGTACAAACCAAAGCAGATAGTAGCTATCAATACAAATAAGAGAACATCTAAAGATGTGAGGACGGAAGCAAGCTAAATTTGGTTGAAAATTATCCTTAAATCACCAAAAGAAGAATGAAAATCAAACAAACCGCAAACATTACAATGAAGAAACAAAGAGAACCTTAGACAGCCAAGAGAAGAAAAAAAAGAAGAAAAAAAGATAAAGTGAAAGCACTAATAGAGCAAAAAAAAAGTGTAAAAATAGAGATTCCCTAGCCTTTGTGAGGTGAAATATGAAAAAACCCCTTCTTTAAAGATAAAAAATCTAAAACACTCTAAAATTGAAGCAAATTTCCAAAATGGAAGCAATAGAAACCCTAAAAGGCCTCTTCATCAAACTCAAAAAGACTAAAAAGCCTTCAAAATATTCAAGAATCACTAGCCAATAGACACCAACAACATAAAATCGAAAATGCCCACCATAATTCATGAAAGGACAAAGATATTGAACCAAAATTTCAAAATGAGAACAATGAAAACCTCGAGAGGCCCTAGCCTCATTCCTAGAAAGGTGAAACAACAAAAAATTGTGAGAAACACCCCTCTTGATAAGCTTAATTAAAAAATGACTCCAATTATAATTTTGACTGTTTGTAGTCAATTTTTGGCATGACTTGACCATTATGCCCTTTAAACCATTTTTTCCAAATTAAACGATCCTAGTTTTCTCTATCTTGCCAATGAGATAAAAATTTTAAAATTAAATCCCGATTTCTCTATCTCGTCAGCCAACTGTGTGAATCTCAGCTCGACAATATATTTATTATGCCATTCTTACATAAGAATGCATGTTTGCTTACTTGGGTACCTTGGAAATCGTTGAAGGACGATAATGTACCAAATAGTACAACTAAGTTGATTTAAGCCTCGGACTAGTCCAAATAGAGATTTTAAGATGAATTTGAGAATTTTAAAACCTCAAAATGACTTAAAATGGTGATTCAGAGTTCGAGGACCGATTTGGAGTCAAATTGGAATTTTCATGAACTAGGGGTAAAATGGTCATTTTGCCACCCAAGGTTAAAATTGGAATGTTGGAAGAAGTTTTTGACCAAGATTGACTATTTAGAACATAATTTGAGTTTGAGAAGTGAAAAATTTTAATTTCGGTATTTTTTCTAGCATAAGGGCAAAATAGTCATTTTGCCACCCCAAGGGCAAAATTGTAATTTTACACCACCCAACACTTGTCCATCACATGGATTTTACCCAATATTATCATGGATAATTGAGAAAATTTAAATGGTGGAGAGAGATTGCTTAATGGGTAAGTATGACACATGGACCACTAGAATGGTGACATGTGTCAAATTTTCATCCATTTAATTATTTGGCTTAACAATTAGCACAAAATCAGTTTATTTCTCTTCATATGGCCGACCAAAGCAAGAACAAAACCCTAGGTGGAAAAATTCAAGGGAAAAGTGTGAAAATTCAAGAAAACAAGTGAAAAAAAAAGGTAAGATTTTACAATTAAGCTTGAGATCTCTCTTTCTTAAGCATTTTTTCTTATTTTCCATGGTTGAATCACATGAAATCATGATGGGTATCTTGCTGGCTGAACACTTAGAGAGAGGTTTCGATGCTTGATTTGGTTAGATCTCAATGTATTTTAGTGTTTTTAGTTGATTGGTGATGTGTAGCATAAAAATCAAGCAAGAAAAATTCATGTTCTCCCATCACCCATCATTGGCCGAATTCTCCATGTGGAATATTGAGGATGATTTTGATTTTATTTCAAGTGATTTGGTTAGTAATTAGTGATTTATGGTGTGAGAATCAAGTAGGAAAAATTATAGTGTTGATGCACCCACCATGGCCGAATTTTCCAAGAGAAAATGTGAGGATGATTTTGCCATATTTCAAGTTATTTAATTTGTGTCTGATGATTTGGAGTATTGGGAGAAAAATGGAATTAAATGGAATTAAATTGGACATATTGGCCAATTAATCAGGTGATAGATCGAATTAGGCCAATACCGTTTTATTTAGGTACATAATTGAATTTAAATTGAACACCGTATTTAGATAGTTACCTGATTATTTCACATCCCATTTCATGCATTAGTATAGAGCCTGAATTGGTTTTATAACAATTTAGCACAAATGTAGTAAATGGCTTATTGTGCATTATGTCTAGGTGGTGAACATTCTGGCAAAAGTAAAGAGATAGTACCCGAGGATCAAGAATCAGAGTACTCGGAACTTGATTTCCATTACAGTGAGTAACCTTACTATCGTCTTAATTATCTAAAGTGGTTTTTATCTGATTTTGTGATTTTATGAAAAATGAGTTTAAATGGTAAATCTTTATGTTTTATAAACAAAATGTGTTTAAATGAAATAATTTTATAAATTGTCTCGAAATTGAATGATGGCTTTGAAAATAGAGTAATTGGAGACCATTTGATGTATTGTGAATTTTTGGTTGTAATTGATTGGCTTATGGCAATATTGGCATGAATGGCTGAATTGGTATTTGTGTTGAAAATGTATAAACTATTGTGCCTTGATAGGCTGGATAATGATAAAATTGCCATGTCATGCTGTTAAATTTTATTGAATTGGTGGGTTATTGATTAGTCGCTGCAATGGACGGGTTCCGTGGACCAGCCTATTAGAGGGGGCACGGTAACCTTAGTATATTCCTATCTCAGTATGAGAGGCGCGGATGGATAACTCCTGAGGTTAACACTTTAGAGTTCACTTCACACAAAACCATCACGTGAGGGTGAACTCAGCTAACGCCAAGGAACGGCTATGTTTTCAAAATAAAAACATGATTTATGCGTACATAACTTTTTAACAGCCTTAGCGGACTCGGTTGGGATAGCCCTCGTCCAAGGTATCCTGATAACTGAGTATGAGAATGATTTTGGCATGAGCCAAAGTTTTAAGAAATTCATAAGCCATGTTGATTACTCAATTTATATGAATTGATTTTATTTGGTTGAAATGAGTTGAAAGGTGATGAATTACAGTATGATAATTTATTTTAATCTGTCTCCATTTACTGAGCTTTAGATATTTTAGATGGTATTTGTTTACTCACTGGGATTATATAATCTCACCAGTCGCCTTTCCACCCATTTCAGGCTCAGGATAGTCGGTAGATAGCACACTTTGTTGAGGGCTACAGTTGGACTTGCATCCTTAAAAACTATAAGTTTACCGCTTTTGATACTTTTGGTCGTTCGTGGGCCCACGTGTCACTGTAAATTAAATTTTATACTTTGGTTATCTGTATTACAGTATGTATGAATTTATTTAGCTTTTACGTTACAAAAATTATTTACCGGTAACTGTATAAATATTGTTTTATAAGAAAATAGAATATTTTATTGAATATTTGTTTTATTATATTCAAATAGTCATAATATCATTTTAAATGAAGATTTTAGACGGTTAAGCTTATTTTTGATTATGAACTATGTGTTTTATACTCGCATACTACATTTTTAGCTAGTTTTGAAATTTTTGAGGAAAAATGACCAAAATGCCCCTATGAGCGAAAAATTATTTTTCTATTATTTTGGTTTGGAAATAGTTTATAATCTCTCAAAACATAATACTTAACAACTGTTGCTCACAGGGGAGGTACGAAAACTGATATTAAAGCCTTGCGGGGTTTCAATTGACATTCTGAGTAATGAGTGTCGATCGGGACACTGCGGCGGTTGTCACTGGCTCGAGTGGAGTACGGGGTCGTGACAAACTGTCTCACATCATCCAACTTTCTCTCATTATGCCATAGAGCAGAGATGACATCAAGGTATATATTTTGGGTTCTGGGGTTTATTTTTTAAAATTATTTGGCAACTTAAACCTGGCTATGAGTAGCGAAATCAATTAGTAATTACGAATTTTTTTGAATATTTTTTAAGCATTGCTTCATCGGATATTAAGTATTGTCTAACTGCATATTGGGCATTGTTTAACTAGTTGTTATGTGTTGCATGACGTAAGTATTGCGTGACTAGTTTTTAAGAATTGCGTGACATGTTTATTTGGCATTATGTGACTAGATCAGAGGCATAAAGAGAGTGGCTTTTAGGAATAGCGTGACTTGTGCATTGCTTGACTAGGTTTTAGGAATTGCTTGAGTAGTTTGTAAGCATTGTGTGACTGGCTTTCAGTAATTGCATTGTTTTATCTACCTAGTCCTGAAGTTAACTATCTACTAATTCAACCCCCTTAATAACCAATTCTGTAAAATTAGAAGAAAATTATGGATGCTGAATAATCAATTTAGCCCCTTTAATTCCAGTTATGTCCATATAGAAAACCATCCAAATTCAACTAACATAAAACTTTTAAATTCTCTTTAAAGCACTTATTGCATCGATTTATATTAATCAGAAAACAAGCCTAAAACCATTGAACACTCTTTCTAAGAGTCAGCATTCATGCCTATAAATAGAGGGAACCTTTGTCCATTTCAATCAAAAATCATCCAAATCAAAGTCATAAAATCTCAAACTTCTCATGGCAGGTAAAAGTTCTAGAGGAAAAACCAAGAAGGGTGATGATTCTAGAAAGAAAGATATCCCGGAATATGTTGCAACATATATGGGAAAATTGATGGATGTCATTGAAAACATGGAGAGGACTTGTGTGTTTTGATTAAGAAGGTCCTAGTTAGGACAGAAGTTCTAGAGACAGAAATTATGAACAACAACAAGATTCTGGTTGAAATTTATGAAATTTATAATGAGATTAAGAAGAAATGAACCATGGAAGGCACATAATACATGGTTCTTATGATGTATCATCTGCTTAGTTTTAGCTTTATTAATGAAAATCTTGATTTATTACATATTTTACATAAATATTAACTACCATTAATTTCTTTTATGCTCAATAAATTATTTACTTACCATAATTTCTTAATTTTCTATTTATATAAGAGAAGCAAAGGTATGATGACAATAGTTGATATTAGGCATTGCTTAACTTATTATTATGTATTGCGAAACTAGCTTTAGGCATTACGTGACTTGTGCAATGCATCTTTGGTTTTGAGGCATTGGTTGACTAGTGTTTAGGCATTGCGAGAATGTGTATTAGGCATTGCAAGACTGACTTTAAGTTATTACATGACTTAGGCATTGCATGACTAGTTTTTATGCATTACATGGCATTTTTTGTTAAATTGACTGATTACGACACTTATTTCCTATTCAATTTTAGTGGCTTGCCAAATGTGAAGCTTATGATTACATACGATGGTCATTGGGTCGATGACACTTACAAGGGTGGTGAGACACGAGTAAAGGGTGTTGGGAATGTTTATCATTTTCAGGCCTAATGAGGCTGGTTAAATATGTTATTAGGGTAAACTCACAAAATCACAAAATCAAGCTACATGCTTTGCTCAGTCATGCCGTAGGGGTTTCACATGCAATTATTAGGGACGATGAAGATGTAGTAAGTATTTTGTGAGATGAGAGGGTAGTTGTAGTGTTTGTGACAATTAAGGAATGAAATGCAAATGTTATGCCACATCAACAAGGTGTCCATTATAGTAATCGCCTATAATAGAATTATAATGATTTAGACAGACCACACCGTGCATTTCCTAACAAACACTAATGGAAATCACCATTGACGTATGCCCATGAGTTTGAACAGCTCGATACACACATAAGGTGTCTACAAATACTGTCTACACAGTTCTAATCATAATGTACATCAAACGAAATACTTCGTTCTTGGCCACAAATGAACCGTTGCCTGCGAATGCAATGGGTCCATTACCATTCACAAACAACATTGTGATGGTCATGAGTGATGATGATGCATCTGACCAGATGGATGATGATTATGAAAAAGACAGCATCAGGGATTAGAATGATGAGATGGATGATGATTGCGAAGATGATTATGTTGGAGGACATGATGACTGTTTAGAGGACAACAGAGGTGAGGACATTGACATTTCGGATTGCAATAATGCATATGGCAATACAAAACATGCCACAACTATTATATTAGAAGAGGTTTAGTGCAATAACCATGCCACAACTGTTGTCCTAGAAGATGTTGAGTGCAATGACCCTATTTACACAAACCCTATTGCTGGTGAGAACGGGATTCGTTCACCCAATGACAATGATGAAGAAATGGTAAATGCAGGGGTATCTCATCATTGGATTATTATGGGGGTAGATATGATATCCATCCAAACAGTTGTGATTGAGGAGTCCAAATCAATTGATGACCACTTATATTACAAAAAAGTGTTTCCATCAAATGCCAAATTGAAACGAGTTTTGAGCATGTTGGCACTAAAAGAGCATTTTGAGATTAGAGTTAAAAAGTCATGTCACACTCGTTTTGAGGTTGCTTGTAAGGAGAAGGCATGCAAGTTCGTTATATGTGCAATAAAGTTGCTTGAGGGAGATTATTGGCAAGTTCACAAGTTCCATAAAGTACACACATGTATTGTTGTAACACCCCTAATTTTTTTAATATTAACCATGTACAATATTGGAATAGCTTATGGGTTGATGAGAACCTCAATGTGTATGTTTATGAACCTGAGGAATGCCTGTTTCCATAAAAAGGGATGGTCATGAATGTATGATTATGTAAAAGCTCAAATGATGTCATGCATATGCTTGGCACATGACTGATATAGTGTATATGTTTAGCACTAAATTGAGTATGATATGTATGTAAATTATGCAATGCTTAATTGATGTACTATATGACATAAGGCATGAATGAGAGATTGGTGTGTTGATGGACTTGTGTGTTGATTTAAGTGAAATATGAATAATTGGAGGGTGTGGAGGAGATTTGGTATGAGTTTAGGCTTCAAAAGAACCAATTTTTATGAATTTGGACCACAAAAGTCAATCCTAGTGCATGGGAGATCGAATCTAGGAAGTAAAGTTTAGGGGTAAATAATAGTAATGGCTCAAGATCTAGTACAAAACCCTCATAGTCAACCCTAGGGTAGGAAATAATATTTGGGGTGTACAACCTAGTTCATAATCGAGTACCAAGCTCCCCTAGTCGATCTTGAGGTGCTAGATCAGCAAAAATCGAGTTTAAAAGCCCAAAACAAAAAAAAAATCCTTCATATTTCCTATTTCTTCATTCTCTCATCCGATTTCTCTCAAATTTCACCCCACTTAAAACCTTCATACTCCAATGCTAGATCTTGCATTTGAAGTGATAAAAGTGAGAGATTTCGCTCTAAAAAGATTAGTTGGTGATTTTTACTTTCTCTCTCTAAATCTAAAACCCTAACTTTCAAGAATGAAATTTTGAAGCACTTGTTATTGTTTGAAGTAAATATGGAGCTAGGGAATGCTTCTAGAGGTAAGATTGAGCACTTGGACTGATTGATTTTCTATTTAAATGGTTACTAGCTCATATTCAATCTTGGTCTAGCTTTGGAGAAAAAATTACCCTTTTGAGTTTACTGAATGTTTGAGGTAAACAATAGCACAATCCCACTTTTAAGGTATGGATTAGCTCATTGTTGAAGGATTTGAGTTTATTTGTTAATATGCTAAAGATTTAGCTATTTTTAGAAAAGTTGGAAATAATTTGAAAGCCAAGGTTTGGCTATAAAATGAAAAGTTATGGCATAAATAATAATGCTCATGTATTGCTGATACTAGATGATTATGAGAATGAGAATGATGCTCAAGTACTAAGTTGCATGAATTAAAGCTAAGGCATAATTGAGTTGCAAGTACTAGTGTTGGCAAAAAACCCTTGAATTGTAAAGGTAAGTGGGAAACTTTTATGCATATGAGCATATGACTATGCTTTAATAATGATAATGCATAATGTATGCTATGTATGAATAATAAGCATGTCTAGAGATAGAATTCCTAGAGTAGAAAATATGTGGGAATGATGTTATACGCCTAGAATGATTATGCCTAGGCTAATGATGTTAATGTGAATATGAGTTCATGTAATGGGAATGATGACATTATGTTGAATATCTATATGGTCGACATGTCTAGAAACATTATGTTTAGATTAGTGAATGCTATGAGAATTATGTGAATTGCTTAGAAGGATTGTCCTAGAGTAAGTAATTACATGCCAATGATTATGTTCTTAAGATAAGAAATAAGGCATGATTAATGATTGAATATGTCATGATGACTAGTATGATGAATCATAATTATGTTCAGAAATATGTTCGTCCGTGGATGATTCCGAACGATGATATGATATGAGATATATATGTTCTGCTCGTAGATGATTTTGGACAATGATATGATGTGAGGTATGTATGTTCTGTCTGTGGATGATTTCAGACAATGTTATGATGTTGATTATGCATGTTCCGTCTATGGAGGAATTCCGGATGATGGATATTATGAGGTTGAGTGTGTCCATATCCCTACGACTATGCATGTTTCGTCGGCAGGGATGGTGGTTTTGTCCGGCCTGTGATTTCCATCTACTCTGCAATGATGACTTTGTCCATGCCTCAAAGACAGTGGTAAACAATGGCAATGGTTGAAATCCCACCTGTTGTGTATGATGCCACCTGTGGAGAATACTCCAAGTGATGCCATCTATTGGAATATTGACCCGGATGAGGATTGTGATGTAATGCATGTAGAGATTGCTCTAGACGATGACTTTGATATTCCACCAGTTGTTTTGGCACTAGGAATGATTTGTTTCTCCGCTGGTTGGCCACTGTGCATGATTTGTTGGTGTCCAAGGGAGGACCACTTTATGATACGATATGATGACTACATAGTGGCATGCCTTACATTTTGAAATGTGAAATATGTTATATGATGTCATGATATGATGATTAATGCAAAGGCTTGAGGTAAGAGCCATATGTAATTGAAATATGATTATGATGTGCTGCATGCTTAAGGAGCTATGATTTAATAGCGAGGTGAGCACTTTCAGGTATGTATGCTAAGCCATGTATGTAGACGACCACATGGTGGGTCGGTTCATATGGTAGATTACATTGATAAATGGTTATGTTGGCAATGAGATTTAATGAGTAAGCTGAGGATGATTATACCACCTTAGTACGGCTGCCATGATTATGATAGACCATGATTGACAAGTGATGTCTGACTTGCCCTCATTATGTACTTGTATGAGATATTTGATATGCATGCATGATTATAGGATATGTGTAGCAACTATCCTTACACATTTATAACTGTTTTACGCTCCCACTCACTAAGTGCTAGTGCGACTCACCCATTTCAGTTGTATTGTGCAGATAAATAGACAAAAAGGTCGGGAGACTTAATGTTGTCGATGTCAGAAACGCAATTTTGACAAGTGGTATGTTATTTGCTGACAATAAGTTTGCTACGTCACAGTCTAAGTCTTAGTTTATGTACACTTCCGTAATGTAAATAAAGTATGTCATAAAGGAAATATGATAGCACAACGTTGTCTTATGCTATGTAGTGGATGTTTAATGACTTAGTGAGCTAGCGAATGCATGGCTATATGTATGCTGCATTTAAGTCCTAAATGTTATTATGAGCCGACGGCTAATGTTGAATGCTAAAAGATTTAAGTTGTTATGAGATGATGTTGGCCATAAGGCCTTACGATTATGATATATATGTTTATCAGAACTTAACTACGAAGGCTTCCTCGAGTTTTGCAGGCTTGCTGATAACTTTATAATATAGAGTTATTTGAGCTTAATTTTGATAATAATTTGGCTTAGTTTTTGTAGTAATGCATAGAAATTAGTAAATTTTATTTAATTATTTCAAATTAGTTATTTTAGGTGAGTCAATTTAATCATGGTTAATTTTATGATTAATTTTGTGTTAATGTGGATAAGATAGGTTGTTATTGATTTATTTGTGCTTTTGTAGGAGTTTGAAAGAAGAATTTTAGTAAAAGAAGGAGAGCAATTTTGAGGTGTAGACTTTTAATACACATATTTTGGTATTTCGGCTATAAATTTCTCTACAGAGCTCCAAATGAAACTATTCTTGAACCATTGGAAAGCTAAGAGAAATATATACAACTTTCATGTTTACAACTTTACCAAGTTCGGCTTGTATGATGGTGAAAAATCTTGTCAAAGTTGACGCACTGTAGTAGTCCTAGAGCAATTACGATTTTTGTTAATTAATTGGGCAAGGCTGCGACTTACATAGTCTGATGAGGAAATCCCAGCTGAAATTGACTTCTTTCTTCACCAACTTGGCCTAACTTCAAAGCTTATAAAAATAATCTTTTAGAGAACTTAAAGGAGAGAACGAAGAAACACCAGATTAACAGTTAAGAGTAAACCCACAAACTCATTAAAGAAATTTGCAAGATTCAAGGAGATTTGGAGATCAACAATACAATTCTTGAATTTTTCTATATTTTCTTTTATTCTCTTATTTTCTTGGTTTTGCTTTTAATGTTTAAATTTTATTCAATGATAATGTGTGACTTGATGAAAAGCTAAATTTTTAATCTAAGATTATGATTGAACTCAATATATAGTCTGAATTATTTATCTTTCTTTTACTTATGTTTCATAGATTTAAGTTGTTTATTTTATTCTATTCTTAATGCTTCTAATTGCCTGATCACCAACTAGATTGAATTGGAAACCTAGGTTAAACCTTGACGAAGGAGATTTAGGTAGACCTTGAATAAAATAACGTATGATCAAATACAGTTAGTTGATTAGGTGATTTGATTTGCATATAGGGTGGACATACACCTATAAGCCATATGTAGCCAAAATTAAAGCACAAAATTAATGAATCTTTCTTCAATATAATTTGCATAGACATACGGTAAATTTGCTAATATATTAGTTTTAGTTTTTAGTTTATTAATTTAAATTTTCTCTTTTAATTTTAATTGTTTATATAAAATTAAGGTGTGTTAATTTTAGTAGTTAACAATAAGGATTAATTCAATTCTCTATGGGATCGACACTCTACTCATCTCTATATTATCTTTGCGATACATGCACTTGCGTGAGTAGAAAATTGAACAACACTTGCCTATTAGGCTTATGCATGCCAATCAAGGACCCCTGGATTTAGGTCATGACAATTGTTGATGGTTTAACAAGTGGGTTTTGAGCAGCGAGCCCAAGGTTAATTAGTGAGCTTGTCTCCCCTAGGCTATAAGGAAATAATGTAACACTATTAAGACCTAAGGAAATAATGCAAGAGATGAATTTCAAGTAGAGATTACAATGCATGTATGGAAAGGCTTGGCAAGCGAAAGAGTATACGGAGAGTCTTGTTTTTGGTCCCCTAAAGGAGTCATTCCAACTCCTACCCTCATATTTCCATATGTTGAAATGTGAAAGTCTTGATACAGTCACAACTGTTGCTACGGATGGGGAATAACGACTCAAATATTGTTTATAGGCATTTAGGGCATGTCTTCGAGGGTTCAAGGCTATAATGTGTCCTATAGTTGCTATCAATGCCACACATTTAAAAGGCAGATTCAAGGGTATTCTATCTGTTGCTATCTGCAAAAACGCGAATGAGTAGATATATCCAGTTGCATTTGGCATTGGCCACATGAAGGACCAAGAGTCATGGTCGTGGTTTTTTACCCAATTGCATCATGCGATTCGTTGTCTTGAAAATGCAATGTTCATTTTTCATAAGCATCTTGGCATTAATAATGCAACTAAGAAAGTGTACAACAATGAGCACCACAGTCTATGCAATTACCACTTGTCACATCCCATTTTCTAGAAGGATCGTGACCCATGCATGGATTCGGATTAGCATAACCTGCTAGGCCCAAGCAAGCCTTTTACCATAACCTCGTTAAAATTTTCCTCGTTACATGAGAAAGCATCTTATAACATCCATTTACACGAAACCATCATGCATGCATTCATAATACTCATTATACGATTAAGGAACTTCTTAACTTAATTATGTAAGCTCAAGCATTTGTATATATGTATATGTATATGAAAAAGTGCCACTATCATAGTGCACATTAACATATTCTATCAACAACACTCTCGGGTGTCCATGTAGGCTCTCGAGCCATCATCATAATCCCATACATAACATTATCAATATAAAATGTCCAACATTGGCAACATTAACATAAACATGTTCATAGTTTGTGACACAAACATAAAGTAAAAGACCAACTCATCAACAGAACGTGACCGACCTTTTAGGCATCAAGTGACTACTAGACACCAACCAAAGAATGAAGACCGACCACTGGCGTCCGTGACACTGGCTGCTATCAAACACTATCACTGATCTGCAACAAAATAAATGAGGAAAATAACGTGTGAGTTACAAAGACTCTATGAGTGGATATGGGAAGGAGACAAGCCAGGGGATAAGAGTATTTCGTAAACATGCACTTGTAATTTCATGTCTTTCATAAATAATTTAATCATAAAATATATAAAACAATTTATTTGAACACATATGAATAGTATTCGTATGAAAACATGTCAATATAGACCTTTGGGAATCTTTTACCTTTGAAATTCTCATCCAATTCAATCAAACAACCTATTTTGCACCAAAACTATTGATACATTCTTGAATGTATTGATACTTGCATACATCTATCGATACATTAGTAAAATGTATCGATATTGTAATACCCTGTACTTTGATATGGTGGCTAAAAAAGCTTATCGAATGCCAATTGAGGTTAATTATAATGTTTAAAAGTGATGAAAGGTGAAAGCAATAGGTTGGAGAAAAATAATGTCGCATGCGAAAAAATAATAATTAAATAATAATATTTTTTATTAAGGATGAATTAGCGAGTAAAAAAGTGATTTGGAAGTGAATCGGGGTATAACAAGGTGTTTTGGGTGCCAAGGAGACAAGTGAAAAATTTTGAAATAAAATAATATTAAAATATTAATATTTTATTCGATATCGAAATTTTCCATGAAAGAGGAATATATGGTCAATCTAAGTGGGGGAGAAGACGAACGAGGAAATTTCGGAGAAAAATGGTGTTAATGGGGCCTGTGTGTCTTTATTAAATAAAGATAGCACTGGTAAATAAATATTTTAAATATTAAAGGGACGCTGCATTGGAGTACAAACTTTATATTTCATTTGTACATGTGTAAAAGAAGATAATAGAAGGAAATTGGAATTTAGAAGAGGCTTGGGAGGACTAAATTAAAAGGATGGGAACCTAGGAGGGCAAAACGATAATTTTCCTATCAAGCTTGGTCAAAGCTTCCAAAGGAAGCTTTGACCCTTCATACTTATCCTTGGCTGATCCTCATCTCTTCAAGATGACGTTTTTTTTCTTCTCCATCTTCTTCCTACCACGCCATTTCCATACTTCCACCCCAATTTCACTTTACCTCATGCAATTGAAGAGAAAAATAGAGAAAATCAGCTAAGGAAATAAAGGAGAGAAATGTGGAAGGCTTGGGTAGTAAGTGATTCAAGAGAAATTGAAGAAATATCAAGTGGGTCTCAAGATTCAAGAAACATAAGGTAAGGATTTTTGTGTTTTAAGTTCATGGTTGGTTAAATCCTTCGAAAAATAATGTGTGAATCATTTTGTGGTAGCTATGGTGACCATGGGTGTGAGGAAATTACGAATTTTGTTGGGTGAAATTCAAGCTAAAACCAAGTGGTAAGCTTAATGCTACAATTTGAAGCTTACGATTGGTTTAATATTGTGGGAATGATTGTGCACATATGTAGTGTTATTATGATGTCATGGATATGGTTGGAAGGCAATTATATTAATTGGAAGTTTTGTGTGTAGATATGTGTTGTTAGGAAAGGTTTAAAAGGTTATGGATGTTGGTGTGCAGGAATGAATATTAATGCTATGCTTGGTGGCAACATGTAAATGAGGATATTGAAATGTGCATGTAGGAAGTGCACATGATGATATTGCCTTGTGCGTGTAGGGAGTGCACATGAGCTGAGTAACACGGCGGTGGTGTACATATATATATATATATATATATATGTATATATATGCTATACACAAGTTATGAAAATAAAAATGTGATTGTACTATATGCTATAGAATGCCTTTCTGCTGCAGTGAGAAACCCTCTGTTTTGCTTGTCTTGTTTGGATATTTGCTGTAGTTTCACTCTTTTCAACTCCATTGTGGATTATAAATCCTTCATCTTAAGGGATTAAATAATCAAGGGTTGAATTCAGGGGCTTTACAAGAAATTAAACTAAATTGCATTGTTTTTAAAATAAATGCACCGTGTTTTCAAAATCCTTCCATATCGTTTGCTTGTTCCCTTTCTATGTTCAGTCACTAAGTTTATACTCATTATTTTCAACTTCATGTTTTAGTTTTCAAGTTCAAAGGTAGTTGGATTCCTAGGCCAAGGTGCTTCCTCTTATCTGTTTTTGGTAGGTCGCCCTGACACTAAATGTTAGCACCCTTGCCCAGAGTCACTCCGCTGATGGTCAAGGTCTTTGTATATGCACATATATGCTTAATGTGAATTGTTAAGATACATTTGACAAACTATCTATGTATATTTTGATTTATGGCGCCAATGTGAGTATTTACTTGGGTTCTATGAATTGCCTTCGAAGAAATTGGCATTTGAACATTATTAAGTATAGATCTTAAAGAGATATGCATGATAGATGGACTAATGTGCAAGTTCATATAAAAAGGCTTGCTTGGGCCTAGTGGGTTGTACCTATTGGGCCCTTGCGCCGATCATAGCCCGAGAATTAGGCTGTGACAAAGATGGTATCAGAGCTCTAGGTTTAGTTGAATCCTAGGAATTCATGTGTTGTTAGTAGAGTTGTGGGAGTCTGTGTAGAGTCTTATCCTTGGATTGTGGGTGCGCAATGCAAGCTAAGGACGGGAGGCTGCATAGGCCCCTAATTCTTTAGAAAACCTATATATTCCTATGATGTATAAATGGCTAAGCAATTAATGCTTGGTTGCGTATAAGTTTGAAGGTGCGCCTATTGCATGCGCCATGTCTAGAAAAGATGGTAGTCCCGATGCCCCTCATAGTACTAGCGAAGGATCATTGGATTCCACTGCCAGGAGCCAATGGCACGCTAATTTAGGTAGTCTGAAAAATGGCCCATCCCAGATTCCTATTAACTGGATTCCACCGGAATTAGAAGAATGATTTCGTAATAAGGAAAGTTTTGAGAGTAGTGAAAGCCTTGAAAGTGAGGATAGCTCTGACATTCAAAAAGCCGTAAGTAATTTCCTTTTGCAAAGGTCTGAGGAAAGGTTTAAGGAAAAGTGAAAGAGGCAATTACAAAGGGAGATATTCATCCAAGAAAAGTATTCACTATCTCACACTTTCCTCTTGGATGTGGAATAGGTGCTGCTCTTGTGAGTAAGGAAGAATACATAAGAATACAGCAAGCTTGGATTAAGGATAAAATGGAGAAATCTCAAGAGGATCTTGAAGAGGACCCAGAAGAGGATCCATCGATGTACTCAGATCACGGCAACAATGATCCTAAAGACACTCAATATTTTCGTTGAATTTTGTGTTACTTTAAGTATGGGTAAATACGGTGTAAACTAAGTAGTAGTAGTTATCTGTACAAAGGACTTACGAGTTTGGCTTTTACTTTCGTGTGACTCGAATAGATTATGAAATAGCTATTTTAATGACTTGATGTGCATGGGAATCTTTTGGTATGACAGAGGTAGACAGGCAATATAATTGTTAAGGAAGGATATTCACCTTAGTGGAGTGGTTGGTCACCTTAGATAATTATGGAAGGTTGATGTAGAAAGTCACTAACGATTCAAGCAACTACAGGACCTGATGATAAAAATATTTTGTAGTACTATGAAATGGTTACTAATAAAAGTGATGGACTTTTGAGTGGTAACCCTAGATTGTTGACAAGGCATAAAATGCCATTTAAATGGATAACGTTTATTAGAAATTATCATTTATCATAGTATGTGGGTTTTTGGCATGATTCTGAATGCAAGGATAAATAAATAAAGTTCTAGTTTATGGGGCAAGTTGAATCAAAAAAGTCGATTTTTGAGTAAACACATTGAACTAAGGGACTATGCTATAATAAGCAGGTTCAATATGTTGTAACTACATAGAATATCGTGGCAAAGCGTGGTAAGGTAAGTAATCCATCGCAAAAATATGAGATTTGAAATCTCAATTGCAGTTACAATTCAGAAGGATGTGAGAGAAATCAATGAGGCTATAGGTGGCACTTTGCATGGTTAATGTGATTAAGTTAAAGATTGTAAAATTTAAGTATGGACGGAATTACAAAATGATGCCATGATGTTATAAGATGATAATTTGGTACAGATATAGACCAATGGAGGCAACTTATGGAACTTGGAAAAGGTGAATTCCTGATTTAATAAGGATTATGAGTATAAAGTGTGGAAAAAAAAAAAACAGATGAACTATTTTCTTGATCATTTGTACTGGAAGTCAATGAACTATCTGAGTTACGAGACAAGAAAGACAATTAATTATGAATAGTATAAATTATGGGATGCCATAAATAATGAATAATTATGTGTGTGGTGATATATATATATATATATATATATATTGTGAATTTGTTAGACCATATAGAAAAAATGTCCTAAGGTGGGACTTAGTGATTTATGATAAGTGTTAAAAGATAATATGAGTTGAAAGTATTAACTTGGCTTAGTGCATACGACAAGTAAAGAGAAGATACACATGTTTATGCAAATTGTGGTAAGAGCTTAAAGGAAAGCCCTACGGTTGATAAGGATTGAAGTAGTAACTTTAAAGGTAGGAGAACTTCCTTGTGGAAGAAGTTTTCGGTAGTTGCACAGCCGCAACACTAACTATCCCAGGCCACGACGCTAGGAACATTTAGTGTATTGAACGTATGAGTAAAGGGTTGTAACCCGATCCCTGAAAACTCTTATATGTGAACAGTGATGAAGCATGACTCTCTGCCTAGGGATTTATAGAGGAAAGAGCTACCCAAAGAGGTGGAGCTGCCCTATGAGTGCTCTGATAGGTACCTTTTTGTTATCATCGACGAAGGAGGAAAGGGCTACCCAAAGAGGTGGAGCTGCCCCTAGTAACAAAGCTGGTATCAGAGACCTTGATATTGAGCATTGTTATGCAGAGATTTAAATAAATTGGAGAATGATACATAAAATTGAAAAATTACTTTATTGCCATATATATAGTGGCATGTAAGTGAAAGGGGAGATGGAAAGTCTTTGAGATAAGCTACGAAGTAGAGAATCGAGAGGAATATTAAGTTGATTAAAGATGGATAATAGTACTTTCAAATATTTTACCTGTATGATGAGGTAATGTGGTATTCAGAATTGTCAAGGAGCCTAATGGCTAAACCATGGGTTACGTGGTCACATGATGTGAGTTTGAAAAAAACAAATTGGATTTTAGTAGTGATAATGAGAGATACTTAAGTAAAATCCTATTTCAAGTTATGTAATTACCAACATCGACTGTGGAGATGCAAAAAGGAAAATAATGGCAAATTGGTGTAAAGGAATAATACAAGATGATTGAAGGTAATCCCAATAATGAAGCTGGTTAATGGGAATTCCCTAATATGGAAATTGGAATTCAAAAAAAAATGCAAGATGTGCACACGACTCCCATATATCTAAATTTTAAGTGACTAACTAATATCGAGATGAATAAGGATATATATGATGGAAGTATAGAAGGTAAATGAGAAACAAAGATGACTTTTAGGAATTGTGATATTGCATAAGAGGCAAAGATGAATAAAAGGAAACCTTTGAAGGATCAATAAGAACGTAAAGCATATGTAGATACCGGATTGTAATTGGATGAAATGATATTTAATGATTAAAATGTGGTTAATGACACTATGATACAAGGATGCATAATATGATGAAACTTATGTATATGATTGGAACTGACAAGAGAAAAGCTTAAGTTTGTAAGCAAGTAAAGTTATGCATCAGCATAATATGAGTGCATATGGACGGAATGAGGGATAAAGTATGATAGAATGTAAGCTGAATGATAACTTAAATGTCCAAAGAGTAATCTGGGAATTGATTATATTTGGATGTTCGTGGACTAACTATGATCTATGGATATGAAGTGGGAGGATAAATTAGACATGTCAAAATTGAAGAAAGTAATAAGGGGATAATACGATTAAGATTGAGGAGCAAATGAAGTCTTATTTCATGGTTATGCTAAGCTTTCTACGTGGAAATAGAGCCACGGATGGAGAATAAACGGTGATAGCATTATAATGTGAGTATTTGGAGGAATTGAGTAAAACATATAAAAATATATAATTTTGTTAAGGATGGTCAAAAAGTTCTTAGTTATAATGATAATGACATATTTTAAGACATGAAAGACTAGAATTAATGAACAGAATTTGATGATGAATGGATAAAGATAAAGATTTACAAGTGAGTTACCTTCCATATGATTTAGATTGTAATGAATTAAGGATAATGTAGAAGCATGTATCTTGGAATGCATAATGTAACGAAAAAACTAAGAAAATTTAAAGCACCTAGAACCAAAGTAAACATGAAGTATTTGAGAATAATTGAAGGCATTAACCTCCCCCAACGTTCAGAGTACGTATGGGAATGAATATGGCATGTCTATAATGTTGTAAGCTATATAATAGTGTATGGGGATAAGATGAATGAATGAATGTCGAGAAGTTCGACAAGAAATGAAGTAATAAGATGGTGATTAGGTATATATAAGAAGTATAATATGTGATCAAATTAGGTATGATTGAGATGGAGTTATGGTTCAAATTTAATGATAGTGATAAAGGCATACTCGGTGTCTCAATATAAGAGATAATAATTGTGAAGGGTACTGCTGATCTGATTCTAAAGGATGATAATAGACATAAGTGAAGTATTCTAGTCAAACTGGAGATGAACGAGGTGACTAAACCAAAATTCCCTATAAAGGGAGGAATGGAATAAGATCATGGAGTGAGATTGATAATCCAACACCGAAGTGAATTCACGGACGAATTCTATTTAAGTGGGGGAGACTGTAATACCCCATACTTTGATATGGTGGCTAATAAAGCTTATCGGATGCCAATTGTGGTTGATTAGAATGTTTAAACGTGATGAAAGGTGAAAGGAATAGGTTGAAGAAAAAAAATATGCCGCACATGAAAAAAATAATAATTAAATAATAATATTTTTTTATTGAGGATGAATTAGCGAGAAAAAAAGTGATTCGGAAGTGAATCGGGGTATAAAAAGGTGTTTTGGGTGCCAAGGAGACAAGTGAAAAATTTTGGAATAAAATAATATTAAAATATTAATATTTTATTCGATGTCAAAATTTCCATGAAGGAGAAATATATGGTCAAACTAAGTGGGAGAGAAGACGAACGAGGAAATTTCAGAGAAAAATTACGTTAATGGGGCTCGCGTGTCTTTATTAAATAAAGATAGCGCTAGTAAATAAATATTTTAAATATTACGGGGACACTGCGTTGGAGTACAAACTTTATATTTCGTTTGTACATATGTAAAAGAAGATAATAGAAGGAAATTAGAATTTAAAAGAGGGTTGGGAGGACTAAATTGAAAGGATGGGAACCTAGGAGGGCAAAACGATAATTTTCCTATCAAGCTTGGAAGCTTTGACCCTTCATCCTTATCCTTGGCTGATCCTCATCTCTTCAAGATGACATTTTTTTTCTTCTCCATCTTCTTCCTCCCACGCCATTTCCATACTTCCACCCCATTTTCACTTTGCCCCATGCAATTGAAGAGAAAAATAGAGAAAATCGGCTAAGAAAAGAAAGGAGAGAAAATTGGAAGGCTTGGGTAGTAAGTGATTCAAGTGAAATTGAAGAAATATCAAGTGGGTCTCAAGATTCAAGAAACATAAGGTAAGGATTTTTGTGTTTTAAGTTCATGGTTGGTTAAATCGTTGGAAAAAATAATCTGTGAATCATTTTGTGGCAGCTATGGTGACCATGGGTGTGAGGAAATTATGAAATTTGTTGGGTGAAATTCAAGCTAAAACCAAGTGGTAAGCTTAATTGTAATACCCAGTACTCTCGTATTGTGAAACCTCAACCTTCATAGACCCGTAACTAGAAGTAGACGTGATAACACGAACCAAGGGTAATTTTGTCATTTCTCATGGTGAGCTCATAAAAGTAGTTTTCTAATATTATTAAGGTCTAAGTAGGCCTAAGGAATACATGAATGATGATAAAATAAATGAAGAAGATAGAAACACTGATAATTTCCAAAGTAAGGGTAAAATGGTCATTTTGCATCTTGGGTCTAAATTTTTACATTTTCGTGAACTCAAGTATTTTTAGACTATTATGGACTTGTTTCAATGTTAAAAGAGTAAAAAGGTTGCACAAAGGATGGGAGGAAGACAAAGCCACCATGTTAAAGGCATTTGGTAAATCCAGTGAAAATGTGGATTAACTTGAAGCATAAATATCTACACTCCAGCAACTTCCAGCAACTTCTCCTTCTTCATCCCAACCCTCCTCTTCATTTCACGTTTTCTTCAATCTCCATGGGAGGAAACCTTGAATCCTCCATAAATCTCTCATAGAAAGTTCAAGTTTCATTCTTTTGCCCACTACTTCGTAAGGTTTTTCATGCTCTTCCACTTTTACACATCAACAGCTTTCAAAAGTCTTTTTTTAGTACATTCACTCACTAGCTAGACATGTAGAGAGAGAGAGAGTGAGTGAGTGATTTCCCTTATTAGCTTGAAGAATTTTGAAAGAGAATTCAACTACAAAGACCATCAAGGTGAGTAATGAAGTAGAGTTAATTTTTAAGTGTTGAGAATGTTTAGTGATTAGATTTGTGAGTGTTTTATTGTTAACGTTGTTTATTCAATTTTAGTGTGACTAGAATAGTGCAAATAATAGCCATTTAATAGTTGTTGGAAGCTAGTTAAGGATGACTAGTAGAACTTAATTTAAGAAATAGCTTTCAAATTGGTATTAAAGCCAAGTTGGGTTGATGGCAATGTTGTTGCGTGTGATAGGTTCTAATGAAAACCCCACACCTCTATTCAGAACATTAGTCGAATTTAGAGCCCACTGAAACATCAACAAAGACTGGTGAGTGAACTTGCATTAAAATGTTTTAGGTTTTGGGCATATGTGTTTGATTAAATCCATTGAACTATTTTAACCGTTTTTCTCTAAAATATGCATGGGAACAAGCTTTTAATGAAACGTTTTGCATTGTGGAATGCGATTGTGATGAAGTCATGTGCCCTGTGTTATGTTGATATAAAGGTATATTTAAATATATATGATATGTATTGATAGTAACATTGTTTGTAATTATAATCGAGCTTGTGCACGATGTGTGGGAGCACATGTCGGTGATGATGGGTATGGGAGTATGGATGATGATAATGCCTGTGAACGATGTGGGGGATGCACACGGTGGTATTAGCTGTGCACGATGTGGGGGGATGCACACTATAACTCCAACTATGTGCGCAATGTGGGGGTTATATATATGTTTATGCAATAAAAAGTTCATGAATATGGTATATGGTTGTAATGCATGTGAAATCTTGCATGTTGAACCTTGGAAATTCCTAAGTATTTTCAAGTTGATTTTGTCCTTTACAGCAAAATGGCCTTTTTCATGATACAATGAAAACTTGTTCTTGGTATCCTGTTTCTCGCTGTAGCGAGAAACTCTCAGGTTTGGAGGGTTCCCACGAGCCTGGTTCTCACTGAAGCCTCTATTTGCAGCAAGATTTATTCTCGTTGTAGCAAGAAACTTTCTGTCTTACATGTTATCTTGTTCGGTTGTTGCCCTATTTTCCACTTCTTTGGCTCCATAATTGATCATGGACTTTCAACATCAAGGAATTAATTGATTAAGTTTGAAATGAGGGGGTTTGGTGAGAAACCCTCGGGTAGTTGATAATTTGAGCCAAATTTCGGCTAATTGGTGAGTGAACTTGCATTAAAATGTTTTGGGATAAATGCATATGTTTTTAATTAAGCCACCTAAAATGTTTTATCGGACTTTTCTTTAAAACATGCATGGGAACAAGCCCTTGATGAAATGTTTTTATGTGGTAAAATATGTGATATAATGAAACCATGTGTTCCCATATTATGTGGATATGTATGTTATATTTTGGGTGATAATGTTGTATAATAGCTATAACCGTGCACGTGCGGTGTGGGAGTACATGTGACGGTGCTGGTGGTGTGCAGTGTGGGAGTGCACATGTCGGTAATGATGTGGGCGGGTGTGCGTCTGATGATATTGAAATATGCGTGTAGGGAGTGCACATGATGATATTGAAATGTGCATGTAGGGAGTGCACATGATGATATTGCCTTGTGTGTGTACGGAGTGCACATGAGCTGAGTAAGGTGGCTGTGGTGTACATGAATATATATGTATATATATGTTATACTCAAGTTATGAAAATAAAAATGTGATTGTACTACATGTTATAGAATGCCTTTCTGCTAAGTGAGAAACCCTCTGTTTTGCTTGTCTTGTTTGGATATTTGTTGTAGTTTTCATTCTTTTCAACTCCATTGTGGATTATAAATCCTTCACCTTAAGGGATTAAATAATCAAGGGTTGAATTCAGGGGCCTTACAAGAAATTAAACTAAATTACATTGTTTTTAAAATAAATGCATCGTGTTTTCAAAATCCTTCCGTATCGTTCGCTTGTTCCCTTCCTATGTTCACTCACTGAGTTTATACTCATTATTTTCAACTTCATGTTTTAGTTTCAGGTTCGAAGGTAGTTGGATTCCTAGGCTGAGGTGTTTTCTCTTATCTATTTTCGGTAGGTCGCCCTGACACTAAATGTTAGCACCCACTCCCAGAGTCACTCCGCTGACGGTGAAGGTCTTTGTATATGCACATATATGCTTAATGTGAATTGTTAAGATACATTTGACAAACTATCTATATATATTTTGATTTATGGTGCCAATGTGAGTATTTACTTGGGTTCTATGAATTGCCTTCAAAGAAATTGGCATTTGAACACTATTAAGTATAGATCTTAAAGAGATATGCATGATAGATGGACAAATGTATAAGTTCATGAAGAAAGGCTTGCTTGGGCCAAATGGGTTGTACCTATTGGGCCCTTACACTGTTCATAGCCTGAGAATTGGGCTGTGACAGATACATTTCACATAGAAAACCTTTTAAAGCATTGTGTTTAGAATGTATCAATACTTTCAGCCCAGAACCCAAATTTTTGGGCAAAATCCTCCATTTTTACCATTCCTTAAGTTTCCCTACCTCTTGGGACTTTCTCTGAGGCTTAGTCTTCTTCACTGAGCACATTTTCATGTTATCGTAGAATACAAATCATGAACAATGCTCAAACAACATTATTATGCGACATGCTATAAACATAATAAGTATGATCATTCTATTAACAGTAAACTCATACTTTGTGATGATATGTCCTCCATTAGCCTTAGGCAGCCAATGTACAGTCCTATTGCACCTTGGACGTTTATGATGCATCATAAGAGTGAACTCATCACTTGCACCCCATGAGATTGTAATCAATCACTCATAGAGTTTTCATACTCGTAGCATTAGGTATGTGGAATGTCCTTCACATACAAGCTTACTCATTTCATAAGGTATACAGAAAATACATCATATAAATAATCTCACGGCATTCATCATGCTTTCTCAATCATATCATGTAATATATGGCATATACATCATATACATAATCTCATGGAATTTATCATGCATACTTAATCACCTTATATGGTATATGAAATTTACATCATGTACTTAATCTTATAGTATACATCATGCATACTTAATCATCTCATATGGTATATGGAATTTACATCATAAACACAATCTTATGGCATTCATCATACCAAACATGCACACTATATTATCTATAAATAAATATACAATATCTCATACCCACACTAGTCTGAAGACTGGAGTAATCGAGTGTACTTCAAACATAAGGTACTTGTCCCCTTTTGTTGAAACCTAATAAACAGTAGAATATTTACATATATAGTAGTTTCGTAAACAATTTGAAAACCATTGTATCAATCATATCACAATCACTAAGAATTTAATTTTCTTAGAAAATCATTTTCATTCTTGAAACTCAAATCCTTTGATAAACCATTTTAGAGATATCATTTCAACATACATAAATAATCTTTTCCATAGAAATTATGTTTGCTTTACATATCAAAATAATTTAAAAGTGATGTATCCACTCACCTAGTTGGAGATTTGATTCCTAGCTCCAATCACAACTTTGTTTCGGTGAAATCCATGGAGTTTACAAGTATTCCTATCATACAACAATCATTACAATCATTTCCTAGAATAAAAATCTCATAATAATCATTCTAGGTACTTTCAAAACTACTTGCTTTTAGCTAAACTAATTTTCTAACTAAAACCCATAAATCTTCCATCCTTACCTTAGGTGAGCTTAAGGAAATCCCAAAGCCTTTAAAATTTAATCACCAACAAAAAATCTGGGCAACAAAATCATATTTTCAAAAACTATAAATCAAGATTTAAAGTTTCCAAAGCTTAAAAATATCACTTTTTTCATAACGACTCAAAACCACACCATTTAATCATCAAAAATAAAGATTTGAGTTAAAAATGAGTTAGAAGAGCTTAACAATAGGTGTTTTACCTTGCAAATGTGGCTAAGGGTTGCCAACCCTCGAAAAATGTGATATATTTATAAGCTAGGGTGTGAAAATATGTTTTTACCCTTTTTATTTTTCTAAAATCAATGAAAGGTATCGATACATTTGCCCATGTATCGATACATTTGGTTCTATAGAAAATGTATCGATACATTATGAGCATGTATCGATACATGTTCATCAAAAACACTTTCTAGACTAAATGTATCGATACATCATGAACATCTATCGATAAATTTGAGACAGAATACAGTTTCTGAGGCAGATTGCTTATAAAAACCTACACAACTTATTTGCATTAAATATCATTTAAGTAAATGTCCTCTTTACTTTTTACTCTCCAAATGGGGGGTTGTTTGCTTATTTATATTAAATATGTTAAGTAAATGGAGAGTAAAAAGTAAAGAGGGCATTTACTTAAATGATATCTAATGTAACAAGCAAACTTCCCCACATTTGGATTCAATAAAAATATCAAAAAAATCAAATTCCAAAAGAACAAAATCTAAATTTTGGTTTCAAGAACAAAATTGAAAAAGTTCAACTAAAATTAATTTGCAGCTATCTATTACCATAGCAAACGTACTCCAAAAATTATGGAAAAATCATTTTTAATCATATAAAAATCAAGGGAATCATTATCACCAATTATTATTTCTAAAAGATAGTTTTATAAAAATCACATATTTTGACCCTTTCTAAACTTAGAAAATTTTCTACTTCAAAATTGACAAACAACCAAAAGTGTCAATGAATTCTTTTGAAGGTTAAAAACTAAGTTTAATGTTCAAAATATGTAATCTATATGCTCACCTAAGGATTTCCTAACTTATCTTCTTACTCAAGGTGTGATTTCACACCACTTGGGAAAAAACATTAAAAATAGGTTTAAGCGCGAAGACGTTACTGTGATTTTCACCCTTGCAGCCAACTGCTATAGGCTCCTCGATTTCAACAGACATATGAATCAGCTAAGACAACTTTGCAAACTTGCTTACGACTATCTTATGATATTACGCCCTGACAGATGGATAAGTGCACGGTCGCTAGTAAGGTGCTACAAACTCATGACATTGCGGAGTGTATTAACTCATGTTTGAGGAAGGCAATAAAAATGCTAATAACCATCTTGACCAAGTGCATCAGAGGCATGTTCCAACATTGGTTCCATGACTGGCATAAAAAGGCCTGAATTGACCATGCTCTTCAACCCTTGGGTTACCGATCTGTTAAACACATGGTTCAATGAAGCATGTCCCTTTTCTACACAAGCAATCAATTAAGTGGAGTTCCAAGTTATAGTCAAGACTAAGGACAGAGTCGTCAACCTGTCCACCAAGACGCATTCATACATTGAGTTCCAGACCAATCTACTACCTTGCACGCATGCCATGGCAACAATAAGGTACAAATATACATGTTTACTTATTTGCTTTGTAATGAATTGAAATTTTAAATAGTTCCCCAATTGTGGTTTCATTGTCTTTGCAGTAAGTGAAAACGTGCAACCATTGAATTCTGCTCAGACTATTACAAAACTCGATCTTGGGTGAAGGGTTATGCTGCTCCCATTCGCCCGGTTGGACATCTTAGTGAGTGGGAAATCACCCCTAATGTTCAACAAATTATCGTTTTGCCACCAACTTGGAGAGTTCAACTAGAAGCCATAGAAGGAAAATGACTCTATCAGCTAGGGAAAATAGTCAACGACATAGATACTCACAATGCATGAGCTACAATCATAATAGACAAAATTGCCCAATGCCATGTATAGCTCCATTGACAAATCTAGCACCATCTTCCACTTAGCCAGTGGCTCAAAGACGACAACAACTGAAAGCATGTTTAATTTACTAACTGTGAGACCCTGTCAAGCTCGATTAAAAGACGGTATTGTATCGAGTGGTACAACTAAGTTAAATCGAGCCTTGAACTAGTTCAAATAGAAATTCTAAGAGGAATTTGAAAATTTTAAAACCAACAGAGTGGCTTAGAATAGTGATTTGGAGTTCAAGGTCCAGTTTGGAGTCCATCAGAAAATTGACCAATTAGGGACAAAACGGTCATTTTACCATTTGATGATTAAATGGAGATTTTTAGCCAAGATTTGATCACATTTGACCAAGAATAATTATATGAAATATAATTATGATTATTGGAGTATAAAATGATGTTTAGTAGTGAAAAATTGTGATTCCCGGTATTTATGGAGTAGAAGGGCAAAATGGTAATTTTGCCACTAGTGGACTAAACGAAAATTTTTTTAAACAATTTTTGCCCCATTTGGTTAATATTGATCAATATTAGTGTTATTTTAGGTTGAAAAGTAGAAATAATGAGATTCCGGTACATTTCGGAGTATAAGGGCAAAATAGTAATTTTTTTACCCCAGGGGCAAATCGGTAAATTTTTCACCCCAGCACTTGTCAAGACCAAGGGATTTTAATTGTGGTAGGATTGGATAAATACCAGAATATTTGTGGTGGAAAATTAAGAAGAAAAAGTCAAAAAGTTAAAAAATTGGGCCAATAAGCATGTGACACATGGCATGCTTGATTATTTTATTATTTTCTATAGAAATCAGCCCATTAAATCCCCAATTCCCTCAGCATATTCGGCCTAGGCATCCAGCAACAAGAAAAAAGGAAGAACAAAAGGAAAAACAAGAAAACCTAGGTGGAAATTCAAAGAAAAAGTGAAGAAATCAAGGAAACAAGCTAGGTAAGTTAAAATTTCTTTAATTCTCCTTGATACCTAGCTTACCCATGCTTTTGTTCTTGATTTCCATGGTTGAATATTGAGTTATCATGATGAATTCAATTCTGAAAAATGGGTATGGAAGAGGAATTGTTGTTGGAATAATTTGATTTTAGACTATGTTAGTGTTTAGAGATAGTTAAGCATTGTTATGAACAAAAACACTAAAGAAATATTCAATTTCTCTAGGGTTCCTTGTTGGCTGAACCATGAGGGCTGAATATCAATGGGGGATTGTTTTTATTTCAAGGAAAATGGCATGGAAAATGATGAAGTAAGGTGAAACGGTTATGTAGAAAAAGATTCGATGCTAGTACACCAAATGACCAAATTTTTTCTATAAGGAATTGTGAGGGTTCTAATGCTGAATTTGGCTTTATTTAAATGTATGTGGTAAATTAAGGTATTAGAGGAGAAATGAATTAATTTGGAGGTGATTTGGACACAATCGCCGATTAATCGGGTGATCGGTCGAATTTAATCGATACCGTGATTAAGCGGTAATCGGACATATTTTTGCATTTACATATCAAGCATTAGTAGTTTAAATTAATTTATATCAATTTAGGGACAATATAGTAAATTCCTCGACTTTGTTATTTGTCAAGGTGGTGAGACGTCCGGAAAAGGCAAAGGAATTACGCCTGAGGACTATTAGTCAGAGTTCACCCAGAATCTGAATTTTCGACACCTGTGAGTGGACTGCCTATCAAAATTATTTTGGGAATATGACTGTTTTGAACAAAGTGTTTGAATGATTTTATGAAATTTTTCATGAAAATGAATGCCTTGGGAACAAGCTTTTGAGAAAAGGTTTATGTTATTAAATGTGGTTATTATGGATTTCTATGTGGTTGCATTATGTTGATATACATATATGCTTGAATATAATGTTGTGTAATTATGTTGACTCGGCTATGTGCGAGTAGGGAGTGTGCATAAGCCGAGGATGACCCGGTTATGTGCGAGTAGGGAGTGCGCATAATCCGGTGATGACCCAGCCATGTGCGAGTAGGGAGTGCGCATGAGCTGGTGATGATGATGATGATGAGCTGGTGATGATGATGATGGGTTGATGAGATGATGATGATGGGTATATACGTATATATATATATACATATGTAAATGTGTGTGATATAGCAAATTGATGGACAATGATTTATGGTTGTAATGTACGTAAAATTTGACACATTATACTTTGAGAATTTTCATGAATGTTAGGTTGATTTTATTAGTTTAGCAGGATGGCTTTTGTTGAGTGAGGAAAAATGTTTCTCTTGTTGCTTTGTTTTCACTGCATCGAAATTCATGCTCGCTGTAGCGAAAAAAAACTCTGGGGTTTGGAGGGGTTTTAAATAGGAATGAACTAAATTGCATTGTTTGAAACAAGTGCATCATGATTTTAAATTTTTCCTAATTGTTGCTTGTTCCCTTCCTTGTTCACTCACTGGGTTTATACTCACCATTTTCAAATTCATGTTTTCAGATCACGAGGTAGCCGATAATTAGGACGAGGTGTCCTTGTAGGTCTGTGTACATCTTCTGGTAGGTGTCTCGGCATTCGGTAGCTGTATATCCATCCAAGTCACTCCGCTGGAGGTCGAGTATTATTTTGTTATGTATAGATGAACTTAAATGTAAATTTTAAAAGAGTAATGCCAGTACGAGTTGGCAATGTATATTACTATTTTGACTCAAAGTCATGAAATAGGACTTAGTGATAATAAATAGAATCATAAGTAAAATAAATAATAGGCTTGCTTGGGTTTAGTGGATTACGTCCATTGGACCCATGCGCCGGTCATGACCCGGAATTTGGGTCGTGACAGTATTGGTATCAGAGCTCTAGGTTTGTCTAGGTCCTAGGGCTTTCATTTGTTGGTCCAGCGGAGTGTCGGGTTTTTATATGGGAACTTCGGTTGTGAAGTGTGAACCGCGGCACATTTTACGACCAAGGGACCGCATAGATTCCCAATCTTAGAAACCACCTTTTCTCTTTAACTATGGTTAATGACAGGTGTTTGCTCTTGTCTAGGTAAGAATGCCGCCTAAGACACGGGCCATCTTAAGACAAGTGGGGGAGCAAGATGCCCCTACTAGGATGACTAATCGGCCACGTGCACCCACCCGTAGGGGGCGAGGTAAACGTGGCAAGGTCGCTAGGCCGGTGAGAGCGAGTACGCCTGTGAATAGGAGAGATGAGGGACAGCCCTTAGGTGATACTGTTAGGCCACCAGCGAGAGGCATTACTGTTGAGGACTTGGCGACGGGTCTGTAGGGAGTCAATCGGGTTGTAAAAATCATGGCAGCCCGTATGGAGGATATACAGGAGATAGTAGAGAGGAACAATTAGTGGTGTCTACTCCTTTAAAGGAGATATTTGTGGCCGAGTGGGAATATGAGTCTTGTGTAGTGCGAGTCAAGGACAAAGACACTTCGGTGAATCTAGTGGTGCTAGACACCTTAGACTTTGATGTAATCTTGGGGATGAATTGGTTATCACCCTGTCATGCTAGTGTGGACTGCTATCATAAATTGGTTAGATTTGATTTCCCCGGTGAACCATCATTTAGTATTCAGGGGGATAGGAGTAATGCTCCAACCAATTTGATATCGGTCATATCTGCCAGAAGATTATTACGACAGGGTTGTATAGGTTACTTGGCTGTTGTAAAGGATAGTCAGGCAAAGATTGGAGATGTAACTCAAGTGTCGGTGGTGAAGGAGTTCGTGGATGTATTTCCTGAGGAGCTACCAGGTTTGCCTCCTGAACGGGAGGTTGAGTTTTGCATAGATTTGATTCCCGACACTAGACCTATATCCATACCCCCATATAGAATGGCACTTGCGGAGCTTAAAGAGCTTAAGGATCAGTTGGAGGATTTGTTGGATAAAGGTTTCATACGACCTAGTGTATCCCCATGGGGAGCACCAGTGTTATTTGTTAAGAAGAAAGATGGGTCACTTAGGCTGTGCATTGATTATCGACAGCTTAATAAAGTGACGGTGAAGAATAAATATCCTCTCCCAAGGATAGATGATTTATTTGATCAACTACAAGGAGCACAATGTTTTCTAAGATAGATCTGCGATCTGGGTACCATCAGTTGAGAATCCGGAACGAAGATATACCCAAGACCGCATTTCGAACAAGATATGGGCACTATGAGTTCTTAGTGATGTCATTTGGGCTCACGAATGCTCCTGCAGCCTTTATGGATTTGATGAACCGAGTGTTCAAACCTTATTTGGATAAGTTTGTAGTGGTGTTTATTGATGATATTTTGATATATTCAAAGAGTCGAAAGGAGCATGAGCAGCATCTTAAGATAGTGCTCCAAATTTTGAGAAAACATCGATTGTATGCTAAGTTCTCCAAGTGTGAGTTTTGGCTCGAAAGTGTTGCATTCTTGGGGCATGTGGTATCTAAGGATGGGATACAAGTTGATTCAAAGAAAATTGAAGCAGTGAAAAAAATGGCCAAGGCCAACATCAGTTACGGAGATTAGAAGCTTTGTGGGTTTAGCTGGCTATTATTGTCGCTTTGTGAAGGACTTCTCCAAAATAGTTGCCCCTTTGACTAAGCTGACACGTAAAGATACAAAATTTGAGTGGTCTGATGCTTGTGAGAATAGTTTTGAGAAGCTTAAGTCATGTCTCACCACAGCTCTAGTGTTAAGCCTGCCGCAAGGCACAGGGGGTTACACGGTGTTTTGTGATGCATCGGGGGTTGGTTTAGGATGTGTATTGATGCAACATGGGAAGGTGATTGCGTATGCATCTAGGCAACTTAAAAGGCATGAGCAGAATTACCCCATACACGATTTGGAAATGGCAGCAATCGTGTTTGCCTTAAAGATTTGGAGACATTACTTGTATGGTGAGACTTGCGAGATATACACGGACCACAAAAGTCTGAGGTATATATTTCAGCAGAGGGATCTTAACTTACGGCAACGTAGATGGATGGAGTTGCTAAAGGATTATGATTGTACTATTCTTTATCATCCCGGTAAGGCCAATGTAGTGGCAGATGCCTTGAGTCGAAAATCAATGGGAAGCTTGGCACATATTTCCATTGGTAGGAGATCTTTGGTTAGAGAGATCCATAGCTTGGGAGACATAGGTGTGCGTTTGGAAGTTGCGGAGACAAATGCTTTGCTAGCACACTTTAGAGTGAGGCCTATTTTAATGGACAAGATTAAAGAAGCACAAAGTAAAGATGAGTTTGTGATTAAGGCCTTAGAGGATCCTCAAGGTAGGAAAGGAAAAATGTTTACTAAAGGCACAGATGGAGTGTTGAGGTATGGAACCAGACTTTATGTGCCTGATGGTGACGGGTTGAGGAGAGAAATATTGGAGGAAGCTCACATGGCAGCTTATATGGTACATCCAGGGGCTACAAAGATGTATCAAGATTTGAAAGAGGTGTATTGGTGGGAAGGACTTAAGAGAGATGTAGCTGAGTTTGTCTCCAAGTGCCTGGTTTGTCAGCAGGTTAAGGCCGAGCATCAAAAGCCTGCAAGGCTACTACAGCCATTACCAGTACCCGAGTGGAAGTGGGAACATATTGCTATGGACTTTGTAACGGGTTTGCCTCGAACCAGTGGGGGATATGATTCAATTTGGATAGTAGTGGACCGGTTAACAAAGTCAGCTCATTTTCTTCCGGTTAAGACTACTTATGGGGCTGCCCAATATGCTCGAGTTTATGTGGATGAGATAGTGCGACTACATGGTATTCCCATTTCTATAGTATCGGACAGAGGAGCTCAGTTTACTAGTAGGTTTTGGGGAAAGTTGCAAGAAGCATTGGGCACTAAGTTGGATTTCAGCACAGCTTTCCACCCTCAGACTGATGGACAGTCTGAACGGACCATATAAACGTTGGAGGATATGTTGAGGGCTTGTGTGATAGACCTTGGTGTCAGGTGGGAACAATATCTACCCTTAGTGGAATTTGCCTACAACAACAGTTTCCAAACTAGCATCCAAATGGCACCATTTGAGGCCTTATATGGACGAAGATGTAGGTCACCCATTGGATGGCTAGGGGTGGGAGAAAGGAAACTTTGGGGGCCTGAATTGGTGCAGGATGCAACTGAGAAAATACACATGATCCGTCAGAAGATGTTAACAGCACAAAGTAGACAGAAATCATATGCTGATAACCGACGGAGAGACTTGGAGTTCCAAGTAGGAGATCATGTATTTTTTAAAGTTTCGCCAACTAAAGGGGTAATGAGGTTTGGCAAGAAAGGGAAGTTAAGTCCTCGGTATATAGGGCCATTCGAGATCTTAGAAAAGGTTGGAGCGGTGGCTTATCGTTTGGCATTACCGCCAGACCTTTCTAATATTCATCCCGTGTTTCATGTGTCCATGCTTAGGAAGTACAACCCAGATCCATCACATGTAATATGGTATGAAACTATTCAGTTGCAAAATGATCTAACCTATGAGGAACAACCGGTAGCTATCCTTGATAGGCAAGTTAAAAAGCTCCGTTCAAAGGATGTAGCCTCAGTGAAAGTGTTGTGGCGGAATCACACTAGCGAGGAGGTAACGTGGGAAGCTGAGGATGAGATGCGGACAAAGCATCCACACCTTTTCGATATGTAAAGGTAAGCCACTCTACATTGAATTTAAATTCGGGGACCGAATTTTTATTAGTGGGGGAGAATGTGAGACCCTGTCAAGCTCGATTAAAAGACGGTATTGTATCGAGTGGTACAACTAAGTTAAATCGAGCCTTGAACTAGTTCAAATAGAAATTCTAAGAGGAATTTGAAAATTTTAAAACCAACAGAGTGGCTTAGAATAGTGATTTGGAGTTCAAGGTCCAGTTTGGAGTCCATCAGAAAATTGACCAATTAGGGACAAAACGGTCATTTTACCATTTGATGATTAAATGGAGATTTTTAGCCAAGATTTGATCACATTTGACCAAGAATAATTATATGAAATATAATTATGATTATTGGAGTATAAAATGATGTTTAGTAGTGAAAAATTGTGATTCCCGGTATTTATGGAGTAGAAGGGCAAAATGGTAATTTTGCCACTAGTGGACTAAACGAAAATTTTTTTAAACAATTTTTGCCCCATTTGGTTAATATTGATCAATATTAGTGTTATTTTAGGTTGAAAAGTAGAAATAATGAGATTCCGGTACATTTCGGAGTATAAGGGCAAAATAGTAATTTTTTTACCCCAGGGGCAAATCGGTAAATTTTTCACCCCAGCACTTGTCAAGACCAAGGGATTTTAATTGTGGTAGGATTTGATAAATACCAGAATATTTGTGGTGGAAAATTAAGAAGAAAAAGTCAAAAAGTTAAAAAATTGGGCCAATAAGCATGTGACACATGGCATGCTTGATTATTTTATTATTTTCTATAGAAATCAGCCCATTAAATCCCCAATTCCCTCAGCATATTCGGCCTAGGCATCCAGCAACAAGAAAAAAGGAAGAACAAAAGGAAAAACAAGAAAACCTAGGTGGAAATTCAAAGAAAAAGTGAAGAAATCAAGGAAACAAGCTAGGTAAGTTAAAATTTCTTTAATTCTCCTTGATACCTAGCTTACCCATGCTTTTGTTCTTGATTTCCATGGTTGAATATTGAGTTATCATGATGAATTCAATTCTGAAAAATGGGTATGGAAGAGGAATTGTTGTTGGAATAATTTGATTTTAGACTATGTTAGTGTTTAGAGATAGTTAAGCATTGTTATGAACAAAAACACTAAAGAAATATTCAATTTCTCTAGGGTTCCTTGTTGGCTGAACCATGAGGGCTGAATATCAATGGGGGATTGTTTTTATTTCAAGGAAAATGGCATGGAAAATGATGAAGTAAGGTGAAACGGTTATGTAGAAAAAGATTCGATGCTAGTACACCAAATGACCAAATTTTTTCTATAAGGAATTGTGAGGGTTCTAATGCTGAATTTGGCTTTATTTAAATGTATGTGGTAAATTAAGGTATTAGAGGAGAAATGAATTAATTTGGAGGTGATTTGGACACAATCGCCGATTAATCGGGTGATCGGTCGAATTTAATCGATACCGTGATTAAGCGGTAATCGGACATATTTTTGCATTTACATATCAAGCATTAGTAGTTTAAATTAATTTATATCAATTTAGGGACAATATAGTAAATTCCTCGACTTTGTTATTTGTCAAGGTGGTGAGACGTCCGGAAAAGGCAAAGGAATTACGCCTGAGGACTATTAGTCAGAGTTCACCCAGAATCCGAATTTTCGACACCTGTGAGTGGACTGCCTATCAAAATTATTTTGGGAATATGACTGTTTTGAACAAAGTGTTTGAATGATTTTATGAAATTTTTCATGAAAATGAATGCCTTGGGAACAAGCTTTTGAGAAAAGGTTTATGTTATGAAATGTGGTTATTATGGATTTCTATGTGGCTGCATTATGTTGATATACATATATGCTTGAATATAATGTTGTGTAATTATGTTGACTCGGCTATGTGCGAGTAGGGAGTGTGCATAAGCCGAGGATGACCCGGTTATGTGCGAGTAGGGAGTGCGCATAATCCGGTGATGACCCAGCCATGTGCGAGTAGGGAGTGCGCATGAGCTGGTGATGATGATGATGATGAGCTGGTGATGATGATGATGGGTTGATGAGATGATGATGATGGGTATATACGTATATATATATATATACATATGTAAATGTGTGTGATATAGCAAATTGATGGACAATGATTTATGGTTGTAATGTACGTAAAATTTGACACATTATACTTTGAGAATTTTCATGAATGTTAGGTTGATTTTATTAGTTTAGCAGGATGGCTTTTGTTGAGTGAGGAAAAATGTTTCTCTTGTTGCTTTGTTTTCACTGCATCGAAATTCATGCTCGCTGTAGCGAAAAAAAACTCTGGGGTTTGGAGGGGTTTTAAATAGGAATGAACTAAATTGCATTGTTTGAAACAAGTGCATCATGATTTTAAATTTTTCCTAATTGTTGCTTGTTCCCTTCCTTGTTCACTCACTGGGTTTATACTCACCATTTTCAAATTCATGTTTTCAGATCACGAGGTAGCCGATAATTAGGACGAGGTGTCCTTGTAGGTCTGTGTACATCTTCTGGTAGGTGTCTCGGCATTCGGTAGCTGTATATCCATCCAAGTCACTCCGCTGGAGGTCGAGTGTTATTTTGTTATGTATAGATGAACTTAAATGTAAATTTTAAAAGAGTAATGCCAGTACGAGTTGGCAATGTATATTACTATTTTGACTCAAAGTCATGAAATAGGACTTAGTGATAATAAATAGAATCATAAGTAAAATAAATAATAGGCTTGCTTGGGTTTAGTGGATTACGTCCATTGGACCCATGCGCCGGTCATGACCCGGAATTTGGGTCGTGACACTAACAACCCAAGCATACACGAAATAGTTGTCCATTACAAACGAGAAACTCTAAAAAAGTATGGGGTGTAGTAGCCGAAGATAGTGGCTCGACAATAGTGGTCTATTGTATCCACACTACTCTTGAGTTTTGCCTCAAACACTACTATTTCAACTAGAGTTTAACCTAGTCTGGAAAGGATACTCTAATGTCTAACAACTTCCTTATCAAGATATAAGCCTCAAAATAATATTGTGGGATCATCAAATGCGTAATAGATGTTTATAATTTTTTTATCATTGTAACAAATAAAATAAAATCAAAAGAGCTTTCATAAGGCAAAAATCATAGTAGAAATTGGAAGAGCCAAGACAAGCCGGATCAATTTGTTAATAAGGAAGTAACCTATTGATATTCTTGGCTTTTTTAATAGTTAACATAGCTAAAAAAGTGTAGATACATTTCTGTGACACCCAGTACCCTTGTATAGAAGTCAATATGACCTTATCAATAGACAAAAGGACAATGGATGTTGATTTAAGTGCCAAAAGATGGAGACGGTTGAAAAGAGTATTTGAAGATAAAATATTTCGCACGCAAAGAAATAATAATAAAATAATAATATTTCTATCAAAGAAAAATTTGTGAGATAAAAGGTGATTCGAATGTGAATTGGGGCAAAGTAAGTTGTTTTGGAGCCCCAGAAGGTTAGTGAAAATTTTGGAATAAAAAAATATTTTATTAATTAAATAATATTAAAATATTAATATTTTATTCACTGTCAAAATTTTTCATGAAGGAGAAATATATGGTCAATCTAAGTGGAGGAGAAGAAGGATGAGGAAATTTTAGAAAAAAATGGCATTAATGGGGATGACGTCTCTTTATTAAATAAAGTTAGCGCGAGTAAGTAAATATTTAAAAATTATGGTGTTACCGTGTTGAATCATAAATTTGATATTTTATTGGTACAAGTGTTAAGGAAGAAAAATGGAAAGAAATTGGAATTAAAAGATTATGGGAGGATACAATTAAAAAGGGTGAAAACCTTGGAAGGCAAAATGGTAATTTCTCATAAAGCTTGGTCAAAGCTTCCAAAGGAAGCTTTGACTCTCCATCCTTATCCCATGGCCGGCCATTGTGTCCAAGGCATCACCTTCCTCCTTCATCTCCTCCCAATGCCATTTTTGTTCCTCCCCCATAAAATTCAAGATTTTCATTTTCTTTTCCTTATTTTCTTTCTTTCCTTTTCTTTTCTTGCTCATTCCTTCTCCTAACTTCTTGGGCATCAAACTTGCAACTTCTAACCCCAATTTCCAACACATCTAAACCCTAGGAGAGAGAAAGAAAAATCTTTCTTCCTTTCTTTTGTTTTCTATTTCTACTCCACTTTCAACAACACTTGGATTTTTGTCTTCAAATCTTCATTTTTAAGGCTAAAAGATATATATTTTCAACCCTTGAATTTTTGAATTTCTGGGTTTGTAATTTTTAGACTTTATTTTCTAAGTTTCTTCAAATTTTCTTTCCTTGAAATTGCTAGGTTTGGTTGATCTTTATACCATCAAGCACCAAGGTAAAGAAACTTCAAACTTGAACAATTAGTTTAAAAGGTTTGTGAATTAGACTAGAATTTTAGGTTAAAAGTTGGGTTAGAGTGTAGATTGTATAGTGTATATTTATTAGAATTATTAAATTCAAATTATGACTTGATAGAGGTTGTTATGGCTTTTTGGTAAATATAGGTTTTAACAGTATCTCAAGACTACCTGGATCGAGACTTTGTGGGAACTAGTTTTGTAAGGTGGCATTAAGGTGAGTGAACTTGCATTAAATGTTTTGGAATAAATTATTATATGCTTGATTTAACCACTTGCAAATATTTTATTGGTTTTTCTTTAAAATTTCCATGGGAACAAGCCCTTGATGAAACATTTGTATGTTGTGAAATATGAATGTGATGAATTCATGCGTTTCTACATTATGTTGATGTGCATGTTATGCATTGAATGGCACTACTAGGTGATAATTGTGACCTTGCATGTGCTGTGTGAAAGTGCACATGACGGTGATAGAGGTGTGTTGTGTGAGTGTACACACTGATGATGATATTGCCTGTGCGAGATGTGAGGGAGCACACAATGGTATTAGCTATGCGTGATGTGGGGGTGCACACGACAACTCCGGCTATGTACGGTGTGGGAATGCACATGAGCTGGGTGAGGCGGTGGTGGTATACGTGTTTATATATATATATATATGTATATTTACTCTATAGAGAGGTTTGGAATTAATATGTGATTGCATTGACTGTTGAAACTTGATTATTGTCAAATGTGTTTAATCTAATTTTTGTTACAACAGGATTGGATTTTTATAGCAGTGAAAATTCCCCTAATTTCATATGCCTAGAAATTTCACTGCAGCGAAAATGCCTTTTCGCTGCAGTGAGAAACTCTGGGGTGGATGGCCTTAACACTTGCTCTGGATTTCGCTACAGCGAAAATGCATTCTCGCTGTAGTGAGAAACTCTCTGGCAGTTGGTTCAAAAATTTTGTCCTGAAGTTCACTGCAGCAAAAATTCATTCTCGTTGCAGTATTCGCTCTGCTATGCTTGCCTTGCTTGAACTTCCTAAATGTTTTAAAATGAGTTGAAAAATAGTAAGGCAGCGGGTTTTGTTCATAATATACAAAATTCCATTGTTTTTAAATGAGTGCATCATGTTTTTGAAAAGCTCTCCGTATCGTTTGCTTGTTCCCTTCCTATGTTCACTCACTGGGTTTATACTCACTTTTTTTAACTTCATGTTTTCAGATTCGAAGATAGTTAGATCTTAGGCAGAGGTGTTTCCTCCTGTTCATCTTACAGTAGGTTTACCGGAACACTCCATGATAGTATCCACGCCAGAGTCACTCCGTTGATAGTCAAGGTCCTTGTAGGTGTATATGGTTATTTAAATGTAATTAATTGGATTTGTTGTAAACATTGTATGCTTGGTTTGCATGATAATGTTGCCACAAGTTGGCAAATAGTAATATTATTTTGTGAATTGTACTGTTCAGTTGACATGACTTATTTTTGAAAGGAAATTATTTTTGAAAATAATGAATTAAGAACCGTAGAGGTAAAAGAGGGACAGATGGTCTAATGATCAAGTTTTCATAGAAAGGCTTGCTTGGGCTCAGTGGGCCACGCCTATTGGGTCCTTGTGCCCATCATGGCCCGAGAATTGGGCTATGACAATTTCTCATAGCCTAATTATGAAGAATATCAAGCTTGAATATATGAAATTGATAGCTTAAACACATTTTATCAAGCTCAGTAAAGTCATTAGGGTAATATTTATTTGCAACCTTGCAAATAAATATTAAGGCCTATTGATCACTTGGTTAACAAATGAAAAGAAACTAAAATGAGAAATGACTTGACCAACTACTAGCATTTACAGTATAGATTCCCTGATTTAGAAATTCTATCATCTAAAATGTGAGAGAGCGATTTAAAGTATTAAGTCCAATCAATGGGTCCAAAGAACAAGCTATAAGCATCCAGAGTTTGCCAGAATATGGGTACACTTCTTTGTACTCATCAATTAAAATAGCATACATACCTCCCAAGGGAAACCATACTGCTTCATTTGGTTTTTTTGTCCCAGTTTACTATTGCTTCAAACATGGAGCGATATTGTTAGCAAGAGACTTGGCTTGTTTGGGTAAAATTCAATTGTACATAGCCATAAATGTAGCCATAAACCAACAAGCTTGGTTCCATAAATTTAAAGAGTCAAGTATAATGCAATGCAAGATATGTGATATTGTTGAATATAATGCAATTTTGCATGTGAGGGCACACAATGCCTAAATCACGCAATGCAATTCAAGATGTGGTCTCACATAATCCCTAATTAGGCATTAAAACCAGTCATTGTATTCAAGAAGTATCACTATACATAACAACTAGTAATGTAATGCCTAATATGGGGTCACACTATGCGAACGTATGGAGTAACATAATTGCTGGAAGTCACACTCATGGTACATTTACTTACCAGCTTTAGACTTTTTTTAGTGAGTCTCGCCTTCTTATCCTTACAGATCCTAAGGTTGACCACTAGGTAATTTGTTATGTTGTGTTGAGTTGAATTTTACCAAGTTTCAATATGCAGTACTGGTTTTGGATGAGCTAACATTAGACTACATTATCTGCAACCTATCAAGGAAGCAACTCTGGGAAACATTCCAACCATTGTTTTCTACGATATTGATTCACCGATACGATATGTTGACATTGGTATTCCTACTAATAATAAGGGAAAACACAGCATTGGCTGTCTTTTCTGGCATGTAGCAAGGATGGTTCTTTAGATGCATGGTATAATTGCTCCTGGACAAAAGTGGGATGTGATGGTAAAAGAGAAACACCATCAGGTTGCTGATATGAGTTAGATGTTTTTTGCTTGCATGTATACTTGACATTTTATGCAAGTGGATTTGTTTTTCTATAGGCAACCTGAGGTAGCTAAACAGGAGGAAAAAGAGGAAGTTGCTGCTCTTGATTATGCACTCCCTGCTCTAGAGTATGGATTGGTTAGCTTAAGAAGTGAACAATGGTCCGCACAAATAGGTGAACAATGGTCAACTATTGTGGTTCAGCCTCCTATTTCTGGTGTTCCTGATGTCAACTGGAGTGATCAAGGTAAGAAATGTTATATTATGGTGCCTTAATTTAAATGTTGATGACAAATTCCTTTGCCTAATCTCCTTTAAAATTTGAAATGCAATTCCTGCCATAGATCTATCTACTAGTCAGGCAATGCACTATTAACTATCCACGCAATGCACTATCAACAACTCACGCAATGCTAGATGAAAATTCCCATGCTTTACAGGACTTTTTGATTTGCAAAGTTAGCGGGTGTTCATATATCCATGGTTAATGGAATAAATCGATACCCTTTCACCGAAATTGCTTTCCATGTTTCTTACATACCAGTAATGCAATCCCTAAGTCACGTAATGCAAACCAAGTAGTAATGCAATGCCCTTTTAACCAGTCATGCATGATTGAAAACCAAGCATGCAATGCCTGAGTCACATAATGTTTGCTAATTAGTAACGCGATACCCTATTTACTACGCATGCAATGAATAAAAAACCAGTTCCGCAATGCATGCGTCAAGCAATTCTTTTAAAACCAGTCACACAACTCCTATCAAATCCAGTCACACGATGCACTATATCAAGTTATGATCATTAATTGATTTCAAAATTGTAATGGGAGAATTTTTAGAAAAAAAAATTATTAGAAGTGAGAGAGAAAGGAAAACCACCCACTCAAACCACTAAACCCAGATTTACTATAATATTAAAAGCATCCCAAGTCAATACATAATATCTAGTAATGCAATGCCCTAATAATGACGTCAAAGACTACTTTAACCCATTAAAGCACTTTATTTGAAGAGAAAATTGTAACGTAGGATATTCGGAGACCAAACATTTGAGTAACAAGAGAGACGGGAAAACCACCCACTCAAAACCTAGGCTAACAAGTTAAGATAGCACACATCAAAACTCATCATATTCAAAACTCACAATACAAAGAAACTCTAACCCAAAATTCCTCAAAAATCTATCATCTGTTTCTCAAGTTATAAGTTCAACGGATAAACCCAAAGCCTCCAACATCATCAAAATCAATGGCCACATCTTCTCACACTAGCAAAGTTACTAAAAATGTCAAAGAAAAAAGGCGTGCTGAGGATTTTTCTACTTTACAATCCAAGAAGAAATGGAAATTGGCTCTTAAACCGTCAGTCGTATCTATCGATATTTCAATCGAGCAACGTAACCTTCTGTTCTCATGATTTAGGAACGAAGCACATGCTAAAAAGTATAAGAGAATAGAGAATTCCAGTATATCATGCGAAAAAGTTATAGATTGGGCAAGCTTTAATGAAACCATTTTGCTTGTGCTTGACTTAAATAGGTTTTTTGACAGGCTTAAACTTAAGCGTCTAAGTACCTTTCTAGATAAGGATTATAATTCGACCCTTGTTAGGGAATTTTACTCCAACATAGCATGGAATAAAGATGAGTTGGAAAATCTTACTGATTTTGTAGAGTCTAGGTTGAATGTGGTTTTGGAAAGAATGGAATTTAAAGTGACTACCATCGATATTGGAAAACTCCTGAAAATGGAATACAAAGTGGGAGAATACACACTTCCCCATGGTATGACCTGTCCCATATGTGGGTGGCAGACATAAGAAGAAAAGAAAATACCCAACAAAAACATGTTTTGCTCGTCATTTAAAAAATGCACAACTTATGGTTTTCTATAATTTTTTGGCTTTCACAGTGCATGCAAGGAGCAGTCATTTCAACTATGTTAGCTCTGAGGGCCTGTGGATGATCGAAGCCATTGTAGGTGACATCCTTCTGAATGTTGCACAATATATGATTAAAAAATTGAAAGGAATCTCCCTAGGATATGAGATGAATCTACCATGTGGAAACATCATATCAGTTCTAGTTAAGAAAAAAGAGATCTAAAGCAATAGGTACTTAGCTGATTGGACCAATAACAGGGCTCATAGTATTCTATTGGATGTCTTCAAGAAATGGGATATCAGATTAATGTAGATGAATCCTTCAACTCTATCCAAGGTAGCCCAATTCCTCCTACCCTTGATACTCCTTGTAACGGCCTCTCCTCGATCGCTACCAGTGTCTAAGTCTTGCGAGCAAACCTGCCAAGTCCCGAACAAGCCTTATTTAAAACTTTAGTTATTACATTATATTGATTCTACCAATCTATGTAATTGCTTTGAACCCTATAACTCTTTATAATATAGTTTGAACAAAAGTCATTATAAATTGACTTAACTTTTATTCCTCATAATTTTAAAAGTACATCAAGGTTTATAAACTCCAAAGTACAATGCATTAACAATATTGACAAACAATATACGATATGAATGACTTGACCTCTAGCAGCAGAGCGACTCGGAATAAGGTGCTATGAGATGCCTTTACCTATCCGCGGTGGACAATATGTGCCGATAAATACACGTTACATCGATCACTATATGTAAAAAGGGAAATAAGGGGGTGAGTCTCACAGACTCGATGATCATCAGCTCCGTGAGCAAGGCGTAGATGGGAAACAAGCCAAGGATAGAAAATTTGAATAATTCAAAACATAAGAGTATATATAAACAATTTAAACTCAAATGGAACATTTATGCCTTACATATAAACCAAAGAATTTTGATGCAGAATTATCATTTCAAATAATGTAATAAAATCAGTGCAAATGAAAGATTTCTACAGTCGAAATCATTTAATGTCCTTTAAAATTGGACTAATATAAGCACGCATGCTCCTATGAAATCAAGCATTATCAAAGCTTATACACAAGCTCATAAACCATCTCATCCTAGAGGTATTAAACACAAAATCATCGTATAAATAAAGGAGCTACGAAAAAACTTGTATTTTTCACCATCCAAAAGAATTCACGTTTGAAAACCCAAAGAAACATCACTCTCAAGTAGGTAATAGTAATAATCAACTCGTGGACCCACTTCCATGTAATAACATCTGGGAGGCCCCCCTCCACGAAATTCTCACAGCCATGGCAATCTTGACGATGTTGGTCGACATCGAAGAAATCATGTGGTCGTAATCACGTATATCAACCATTGGCCTAGCCACATATATCATCCCATGGCCTTGCCATATACATATCACAAATCGTGGCCTAGCCAAGTCTAATAGCCGTCAGCGTCCCAAAAGTTCTCTAGCTAGAGTTCACTTGTGCACAAGGGTCACGCTATCTCGATGTGACATTCGATCTACTCTTGAATCTCCCGGTTTGGCAAAACCATTTAAAAGTAAATTGGGTTCTCAAAAGCTCATTTTAAATCTATTCCTAAAATACCAATCGTGGTAACATGATAAACTTGTTTGTAAGACTTTATAATGTAAAACCTTTGCATGAGGTTTAAATATCAAATCCACATGGTGAATATATGTAAATTATTCATGAATGCACATCACCAAAACAAATAAGGCACATTTTGACGTAAACCATGATAAAGAGCTCATTTCCCAATTTCTAAAACCCGTTACATATCTAGTGTGTATATATATATATATATAAATATACAAAACATTTCCAAAAAATCATGGCATCCACAAATGCTAAGCATTCTACCAAATCATGTTGTCCACAATAACAGTATAATTCAATTGCAAATCTAGTTAAAAATCACCGATCAAGTCTAACAACACATGCTATCCACAATTGCATTTAAAGAAAATCAACATGTCTATTAAACGTATATCGATATATAGTTTATGAAAATTTCGAAATAGACACCCCCTACTCACCTCACAATAGCGGGATGTTACTTCGCTATTGATTCTGGTGCGTCTCTCGCTAATTTTACTTGTTGGTCACCCTTCACCTCCTCCGGTACACCATGAAGGCAATTATTCTTCAAGTATCAATTTCTTGGAAGCAATTAAACTCAAGATACTTAACAATTTTACAATTTGGTCTATCTCACATTTGTTGCCCTCACTAGCTTAATGCTTTTATAGTTATTCTTTGTTCTCTAGTCTAATTCAAGCACTAATCATTATTCTAGTAGTTCAATTCATGCTATGGTCATCCTTATTTCAAAATTAATCTCACGCTCGCACACAATTACATATGGGTAGCAACTTTACCAAGAATTCTCAAGTCTTTACATGCACAATCCTTTATCCTTTGCTTTTTTCAAGACATTACATTCTCACAACTAGTATAAGAATTCTTCCTAACCCATAGTCATAACAATCAAAGAATAAGCCACAATTCGTCTTACCTTTCTTAATAATTTAACTTGAGCTAAAACCAAGAAATCTCAAGCTCCTTAGTAGCGTAATCTTAGATTCCTTGCGAATCATCAACATGCATGGGTTTTTTGGCACCCATATGGTGCTCTTTTTGCTACTACAAACATTTTCACACAATCATAATTCAATTCCTTAGGAAATTCATAGATCAAACTCAACTTTACTCACCTAAACTTTCCTTGAACCCATGAATCATTCATACTTTCTTCCTTACGATTTCTAGGACCAATGAAACTTGATGATAGGAAAATGGCAAGAAATAATATCACGGGTACCAAGGGAAATGGAGTAGCCAAGCACTTTTCTTGCATGTCACTTTTCTTCTCTTTTCTCTCTTTCTCTCGGGTGGTGGACAAAACAAAGTAAAAATGAGCCTACAACCCATTTTTCTTTATTATGGGTGGATTTCTCAAGGCAAAAGCCTTGAAATGGCTTTCATTTCCCATTTTCTTTCCATTTCTTTCATGGGCGGATTGCTCAAGGCTTGTTAGCTTTTGGCATTTTACTTTTTCTTTTATGTAGGCAGATATCACTAGGCAAAAAGCCTTGAAATCTTATTTTTTCACTAATATGTGTTCGCTCCATTAGTTTTTGATGATAATAAAACATTCTCACTCATTTGTGTCAAATATATCTACTTGAGTGTGCAGGACAAAAATTATATGCCAAGAATAAATCAATCATTCAAACGCACATATCAAAAATCATATGAATAAGGAGCTACAATTGATCAACAAAATAGAAGGCTCTTAGTTGGATAATTGTCACAGCTCAATTTTAGGGCCATGACAGGCGCAAGGGCCCAATGGGCTCAGCCCACTAAACCCAAGCAAGCTTATTTATATAATCTTGTACATTAATCCATATGTCTTTAAAATCTAAAATTCGTAATGTTCAAATATAATTCCTTTGAAAACAATTCATAAGACCCAATTATGTATTCATAATGGCATCATCAACTATAATATACATATATAGCTTAACAAATAAGTCTTAGTATTTTACATCAAGTATTCATATACACATAATTAAACCTTGACCGTTAGCAGAGTGACTTTGGGAACGGTTGCTAACATTTAGTGTCATGGTAAACCTACCAAGCAATGGATAGGGAGGAGCACCTTGTCCTAGGACCAATTACCTTTAACTCAGAAACCTAAAACATGAAGTCTAAAAACATGAGTATAAACCCAGTGAGTGAAAATAAGAAGGGAAAAAGCAATGTTAAGGAAGGTTTAGAAATCATGATGCACTTAAGTTCAAAAACAATGCAATTGAGTTTATTTCTTATTAAAAACCCCTCATTCAAACCTTTGGTTGTTTAGTCAATTAATAATGAAGGATCCATGAACAACAAAGAAGTTGAAGAGTGAGAACTTTAGTAGAATTTAAGCAAGTCAAGCGAGATAGATTGATCCTCGCTGCAGCGAAAAGGCATTCTCGTTGCAATGAAATTCTGGCCAGATAAAATCTAAGGGGTTTTCACTGCCACAAGGAAAATCCACTCAAGCCACATTGTACATTAAATCAAGCACATTGACAATAATCAAGTTTTCTTAATATTTAATGTAGTCACATATTATTTTCATAACTTTTTCTATAGCATATAAAAAAACATATTTATAGCATATATATATATACAAGCATGTATACAACCACCACCTCACCCAACTCATGTGCACTCTGCACTGCACATAGTCGTAGTCATCGTGTGCACCCCCATATCACACACAACTAAAGCCATCATGTGCTCCCCCCATATCATGTACATGGCATATATCATCATCGTGTGCACCCCCACATCGCTCACAACTAATGCCATCATGTGCTCCCCCCACATCGCATACATGGCATATATCATCATCATCATCGTGTGCACCCCCACATCGCGCACAACTAATGCCATCATGTGCTCCCCCCACATCGCCCACATAGGCAACCTCATCATCCACACTCCCTCACCCAGTCATCACCGGCATGTGCAACCCCCACATCGCGCACATGCGCAATTATAATTATCACACAATATTAACTATCAATACACAACATATATATATCAACATAATATGGGAGCACAAGGATTCATCATATTACACATTCATAACATATAATGTTTCGTCAAGGGCTTGTTCCCATGCAAATTTTAAGAAAAACCAGTAAAATAATTCAAGTGGTTCAATCAAGCATATAATCATTTATTCCAAAATATTTTAATGCAAGTTCGCTCACCTTACGATAACGGGATGTTACATCGCTATTAGTTCAGAGGCATATCTAGCTATTGCTACTTGCCGATCGCTTGTTATTTCCTCCGACATGCTATCATAGTACACGATCTTTACTTTTGTACTTCCTAGCAACAATTCAAATTCAATATCTTTAGTGTACCTCATTTCTACTTCTCTTTTTCCTTTAATCATGAATCCTTATTCAACTAACTTATATCTTGACACATTCTTTACCAAAGTGGCCTTTATCCTTTGCTTGCGTAATTCTTTAGATTATGGATATCGACAACTTATTTATGACTCTAGCACTTATATAAATCTTGTTTAAGGATATTTATCAAGTTTATCCATCATTTCCATAATAATTAGCTAGCATATGGCAACAACTATAAATTTACTTCCATCAAACATTTTCTAAGTCTACATGTACCACCATCCTCATTTACATGTTGCCACCTAGCATAACATTAATATTCATTCATGCACACCAATATCCATAACCTTCTAAACCTTTCCTAACAACACATATCTACACACCAAACTTCCAATTAATATAATTGCCTTCCAACCATACTCATGACATCAGAATAACATTACATATGCATACAATCATTCTTACAATATTAAACTAATCATAAGCATCAAATTGTAGCATTAAGCTTACCACTTGGTTTTAGCTTAGATTTCACCCAACAAAATTCATAATTTTCTCACACCCATGGTCACCATAGCTGCCACAAAATGATACACACATCATTTTTTCAAAGATTTAACCAACCATGAGCTTAAAACACAAAAACCCTGACCTTATGTTTCTTGAATCTTGAGACCCACTTGATATTTCTTCAATTACTCTTGAATCACTTACTACCCAAGCCTCCCACCTTTCTCTCCTTTCTTTCCTTAGCTGATTCTCTCTATTTTTCTCTTCAATTGCATGGGAGTCAAATGAAAATGAGGTGGAAGTATGGAAATGGCATGGGAGAAACAAGATGGAGAAGAAAAAATGCCATCTTGAAGAGATAAGGATCAGCCAAGGATAAGGATGAAAAGTCAAAGCTTCCTTTGAAAGCTTTGTGTGAGACCTTGACCTTTATAAACTCGTAAAAAGAAGTATACGCGATATCCCTGATCAGGGGTAATTTCGTCATTTCTTTAGTAAGCTCATAAAAGTAAGATTTTTAAACAATATTATGGTCTAAGTAGGCCTAAGGCATAAATGGATGGTGAAATTAAAGGTAAAATGGAAAAGAAATCAAAATTTTGACGATTTTCACCTCGGGTTAAAATTTTAAGTTTTCATGAACCCGAGCATGTCTAGACCATTATGGACCATGTCCTAGTGTCAAAAGTGCAAAAAGATTTCATAAAAGATTGGAGGAGAATAAGCTAAATTGTGGAGGGGCAATTTGGTAATTTCAAAGGAATGGATAAGTTTGGCTATAAAATATCTTGAATTTCCAGCAGCTTGTCTTCTTCTCCTTCTTCCCTCTCACGTTTCTTTAAAACCTTCATGGAAGCTTGATATGGAGCTTGCATGATTTTCTCTCTCTAGCTCTAGTTTTCATACTTTTGAGCCTTTTTGACTAGAACCCTTGTATTCTTTCAATCTCTCACTTCAAAACCCTTGATAAATCTTATTTTCATACTTTCTCTCACTAATTGGGCATTCTAGAGAGAGAAAAAAAGAATTACCCCATTGATTTGGAAACTATTGGAAGATAATTCAACTACAAAGGAACCCTAGGGTGAGTGATGAACTAAGCTTGATTTTTAGCTGTGAATAATGGCTAGTAATTGGGATTATGAGCTGTTTTATTATTGAGTATGTTCATTACTTTTTTAGTGATTAAGATAGTGAACATAGATAGTCATTTAATGTGGCAATTAAGAGCTAGCTAAGAGGTAGCTTTTAGGGTTCATAGTGTGTGAATTGACCTATTGCTTATGCTAATGTGATCCTAGGTTCTAATAAAGTCCCATCCTTCCAATTGGATCATTAGGGGAATTAGAGTCAACTAAAGGCTCAACAATATACCAGTAAGTGGACTTGCATTTCAAACTTGTTTTGGGGAATGTGAATGATTTTATCTAACTTCACTTTGAAAATGTGCCTTGGGAACAAGCATTTGGTGAAGTGATTTTATATTGTGGAAATGTGCTATACAATGTGCTATGTGTTATCAAAATATGATAGTAAGCATGATATGCATTGGGTGCTTCTTTGTATGTTGATGTGGACCTAGCTATGTGCTAGTAGGAGTGCACATAAGTCATTGCTGACCTGGTTATGTGCGAGTGGGAGTGCACATAAGCCGTTGTTGACCTGGCTATGTGCGAGTGGGAGTACACATAAGCCGTTGCATATGAGATGATGATGATGAGAGGGTGTATATGATGATTGATATCTATTTATATATAAATATATGGTATATGGTTGTAAATGCAAAAATGTGAGCATTTGACTTTGTTGAAATTTAGGAGTTTGCATGTGTTACATGTTGTTTTTGTTATTTAGCAGGATGGCTTTGTTTTAAGGAAAAAGGGAACCTTTTTCTTGATGTTCTGATTCTCGTTGCAACGAGATTCATTCTTGCTACAGTGAGAAACTCTCAGGTTTTGAAAGGGTACGCTAGCCGAAAACTCGCTACAGCGAGAATCCATTTTCGCTGCAGTGAGGAAGGTATAGTAGCTTCTCACTACAGCGAGATTCATTCTCACTGTAACGAAAAACTTTCTGTTTTATGACCAAAATCTCACTGTAGCGAAAAACCTTTTATTTTTCACCTCATTTTGATCAATTGTTGCCCTATTTTCCACTTCTTTGATACCATATTTGAGCATGGATTTCCAACATTAAGGAATAAGTGAATTAAGCTTAATATGAGAAGGTTTGGTGAAAAACCCTTGGCCAGTCAAGAAACCCTCGATTAGTTGATAATTTAAATCAAGTGTCGCTGCAGCAGAAAGGCATTCCGTCATTTATTGACTTGATTCTCATGAATGCTATTAAAGTTTTCACTCTCCAAATCCTTTGTTGAGCATGGACTTCTTCCAATAAGTGATTTTTCTCATGTGGGGTTTACATGAAGGGTTTAATAAGTTCAAAAACAAATGCATTATTTTGAAAAAGAATGCATCATGATTTTGTTAAACATTCCTTATGGTATGTTTGTTCCCTTTCTTGTTCACTCACTAGGTTTATCCTCATCGTTTTCAACTTCATGTTTTCAGATCACGAGGCAACCGGTAATTAGGACTAGGTGTCCTTATAGACTTGTATCCATCTTTTAGTAGGTGTCTCGGCATTCAGTAGCTGTACATTCATCCCAGTCCCCCCACTGGAAGTCGAGTATTATTTTGTTGTGTATAGACGAACTTAATGTAAATTGTTAAGATATATGTTGTAGACAAATGTATATACACTTGTTTAGTATGCCAGTATGATATGGCAATGTGTAGTATTATTTTGATTCTAAGTTATGAAATGTGACTTAGCAGTTTATGATGGAATGATAAACATGTCAGACTAATAGGCTTTCTTGGGCTTAGTGGATTACGTCCATTGGGCCCATGCACCGGTCATGGCCCGAAATTTGGGTCGTGACACTTTGACCATTTTAATGGCAAAATTACAATTTTATCCTCCAAGGTTTTCACCCTTTTTAATTGTATCCTCCCTCAGTCTTTTAATTCCAATTTCTTTCCATTATCTTCTTTTATGCATGTACAAATGAAATATAAAGTTTTAACTCCAACACAGTGTCCCCATAATATTTAAAATAATTATCTACTTGTGCTATCTTTATTTAATAAAGGCATGCGAGCCTTATTAACGTCATTTTTCTCTAAAATTTCCTCATTTGTCTTCTCTCCTACTTAGATTGACCATATACTCTCTTTTCATTGAAAATTATGATACTAAATAAAATATTAATATTTTAATATTATTTTATTAATAAAATATTATTTTATTCTAAAATTTTTCACCTATCTCCTTAGCACCAAAAACACCTTGTTATACCTCGATTCACTTTCGAATCACTTTTTATCTTGCTAATTCATCCTCAATAAAAACATTATTATTATTTTATTATTATTTCCTCACGTGCAAAATATTTTATCTTAAAATACTCTTTTCACATTTCATCACTTTTAAACATTCCAATTAACCACAATTAGCATTCGATAAGCTTTATTAGCCACCATAACAAAGTACGGGATATTACAATAATGAAGGGTATTAGTCAGCTAAAATTCAAATTAGAAGTTGGCGAGCTCAAGAGGTTTGAGAGACAGAGAAGACTTGGTCGACCGAGAAGTAAGTTACTCGACTAAGAGCTTATTGCCAGAAATCTGAACTTCAAGATAGAAACAACTTAATCGACTAAAAAGGAAGTTAGTCAACTAAGTGCTCACTACCCAAAACTAGGATCAGAAGACAGAGACAACTTAGTCGACTAAAAGCGCAGTTAGTCAACTAAGATTATTATATAAGAAAATTTGAATTGAGCACTAGAAGACAGATTAACAGCCAGAACTACCACCAAACTATTTTTAACGGTCAAAAACTGCCTAACATCTATCAGAGCTGATTTTTCAAGTATTTAAGAGGCTCGCAACGGCTAGAAAATATAATTAAGGCTTCCAAGTCTAAATACAGCAAAAAATTTTGCAAAAACCTTCAGCATATTTTATGCACTTCACTCCTATTCTTGTAAAAGATTCAAGCACTTCACTTTGTACCACTTAGATCAAGTCAGTGATCATAGGTACACTTTATTTCTTTTCTCCTTGTATACTTAGAGTGTGCGAGACACTCTAAGGGAATTTATTCAAGCTTGGATTGCTTGATTGGGTGTATAGGTTCTAACTTAGCCTAGAAAAGTTAGTTTGGGTTTTGGTTGATCTTGGGAAAAACCATTGTAAAAGGTTGTGGCTGAGCCTGCTAAAAGCCATTGTAAAGCTTGGTGGGAGCTTGGGAATTCCACCGTTTTTAGTGAGTTCATTTCGAAAATCCTTGGTTAAATAATCAAGGTAGTGGATGTAGGTCATTAACCGAACCACTCTAAATTCTGATGTATTGTCTACTTTGTTTTTGTTTTTGCTTTTGTTCTTTCTTAAATCATTCCCTCATCTCACATAGAACCAGTCTTTATTGATCTTAAACTTGTCCTCAACTTAGAGCCAATTTTAGTAAGAGCCAAAAAGTACTATTCACCCCCCTCTAGCACATTTACTTGGGACCAACAAGTGGTATCAAAGCCTAATCCTTATTCTTAAGGTCTAACACCCTTTGGGAAAATCCAAATGGCTCTTCAAAAATCAGTAGTTGCTGAAGGACAGTCCACAAACAGACCACCTCTGTTTGATGGCTCAAATTACCCATATTAGAATATTAGGATGTCAATAAACATTAGGGCAATAGATTATGAGATGTGGGATGTCATCACTAATGGTCCCTTTATTCCTTCAACCTTAAATGTAGTAGCCAACGAGATGATTCCTAAGCCGAGGTCTGAATGGACAGAAGCTAAAACCAAAAGAGTCCAAACAAACTTTAAGGTAATCAATACACTGCATTGTGCTTTAACTCCCACTAAATTTAATAAAGTGTCAAGTTGTACCACAGCTAAACAAGTGTGGGACAAACTTAGGATTATTCATGAAGGGACTTCACAAGTCAAGGAGTCCAAAATTGCTTTCTTAACCCACAACTATGAAATGTTTAAGATGGAACCTAGTGAAGATATCACCAGCATGCTAGATAGGTTCACTAACATCACAAATAAACGCAGTCAAATAGGCAAATCAATTCCCCGAACATGAAATTGTTAAAAGACTTCTTAAAAGCCTACCTAAAAATTGAAAGCCAAAGGTAACTGCCATTCGTGAAGCTAAGGACTTAAATGTAATAACCCTTGATGAAATTTGTGGTTCCCTTCTCACTCACAAACTGAAACTCAAGTAAGAGGAAGAAAAAGACAAGAAAGAGATAAGAAAGAAGCTAAAGAAAAGAAGAAAAGCGTCTATAACATACTTAAAAAGAAGCCCCAAAGAGGCTTCCTCCTTTACCCATGTGGACGGCATAGGAAAAAGAAAAAAAGGAAAGAAAAGAAAGGTAGAAAGACAAAGAAAAAAAAATAGATAAAAAGAGGCCCGTGTGCAATGCACGGGCCATAGTCTAGTTGCCTTAAAAGCAAGCATCCTTGAAGAAGAATTGGATGGTCTATATTGTGATGATGATGAGGAACTGTCTATGGCTGCAAGAAGGTTCAGAAAGCTTATGGGCCAAAGAAACTAGAGATTAGCTTAGAAAGGGTATAGAAGAGATCAAGGCTCTTCATAGAGAACTAAAAATAAAAATGAGTCTAACAAAAAGGAAGAGTTTATATGCTTTGAATGCAAGAAGTCGAGACACTTCATGTCAGAATGCCCCTTGCTGAAGGAAAAAATGCCAAAGAAAAACAAAAAATCAAAGAAGGCAATGGTGGCTACGATCTGGTCAAATAGTGATACTTCAAGTTCTAATGATGACGAAGAAAAAGCTTAAGAAAGAGCAAATTTATGTCTGATGGCAAAGGATGATGAATCCGAGGCATCTTCAATCCCTTGTGATATTTCTATTAATGAACTTCAAGAGGAGTATGAATGTCTTTATGATGAATTTGAAAAACTTGCTTCAAAATACAAAACTTTAAAGAAAAAGACTGCATCTCTTGAAATAGAGTTAGAAAAGATTAGACTTCAAATCTGTTTTTGAACAAAGAAACATTCTTCAAACAGAACTAGGACATTCAAAAACTGATTTTGAGACTCAAAAATTGAAATTAGAAAATAAAACTAAAGTGTTAAAAAAAGCAATTGAAAAAAATGCTACTTTTAAGAATATGAGAAAAGAAAATTCAAAAAGAAATACATACTTCAAGAAAAGTTCTGATAAGGCATCATCTAGATGTTACATTTGTGATAGACTTGGTCATTTATCTTATGACTGCTATAGAAAAAGAAGCATGTAGAAAATAAGAAAATTTTGGGTTCCAAAAGGATCCTATGTTGCAGCTAACCTTCAAGGACCCATCAAGGTATGGGTACCTATTAAGAAAAAATAAAAATTTATTTTGTAAGTTGAGCCAACCCGAAAGACACATGCATAAGAGCTCAACCAAAGGAGAAGGAACCATGGTATGTGGATAGTGGCTGCTCAAGGCACATGATTAGAAACAAAGTTCTGTTTGCTCAGCTAGACAAGAAAAAAGGAGGTACCGTTTCCTTTGGTGATGATTCAAAAGGTAGAATTTATGGTACAAGAACAATTGGTAAGAACTCTCAAGCTCAAATTAGTCATGTGTTGTTGGTTAAAGGTTTGAACATAATTTGTTAAGTATCAGCCAATTGTGTGATAAAGGATTTTAGGTATGCTTTGACTCAAATAAATGTGAAGTGATAAGCATAAGTACTAACAAAGTTTCATTTATAGGAAAAAGAATTAAGAATATGTATGTTATATTTCTTGAAGATCTTGAAGTGAATTGTGAAACATGTCTTATGAAAAATGTTGAAAATGATGGCCGATTATGGGATAGGAGACTTGGACATGTGAGCATGCATACCATCTCAAAATTGATAAGAAAAAATCTGGTTATAGGATTGCCTGAACTTAATTTTGAATATGATCAAATTTGTGATGCATGTCAACTAGGTAAACAAATTAGAACATCTTTCAAAACCAAGAAAGTTGTCTCCACCTCTAGACCTCTTGAACTACTGCACATTTATTTATTTGGACCTATTAGCACAACTAGCCTAGGAGGTAAATCATATGGCTTTATGATAGTTAATGACTACTCAAGGTATACTTGGGTCTATTTTCTTGCTCATAAGAATGATGCTCTACCTGCATTTGTAACTCATTGTAGGAAGGTTAAAAATGAAAAAGGACTTGTCATAGTTAGCATTAGGAGTGATCATGGAGGAGAATTTAAGGGAGATGAGTTTGAAAACTTTTGTAATAAAAATGGGTTGGATTATAATTTTTCTGCACCTTGAACACCCTAGCAACATGGAGTTGTAGAAAGGAAAAATAGAACCTTGAAAGAGATGGCTCGAACTACGCGTTGTGAAAACAATTTACCAAAGTACTTTTGGGCAGAAGCTGTAAACACAGCAGCTTACATCCTTAATAGAGTGTCAATAAGAGCCATGATATCAAAGACCCCATATGAACTATACAAAGGTAGAAAACCAAATATCTCTCACCTCAAAAGCTTTGGCTGCAAATGCTTTGTGTTGAACAATGGAAAACATCCTCTAGGAAAGTTTGATGCTAAAAGTGATGAGGCTATATTTCTAGGATATGCATTAAACTCAAAAGCTTATAGAGTCTTTAACAAAAGATCTTTAACCGTTGAGGAGTCTATCCATGTAGTTTTTGATGAATCCAATGCCTTACAAAAGGAAATTCCTACTGATGAAGATGATACGGATGACTTTGAAAGACAAATGGAAGAAATGAGCTTAGATGACAAGAAAAACAGTGAAGAAAATTCCTAAAAAGAGAAACAAAACCTCCACTCTTAGAAACCTTGCAAAGAACTGAAAATCAATACAATGATCTTCCAAAGAGCTGGAGGTATATCAAAAATAATCCACAAGAGCAAATCATAGGTGATATTTCTCAAGGAGTCAAGACTAAGAGAAGAACTAGAGAAACATGTGAATTCATAGCTTTCATCTCACAAATCAAGCCTAGAAGCTTTGAGGAGGCAGAAAAAGAAAAAAGCTGGATATTGGCCATGCAAGAAGAGCTTGATCAATTTAAGAGAAACCGAGTATAGACTCTAATTTTTAGGCCATTAAATCATCCCATTGTTGGCACAAAATGGGTCTTTAGAAATAAGGTAGATGAGCAAGGAAATGTTATTAGGAACAAAGCTAGGTTAGTGGCTCAAGGGTATAACCAAGAAGAAGGCATTGATTATAATGAGACATTTGCTCCTGTTACTAAGATTGAAGCCATTAGATTATTGTTTGCGTTTGCATGTTTCATGAACTTCAAATTATTCCAAATGAATGTAAAAAGTGTATTTTTAATTGGTTTCATTCAAGAAGAAGTATATGTTGAACAACTCCCCAGATATGAAGACTATCAAAAACCAGATTATGTGTTCAAACTTCATAAAGCTTTGTATGGACTAAAACAACCTCCAAGAGCTTGGTATGAAAGACTCTCTAGGTTTTTAGTTGAGAAAGGATATAGTAGAGGAAGCATTGATACAACACTATTTGTCAAAAAATGCTTGAATCATTTAATTGTTGTTCAAATCTATGTGAATGATATAGTGTTTGGTGCAACTAATGAGGCTTTGTGCAAGAACTTTGCTGAAGAGATGAAGGGTGAATTCGAAATGAGCATGATGGGTGAGCTGAAATTCTTGCTTGGCCTTCAAATCAAACAAAGTGAGGAAGGAATCTTCATCAGCCAAGAAAGATACATTCAAGACATGCTGAAAAAGTTTGATATGCTGAAGCTGAAATCAATTAACACACCAATGAGTCCATCCACCGAACTTGATGCTAATGAAAAAAGAAAAAGTGTTGATCAAAAGCTCTATAAAGGTATGATTGGATCATTGCTTTATTTAACAGCTAGCAGACCTGATATTCAATTCAGTGTATGCTTGTGTGCACGATTTCAATCACAACCCAAAGAATCACACTTGACTACTGTTAAAAGAATTTTTAGATACATCTTAGATACACAAACTTTTGGAATATGGTACCCTAGAGAATCATCCTTTAGTCTTATTGGATATTCAAATGCAGACTTTGCTGGAAGCAAAACGAATAGTAAGAATACTAGTGGAACTTGTCAGTTCTTATGAAGTATGCTCGTGTCATGGTCAAGTAAGAAACAGAATTCTGCTGCACTCTCCACAACAGAAGCTGAATATATTTCGTTAGGTAGTTGTTGTGCTCGGATTTTATGGATTAAACAACAATTAAAAGACTTTGGAGTAGTAGTGCATAATGTACCAATATTCTATGATAACACAAATTCCATCAACATCTCAAAAAATCCTGTCCAGCACTATTGAAATTAGGCATCACTTTATTAGAGACCATGTGATTAGAGGAGACATTACAATTGAGTTTGTTAACACTCTACAACAATTAGCTGATATATTTACCAAGCCCCTAAATGAGGAAAAATTTTGTGAGATTAGAATAAATTTAGGCACGGTTAATATGCAAGAGCTATAAGAAAATTTTGGAGTTTCCCATTCACAAAATAGTAGAGACTTAGTCGATTAAGAATCTTTTAATCAACAAAAAGTATTCTGTCTCTTTAAATAATAAGACTCAGTCAGATAAAGAGAGAATGAATAAAATAGTAAAAGGAAACAGTCTACCAGGTGCAGAAAAAGAGGAGAAAAACTACCTAACTGGAAAATAAAATCGAGAGGCAAATTTTTGAATTTTGAAAAGAGGAGGTTACCAACCACATTTAAAGAGGGGGAATCAGACGATTTTGAGAAGAATTAACCTCTCTTAACTCATTCTTCTTTCATTTTCTCTCATCTGAAATTGACCCTTTCTAAATTGAAACTCTTTCCTCTCAAACCCACCAAAACCTAAGCTAGAAACATCTCAAAACCAAATGGCAAAATCCTCCCTATCTAAAGCAATTTTGGAAAAGAAAAAGGGCAAACGGCCAATGAAAGAGAATCCACAAGCAAAAATTCAGAAGAAGAAAAAGAAGAAGATTGTGTCTGCTTCTGTGGTTAAGAAAACTGGGATAAAGTAGACAGAGAAGGAACACAAAGCAAAGAAAAAGAAAGAGAAAGGAAAATCTTCCAAGAAAGGTAAGGTTCTATCCTCAAAGTTTAGAAATAAAGCCAATGAGGATAAGTTCAAGAAAATTGAAAATGCTCCTATTACATGTGGCAAATTTATTGAATGGGAAATCTTTGATGAAACCCCTGAAATTCAAATAGGATTATCAGATTATTTTAAGGAAATGAAACTGAAGAAATTTAGCACTTTTAAAAATAGAACATATAGTGCTAGTCTAGTAAAAAAAAATTATGCAAGCATAGCTTTAGATAAGGATGAACTTGAGGATCCTAATGATTTCATTAATGATGGTCTGAATGTCTTCTTAAATGGAAAAGAGTTTGTGGTGACTGTTGCAGATTTAGGAAATCTGCTTAAAATTGAATGTGAGAAGGGTGATTAAAAAATTCTTGAGAATTATGACCCTTCATCTCTATGGGAGATAATCACAGGGAAGAAAGAAAAATATTCATCCAAAAGTAATGTCAGTCTTATTAAAAGTCCTCATATTAGAATTCTTCATTATTTCATTACTGCAAATATTCATGGACAAAGTGGAAGTTTTAGCTATGTCAGCCTTCAGGACATGCAGTTGATGGAGCATGCCTTTAGTGGTGCTTCACTCAACTTAGGCCGATTTATGATTGAGAAGATGAGGAAAATCTGTCAAATTGATAAAATAAATCTGCCATATAGAAATGTGATCACCTTACTGGTTAGGAATAAGGGAATATAGAGTTCTAGGTATGAATTGGATCAAGTAAAAAGTAGGGACCAAGCAATTATCTTAGAAGTCTGCCTAAGATGGGGTACAAACTTGATGGAGAAAAGTTTGTAAAATCCCCTAAGGTTACTCTAAGAGGAAAATCTTCTCTCATTGCTCAATAAGAAGCAGCCCCTTCCCATTTCTCAAATGAAATGGTTTTGAATCTACCAATTTGAATTAATGGAAAGCTCACAGATCAAGCTGTGAGGATGTAGAAAATTGAAGAAAAGTTGGAAAAACTTGAAAATGTGATGAAAGGAAAAAGGAAATTGACTTCTGAGCCAACTACTGTAGACACCTCTACTACTCCAAGCCAAGCATCAGCAAGACAGGCTGTTGAAGGTCCTGCCTTCTAGGTAGAAGGTTCCACTTTTCAGGCTGTAAGTCCTATCATTCAAGTCGAGGGTCTTTAACCAGAAGTTGATCAACCAAGAAAATCTCTAACTTTTGAGCCTCAGAATAAAGATGAATTAGATCAAGGCACTAAAGTGTTTAGCTCATTTGAAAATTCTCCATCCCATCATGAACCTCAGCTAGAACAGCCATCACCTCCTAACTTTGAGGAAATATCAATCATGGATGTTTTTCATCAAATGGTTCAAGAAGAACAAGCAGAAAAAGAGGCAGCAAAGGCTAAAGCTCATAAGCAAGCATCCCCTGAGTCAATGGACACTGCAGAGTAGATTACCCAACCTAGCAAAGACAAAGGAAAAGCTACAGCCCCAACACAAGAGCAACCTAAACCACTTAGTAAAGTAAGGAAGACCATGGCCACAAAAACTAAATTTCTCAAGAGAAGAAAGTCCTCTAAGATAGCAAAAAGAGCCAAACCCTCAACCATTTCCTTTACAAAAGATCCACTGTATATTTCAAACCAATCCCCTAAAGCCTCACCCAAAAGACCATCACCTGAACCTCTTAATGTTTACTATGGCACTGATGAGTCCACCCCTTCAGCCTCTTCAGAAACTGATTGACCACCCCTCGATTTCGATAATGACAACAAAGAGGAGTAATTATAGAAAGTTTAGGGGAGAAAGAAAGTAGAAATGATCTAGGGGCAATTTAGGAACAAAATAATGACTACTGTTTTTATTTTTCTACTGTTTTTGTTCTGCTGACAGTTGAACATTTGAACTTTGTTGTTTATGTTATTGTGTTGAAAATGGGATGCTGTTAAGCTGCTTATATTATTTAGTTGATGATGGTTAAACATTTAAGTCTGTTCTTGATGTTTAGGGTAGCTTGACTACTGCTGCTTAATGATTTAATGCCAATATTGGGCTGTTATGTTGATAATTAATTTTTATTATATTGTGAATGGAATTTGGTTGAAATGTATATGGATGCTGATTATAATATATATGTTGTCAAGCCCGACCTTATAAAATACTTGCCATGTCATTCATGTGATTGACAATATGCTTGCATACTTGGAAAGCCCCGAAAAATCGTCAAAAGTCGGTAGTGTACCTAGTGGTGCAACTAAGTTGAATTAAGCCTCGAACTAGTCCAAATAGAAATTTTAAGATGAAATTGAGAATTTTAAAATCCCAGAATGACTTAAAATGGTGATTCGAAATTCGAGGACCGATTTGGAGTCAAATTGGAATTTTCATGACCTAGGGGCAAAATGGTCATTTTGCCACCCGAGGTTAAGATGTGAGTGTTGGATGAAATTATTGACTAAGATTGATCATTTGGCGTATAATTTGAGTTTGAGAAGTGAAAAATTTTAATTTCGGCATTTTTTTGAGCATAAGGGCAATATAGTCATTTTATCACCCCAAGGCCAAAATAGTAATTTTTCACCACCCAACACTTGTCCAGCACATGAATTTTACCCAATATTATCATGGATAATCAAGGAAATTTAAGTGGTGGAGAGAGATTGCTTAATGGGTAAGTATGACACATGGACCAATGGAATGGTGACAAGTGTCAAGTTTATATCCATTAAATATTTGGCTTAAAAATCAGCCCATTTCTCTTCATATGGCCAACCAAAGGAAGAACAAAGAAAGAAAAGAAGAACAAAAACCCTAGGTGGAAAAATTCAAGGGAAAAGTGTGAAAATTCAAGAAAAAAAGTAACAAAAGGTAAAATTTCTTGATTTTGACTTGTGATCTACCTTTCCCATACATTCTTTTGGCTTTTTCATGGTTGAATCACATGATTTCATGATGAATCCCTTGTTGGCCGGACAAGGGGGGAGGAGTTTTGATGCTTGATTTGGTTAGATTTCAATGTATTTTAGTGATTTTAGATAGTTAGTGATGTGTAGCATGAAAAACAAACAAGAAAAATTCATTTTCTCCCATTACCCATCATTGGCCGAATTTTCCATGTAGAGTGTGGATGGTGGATTTGATTTTATTTCAAGTGAATTGGTTAGGAAATGATGAATTACGGTAAGAAAATCAAGTAGGAAAAATCATAGTGTTGATGCACCCACCATGGCCGAAATTCTCAAGAGAAAATGTGAAGATGATTTTGCTAAATTTTATGCTATTTGATTTGTGTTTGATGGTTCAGAGAATTGGAAGAAAAATAGAATTATTTGGAGTTGAATTGGACATATTGGTCAATTAATCGAGTGATAGATCGAATTAGGCCAATACCACTTTATTTAGGTACACAATTGAAATTGTGTAGAACACCGTGTTTGGACGATAATCCGAACAACTTGCATTCCATTTCATGCATCCATACAGTTTTATAACGATTTAGCACCAATGTGGTAAATTGCTTGATTTTGCATTATGTCTAGGTGGTGAATCCTCTGATAAAGGCAAAGAAATGTACCCAAGGATCGATAGTCAGAGTACTCTAAAAAAATTCGACTTCTGAAATAGTGAGTAACCTTATCATCATTTTAATTATCTAAAGTGGTCTTTTTATTCGATGTTTGTAAATTTTATGGAAAATGAGTTTAAATGGTTAATTTTTAGGTTTTATAAATAAAATGTGTTTAAATGAAAAGATTTTATAAATTGTCTTGAAATTGAATGATAGCTTTGAAAATGGAGTAATTGGAGACCACTTGATGTGTTGTAATTTATGGTTCTAATTGATAGCTTATGATAATGTGTTGGCATGACTGGCTAGAATTGGGGTTTGTGAACTATATGAATTGTTCTGTTTTATATTTACAGGCTGGGTAGTATAATATTAGTCATGTCATGCTGTCAAAATTTTATTGTATGGTAGGTTTAGCTTGCTGCAGTGGGCGAGTTCTGTGGACTAGCCTATTAAAGGGGCACGAAATTCGATTATATATGTACCTCGATCGAAGAGGCGCATAGGGTATCTCCTGAGGTATAGTTAGAGTTCATGTCACGCCGAACCACCTCGTGATGATGAACTCCGCTAAAGCCAAGGAACGACTGTGTTGTTTCAAACTAAAAATATGTTTATGTGTATACAAAATTATTTAACAGCCTTGGCAGACTCGGTTAAATGCCTCGGCCAAGGTATTCTCGAGAATGATTTTGACAGGAGCCAAGCTTTTAAGATACTCATAATCCATGTTGATTATTTAAATGAAATGAATATTTATGTTATGAAATACATATTGAGATGGAATATTTTAATCGTCTCCATTTACTCGACTTTAGATATTTTGAATGGTGTTTGTTTACTCACTGGGATTATATAATCTCACCCCCCTCCTTTCCACCCATTTCAGGCTCAAAATAAGCTGTAGATAGCTGATATTGTCAAAGGCTACAGTTGGCTTTACTTCCTCAAAAATCGTAGGTTCACAGCTTTCGTTCACTTTTGTCATCTAGGGGCCCACGTGTCACTGTAAATTAAATTTTATGCTTTGGTTATCTGTATCACAGTATATATGAATTTATTTAGCTTTTACGTTACAAAAATTATTTACCGGTAACTCTATGAATATTATTTTATAAGAAAATAGAATATTTTATTGAATATTTTTATTATATTCAAATAGTCATAATTTCAATTTAAATGAAGGTTTTAGACGTTTAAACTAATTTTTGATTATGAATTATGTGTTTTATACTCGCATACTTCATTTTTAGCTGGTTTTGAAATTTTTGAGAAAAAATGACCAAAATGCCCCTATGAGACAGAAATCATTTTTTTTATTTTATTATTTTATGTTGAAAATAGCTTAAAATCTTTTAAAACATGATATTTGGCAACGGTTACTCACAGGGGAAATGAGAAACTGATATTAAAGCCTTGCGAGGTTTCGGTTGGCATTTCGGGTAATGAGTGTCAATCGGGACACCGCGACGGTTGTCACGGGCTCGATGGAGTACCGGATCGTGACATATATTGGATGATTAATGGTATAAATAAAATCTAATAACAATATGCTTATGACAAACAATTAACTGAAATATTGATGATATTTTGTCAACTAGTCACCTATTGTTGATTATTCGATATGCTTGCATAAATATATTCTGAATATATAATGTCATTATCTATATGACATAAATAAAAACTTGCTGAAATGAATAGTAAAATATGCACACACTACGAAGGAGCACACACTTATGGGGAGGAAAACCTCAATTTTCTATAGAACAAAAAGGAACCAATAGACACTATGCTGTTAATCAAGGAATGTTTTGTCATCATCAAAAAGGAGGAGATTGTTGGCTCCCTTAGTTTTTGATGATAATAAAACATTCCCACTCATTTGTGTTTAATATCTCTACTTGAGTGTGCAGGAAAAAAATTATATGCCAAGAATAAATCAATCATTCAAAGGCACATATCAAAAATCATATGAATAAGGAACTATAATTGATCAACAAAACAGAAGCCTCTCAGTTGGATAATGAAAGGTATTAGTCAGCTAAAATTCAAATTAGAAGTTGGCGGGCTCAAGAGGTTTGAGAGACAGAGAAGACTTGGTCAACTGAGAAGTACATTAGTCGACTAAGAGCCTACTGCTAGAAATCTGGACTTCAAGATAGAAACAACTTAATCGACTAAGAAGGAAGTTAGTCGACTAAGTGCTCACTGCCAAAAACTGGGAAAAGACAAGACAACTTAGTCGACTAAGAGCGCAGTTAGTCAACTAAGATCATTCTATCAGAAAATTTGAATTGAGCACTAGAAGACGAATTAACGGCCAAAACTACCACCAAACTATTTTCAACGATCAAAAACTGCCTAACACCTATCAGAGTTGGTTTTTCAAGTATTTAAGAGGCTCCCAACGGCTAGAAAATGTAATTAAGGCTTCCAAGTCCAAATAGAGCAAAAAAATTTGCAAAAACCTTCAGTATACTTTCTGCACTTCACTCATATCCTTGTAAAAGATTCAAGAACTTCACTTTGTACCACTTAGATCAAGTCAGTGATCATAGGTACACTTTTATTTCTCTTCTCCTTGTATACTTAGAGTGTGTGAGACACTCTAAGGGAATTTATTCAAGCTTGGATTGCTTGATTGGGTGTATAGGTTCTAACTTAGCCTAGAAAACTTAGTTTGAGTTTTGGTTGATCCCGAGAAAAACCATTGTAAAAGGTTGTGGCTGAGCCTGCTAAAAGCCATTGTAAACCTTGGTGGGAGCTTAGAAATTCCACCGTTTTTAGTGAGTTGATTTCGAAAATCCTTAGTCGAACAATTAGGGTAATGGATGTAGGTCCTTAACCGAACCACTTTAAATTCTAGTGTATTGTCTACTATGTTTTTGTCTTTGTTTTTATTCCTTCTGAAATCATTCCCTCATCTTACATAGAACTAGTCTTTATTGATCTTAAACTTGTCCTCAACTTAGAGCCAATTTTAGTAAGAGCCAAAAAGTGCTATGCACCCCCCTCTAGCACATTTACTTGGAACCAACAATATGGGCGGATTCTCCCAAGTTCCTTCATCAACTCAAATTTCTTTATTTTATTTTCATTCCATCAAATGTTATGATTATGCCCTTTTCTTTTCAATTCACATTACCAATCTTACTTTGTTTACCCTGGGCTATCTTTGCCAAACCATGGTTTTCTTTCAATTAAATACTCTTTGTTCTTTTTCTCTTTGTCAACTTTCACATGGTGGAGGTCCCACATGTCCCCTACTAAGCTTTATCCTTTTTACATGCAATCATTTGCATGTAACAGTAACTTCACATGCAAATTCCATCAAGCTAGGCAATCTCACTTGCATCCTACTTGAATTTCATCTTGATTTCCATAATACAAATATATACATCAAATATTCTCTTAACTATTCATTCTTTACAAATCCACCCCTCAACTTCTTATTCTTTTCAATTGGGTCCTCCCATCATTCCTTTATTTCAATTATTTTCTATTTTTCTTTCTTTACACTTGTATAAATAAAATATCAAACTCATACTCCACCAAAGTGTCACCATAATATTTAAATATATACTTACTCTTTCTCACTTAATTTAATGAAGGCATGCAAGCCCCACTAAAGTTTCCTTTATTTGAAATTTTTCTTACTTCCACTCCCCCACTTAGACAAATTGTACAAATCACACATTCTTCATGTAATATAACCAATTTGACATCGGTATTATTTTAATATTATTTTATTCAAAAATTAATATTTGATTCCAAAATTTTTCTTTCACTCGTTACCACTCTTTGGCCCTTAAATTAGAATCATTTTGCCCTCCTCCTATCGATAAGGTCGTAGTGACTTCTATACGAGGGTATGGGATGTTACACTCATTCCACTCTTCCATCTAGCATTATTCAGGATCCTATTTTGAATGATGTGATGTTTAATCTATTGATGAGAATTGATGGAAAACTCACCAAGCAAACTAATAGAATGAAAAAAATTGAAAAGAGGTCACAGAATATTGAGAATCTTCTCTTATAAAGAACAAAAACAATTGATAGGGCAACAGAAACGAGCTCATCAAAAACAAACAGAGAGGAGATTGTACCCCAAGAAACTCAGAGAAAAGGAAAGGCAATTGTCATTGGTTTCGTCTTTGGGAAACCTTCTAGCTAAGGCAAGATGAGTAAAAGAATATTAACATAAGGTTTAAGGATAAACAATTTGTTTACTGGTTTAGGGATGCTATCATTTATTTACTGAACAATTTTTGGTTTATGTTTATTATGTTTATATGTGGATTAACTTTCATGTGTTTTTGAATGCTTCTAGTTATTGCTTTTATTATTCTACTAGCTATTATGTTCTGATGGTTATTGTTTATAGATGATGGTTTTATATTGTTGATCATTGTTGACGATGGGTTAATCAGTCCTTGGGTTTATGGGTTTATAGTGTAATCTATCAATAGATTACAATCCAAATTGTCAAAGCAAGGCTTAACAAAGAAGTCACACAATGCATAAGATACGCAAACTGTCAACTATAGGCACGCTTTACCGTATCAACAAGTCACGCAATGAGAACCAAGTTAGTGGAATCTATCGATAGGTGTTCATCCTAATTGCCTTCACATGCTCCAATGAGCAAGTCACCCAATGCCTAAGTCATGTAATGCCTACCATCTAGGCACGCGATACCCTATCAACTAGTCACGCAATTACTAGACCCCATTCACACAAACCCTAAGTCACACAATGACTACACTCCATTCATGCAATGCCATATCAACAAATCACATAAAGGCCATCGACTAGGCATGCAATGCCCTAGCAAAATGTTATGCAATACCCTATCAACCAGTCACACAATCCATAAGTCACACAATTGGCATACACATACTCATGAACTTGCATGTAAATTGTGTAATCTATCTACAAAACATATGATATGACTAAAAAATAAACAAAGTTATTTCCAATATTGGGTTAATATTGGGTGTAATCTTGATGATCTGCAATGTATATTTCGTTTGTTAAAGTTTTGGTTAATGTCTGGGTATGTATGGTATCTTGAAACCTCCAACACCATGCATATATGTTACAATGGGTTAATATTGCCAATAGCTTTGGAACATTTTTGTTCAAAGTAACTTTGTTTATTATTTCCAATATTGTTCAAAAGTTGTTCAAAAGATATTGGCAATATCAACCTAATGTAATATAAATGCATGGCATTGAAGGCTTCAAGATACCCTACATACCCAAACATTAACCAAAATAGTAACGAATGATATATATATTGTAGATTATCCAGATAAACATTAAAGAGATATATTAAACTCAAAAATATCCAAAAACACACATTAATTTACACCCGAGAACATAAACCAAAAATAAAAAAAATATGAATAAATATTTGAATTTACATGTGTACAACAAGCTCAAAACATCCAAAATGGCATAATGCATGGAGATCACCGTGCCAGTGGCAAATGGGAATAGAAATCATCCTTTAAGTCTTGTTGGCATTGTAAAATTTCATAGTTGTGCTCCTCTAAGACATCCAAATGCACAATCATGCATGAGTCCATAGTCTCTTTAAATGATAAAAGCTGAGTGAAGGCATTCTCAACGTCAAAAGAGGTAGCCATAGGCGATGCACTAGGTTGAGCAGTGGATGGGCTAGTAGGATAAGCATGCGGTTCCCCCTCATCGCCCTCAACACCCTCATCATCATGAACCCGAAACTCTGCAACACTCTTCCTAATCCATTTGTCATTCTTCAACTAGAATCCTAACTTCTTAATGGTTTGCTCATCAATAGGGTTGAAAAAGGTATGGAAATTGGGTGGATCACATTGAGTGTTGATGTAAGAGAAGTCAATTATCTCACTCACCAACATACCATAAAAGACGTTTTTTATGCCCCCTTGGATGGTACAAAGCATGTCATCCATTATAAACTTAGCATGATCAATTCGGTAGTTGAATTTGATGTTGAAAAGGAACCAAAGATCCTCTTGGGTGACTGTGGAGTAGTTAAAGCCGTGAGGGCAGATGGTATGACTAATGATGAGGTTCAGGACACAATCAAAGAAACAGAGCCTCGTGCAACTAGAGCCACCTCGATCGTTTGGTGGAGGATAAACAAAGGTAGACCTGAGGTTACAATCATCAATAACGTATCTAAGATCATCAACATGGGTGTTACTTCGAAAGATGTGATCAATAAGTGTGTGGGTGACAATAATGCGTTTGCCCATGACATGAGTGACAAACCTATCATCATGGGATATTAGTTCACTAGACTCTAAATTAGGAAGCTTCTGAGTTGCATTGAAATAAATACCCTAACCAGGTTCTCATTGTACTTCTGATTCAATTTCAAGTAATGAGTCCCCCTTAAATTCTCAAAATTGGAAAGATACAAAAAATTAATGGATTTCAAGTAATCAAAGTCAACAATGCACCCAGACATTACCTTTTGTTTGTCTAAGTTGTCTCTGAATTTCTGGGCATGCGATGCATGAGTGAAGTTGTCACGACCCGGTACTCTCCTCGAGCCCGTGACAATCGTCGCGGTGTCTAGATCGACACTCATTACCCGGAATGCCAACTGAAACCTCGCAAGGCTTTAATATCAGTTTTCGCACCTCCCCTATGAGCAACAGTTGTTAAGTATCATGTTTCGAGAGATTATAAACTATTTTCAAATCAAAACAATAGAAAAATAATTTTTTGCTCATAGGGGCATTTTGGTCATTTTTCTTCGAAAGTCTCGAAACTAGCTAAAAATGTAGTATGCGAGTGGAAAACACATATTTCATAATCAAAAATAAGTTTAGATATCTAAAACATTCATTTAAAGTGAAATTATAACTATTTGAATATAATAAAAATATTCAATAAAATATTCTATTTTTTTATAAAATAATATTTATAGAGTTACCGGTAAATAATTTTTGTAGCGTAAAAGCTAAATAAATTTATACATACTGTAATACAAATAACCAAAGCATAAGATTTAATTTACAATGACATGTGGGCCCACGAACGACTAAAAGTAATGAAGGCTATGAACCTACAGTTTTTAAGGATGCAAGTCCAACTGTAGCCCTCAACAAAATGAGCTATCTACCGACTATCTTGAACCTAAAATGGGTGGAAAGGAAGGTGGTGAGATTATATAATCCTAGTGAGTAAACAAATACCATCTAAAATATCTAAAGCTGAGTAAATGGAGACAGATTAGAATAGATTATCATACTGTAATTCATCACCTTACAACTCATTTCAACCAAATAAAATGAATTCATATAAATCGAGTATTCAACATGGCTTATGAATTTCTTAAAACTTGGCTCTTGCCAAAATCATTCTCATACTCAGTTATCAGGGATACTGTCACGACCCGGAACCTCCCTCGGGCCCACGACAACCGCCGCGACATCCCGATTGACACTCATTACCCGAAATGCCAACCGAAACCCCACAAGGCTTACATATCAGTTTTTTCCCTTTCCTGTGAGCAATCGTTGTTAAACATTCCATTTTAAACAATTACCGGTCGTTTTCGGCTCAAATAAATCCAAAGATGATTTTTTTTTAAAAGGATTTATAGACAAATATCACTATTCAAAATATTGATTAAAATATAGTATTTTTATATAAAACAATATTTATAGAAACATGTGTAAGAAATCTTTTGTAATGTGTAAGTAAAATAAATTCATACATACAAAAATTTACTAAGTTATAATGTACAATAATGGTTACAATGACAAGTGGCCCAAAATGCACCTAGTGTTGGTACTAGAAACCTACTGTCTGTGTGGTAGAGATGTCAATTGGAATCCTCGACAAAATAAGGTATCTACAAGCTACCACAGACCTGAAATGTTTAGAAAGGAGGTGGGTGAGATTTTGTAATCCCAATGACTAAACAGACATTATCATAAATATCTAAAGGCGAGTAAAATGGAGGCAAGTTTAAACAACAAATTACGAACCATTTCATAATGTTCTCAATTTATTTCTTAAACCTTAAAATATTTGTAATTTACCAAAACAGTTGTTAAGGCTTATGTCTTTTATTAAAAACAAGGCTCAAGCCAAAACTAATCCTCGGGGATACCTTGGCCAAGGCATTTAAACGAGTCCGTCAAGGTTGTTATAACATTTACATGTGAAACACATTTTTATTTTTAAAACAAGTTGTTCCTTGGCGTTGGCCGAGTTACACATTCACGTAGGGGTTCGACATGAAGTGAGCTCTAATACTACCCCAAGAGTTACCCTCCTCGCCTCTACAACCGGAGTAACTATATAACCGAGTTTACCGTGCCCCTCTAATAGGCAGTCCACATAAACCCGTCACTGCGGTGACTAACCCACCAATTTTAATAAAATTTCGACAGTATAACGTGGCTTTTATTTATTTATCCAACCTTCATAATAAAAACAGCTTACATAAATTTTCCAATACACTTACAAAATAGAGCCACATATACTCATATCTCATAAGCCATTCATAGGAAAATATATAATTTTCAAGACAGTTAACAGCCTCCAATTACTGAATTTCATAATTAACACAATATATCTTTATTTGTCACATTTATTTCTAAAACATCAAAAATCCCGTTTTAATCTCGTTTTCATTTCATAAAATACATAAAGAGCATTTAAAAATAAACTCTAGATAATTTACAATAATAATAAGTTTACTCACCGTTTGTACAAACTAATTGCTTTTTAAGTGCCCCGATAACTACTCGTCGGGTACGATTTCCTTGCCTTTACCGGAAGGCTCTCCTCTTAGACACATTGCAAAAATTTACTCAATTCATCACATTAATGCTAAATCACTATATATTTGACTTAAATCCTATACTAATGCATGGTATGAAATGCAATAGCCAAAAATGGCTTAAACGCGGTATTAACCTATTTTTGGCACTTTACCCGATAAATTACTAACGCGCTCCATTTTAGCTCTAAATCATCCCATTCTCTCTCCAACATTTCTAACCATTAAATATCAGCCAATAACCTTCTAAAATCACCAAAATCAGTTCACTTTCCTCCTTGGAAAATTCAGCCAAAAATGGGACATTAACTCGGTAAATTTTCTACTTTGTTTTTCTATCACATTTAACCATTTTTCATCATTTTCTCTTCATTTCTCTTAGAATAAAAATCAGATCATCATCATTGTACCTCATTGCAGATTCGGCCAAGGGTGGGTATTGTGAAAATTTAATGCTTTCTTGCCCAATTTAATTTCTAAACACATTTAACTAACTAAAACTATCAATTTAACTAAAAATCAAAACCTAAAAATTTCAAAATCTCTCCCCTAGAATTTCGTCCAGCCCTTGATGTCACTTTTAGATCTCTCTCCTCAAGCATGCTAAATGGAAACAAAGGCATAAGAAAGGTAGAAATCAAGCTAAAGTCAAAAAATCTTACCGTTAGACGCGTAAACGGACGAAAAACGTGAATTCCCCTTTGAATTTTCTTGTTTCTCTTTGGTTTTTCTTTTTTTCTTCCTTTCCTCTCTATTTTCTCTCTTGTTCTCCCTTATGGCCGGCCAGTACTTAAAATGGGCTGACTTTTCATTAAAATAATATTATATCATTAAAAAAGACCACGTGTCACTTTCCCATTTGCCCATTTTTAAAATTTCATCCATTTGTTTTCATATTTTCACAATACACTTGTCCCACATATCCATAGCTTAGATAAAATTCTCAGACTTATCCAAAGTCTCAGTGGAGTAATTTTTTGAAATTTACACTTTTGCCCCCATAAAAGTGAAAAATTACATTTTTGCCCCAAACACTGAAAAATTGCCCATAGACATATTTTTCATCCCTTATACTCATACCATTCTCCAATTTGTCAAATTTGATCTAAAGTCTCTCAAAATCTCAAATTTTGTCCGCGAGTGGTAAAATTACGATTTTGCCCCTACACTCTAGAAATCACCAGAATTAAACTTTTTCACTTCCTATCATTAAATTATACTCCAAATAGTTAATCTTGGTCAAAAATTTCACTCCATCATCAAATTATTATCTTAGGTGGCAAAATGACGATTTTGCCCCTGAACACCAAAATTTCCAATTTTACCCCAAATGAACCCTCGAACTCCGAACAATCATTTTTAGTCATTCTTGGACTATAAAATATTAAATTTTATCCTATAGTTTCTATTTGAACTAGTTCGAGGTTAAATCAACTCAAGTGTACCGTTAGGTACAATACTGGTTTTCGTCTTTTCTTAGGTGCTTTCCTAGCATAAAAACATGCTACTCAGTGCATGTATGTCATGACATGTGTTTATAGGGTCAAGTTTTACAGATACCTTGGTCGAGGGCTATCCCAACCGAGTCCGCCAAGGCTATTAAAAAGTTATGTACGCATAAATCATGTTTTTATTTTGAAAACATAGTCATTTTTTGGCGTTGGCTGAGTTCACCTTCACGTGGTGGTTTAGCGTGAAGTGAACTCTAAAGTGTTAACCTCAAGAGTTATCCATCTGCGCCTCTCATACTGAGGTATGAATATAATAAGGTTACCGTGCCCCCTCTAATAGGCTGGTCCACGGAACCCGTCCACTGCAGCGACTAATCAATAACCCACAAATTCAATAAAATTTAACAGCATGACATGGTAATTTTATCATTATCCAGCCTATCAAGGCAAACAACAGTTTATACATTTTCAACACAATTACCAATTCAGCCATTCATGCCAATATTGCCATAAGCCAAGCAATTAGAACCATAAATTCACAATACATCAAATGGTCTCCAATTACTCTATTTTCAAAGCCATCATTCAATTTCAAGATAATTTATAAAATCATTTCATTTAAACACATTTTGTTTATAAAACATAAAGATTTACCATTTAAACTCATTTTCCATAAAATCACAAAATTAGATAAAAATCACTTTAGATAATTAAGACGATAGTAAGGTTACTCACTGTAATGGAAATCGAGTTTCGAGTACTCCGATTCTTGATCCTTGGGTACTATCTGTCACGACCCGGAACCTCCCTCAGGCCCATGACAATCGCCGCGACGTCCCGATTGACACTCATTATCCTGAATGCCAACCGGAACCCCGCAAGGCTTACATATCAGTTTCTTTCCTTTCTTGTGAGCAATCATTGTTAAATATCGAGTTTTTAGAGAATATATACTATTTTAGATCAAAAACAATCAAAATAAAATTTTCGCCACACAGGGGTATTTTGGTCATTTTTTCTCAAAAATTTCAAAACCGGCTAAAACGTAATATATAAGTACAAAATACATAATTCATATTCAAAATGAGTTTAAAAGTCTAAAATCTTCATTTAAAACGAAATTACAGTTATTTGAATATAATAAGAAAATAAAAGAAATATTAAGGGAAATATTCTATTTTCTTATAAAACAATATTTATAAAGTTATACGTGAATAATTTTTATAGCGTAAAAGCTAAATAAATTTATACATACTGAAATACAGTAAGCCAAAATATTTAATTTAATTTACAATAACCAGAGGGCCCCCGAATAAACAAAAGTAAAGAGGACTGTGAACCTACGGTTTGGAAAATGCAGATCCAATGGTAGTCCTCGATGAGATCAGCTATCTACAGTCTATACTGAACCTGAAATGGGTGGAAAGGAGTTGGGTGAGATTTTGCAATCCCAATGAGTAAACAGACATTATCATAAATATCTAAAGGCGAGTAAAATGGAGGCAAGTTTAAACAACAAATTTCAACCCATTTCATAATGTTTTCAATTTATTTCTTAAACCATAAAATATTTGTAATTTACCAAAATAGTTGTTAAGGCTTATGTCTTTTATTAAAACAAGGCTCAAGCCAAAACTAATCCTTGGGGATACCTTGGCCGAGGCATCTAACCGAGTCCGCCAAGGGTGTTAAAATATTCACACGTAAAACACATTTTTATTTTTAAAACCAGCCGTTCCTTGGCGTTGGCCGAGTTACACATTCACGTGGGGGTTCGACGTGAAGTGAGCTCTAATACTACCCCGGGAGTTACCCTCCTCGCCTCTACAACCGGAGTAACTATATAACTGGGTTTACCGTGCCCCTCTAATAGGCAGTCCACGGAAACTCGTCACTGCAGTGACTAACCCACCAATTTTAATAAAATTTCGACAGTATAACTTGGCTTTTATTTATTTATCCAGCCTGCATAGTAAAATCAACTTACATAAATTTCCCAAATGCACTCACAAAATATAGCCACATATACTCATTTCTCATAAGCCATTCCTAGTAAAATATATTTTTCAAGTTAGTTTGCAGCCTCCAATTACTCAATTTCATATTCAATACAATATATTTTTATTTGTCACATTTATTCCTAAAACATCAAAAATCTCGTTTTAATGTCGTTCTCATTTCATAAAATACATAAAGGGCATTTAAAAATAAACTCTAGATAATTTACAATAATAATAAGTTTACTCACCGTTTGTACAAACTAAAAGCTTTTTAAGCACCCCGATCACTACTTGTCGGGTACGACTTCTTTGCCTTTTCCGGAAAGCTCTCCTCCTAGACACATTATAAAAATTTACACAATTCATCACATTGATGCTAAATCACTATATAATTAACTTAAATCCTATACTAATGCATGGTATGAAATGCAATAGCCTAAAACGGCTTAAATGCGGTATTAACCTATTTTTGGCACTTTGCCCGATAAATTGCTAACGCGCTCCATTTTAGCTCTAAATCATCCCATTCTCTCTCCAACATTTCTAACCATTAAATATCAGCCAATAACCTTCTAAAAACAACAAAATCAGCTCACTCCCTTCCTTGGAAAATTCGGCCAAAAATGGGACATTAAGTCGGTTAATTTTCTACTTTGTTTTTCTATCACGTTTAATCGTTTTTCATCATTTTCTCTTCATTTTCCTTAGAATAAAATCAATTCATCATCATTGTACAGCATTGAGCATCCAGCCAAGAGTGGGTATTGTGAAAATTTACTGATTTCTTGCCCAATTTAATTTCTAAACACATTTAACTAACTAAAACTATCAATTTAACTAAAAATCAAAACCTAAAAATTTCAATTCCTCTCTCCTAGAATTTCGTCCAGCCCTTGATATCACTTTTTGATCTCTCTCCTCAAGCATGCTAAATGGAAATAAAGGCATAGGAAAGGTAGAAATCAAGCTAAAATCGAAAAATCTTACCGTTAGACGCGTAAACGGTCGAAAACCGCGAATTTCCCTTTGAATTTTCTTGTTTCTCTTTGGTTTTTCTTTTTTTCTTCCTTTCCTCTCTGTTTCCTCTCTTGTTCTTCCTTATGGCCGGCCAGCACTCAAAATTTGGGTTTAAATGGCTGACTTTTCATTAAAATAATATTATTTCATTAAAAAATGCCATGTGTCACTTTCCCATTGGCCCATTTTTAAAATTTCATCCATTTGTTTCCAAATTTTCACCATACACTTGTCTCATATATTCATAGCTTAGATAAAATTCTCAGACTCATCCAAAGTCTCGGTGGAGTAATTTTTGAAATTTACACTTTTGCCCCCGTAAAAGTCAAAAATTACATTTTTGCCCCAAAAATTGAAAAATTACCCATAGACATATTTTTCATCCCTTATACTCATACCATTCTCCAATTTGTCAAATTTGATCTAAATTCTCTCAAAATCTCAAGTTTTGTCCGTGGGTGGCAAAATTACGATTTTGCCCCTACACTCCAAAAATCACCAGAATTAAACTTTTTCACTTCCTATGATTAAATTATACTCCAAATAGTTAATCTTGATCAAAAATTTCACTCCATGATAAAATTATTATCTTAGGTGGCAAAATGACGATTTTGCCCTTGAATATCAAAATTTCTAATTTTACCCCAAATGAACCCTCGAACTCCGAACAATCATTTTTAGTCATTCCTGAACTATAAAATATTAAATTTCATCCTACAATTCCTATTTGAACTAGTTCGAGGTTAAATCAACTCAAGTGTACCGTTAGGTACGATATCGGGTTTCGTCTTTTCTTATGTGCTTTCCTAGCATAATAACATGCTACTCAGTGCATGTATGTCATGACATGTATTTATAGGGTTGGGTTTTACACTATCTCTTTACTTTTGCCAAAATGCTCACCACCTAGACATAATGCACAATAAGCCATTTACTACATTTGTGCTAAATTGTTATAAAATCAATTCAGGCTCTATACTAATGCATGAAATGGAATGCAAATTGTTCGAATTATTGTCTAAACACGATGTTCTACACAAATTCAATTGTGTACCTAAATAAAACGGTATTGGCCTAATTCGATCTATCACCCTATTAATTGGCCAATACGTCCAATTCAACTCCAAATAATTCCATTTTTCTCTCAATACTCCAAATCATCAAACACAAATTAAATAACTTGAAAATGGCAAAATCATCCTCACATTTTCTCTTGGAAAATTCGGCCATGGTGGGTGCATCAATACTATAATTTTTCCTACTTGATTCTCACACCATAAATCACTAATTCCTAACCAAATCACTTGAATTAAAATCAAAATCATCCTCAATATTCCACATAGAGAATTCGGCCAATGATGGGTGATGGAAGAACATGAATTTTTCTTGCTTGATTTTCATGCTACACATCACCAATCAACTAAAAACACTAAAATACATTGAAATCTAACCAAATCAAGCATCAAAACCTCTCTCTAAGTGTTCAGCCAGCAAGATACCCATCATGAAATCAGGTGATTCAACCATGGAAAATGCAAAAGAATGTATGGGAAAGGTAGATCACAAGTCAAAATCAAGAAATTTTACCTTTGATTGCTTGATTACTTGAAATCCACCAATTTTCTCTTGAATTTTCACCTTAAGATTCTTGTTCTTTCTTTTCTTCCTTTGTTCTTGCTTTGGCCAGCCATATGAAGAGAAATGGGCTGATTTTGTGCTGATTTTTAAGCCAAATAATAAATGGATGAAAATTTGACACATGTCACCATTCCATTGGTCCATGTGTCATTCTTACCCATTAAGCAATCTCTCTCCACCACTAAAAATTTCTCAATTATCCATGATAGTATTGGGTAAAATCCATGTGCTGAACAAGTGTTGGGTGGTGTAAAATTACAATTTTTACCCTTGGAGTGGCAAAATGATTATTTTGCCCCTATGCTACGAAAAATGCCGGAATTAAAATTCTTCACTTCTCAAACTCAAATTATGTTCTAAATAGTCAATCTTGATCAAAAACTTCTTCCAACATTCCAATTTTAACCTCGAGTGGCAAAATGACCATTTTGCCCCTAGTTCATGAAAATTCCAATTTGACTCCAAATCGGTCCTCGAACTCCGAATCACCATTTTAAGTCATTTTGGGGTTTTAAAATTCTCAATTTCATCTTAAAAACTCTATTTGGACTAGTTTGAGGCTTAATTCAACTTAGTTGTACCATTTGGTACATTGTCGTCTTTTAACGATCTCCGAGGTATCCAAGTAAACAAACATGCATTCTTATGTAGAGCTACCAGATGCCCAGTTAGTGGTTGATTTGGTTCGTTTAGCCCTTTGACACATGGTGGTGTTTCAGGAAATGTAAGGGATTTGGGACAAAAACTTTGGTGGAAAAGTGAAGATTATGGAGTCTAAGGATTTTGGGTTTAAGGTTTGATGAAATGTTGGAGGTAAGAGGCTGAAAAATGATGAAAGTTGAGGTTGAGTTGAGAGGATTTGGGAGACAAACAGTCACTGGTTTAGGAGAAATGATCACAAAAAATGAAAATTCCCAAGCTTTATACCTACCATACACATGGAATCTATCTACCAATAACGTAATGCCAAATCAACTAGTCACGCAATGCACTATAAACTAATGATGCAATGCAAGATGAAAATTCTCATGCTTTTATGGGACTCTTTGATTTGCAAACTTAGCAGGTGTTTATCTATCGATAGTTAGTGGTATATATCGAGAGATTTTTATCCAAATTACTTTCCATGTTTCTTACATACTAGTCAAACTATGTCAACCAACTAGTGTTTGCTCCATTAGTTTTTGATGATAATAAAACATTCCCATTCATTTGTGTCTAATATCTTTACTTAATTGAGCATGACAAAAATTGTATACAAATAATAGATCAATCCGTCAAAAGTGTATATCAAAAATCATATGAATGAGGAAAAATGATTGATCAACAAAAAAGAAGGTCCTTAGTTGAATAATGAAGAATATTGGTTGGCTAAAATTCAAATTGGAGAAATGGCGGGTTGAAGAGTATTGAGAAACAGAACCAACTTAGTCGACCAAGAAGTGAGTTAGTTGACTAAGAAGCTATTGCCAAAAATCTAGACTTCAAGACAGAACCAACTTAGTTGACCAAGAAATAAGTTAGTCGACTAAGTGTTCTCTGCCAAAAGCTGAGACCAGAAGATAGAACCAACTTAATCGACTAAGAAGGAAGTTAGTCGACTAAAAGCTCTCTATCAGCAATTTGAACCAGAGCACTAGAAGACAAATTAACGGCTAAAACCAACTCTCAATTGTTTTCAACGGTCATAAACTGTCAAACTGCCATCAGAGTTATTTCTTCAAGTATAAAAGGGTCTTCCAACGATTAGAAAACATATAGAGAGAAGATTGAAGGCTTCCAAGAACACAAAAGAGCTCAAAAAACCAAAAAACACTTGTTGCTCATTTACTACACTCAACTCTTATTCTTGTAATTGTGAACTGCACTTCACTTGGTACCACTTAGATCAACCTTGTGATCATAGGTACACTCTTATCATTTCTCTTCTTGTATTCTTAAAGTGAGCAAGTCACTCTAAGGGATTGATTCAAGCTAGAATTGCTTAATTGAGTATAAGTTCTAACTTAGCCTTGAAAAGTTACGTGTTGGGTTTTGGTTGATCCCGTGAAAAACCATTGCTGTAAGTTGTGGTTGAGCCTTTGACAAACCACTTTGGGTTTTAGTTGAGCCCGTGAAAAACCATTGTGAAAGGTTGTGGTTGAGCCTTTGAAAAATCACTTTAGGTTTTAGTTGATCTCGGTAAAAACTATTGTGAAAGATTTTGACTAAACCTGGTAAAAGCCATTGTAAAAGCTTGGTGAAAGTTGTGAATTTCACCGTTCATAGTGGATTGTTTGAAAAATCCTTGTGTCACGACCCGAAACTCCTATCGAGCCCGTGACAACCGGCGCGACATCTCGATCGACATTCATTACCCGGAATGTCAATCGGAACCCCGCAAGGCTTTAATATCAGCTTCTCATTTCCCCTGTGGGTAACTGTTGCCAAATACCACATTCTAAAATATTTTAAACTGTTTCCAACTTAAACAAATAAAATAATAATTTTCGTCTCACAGGGGTATTTTTTGTCATTTATCCCAAAAATCTCAAAATCAGTTAAAAATATAGTATGTAAGTGGAAAACACATATTTCATAATCAAAAATAATTTTGGATGTCTAAAACATTCGTTTAAAATGGAATTATGACTGTTAGAATAAAATAAAAGTATTAAATAAAATATTCAATTTTCACATAAAATAATATTTTAAGAACACTGCATAAATAATTTTTATAATGTAAAAGCAAAATAAATTCCTACATACTGTAATGCAGATAACCAAAGTATAGAATTAATTTACAGTGACACGTGGGCCCACGAATGACCAAAAGTATCAAAAGAAATGAACCTACAGTTTTTGGATGTGGCAAGTTCAACTGTAATTCTCACCGATATCAGTTATCTACAATCTATTCTGAGCTTGAAATGGGTGGAAAGAAGGGTGGTGAGATTATAAAATCCCAATGAGTAAACAAACATCACTCAAAATATCTAAAGTCGAGTAAAACGAGACTATTAAAACATTTCATCAAACTGCAATTTATCATCTTTCAACTTATTTCAACCAAATGAAATCAATTTATTTAAAGCAAGTAATCAGTATGGCTTATGAATTTCTTAAAAAGCTTGGCTCATGCCAAAAATTATTATCATACTTAGTTATTTGGGATACCTTGGCCGAGGGCTATCCCAACTGAGCCCGCCAAGGCTATTAGAAGTCATGTTTTTATTTTGAAAATATAGTCGTTCCTTGGCGTTGGTCGAGTTCCCCTTCACTTGGTGGTTTGGCATGAAGTGAACTCTAAAAATTATACCTCAGGAGTTACTCTACTCGCCTCTCCAACCGAGGTAAAAATATAACAGGATTCTGTGCCCCTCTAATAGGCTAGTCCACAGAACCCAGCCCACTGCAGCAGGTCAAACCCACCATACAATAAAATTTTGACAGCATGACAGGGCTAATATATTACTACCCAGAATGCAAGGGTAAAATAAAGCAATTCATACAATTCATAAAAAATACAGCCCAGCCAGTCATGCCAATACAATAACATAAGCCATTAATTCAATTTTAAATTTACAACATATCAGTGATCTCCAATTACTCTATTTTCAAAATCATTATTTCGTTTCAAGACAATTTATAAAATATTTTCATTTAAACTCATTTTGTTTACAAAACATAAAAATTTACCATTTTAACTCATTTTCATAAAATTCACCAAAACCGAATAAAAACATACTTTAGATAATTAAAGTGATGGTAAGGTTACTCACAGTGTCTAGAGTAGGGATTTTTTAAATGCTCAGACTACTGGTCCTCGGGTGCAATTCCCTTGCCTTTATCGGAGGACTCACCACCTTGACACAGTACAAAATCGAGAAATTCACCACATTGGTACTAAATTGAAATTAAACAAATTTAGACTACTAATGCTTGATATGGAATGCAAAAATGTCTAAATTTTGCCTAAACGCGGTGTTAGCCTATTTCGGTCTTTTACCCGATAAATTGATATACGAGTCTGTTTAAACTCCAAATTAATTTTTTTCAGTTTCTATACCTCAATTGCACCCAAATTGACTTAATGTCCCTTAGTGTGGTGCAAATTATCAGTCTCGACAACAAATTACGAAAATACCCCTAGTGGGTAAAAATTCATATTTTTACTCCGAAAATTCCCATTATTTTTCTAGGCTCATAATTCATCATTATTCATCATAATTCCTCAAATAAACATCAAGATCAGCAGCAAATATTCCCCTAGAAAATTCGGCATAATGGGTTTCAATGGGAGAAAATTATATCTCTAGCTTATTTTTGCTATATTTCAATATAACCTAACTAAAATCACTTAATTCAATTAAAATCAACCAAAACTCAAGTTCAAAACTCATCCATGGAGGTTTGGCTAGCATGGGTGTCCATACCCACTTTCTAATGTTGCATGGAAATGAGAAAAAATGCATTGGTAGTGAAAATCACAAGGAAAATCAATGAAATTTACCTTTTTAATGCTTGATTTCTTGATTTCTCTTAATTTTTCCCAAATTTTTCAGGTAGGGTTCTTATTTCTTTTCCCCCTTTTCTCTACTGGTTTGGACGGCTGAAGAAGATGAGAATTCTAGAATTTTGACCTTTTTAAAAGCTAAAATAATATAATATTATTTTATTCATTTTTTAATGTTTTATTAATTCCTTAAATTCTAGCCATCCATTTGTTTCCAAATTTTCACCATACACTTGTCCCACATATCCATAGCTTAGATAAAATTCTCAAACTTATCCAAAGTCTTGGTGGAGTAATTTTTTAAAATTTACACTTTTGCCCTTGTAAAAGTCAAAAATTACATTTTTGCCCCAAAAACTAAAAAATTTCCCATAGATATATTTTTCATCCCTTATACTCATACCATTCTCCAATTTGTCAAATTTGATCTAAATTCTTTCAAAATCTCAAATTTTGTTTGCGAATGGTAAAATTACGATTTTACCCCTATACTCTAGAAATCACCAGAATTAAACTTTTTCACTGTCAAACCCTCAAATTATACTCCAATAAGTCAAATGGGGCCAAAAAAATCTTTTCTAAAAATTCCTATTGTGTCCCTAGGTGGCAAATGACCATTTTACCCCTAGACAGTGAAAATTTTGATTTGACTCCAAATTGATCCTCGAACTCCAAATCACTGTATTAAACCATTTTGAGACTTTAATATTCTTAATTTCATTTTAAATTCTCTATTTGATCTAGTTTGAGGCTTAAATTAACTTAATTGTATCATTTGGTACATTGTTGTCTTTTAACGATTTTTCTTTCGGGGCTTTCCAAGTATGCAAGCATATTGTCAATCATATGAATGACATGACAAGTATTTTATAAGGTCGGGCTTGACACCTTGATTGAACAATCAAGGTAGTGAATGTAGGTCTTGGATCGAACCACTCTAAATTCCTACGCATTGTCTACTTTGTTTTTATTTTCATTATTTTTTATATTAGTTCTTTATCTTGCCAAGAGCCAAAAAGTGCTATTCACCCCCTTTTTGGCACATTTACTTGGGACCAACAACCACTTTGAGTTTTGGTTGAGCCCATGAAAAATCATTGTGAAAGGTTGTGGTTGAGCCTTTTAAAAATCACTTTGGGTTTTAGTTGATCCCGGTAAAAATTATTGTAAAAGGTTTTAACTAAACCTGGTCAAAGCCATTGTAAAAGCTTGGTGAAAGTTGTGAATTTCACCGTTCATAGTGGATTGTTTGGAAAATCCTTGGTTGAACAATTAAGGTAATGGATGTAGATCTCGGATAGAACCACTCTAAATTCCTGCACATTGTCTACTCTGTTTTTATTTTCATTGTTTTTTAAATTAGTTCATTATCTTGCCAAGAGCCAAAAACTGCTATCACCCCCCTTCTGGCACATTTACTTGGGACCAACAACCACTTTGGGTTTTGGTTGAGCCCGTGAAAAACCATTGTGAAAGGTTATGGTTGAGCCTTTGAAAAATCACTTTGGGTTTTAGTTGATCCCAGTAAAAACTATTGTGAAAGGTTTTAACTAAACCTGGTAAAAGCCATTGTAAAAGCTTGGTGAAAGTTGTGAATTTCACCGTTCATAGTGGATTGTTTGGAAAATCCTTGGTTGAACAATCAAGATAGTGGATATATGTCTTGGATCGAACCACTCTAAATTCTTGCGCATTGTCTACTCTGTTTTTATTTTCATTGCTTTTTAAATTAGTTTCTTATCTTACCAAGAGTCAAAAAGTGCTATTCACCCCCCCCCCCTTTGGCACATTTACTTGGGACCAACAACTAGTAATGTAATGCCCTTTTAGCGAGTCACATAAAGACTGAAAACCAAGCACGCAATGCCTAAGTCATATAATGCTTGCCAATTAGTAACACGATGCCTTATCAACTATGCATGCAATAAATAAAAAACTAGTCTTGTAATGCATGCATCAAGCAATTTTTTCAAAATTGATGGCGTAAATCCTTTCAAATCCAGTCACGCGATGCACTATATAAGTTATGATCATTATTTGATGAGAAAATTGTAACGAGCTAATTTTTGAAAGAAAAAAATTAAGAGTGGTAGGGACTCGAAAACCAAACACTCTTTATGCTAATCCCATGTTTTGGTCATTAAAAGCATGCCAATTCAATATCACTTTAATCCCATGATCTGGTTATTATAATTTATACAAGAAATAGAACATAATAGAAAGGTAATGCCTGATAATGTGCAGCAGATTAACAAAAGGATATGTGGAGAAGGTCCTGTAAACGCACAAGATATAATTTATTCAATTCATTGTATATAAACATTCTTTACTATACGTTTCTGGTGTGAAATCAAATGTGAAAATATTCCCAAATGTTTTTATTGCCTTTCTCTATGTTTACTGATAGAACAAAGACTAATTTTTTCATGATAAACAACAATGTTACTTTACCTATTAGAAAAAATAAACAAATTTAAAAAATTAAGTGTCCACACTATTCGTAAAAATCTCTAGTGCAAAACTTTTCCAAAGGCCTTCAATGGCATTTGCCTTTAAGTTCTAGTCAACCGTACCGATCATCCATTGCATAGTAACGATTACCCAATCTGCGTAACTGAGTGAATCTTTTTATATTGGGGTTTGTTCATTTAATTGATACCTCATCCACGTCCAAGGTTGTTTTTGATGATGCATGTAGTCAAAGTACCCGATCTGGTGGCACATAATGGGAAACAATGTCGTTAGGGGACCTATCTGCTCATCACGAAAGTTGAACCAAATTGCATCTCACCAACCGTACAAGGAGTCAACTAACATCATACTCCATTTCACCAAGTTGAGCTACACTAACACCTAGTGGTTGGTAAAATGGCATGGTACCAAAATCAAGTCCAGCTTATGTTACGGCAACCCCCATGGTGGACTCCCACCCTTTGCATAGTCGAGCAAATGTTCTAGCAAAAGTGCATTCCTTGGCTTGAATGTCTTATCAGTCGATGGAGGGCTTAGTTCACAACTCAGACCCAACAAAATAATTTGTGAATTAAGTTATGCTTAATAGTTAGATGCCATAAACTAAAACCCTAAACATATATTTTAATAATTACAACTCATTAAAATATACTTACATAGAAGTTGTGTCAAGAATGCATATTTTCTGCTTGTATAGTTGTGGATGGTGCTCGCGTGTGCTTACACTTGGCGTTGATGCATGCATCAATGTGTTGGTTGTCCAGCCATTTATCTTGCTTCTCCAAATGGTGGAAAAATTCAAGGTCCTTTTGCCCTTCAATGCCCAGAATGTTAACCCTGCATATATAAAATACCCATGTCAAAAGGTTGGTGGATTCAATAATTTCGAACCGTTAACCTTAATATTGTGTAATGTTATCATTTTACCTAGCTTGCTCATTTTTCATGAAGCACTCATATTTGTCCTTCAATGCATACTTCGCTTTGCACTGAACTAATAGTGGGTTAACGTATGGACTTTGAACATATTTGCTAGCATGCTTACAATTGCATCTTCAACCGGAGGTGGAGGTATAGGTGGAGCCTCAAGAGAAAATGTCAAGCCCAGCTCTACAATATGTTTATTATGCCATTCCTACATAAGAATGCATGTTTGCTTACTTGGGTACCTCGAAAATCGTTAAAGGATAGTATTGTACCAAATTGTACAATTAAGTTAAATTAAGCCTCGAACTAGTTCAAATAGAGATTTTAAGATGAAATTGAGAATTTTAAAACCCCAGAATGACTTAAAATGGTGATTCGGAGTTCGAGGACCGATTTGGAGTCAAATTGAAATTTTCATGACTTAGGGGTAAAATGGTCATTTTGCTACCCGAGGTTAAGATGTGAGTGTTGGATGAAATTTTGACTAAGATTGATCATTTGGAGTATAATTTGAGTTTGAGAAGTGAAGAATTTTAATTTTAATGTTTTTTCGAGGATAAGGGTAAAATAGTCATTTTGCCACATCAGGGGCAAAATTAGAATTTTACACCACCCCACACTTGTCCAGCACATGGATTTTACCCAATATTATCATGGATAATTGAGGAAATTTAAGTGGTGGAGAGAAATTACTTAATGGGTAAGTATGACACATGGACCAATGGAATGGTGACACATGGTAAATTTTTGTCCATTTAATATTTTCCTTTATAAAGCCAATTTGAACTCTTCCACATTCATTCTTATGGTTGGCCAAAGCAAGAACAAAGGAAGAAAAGAAAGAACAAAAACCCTAGAGTGAAAATTCAAGAGAAAATTGGTGGATTTCAAGTAATCAAGTAATCAAAGGTAAAATTTCTTGATTTTGACTTGTGATCTACCTTTCCCATACATTCTTTTGCATTTTCCATGGTTGAATCACATGATTTCATGATGGGTCTTTTGCTGGCCAAACACTTAGAGAGAGATTTTGATGGTTGTTTTGGTTAGATTTTAAGATATTCTAGTATTTTTAGTTTATTGGTGATGTGTAGCATGAAAATCCAGCAAGAAAAATCCATGTTCTTCCATAACCCTCATTGGCCGAATTCTCCATGTGAAATATTGATGATGATTTTGATTTTATTTTAAGTGATTTGGTTAGGAATTAGTGATTTATGGTGTGAGAATCAAGCTTGAAAAATTATATTGTTAGTGAACCCTCCATGGCCGAATTTTCCAAGAGAAAATGTGAGGATGATTTTGCCATATTTCAAGTTATTTAATTTGTGTTTGATGATTTGGAGTATTGGGAGAGAAATGGAATTATTTGGAGTTGAATTAGACGTATTGGCCAATTAATCGGGTGATAGATCGAATTAGGCCAATACCATTTTATTTAGGTACATAATTGAATTTATATTGAACACCGTATTTAGATAGTTACTCGAGTATTTCACATCCCATTTCATGCATTAGTATAGAGTCTGAATTGGTTTTATAACAATTTAGCACAAATGTAGTAAATGGCTTATTGTGCATTATGTCTAGGTGGTGAGCATTCTGACAAAAGTAAAGAGATAGTACCTGAGGATCAAGAATCGGAGTACTCAAAATTCGATTCCCATTACAGTGAGTAACCTTATTATTGTCTTAATTATCTAAAGTATGTTTTTATCTGATTTTGTAATTTTATGGAAAATGTGATTAAATGAAATGATTTTATAAAATTGTCTTGAAATTGAATGATGGTTTTGAAACTGGAGTAATTGGAGACTACTTGCTGTGTTATAAATTATGTTTTGAATTGAATGGCTTATGATAATGTGGGCATGAATGGCTGGATGGGTATTTGTGTTGAAAATGTATAAACTGTTGTTTGCCTTGATAGGCTGGATAATGATATAATTGCCATGTCATGCTATTGAATTTTTATTGTATGGTGGGTTTAGCTTGCTGCAGTGGGCGGGTTCTGTGGACTAGCCTTTTTGAGGGGCACGAAATCCCATTATATTCTTACCTCGATCGGAGAGGCGTGTAGGGTAACTCCCAAGGTATAACTTTAGAGTTCACTTCACTCCAAACCACCACGTGAGGGTGAACTCAACCAACGCCAAGGAACGACTATGTTTTCAAAATAAAAACATGATTTCTGCGTACATGACTTTTTAACAGCCTTGGCGGACTTGGTTGGGATAGCCTCAGGCCAAGGTATCCCTAATAACTGAATATGAGAATGATTTTGGCACTAGCCAAACTTTTCAGGAAATCATAAGCCTCGTTGTTTGTTTTGGGTGAAATGAATCTATTTTATCTTATTAAAATGAGTTCGAAATGCTGTGAATCATTTTTATGCTAATCTATTTTATCTGTCTCCATTTACTCGGCTTTAAATATTTTAGATGGTATTTGTTTATTCACTAGAATTATATAATCTCACCACCCTCATTTCCACTCATTTTAGGCTCAGGATAGTCGGTAGATAGCTCATTTCGTTGAGGGCTACAGTTGGACTTGCATCCTCAAAAATTGTAGATTCATAGTCTTCATTACTTTTAGCCATTCGTGGGCCCACATGTCATTGTTAAATGTTTTGAATACCCAGCTGTGTGTGCTACTGTATGTAGGAATTTATTTTGCTTTAACACTATAAAAAAATTATTTACATAGCGTTCTATAAAAATTGTTTTATGAAAAATTGGAATATTTTATTTATTATTTTTATTTTATTCCATTACCTATAATTTTACTTTAAATGAATGTTTTAGATATCTAAACTTATTTTCGGTTATGAAATGTGTAAATTTCTTTCATATACTACATTTTAGCTGGTTTCGAAATTTTTGAGAAAAATGACCAAAATACCCCTATGTAGTTGAAACTTCTCTTTAACTGTATTTGAATTGAAATTGGTTCATATCACTTTAAAAACATGATTTTACTAACTAATACTCACAAGAGAAGCGAGAAAACTGATGTTAAGCCTTGCGAGGTTTCAATTGGCATTCCGGGTAATGAATGTCTATCAGGACATCGCGACGATTGTCACGGGCTCAATGGGAGTTTCGGGTCATGACAAAAAGTGTGCTCTGAGCATGCTGGGGGGCCTCAGGTGGAGTTAAGATATGAGTAGGATATGAGGTAGGTGTAGTTGGACTATTCGTAGCATGTGGGGCCTTAGGTGGGTCATTTATGCCAGCTGGCTCATCAAGATCAACCCCACTACCGATGCCTTTTTTCTTGCACGCACAATCTTGTTCACCCATAGACTGACTTTACACATTGACAAAAATGAAACACATTAAAACATCAAATACATCCTAAATGCTATAACTCACGCAATGAAAAAAAATAAAAGCTCATACCTCATAATGGTTGAGCAGTCGACAAATAATCCAATCTTCAAACCCTTACATTGACTGCTTAATATCTAACTGCATTGACTACATCTGCAACTGCATCTGCCACTAGATCTCCAACTGTATTGACTGCATATGCATCTACATGTCTCGTTGCACCTCCATCCACATGGACTGCATCAACATCTGTATCTACATCTCCATCTACAGTGACTGAAGGTTCTTATTCCACCGCATCCTTATCCATGTCATCTTGAGCTTTAAGCCTGTATGCATCTGAGGATGCAGCAGCAAGTTGTGCGCTTGATCATCATCAACAGCAACAGGAGCAATAAGAGCCTTAGCAACACTAGAAGCCTCAATGATAGCAAGATGGGCATGAACCTCTTCATCGATGGTGCAACTTCGTTTAACGCCTCGTCTTACTACCTTTTTCTCTTTAGGGTTCATTATCTTCCTCCTTTGCTAGGGAGTGAATTCTACCCGACCTTCCAATTGCCATAATGGAACATATTGCTACTCCTCGGATATATTGACATCAATGTCGACCTCATATGCCTTCAATATCTCTTCCGTAGTTGGCTCCAAGGTCTCAACTGCACGCAACTGCACCTAAACATATATTTCCATTAGGTTGAAAGGTAGTTAACATATGACAAAAAAAATTTAAATAAATTAAAAACAGTATGGTTTCATTCCTCATGTCGCTTTCTCTCTCCAAACCTATAATATTGTTGTGGAAGCCTATGGGCCTCTCATCACAATTCCATTTTAGCATTTTTGGATAAACCTGTCCAGAATGGCGCTGGGATCTAAACTAGCTTTGGATATTAGGAATCGCCTACAACGCCCAAAACTGCACGTCAATTGTAAAACATATTAATTACTTAATAAAATCTTATGCGAACAGAAAAATAAAAAACCTTAAGGTAAGGCACATTACTTGAAATGCCCATACAAATCCATATAGGTGGTAACGTTTCTTTTCTTCCATTCCTAATGCTAGAGATTCGAAGCCCCTCAACATGTAATCAATAGCTAGACTCCATACATAGGTGCCCCATGGGAACGCATTCCACTGGTCAATGTTCTCGACCAGCGACAACAGTCACGGAATCATTACTTGTCTATAGTCTTGACCAAATAAAACATTGTTCGCGATCAAGATGAAGGCAATCTTTGTCGCGTTTCCATCCTGTTAAAACTGCCTTCTCTTAAACATCTCTAAACTCGTTATAGCTTCACCTCGTTCCTCGTTTCCCAATATCGCTTGTGAATTCCTCCAGGGATAACCTTGTAAGGACTGTTAATAACGATCGACATGGTACCAAGCTTCAATCCTGTTACTACGTAAAACTCACGTTTAAAGAGCCGAGCCTTGTTCTTACCTATGACAAACCATAACTCACCCTCGATAACGCTGAGTTGATTGATTTGCACAGCATTAGGTTGTACACGAGACTGACACAAAATAAACTCTTATTTGATTCGATGTTCATCAAATGCCCGAAGCATGTTCTCTTGATTATTTCCAACTCATTTACTTTCTATAGCACCTTACGTATGATGTGCAGTTGTGTCCACTTACAGTGGATGTTAATGCTAACGCTAAAGCCCCACTAGTCCCTCGACAAACAAAGAAAAACTTCCACATTCTCTTGCTCTATTCCTGTTCTGGCCATCTGCAACATAAACAGATAACATTTGTAATTTAGTAAATATGATCAATGAAGATTAAAAAAATAATTACTAGTTCTTACTATGTTTGCATACATAAAACATGATAATTTAAGCACGTGTGAAACATGGATTATTAATTAAATCAACATATACATATTAAAGCATTAAAGTTGAGCCAAAAAGATACAAAATCCACACAATGACGGTCATGTAATGCCATACAGATAAAATTCTTGCAATACCATACATATACCACTCACGCACTTTCATACAGATAACAGTCACATAATGCCTTACAGTAACAGTCACGCAATAACCTACATATAATGGTCATGCAATGCAATACAGATAACAGTCACGTAATGCCCTATCAAGTAGTTATGCAATGACTTACATTCAATCACACAATGAGCTATCAACAAGTCACGCAATGCCAAAAACCCTTAAACGCAATGCCTAAACCAATCACACACACCTTAAGCGATGCCATGCCTAAAACAAGTCATGCATAAGGTTCAACCACTCACACAAACCCTTAATCATGCAATACTTAAACCCCTAAACCCAATTCCTATCAACCAATCATGCATGCCCTATCACCGTTCAAGCCAAAAACTACCAATAATACTAAATTCAAATTTATATTCAACAATTTCAAATAATAAGAATATCAATATGAACAAGCAATATGCCTATGTTTATGCTCAAAAACCATAAATGAAGAACATGAAGAATAAGAATAGTCCTAAACTTTCTCCACATGGTTAAAAATAAAAATATATGCATACCTTTCTCCACAGAATGTGAACTTCCTTTCATTATTCAATATGTGAATTACCTTTATACAAAAAATCACTTCAAAATGCTTATATCAGTATTCAAAATGCTCTACAATTGACTTGATGAGGAATGCTTTTGTGAGAATACCTTATAAGAAGATGCATGGTCTATCGATGAAAACTGAAGAGTTACAAAGCTTGCAAACATACTTGACCTAAACATATGGGTTAGGTTAAGACGCTGAGCCAAACATATAGATCGATTTCATTAAAGATAATTCTATCCTAATTTTATTCTTTTTGATTAAAAATAGTTAAAATTATAAAAATATCTATTTTCAAAATCATCTTATACATAGGGTTTATATTTTAAAAGAACTCAGTGAAAAATTCCCAAAACACGCAAGAATTATTCACCAATAGACACCCACAACCTAAAACTTAAAATGCCCTCCATAATTCATGAAAGGACAAAGACACGTGTTACTTTCCAAAGGGTTTGTAAATTAAAATTATTATAGAGAAAAATTAAGATTAAGATTAAGATAATAATAATAACAATTGTTTTTCTAACAAATAAATAAAAATACAGTTAGTTCATCCAAATATTTAACTTATTAATTGTTATATAATCCTGTTGCTTAAATAATAGGTTCGAATCCTACTCTCCTAATTACAAAAAATTAAAAAAAAAATAAAAATGCAGCTGGGAGAGTTGGCCAGAGAGATTGAAACGGTGGAATTAGTAGTGAAGGTAGAATTAGTCGTAGACGACTAGTATTATAGAGTATTTATTTACAAGAGGGCATTGATTGACAGGAAGGGAAACGATGAAAATGGGGAAATGGTTGAGAATAGGAGCGTTGGTCGGTGCAATCGCTATAGCCAAGCAATATGGAGGGCAATTGGGATTGGGATTGGGATTGGACAAAGATGCCGCTCTCCGCTTGTTCCAGCAATGGTCGGATCGACTGGGGATTTGGGCTATCCCTCTTTATGTTGCCCTCCACACCCTGACTCTTTCCCTCTGCTTGCCCTACGCCGTCTTCTTCGAGGCTGGGGCTTCTTTGCTCTTCGGCTTCTTCCCTGCCGTCCTTTGCGTCTTCTCTGCTAAGCTTCTGGGGGCTTCTCTGTCCTTCTGGATTGGCAGGTCCGTCTCTTAATCTTTTACCACTACAAACCTTTGCACTCTCATAGTCCAATTTATTTATTTATGATGAATTATATCTTTTTTTTTCTGTATAATTTATAATGAATTATATAATTATAATCCTAATCTAGTGTTGACATGCATCTTGCCCTCTTTCTAAGAAGTCCCACTTTTCATCTTTAGATGGTTGCCTGCATTTGCAGTCAGAATTTTGTTTAGTTCCATTTGTGTTCTGTTAACCTTTTCTGATTTCCTTTCAACATTCTGTTTGATCCACATTAATATCTTTGTTGAATGAATACTCTTTATTCATAATGTTGCGCACCACTAAATCAAAATAAGCTTAATAACATAAATTTAGAGCTATCAAAGCTGACCTGAACCCAAAAAAAAAAGAAAAAAAATAGAATAAAGCAATTATCCATTTAATTTATACAAAATTAGATTCAATTTATACAATTATGCATCATAAATAATAGTTATGTTTTATTTTTCCTTTTTTCTTCACTCTTGAGAAATAATAATATAAATAATTAGAATAGATAATAATAACTTAAAACAAAGAATAGCATATAAACTAGAAAAATAATTGAAAATAATTCAGTAAATTTATTTGTGGCATCTACTTTTAAACATTTTTCTTTATTTAAGGTGAAGTAGATATTAGATGATTATCAAAGATAATGACTTAAAATGCAACTGGAAGTGCACTAGATTAGAGAATCTTTTTTCATATCAAATTAGAACAAGTTATCATTATGTATTATTTAATTTCATAGAAAAAATCTCTACTTTTAAAAGTAGCTAAATATAGAGTTAACTATAATTTATATTCAAAATTTCAACAGTCCTAATCTTGGAAAATAAGCAAAACACCAAGTCATATGAAATATCCTAATAATCTCCAAATCTTAAATCTAGAAAAATTACAATTAAGCCTATAGAATGCAAGTAATAAAGTAAAATCTTGAGTCAATTGGCGTGTTTGCATTCTGCATCAACAAGTCATTCAAAACTCAATTAATAGTTTCATGGATCAGAATTTTTTTCTGATTGCAAATATTGATTAAACCCGAATATTGGGGTTTCAATTTGAGAACTATTGAAAAACAAATTATGGACAAAGTTCTGTGGGACATATTTGTGAAGTTTGCTTAGAGTTTGTGGTGGCACATGAAAAATAAGGGATTGGGTTTATGGCCATTGCAGAACCTAGGAGTTAAGGATAGGGTTTTATAATCAGTAAGAGTTTGATTTAGTTGAAATTTGATCTTAAAAGAAGGTTATTTTTGTGCAGAATGGTTGCTTAATTTTCGGGACAGCAGTGAAACTAGACGAAAGTGTTTATGGGTGCTGTTCTTGTGCTACAAACAGTAACCTGAGAACATATACCTAAAAAGGAGGGTAAAGGAGGGAAATTAGAGCACTCACTCACAAACAGTTTAACAATTCTCGATGGCTCAATTTCTTATTACAAATCAATTTTACTCTAGGACTTGCATTGCCAAGATATACACACTGAAATCACTAACTTTTATGTTGTGGACCAAGATTTGTAAAATGGTTGCAATTAGGAAGAAGACTCAATTGATATAAACTAAAGAGTACATTAAAATACTAACAATTCAGACTAAACCCAAAAATAAGCCCTAATGAACCATGACTAAGGCCCATTTCTGGAAGCTCAAAAATGACCAAAATGCCTTGTGCACCAATACTCAATTAAACTATAACTTAATGCTTAATTATCTAGCGAGGACATCTTTCCTTGGACCCAAAAGACTTATTTGTTGGTGAAGGACCCATGATCTTAGCTTGGCTAACTAATTGACATCCAATTAGATATCCCCTTAGAAAAGAACATTATTTTGTTGAGTTTGGATCAATTTAAGACCCTACTATTTTAGCTTTAAGACACAGAATTTAAGGCTCAAAAACAGCTAATAAAGCCTGCTTAAGCTCCCAACCAAGCTTTTCATCGTAGGACATGTGACAAATTAAGGCTTTGGCATTAGAACTAACCTCAGCATGCCCTATAAACACCTTTGGAGGATACTTCCAATGTGCTTCATGATCTCCCCCTGGCCTAGAGCAATTCAGTGGCATCTAGTTTAGAAGCATGGAATCTATCATAATGCACAAGATTATGGTGATGGATTCTTCCCCTATAATTCGACTGCAATGCAAATGTGGATGCCGTTTCTGTTCTTTTGAAAGGTGCTCCTTCTACGAGAGACCATTCATGGTTGCAATATCATCAATCTCTTCCTTCAAGCATTAGGTTGGATGAAGTCTTGTAATAGTGGCAATATCAGATGCTCCATCATCATGACCATGACATGAACTTTGAATAAAGCCTGATTCTACCATTGAACCTTGTTCAATTATGCATTTAAGTCATTTAGCTTTTGTTGGGTTTAATCAACCTTTTATACTGTTAATTTTATTAGCTTAAGACCTAACTGATGCAGAACATGCCATATTTGTTACTTTTTATTGCTAATTTGTAAATAAGTTGGCCAAAAAATTCAAAGGAAAATTGAAGTAACTTTTAAATTTGTCAACTTAATTGTCTATTCATTATGAAGAGAAAAAGGAGAGGCAGGGATAAAAGATTGACCATCAGCAGTCAAACCTTTGGTCAATTTAGCTTGTGTTAGACTTGCTGGAATTTGTTGCTGACTTCCCAATTCTGGTGCTAGCCTAGATGAGGTCTATTGACAGGGTTTAGTGCTCTCCTATTTGGATTTATTGTCAACTGACATTAGATTTTGGTTCGTCGCCCATGGATTTGGCTGGCACTAGACCTAGATGATGCATGCCTGCTACATAAATGCATGCCCTTCACTGCTTCTCACTTTCCTTTTCTCTTAGTCTACCATTACATTTTTTTTTTAATCTCCGAAATGTTAAAACAAAACAAAAAAGTAGCTGAACATAAAGGACCACAAAAAAGTGCTCATGGCTAGAGCAAAAGCTTGCTTTTAAAACCAACAAGTCATATGTTTGGTTGTAAAACACTTCTTTAACTTAAAACAGGTCAAAGACTTTCCATTACCTAGATGATGCATGCCTGCTACATAAATGCATGCCCTTCACTGCTTCTCACTTTCTTTTTCTCTTTGTCTACCATTAAATTTTTTTTTTTTTGATCTCCCAAATGTTTAAGCCAAACCAAAAACTTAGCAGAACATAAAGGACCTCAAAAAACTGCTTACAGCTAGAGCAAAAGCTTGCTTATGTTTGGTTGTCAAACGCTTCTTTAACTTAAAACAGTCAAAGACTTTCCATTACCTAGGTTTTAAGATCATAAATACCACTCAGTCAAAGTACTTTCGGAGAGAAAAGTAAACTCTGATTTTGGGTTTCAAGTTCATAGCTAGGTTTAGAAAACCTTGATGGGAAATAATATCAAGTATGCATTTTCTGAAACTTTTCTTTTCTTGTTTTGGATTTTTATTTACATGGCTGGCTTTTAACATGCCTTTTCTCTTTGCTTTATGTTTATATAGGTTTTCTTAAAGGGGTACTGGAAAAGGAATTATCCCTATTTTGATATTCTGCTTGTATGGTTTCATCCCTAATTTTTTTTTTTTTTGGAAAATGAATTATTGTTCATGACCTATTCTGCCCATCTCTTTTTATAGCAGCTGCTTTTAAGTTCATTGGCACAAACTGCCTGGTGATTAATTTTCAAGAAGGTATTTAGTTTGGAGAAAAGATAAAATATAGGGAAAAAAGGTTGAAAGGTTTTAGTCCTCTCACTAAGAAGGTACTTGAGAGGTCACTAATTCAAAAAGTCATGAAAAATTTTAAACTCAAAATGTAAAAATTAAAATAAAAAATCCTCTTGTCGTGTCAACATTTTTTGATTTATTAAATGCCACCTAAATGCCAACTCACTGATTTTAACAAAGGTTTATCCTAGTTAACATATAATTTCCTTAATTGCCCAAAAGTTTCAAACTTCAGATTGATTGGACCAAATAAAAGTTGGATGGCTTAAACGCACATCTGACACAAGTTAAATAGCTAAATCCTGCTTTATCCTTATTGAGTTAAATTCAATGTTGAAGACCATATCATTAGGCAAGTCAAGGACTTAACCATTCAGGCTAATTTTATGTAGTGTAAGTGACATTGCCTTTCTCCTTATTAAATACACTATCCAAGAAGAATAAACTATGTCCTCCTTTCTGTAACTGATCTCATTATCTCTCTTAATGTTCTTTTTTCTGGTATTCTCAGGTATGTCTATGAAAGCCATATATCAAAATTTGTCATAAAAATCGCAATCTCCCATTATAATGTATTGTGTTCCTTGACATATTCCCTATATATTAGAATATTATTCTCTCAAAGCCAGTTTATTTTTTTGAAGTTGAGTGGAGATTGTTTCTTCTTTTTACTGTCTAGGTTGACTCTTAAGAAAATTTATTTCCTTTCTCATTGGAAAACTTCCTGGCTAACTTTTCATAGTAGCATTCAATTGAATTCTGAACAATGGAAAGATCAAGTGCCGTCCCCTTGTTGATCATGGTTGCATTGTACCTTAAGGAGTGAACCATCAATCCTATATCTTACGTAGGAGAAGGTGCTAACCAAAAAAACTTCCCTAAAGAGTTTCTTATTCCTTGAGATTACTTGCAATGAATGCAAATGCTAAATCATGCCATTCAGCTTATTTGTAATGCATAGAAGTTTGTTTTTAAATGAAGGTGCTAATTTTTATGTTAATTCTAAAACTCAACAAGATTACTTGATCAAAAGCTTCTTAGGCATGATGCCTCTCATGCTACTTTTTGAAAAATTGATTTAATCATGATTATGTGCTACAAATATCTCAAATATTTCCTTTTTAACTTATGAAAGGCTCTAATTGTAGAAGTATGTGATTTATTATTATTTTCTCCTACCCTTTTAAACTAGAGTAGGTGTAAAAATTGTGAGCTAATGCCAAATCACGTTATGAGCATGTCAAAACTCAAGTAAGTTACTTTCCAATTACGCTTAATTACACATTTGCTACACAAACCGTTGTTAAATTGTTGATTTGGAACTTGAAGAAATAAATTCTCAAAGTACTTCAGCTTTCATTCTTATAAACAGATTGCACATCTCGCTAAGTTTGTTAGTCAATTGGATGATGTGGCAAAAAAAAGAAAGCCTATATTAGACACATGGCGCATATTGGCTTTTTTTTTCCACGTTACCCATTATACTAGTGAAGTTAGTGTCATGGCGCATATTGGCTTTTTTTTTCCACGTTACCCATTATGCTAGTGAAGTTAGTGTCATGTGCAAACTAATAGAATCAAAGTTTGAGTACTTAATTGCAATTTTTTAAATTTTAGGCATCAAACCAAATATTTGATCATAGTTTGAATGCTAAATTTGTAAATAACTCTTCCAATTGTATAGCTGATTCTACAAGTAGATTTTCACAAGAATTTACGTTGTGAATTGATCAAAAGTAAAAGTAAAATGCAGTCTTATAAATAATATGTTTTCTAAATGAAAACAAGATACCTGAGAAAACTCTTTATCTGTTTTCCCTTCTCTGTGTAAAGTTCCATTTTGTTTGGATAAGATGTGATTTGTTGTAGTTCAAGTCTTTAATTTGTTGTGCTTTGGTCCACGATGATGGAAAAGAAGGGACATCTTTAGTCAAATATACTTGAAACGTTATAGAAAAATGGGTGAATTGAAAGGGGGAAAGGAAAGTAAATTTGTTACTAAAATATATCGATGTACTTCCCAGAAGTTAAGGCATAACAAATTGAGGGGAAATTGCAAGTGTTGTTTGCAATGGGAATGTTAATTTGAAGGGCATAGCTTAAAGAGCAGGACTCCCAAGTCACATCTTTTTCTGTCTAGCTATGTTCATTGAAAGAATGTCAAGAGGTAATCCTAGTTAGTGAATTGATTGTAAGTGAAGCAACTTTGAATCCAAAAATCAAGCCAACTTTGACCTGATTTTACTGGATATTCACAGAACCAAAATTTAGTTTGTGTACCTGGAATCTGCCTACTCATTCTTCTTAGGATTTTCAACCTGATGCTATATTTGTTTTTTTGTCGTTTTTAGATCTATATATTATTATTCCTTTCTTTTTTGGTATTTTCAATTACCTTTAAGAACCATTTTGGTATCGTCAATTTGTTCAGGCTGGTTTTCAGAAGTTCAAGTTCTGCAATGGACTGGGTCCAGAGAAACAAATACTTCCATCTCCTTTCCCAAGGAGTCGAACGTGATGGTTGGAAATTTGTCCTTCTTGCACGATTCTCTCCCATACCTTCGTATGTCATCAATTATGCTCTAGCTGCCACAAAAGTTGGATTTGTAGTGGATTTTCTGCTTCCTACTGTTATTGGCTGTCTGCCAATGATCTTGCAGAACACTTCCATCGGCAGCCTTGCTGGTGCTGCTGTTGCGTCAGCATCTCCCTCTGAGAAATCAGTGGTTTGGTCTTATATTTTGCCTATACTTGGGGTTGTATCAAGCATTCTTATTTCATTGAAGATCAAAAAGTATTCTACTGATATTACCTTGGCCGAATCTTCTTCAGGTGATCACATTAACAGCTCTAATATGGTTGACTCATGTCATTGTTGTAATGGTGGAGAAGGAAGCAATGGCCTGAAGAAAAGCCAATAATAGATATATATTACAACTATATTATAATTATTTTTGTTCATTTGGTACAATTATTCTTCTTTTGGCCTTTGGCATCATTCATTGTTCACATCTGTGGGCAAGGTAATTTCTTGTTATTTTTGTGTGATGTCTCTTTGAAGGTTCTGACTCGTGTTGACCCTCTTCATCTTTTTTTTTTTTTCATGAAAGATTCTGTGGCACTACTAGATTTTATCAGAAGCTTAATTAGAAGATTCAGAAGTTTTGGAAAATGAAATGAGTGACATTGATGATAAAATAATGTCCATGGAGTGAACTTATTAAATCATTTCAAGTTTTACTATGTCTATACTTAAACTTGATGAGGGTGTATGCATGTGGGCATCGTTCGGCAGATTAGGGAAGAAAGACCAAGGCAAATACAGGTTTGGGCACCATGCATCCACAACCGGTCCCACTTGGTGCACCAAGCCCTCTGCATAGTATTCATTTCAACGGTCTCGTCTGTGTCTGCGTGTGTGTGTGTGTGTATGACCAGTGTGCTTAAAATGTAACTGGCTGAGTGACATTTGGTTATCAGTTCCCTTTGCTTCTACCATGTCAAGGGCCAGTTTAATAATAGTCACTGAAATTCTTCTCTGGCTAGTCTATTAAGGGTGTCGTTTGGTGCAAAACATTATAAAATATGATAAACAAAGTGGATTGAATTAGATGATATTATCTTATTTGGTCTTTGGTGTACGTATGCAAAAATAAAAGCAAGATATGGTGATTTTTATCCGACACCATGTTTGACTTAAGATGTGTATATGCATTGATTAAATGTAAGATAAAATGATTTTTTCTTTCATTGGACAAAATTATCCTATCTTACAATGTAATTGTAGATAATTGTGACCAAGTACAAATTTTTTTTAATATTCGCATCTTTTACTAATCATGCCGTAGTTGTCGGGTTCTGGAAAGCAGCCGACCGTGATAAGATTATCTATAGTGGGTTTAGAAGGAAAAACCTAACATCACTGCAGGATCAAGTTCCAAAGCCCTGTCTGGTCATTGACGATTGTGTAAATTTTCCCAGAGTTGGCACCACTGGTTCAAGCTTGTAAAACCATTACCTCAAACAAGACATTGAAGGGTAAACTTGCCTAGAATATTTATTAAGCTACATATGCTATGAATTTTTTTTTTCCAAATATTTTCCAGAGTAAAAGTGAAAAAAACAACAATAAAAAGACAAGAAAACAATACCAGACTTATTCTCCCTTCTGTTCAATAGATAGCACGAAATGTTGTAATTTTTTTGTCGAAACCAAATGTAACAACACCACGTTCGATTTTGTTAGAAAACTAGAGAGAAACTTACTGCTAGAGACTATCTTATATAGTGTGAGAACATTAATCGAATTCGGAATCTGATAGTTTCCCGATAAAAACTGCAACGAATTCGACTAGAAATAATAAGGAAAAGAAAACTAAGATGGGAAGAGAAGGGAAAAAGCCATTTGAATCAGAAACCAAAACCAACCACAAAAATAAAATAGAAAAAGGAGAAAGAAGAAGGCAACATGACTCAAGAAAATCAAGAAAAGAAAATAATTATTTAATTCTAACCTCATGCGTGGTCTTAAATTCTAAAAATAAAATTTAAGTAAACTTATAAATCACATATCCATGTTTCTAACTCAAAACACATATTTAATAAGTGACGAAAAACTCATATTTATATATTCAAAATTTATCTCATTTTTTACTGATGTGGGATCTGTAACATTTTACCCTACTCAATTGTGCAACATCCTATTTCACTAGCTCTCATGGGAGCCTCACATCAGTAAAGATCTGAATATGCTCTGATATCAAATGTCACAAGTTGAAACTTAAGCCCCACTCTCGTGTGACCTTAAACTTTAAAAATAGAATTTAAGTAATCTCATAAATCATGGACTCACGTTTTCGACTTAAAAGACATACTTGATAAGTGGTGAAAGACTCATATTTATATATCCAAAATTCATTTTATCTCTTACGGATGTGTACAACAACAATTATCCTTAAGTTGAAAACTTCAGGTAAAAACCAAACTCTCCTGTCTCTAAAAACAAACCACTCTCCATCCATTAGAGATGTAAACGGATGGGGTACTTGTTATTTTTGAGGTACCCGATCCCGAAATCGTTTAAATACTAAAATATCTGAACTTTATAAAAACCCGAATAAAATTAAAAGATACTACCCAAAATTGAACCCTATTAGAATAACACTAACCGTTAATTATCCTAATTCGTTAGTTATCTGATTATTCAAAACAAATTTTCAGTATTCGGATACCCATGTAATAGCCTGAACCCGAAACTTGAAATCCAAATAAAAAATGTTCTACGTTAATTCATATATAATTAACTAACAATTAAAACCTATTCCACACTTAAAATCAACAACAATACAATGGGCTTGAAATAGGGTATTATCTAGTCTTTATTACATTATGTTATCTTCTATATATTTCTAGTGTTATTTTATGTTATCTTAAATGAAAAATTAAGAAAGTAGATATAAAGTAAAATTTTTATATTTTATATGTTTTTCTAGTCTTTATTTATATATGGTAGATAAGTAATAAGTGGGAAGGAAATAGATATAAGATACCAAATGAAATTAAATTAATTGAAAAGATAATTAAAGTTACTTAAAGAAAAATTAAACATAAATTAAGGAAAAATATTACATGTTGCTTCCGAAAGGTTAAAGTCTTTATTAAACAAAATGATGATATGTTATTATGTTGCATCATATCTCAAATAATATAAATTAATTTTACATTTGTTAGTTTACAAGTTCAACTAAGATAAAAATTTTATATATTTAAGTTTGTATCATAGTTTAAGTAATATAAATTAATTTTGCATTTGTTAGTTTACAAGTTCAACTAATATAAAAATTTTATATATTTAAATTTGTATCATAGTTTAAGTAATATAAATAAATTTTACATTTGTTAGTTTACAAGTTCAACTAATATAAAAATTTTATATATTTAAATTTGCATCATAGTTCAAGTAATATAAATTAATTTTACATTTGTTAGTTTATAAGTTCAACTAATATAAAAATTTTACAAGTAATATCACTATAATTGGATTCTATATGGGTACCAAGTACCCGAAACTCGAAATAAATATAATCGAGTTCTAGTTTCAGGTACCCTAAAGGTGATACCTAAACTTACTCAAACTCGAATCAAATACTAAAAGTAATACCTGAACTTGACCTGTAATCAATTATGGAATACACAAATCTTATTTTATTAGATTGAATACACACGAATATCTAATTATTAAATACCCATTTACATCCCTACCCTTTATTATGGGGCAAAAATTTTTGAGTTGTAAAAAGTGTGATTCCTATTTTATTTTTTAGTATTTTGCTTGACCGAATTTGGCATCGATTTTTGCTTAAAAAGGGAGTATAAATATTTAATTATTTTTTTAAAAAACAACAACTTGGTAATTCTAATAAAAGAATTGATCCGGATGAAATAATGAGAATAAAACAAAGCAGTAATAAGTGAGTAGCGGATAACTCGATGGAAGTTGATTGTCACGTCTTAGTAGGTCCCACATATTGTTCAACGGTGGAGATGCAGAATAGGACATAGAGATGGAGAGGATCCTAGGTGTCCAATGTCCCACGCATTAACGGTTGAATTTCTGCACTTTTTGCCTTTCTGCAGTTGCAGTTGGGGTGTTTGTAGGCCCAAGCATCAATGTATCATGATGATACAAAACACACTCGACTTGTAACACATGTTTGGAATCTCAAATGAAAATGCCGCCACCTGCGCCGATGATTTGACCGTAACGCCCGTTGGGATGGCAATGGCTCACCATTAGGCAAGCTAATGAACGCTAGCAAAGCTTGACAGATTGTAAAACGGATGGTAGTGGGTCCCCAGTACCCCACACCAAATTGATAATAACTCCAAGCTGGCTTATATGAGCTTTCCTTTGACAGGTTGTTTTTCTGCTTAACCCAACCCCACTCCTGCCCTTAACCTCGACCAACCTCTTCTCTCTCCCATCTCTTTAAAAAGTGCCTTCTCTCCAGTCTCCCCTCATCTCTCCAAACTCATATACTCTCTCATTTCGATTTCATTATTATTATCTTTTCCTTTTTTCTTATTTTTACATTACAGTTTACATCAAGAATCAACATTAGCTATGGCTGACGAAGTTCAGAACACAGCCTCCGATGTAGTGCCGCAAGTAGACGAGGTGGTTGTTGTTCCTGACGTGCCACAAGCTGAGAAATCTCCGGCCGCTGCAGCAGTCGGGAAAGAGCCACCTCCGGTACCCGAAAGCGATGAAGAACCGGTGAAACCAAAGCAGGTTGAGGAGGCTTTAGAAACAGAGGTATCAAAACCCGATGTGGATGATCAAGAAAAAGTTCCTCAGTCGGGTTCTTTCAAGGAAGAGAGCAGCAGGGTTGCTGATCTTCTTGAGAATGAAAAGAAAGCGCTTGAAGAACTTAAGCAACTTGTTCAAGAAGCGCTTAACAAGCATGAGTCTGGCGGGTTAGCAATGCCTCAACAACCGGAAGCAGCTAAAGAGGACGAGAAGAAAGAGCTGGTGGTGACAGAGAACGAGAAGAAAGAGGTGGTGGTGACAGAGGATGAGAAGGAACCTGCCAAAGAAGAGCCAAAGGATGAAGTGGTTACCGATGAACCACCAATACCCAAAACAGAAACAGAAACAGAAACTGTAGCCGAAGCAAAGAAGGAACCAGAAAAGGAAGAAACTATCAATCTGCTTGAAACGGAGGGTATTGAAGAGAAGGTTGCTGCTACTGCTGTCTCCGACACTGTGGAAGATGATGGTGCCAAGACCGTAGAAGCCATTGAAGAGACTATTGTTTCAGTCTCTTCTTCAGTTCAACCAGAGCAACCAGCTGCAGCTAAAGAGCCTGCAGAGGCTGATGTGGTCTTGGAAGAAACACAAGAAGATGCTAAAACAGAGGATCAAGTGCCTCCAGAGGATATGTCAATATGGGGCATACCACTTCTTGCAGATGAGAGAAGCGATGTTATTCTCCTCAAATTTCTAAGAGCCAGAGATTTCAAGGTGAAAGACGCATTCGCAATGCTTAAAAACACGATTCGTTGGAGAAAGGAGTTCGGCATTGATGAATTGATAGAACAAGATTTGGGTGATGATTTGGAGAAGGTGGTGTTTATGCATGGTTTTGACAAGGAAGGACATCCGGTGTGCTATAACGTGTACGGGGAGTTCCAAAACAAGGAGCTTTACCAGAAAACATTTTCGGATGAAGAGAAGAGGCAAAAGTTCTTGAGGTGGAGAATCCAATTCCTGGAGAAGAGTATTAGGATACTGGATTTCAGGCCCGGTGGCATTTGTACTATTGTTCAGGTCAATGACTTGAAGAATTCTCCAGGACCTGCTAAGTGGGAGCTTAGACAAGCTACCAAACAGGCCCTTCAATTGCTCCAGGACAACTATCCAGAATTTGTTGCCAGACAGGTATAACTCTTATTGTTATTACTATTTTTTTTTCTTTTCCTTTCATGCAATATTATCAGTATGTTTTTTATTTTATTTTATTTTGCCAATAGCAACTGTAACAGTTTGCATCTTGGGTCTTACCTTTGTTTCTGATTGGCGTTCTGGCTGTTTGTTCAGGTGTTCATCAATGTACCTTGGTGGTACCTTGCAGTCAATAGGATGATAAGTCCATTTTTGACCCAAAGAACTAGAAGCAAGTTTGTCTTTGCTGGCCCTTCAAAATCTGCAGAGACGCTTTTCAGGTTGGTGTATAATTTGCTCCATTTCTCTCTCAACCTTCACTATTTGCGTTGGTTTATCTGAAATTACTTGTTCTGTACATTCAGGTACATCGCTGCTGAGCAAGTACCAGTCAAATATGGAGGACTGAGCAAAGACGGTGAATTCGCCAACACTGACGCCGTTACTGAGATAACTGTTAAGCCATCGGCGAAGCACACAGTAGAGTTTCCAGTTACTGAGGTAGGTGGCTTTTCTTCTGTCTCTCTGGTCAAGGGTAGTTTTCACTTTTTTAAGATTCCAAAGCAGAAAACTTTGGCCCCGGGCTTTGGGATTCGGGTAGTACTGACTTTGAATAGGGCGTTTATCTTTGGATCCTCTGTACACCATTCCTCTATTTGTAATTTGCTGGTACCACTTGTGTAGGCCTCTTGTCCAACAACAGGAGGGACCTATCTTTAGAAAATTGGAGAATTAAAAAAAAAATTTAGAGTAAAACAAGTACTTACAGTTAATTAACTGCAGATTTGATATAGCGTTGAAAATTGGTTGAAGCTTAAATCATGAATTAAATGAGTGTGTAGTCGTTTACCTTTTTATTTGGGTGGAGGATCATAGGAGTAATTTTGGTTTGTTACGCAGACATGCCTTCTGACATGGGAGGTCAGAGTTGTTGGATGGGATGTTAGCTATGGTGCAGAATTCGTACCTAGTGCTGAAGACAGCTACACAGTTATAATCCAGAAGGCTAGGAAGGTTGCATCTACTGAAGAACCCGTGGTTTGCAACAATTTCAAGATTGGTGAACCTGGCAAGGTTATTCTCACCATTGACAATCCCACCTCAAAGAAGAAGAAGCTCCTCTATCGCCTCAAGACCAAGCCTACATCTGATTAAATGAGAGCCAAAAACAAGGCATTCATCTTTAAGATCATTACAGCTGGGAGGATGAAATTATTCTGTTTGCTCTTGCTCTGCTTCAAGAAAAATGAAGCTTTTAACATTAATTTTGGAAGTTGTTTACTATATATATATACTTCAGGGTTTTGTTTATAATCTATACTCTATACCGCGTCCAAGCTGTATTCTTTTCCCTTGTAAATTCAAAACTGTTTTTGGTTTGTGGGATTCCAACGGATGCATAATATTCTTTTGGGCTCATTAATTTTCTCGTGGCCTCCATTTTCGAGGAAAACGACTCTCTATCTTCAATGTTCAACTGCTTCTTCCATTATTCGTAGGTTGATGCCTGTTTTAGGAATTTTTTGCTTCTACACTGCAAGTCTTTAAGGATGCAAAGACCAACATACTGAAGAGTACAAATCTATAAAAAGAAACTATCATCAACTTATATATATTCAAGTTAAATAGACGGGCTTTTGGCTGATTATTGAAATGATATATATTTTTGTATATATTGCATACGAGGAAGTTTAGGGAAGAGGAAGGATTGAAACCTTAGATTTTGCCCTTCAAATGAGGATAACAACTATTTAATTTTGAGTTGTATTCCCAATTTAAAATACAGAAAGCTGGGAATTGAAAGAATGCCAAATTTATTAATTTTGGGTATTTTCTTTTATTTATTATTTATTATTTGTTAGTGTAGAAAGCTCAAAATAACTAAGACTAAAAGGAGGTGAATTGGACTTTTTAAAAATCTTTCTAAACTTAGTGAAAAATCAAACTTTCTTGAGACAAATTTTGGTACTTGAGTTGAAAACAAAGGAGTTGATATTCTTCAAATAAATTTGTAGCAATGAAAGCCAAAATAAAGATAAAGACAAAGGCCCAAGTACTTTTATAGAAGTTTGGCTGTCTCAAAGAAATTTTAAATTCATTATGAAAAATGCTTTGTAACAAGTTCAAGCAAAACCTTTACATTGTCTTTTTTCGAGCTCAAGCACAATCCTCACAATGCTTTTTTACCTAGTTCAAACACAACCCATATAAACTTTTCAAGACTAAGTTAGAACCTATCAAGCCCGGCTCTATAATATGTTTATTATGTCATTCCTACATAAGAATGCATGTTTACTTACTTGGGTATCTCGAAAATCGTTAAAGGACGGTAATGTACCAAATGGTACAATTAAGTTGAATTAAGCCTCGAATTAGTTCAAATGGAGATTTTAAGATGAAATTGAGAATTTTAAATTCTCAGAATGATTTAATATGGTGATTCGGAGTTCAAGAATCGATTTAGAGTGAAATTACAATTTTCATGACCTAGGGGCAAAATGGTCATTTTGCCACCCAAGGGCAAAATTGTAATTTTACACACCCAACACTTGTCATGCCCATGGATTTCATCCATTGACATTTTATATTGTGAATAATTGAAATATTTTATGTGGTGGAGAAAGAAAGCTTAATAGTTAAGAATTTAAAAATAGACCAATGGTAAGGTGACAAGTGTCAAGCTTTTATTTTTTAATTATTTTCCTTATAAATTAGCACAAAACCAGCCCATTTCTCTTCATTATGGTCGGCCTCACCAAGGAAAAGCAAGAAAAAAGAAGAACAAAACCCTAGGTGGAAAAATTCAAGAGAAAAGTGTGAAAATTTAAGGAAACAAGTGAAAAAAAGTAAGATTTTTTCAATTTAAGCTTGAGATCTCTCTTTCTTAAGCATTTTTTCTTATTTTCCATGGTTGAATCACATGAAATCATGATAAATCCCTTGCTGGCCGAACACTTAGAGGGAGGTTTTGATGCTTGATTTGGTTAGATTTCAATGTATTTTAGTGTTTTTAGTTAGTTAGTGATGTGTAGTATGAAAAGCCAATAAGAAAAATTCACTTCCTCCCATCACCCATCATTGGCCGAATCTTCCATGTAGAGTGTGTATGGTAGATTTGATTTTATTTCAAGTGAATTGGTTAGGAAATGATGAATTACGGTGAGAAAATCAAGTGGGAAAAATCATAGTGTTGATGCACCCACCATGGCCGAAATTTCCAAGAGAAAATGTGAAAATGATTTTGCTAAATTTTATGCTATTTGACTTGTGTTTGATGGTTTGGAGAGTTGGAAGAAAAATGGAGTTAATTGGAGTTGAATTGGACATATTGGCCAATTAATCGAGTGATAGATCGAATTAGGCCAATACCGTTTTGTTTAGGTAGACAATTGAATTTGTGTAGAATACAATGTTTAGACGATAATCCTAACAATTTGCATTCCATTTCATGCATCCATATAGTTTTGTAACAGTTTAGCACCAATGTGGTAAATTGCTTGATTGTGCATTATGTTTAGGTGGTGAATCCTCCAATAAGGGTAAAGAGATAGTACCCGAGGATCAGGAATCGGAGTACTCGGAACTCGATTTTCATTACAGTGAGTAACCTTATCATCATCTTGATTATCTGAAGTGAATTTTAATTCGTTTTTGTGATTTTATGGAAAATGTGATTAAATGAAATGATTTTATAAAATTGTCTTGAAATTGAATGATGGTTTTGAAAATGAAGTAATTAGAGACTACTTGCTGTGTTATAAATTATGTTTTGAATTGAATGGCTTATGATAATGTGGGCATGAATGGCTGGATGGGTATTTGTGTTGAAAATGTATAAACTGTTGTTTGCCTTGGTAGGCTAGATAATGATAAAACTACCATGTCATGCTGTTGAATTTTTATTAAATTGGTGGGTTATAGATTGGTCACTGCAGTGGCGAGTTCTGTGGACCAGCCTATTAGAGGGGCACGAAATCTAGGTATATTCTTACCTCGGTTAGAGAGGAGCGTATGGTAACTCATGAGGTAAAACTTTAGAGTTCACTTCACGCCAAACCACCACGTGAGGGTGAACTCAGCCAACGCCAAGGAACGACTATGTTTTCAAAATAAAAACATAATTTATGCGTACATGACTTTTTAACAGCCTTAGCGGACTTGGTTGGGATAGCCCCAGTGTCACGACCCGGTACTCCCCTCGAGCCCGTGACAATCGCCGCGGTGTCCCGGTAGACACTTATTGCCCGAAATGTCAATCCGAAACCTCGCAAGGCTTTACTATCAATTTCTCATTTCCCTTGTGAGCAACCATTGTCAAATATCGTGTTCTAAAAGATTTTAAACTGTTTCCAACTAAAAACAAACAAAATATTAATTTTCGTCTCACAGGGGTATTTTGGTCATTTTTTCTCAAAATTTTTGAAACTGGCTAAAACGTAATATATAAGTACAAAACACATAATTCATATTCAAAATGAGTTTAAAATTCTAAAATCTTCATTTAAAACGAAATTACGGTTATTTGAATATAATAAGAAAATAAAAGAAATATTAAGTAAAAGATTCTATTTTCTTATAAAACAATATTTATAGAGTTATACGTGAATAATTTTTATAGCGTAAAAGCTAAATAAATTTATACATACTGAAATATAGTAAGCCAAAATATTTAATTTAATTTATAATAACAAGAGGGCCCCCGAATAAACAAAAGTAAAGAGGACTGTAAACCTACGGTTTTGAAAATGCAGATCCAACGGTAGTCCTCAATGAGATCAACTATCTATAGCCTATACTAAACCTGAAATGAGTGAAAAAGAGGGTGGTGAGATTATAAAATCTCAATGAGTAAACAGACATCATCATAAATATCTAGAGTTGAGTACATGGAGACAATAAAGTAAATCATCGTAAACTGAGTCTCAACATTAGAATACATTTCATTTAAAATACGTAAAAAAACTAATGAATCTCATAAAACTAGGCTTGTGCCATAAATCCATTATCGGGGACACCTTGGCCGAGGCATCCTACCAAGACCGCCAAGGCTATTAAAATTCACATTTCACATAAATCATGTTTTTGTTTTGAAAACATGGCCATACCTTGGCGTTGGCTGAGTTCCCCCTCACTTGGTCGTTTGACGTGAAGTGAACTCTAAGCTTGACCCTAGGAGATTCCCTACGTGTCTCTTCGTTCAAGGTAAGAATATAATGAGGTTTACCGTACCCCTCTAAAAGGCTGGTCCACAGAAACCCCCTACTGTAGTGATTAATTAATATATAATCCACCATACAATAAAACTCAATCACATGATATGGCAATTTTGTAATTCACAGTCTTTCAAGGCAACCAAACAATTCTCATTTCAATACAATTGCCAACTAGCCAATCATGCCCGATTTATCATAAGCCAATCAATTTAAACAAGCAAATTGCCACAATTAACAGTCTTCGTGTACTCTATTTTTCAAAATCATTATTAATTTCAAAACAATTTATAATTTAATTTCATTGAAACACATTTATTCATAAAACATGAAAATTTACCTTTTTAAATTCCTTTTTCCATAAAATTCATGCAATCCCCTAAAAACCACCCTAGATAATTAAAATGACAGTAAGTTTACTCACAATGTCTAGAATGCAGACTTTCGAAGTACTCTGTCTACTGGTCCTCGGATGTAATTTCCTTGCCTTTATTGGAGGACTCACCACCTTGATATAGTACAAAATTGAAAAACTCACTGCATTGGTACTAAATTGAAATTAAACTAATTTAGACTATTAATGCATAATATGGAATGCAAAAATGCACTGATAACTATCTAAACTCGGTATTGGCCTAATTCGTCTTATCACCCGATTAAATTACTAACGCGTCCAATTTAATCCCAAATTAATTTTTTTTTTCAGTTTTTATACCTCAATTGCACCCAAATTGACTTAATGTCCCTCAGTGTGGTGCAAATTATCAATCTCGATAGTAAATTACGAAAATACCCCTAGTGGGTAAAAATTCGTATTTTTGCTTCAAAAATTTCCATCATTTTTTTGGGCTCATAATTCATCATTTCTTAACCAATTCTCCTAGAATAAAAATCAAACTCATCCTCACTCATACATGGTAAATTCGGCCATTAATGGTTGTGGGAGAAAATAAATTCTTTTCTTGTTGTTTTGTTTCTAAATATGCTAAACTAACTAAAAACACTAACATAACTTAAAATCAAATTAATCTAACAACTTTCTCTCTCCTAACCCATTTTGATCAGCCAACAATTCATCATAAAAACATGTAATTTAAGCATGGAAAATAAGGAGAAATGCTTAAGGAAAATAGATTTCAAGCTTAAGTTGAAAAATCCTACCTTTTTCACTTGTTTTCCTTGATTTTTCACACTTTTTCTCTTGAAATTCCTCACCTAGGGTTTGTTCTTCCTCTCTTTCTCTCTCTTCCTTGCTTGGCTGAATATTTGGAGACTAATGGGCTGATTTATGCTGATTTTTTAGTTAAATAATAAAATATCCTAAGCTTGACACATGGCATTTTCTTATTGGTCCATTTTTAAAATTTTAAAAATTTAAACATTTTATTTCCACCACATGATTAGTCAAGGGTCAAAGATGAAGATAAAGGAAGACCATGTGCTGGAAAAAATGTCCTGATGGTGGAAAATTACTATTTTACCCTTTTACTCCAAATTATACCGAAATTAAAAATTTTCACTTCTAAACCTCAAATGATACTCCAATAAGTCAAATTATACTCTAATAAGTCAAATGACGTCAAAAACTCTTTTCTAAAATTCTCATTTTGTCCCTAAGTGGCAAATTGATCCTCAAACTCCGAATTATCATTTTGAGTCATCCTTGGACTGTGATAATCTTAATCTCACCTTAAAATTCCTATTTGATCTAGTTCAAGGATTAAATCAACTTTGTTGTACCTCTAGGTACAATACCGACTTTTGTAAATTTTTTGAGACTCTCCTAGCATGCAATCATGCTATCATCACATGTATGTCATGAATAGTATTTTATAAGGTCGGACTTTACACCCAGTCCAAGGTATCCCTGACAACTGAGTATGAGAATGATTTTGACATGAGCCAAGCTTTTTAGAAAATCATAAGCCTCGTTGTTTATTTGGGTGAAATGAATCTATTTTATCCTATTAAAATGAGTTCGAAATGCTGTGAATCATTTTTATACTAATCTATTTTATCTGTCTCCATTTACTCAGCTTTAGATATTTTAGATGGTATTTGTTTACTCACTGAGATTATATAATCTCACCACCCTCCTTTCCACCCATTTCAGGCTCAAGATAGTCGGTAGATAACTCATTTCGTTGAGGGTTACAGTTGGACTTGCATCCTTAAAAACTGTAGGTTCACAGCCTTCATTACTTTTAGCCATTCGGGGGCCCACATGTCATTGTTAAATGTTTTGAATGCCTAGCTGCGTGTGCTACTATATGTAGGAATTTATTTTGCTTTTACGCTTAAAAAATTATTTACGTAGCGTTCTATAAAAATTGTTTTATGAAAAATTAGAATATTTTATTCATTATTTTTATTTTATTCCATTAGCTATAATTTTACTTTAAATGAATGTTTTAGATACCTAAACTTATTTTCGGTTATGAAATGTGTAAATTTATCTCATATACTACGTTTTAGCGGGTTTCAAAATTTTTTTAAAAAATAACCAAAATACCCCTATGTAGTTGAAATTTCTCTTTGACTGTTTTTGAATTGAAATTGGTTCATATCACTTTAAAACATGATTTTAGTAACTAATACTCACAAGGGAAGCAAGAAAACTGATGTTAAGCCTTGCGAGGTTTCGATTGGTATTCTGGATAATGAATGTCTATCGAGACATCACGGCGGTTATCATGGGCTCGATGGGAGTTCTGGGTCGTGACAGAACCTTTACAAGAGTTTTTACAAAGAGTAGATAGCAATAAATGCCCCTTAAAGGCTGATAAGCTAAGTGTTTAAGCTTTGAATAAAGTGGGTACAATAAATCTCACAATATTAACTCAAGAATATCAACCAATGGCTTTGAATGCTTTGAAAGGAAGATTTATATGAAGTGCTAAAGTGAAGCAAATGTAGTTGGAGCTTTTCTCAAATGTTGAAGCAATTTCAAAGTTTTCTCTTGCTTTTAAATGAGTGGAAAGCCTTCTTTTAAACCCTCTTGAGGAAATAGAGCCGTTAAAGACTAGTTGGAGTTGAAAATTATTGTTGGAAACATTTATTGCTAAGCTACAATGTCTCTAGGGTCGAGTATATATGATGTAAAGCTTGACCTTATAAAATACTTGTCATGACATATATGTGATGAATAGCATGTTTGCATGCTAGAAGAATCCTGAAAAATTTACAAAAGTAGGTATTATACCTAGAGGTACAACAAAGTTGATTTAAGCCTCAAACTAGATCAAATGGAGATTTTATGGTGAAATTGAAAATTTTACAGTCCAAGAATGATTTAAAATGATGATTTGGAATTCGAGGATCAATTTAGAGTTAAACTAAAAATTTCACTATCTATGGGTAAAATGGTAATTTTACCACTCGAGGATAAAATGAGAATTTTTTTAAAAGATTTTGATCACATTTGACTTATTGGAGTATGATTTGAGGTTGAGAAGTGAAAAAAATTGTAATCCCAGTACTTTTCGGAGCATAGGGGTAAAATGGTAATTTTACCACTCTAGTGGCAAAATTGTAATTTTACACCACCAACACTTGTCATGCTCATAGAATTCATCCATTGACTTTTTATGTTATGGATAAGTAATAAAATATATGTGATGGAGATAAAAAGTTTAAATTTTTTAAAGTTTTAAAAATGGACCAATAATAATATGACACTTGTCAAGCTTAGAATATTTTATTATTTCCTTTAAAAATCAGCCTATAAACCTCTCACTTCTCTCCAAATATTCGGCCAAGCAAGGAAAAGAGGGAAACAAAGAAAGAACAAACCCTAGGTGGAGAATTTCAAGAGAAAAAGTGTGGAAAATCAAGGAAAACAAGTGAAAAAGGTAGGATTTCTCAATTTAAACTTGAAATCTATTTTCCTTAAGCATTTCTCCTTATTTTCCATGGTTAAATTTCATGTTTTCATGGTGCATTCATGGCTAGCCGAATGGTTATGGAGAGAGAATGATGTTGGATTGATTTGATTTCAAGTTATGTTAGTGTTTTTAGTTAGTTTACCATGTCTAGAAGCAAAACAACAAGAAAAGAATTCATTTTCCCCATCACCCATCAATGGCCGAACCTACCTTGTGTTGAGTGAGGATGAATTTGATTTTTTATTTTAAGAGAATTGGTTAGAAAATGATGAATTATGGTGTGGAAAAGTAGTAGGAAAAATCACGGTGTTAATGCACCATTATTGACCAAAAATTCTAAGAAGAAAAGTGAAAATGGTTTTGCCAAATTTTAGGTTATTTGACTTGTGTTTGGTGAATTAAGGTATTGGAAAAGAAATGGAGTAATTTGGAGCTAAATTGGATGCGTTGGCTAATTAATCAGGTGATAAGACGAATTAGGCCAATACCGGGTTTAGATGGTTACCCGTGCATTTTGCATTCCATATCATGCATTAGTAGTCTAAATTAGTTTAATTTCGATTTAGTACCAATGTTGTCACGACCCGGAACCTCCCTCAGGCCCATGACAATCGCCGCGACGTCCCGATTGACACTCATTATCCAGAATGCCAACCGAAACCCCGCAAGGCTTACATATCGGTTTCTTTCCTTTCCTGTGAGCAATTATTGTTAAATATCGAGTTTTTAGAGAATATATACTATTTTAGATAAAAAACAATCAAAATAAATTTTTCGCCACACAAGGGTATTTTGGTCATTTTTTTCTCAAAAATTTCAAAACTAGCTAAAACGTAATATACAAGTACAAAATACATAATTCATATTCAAAATGAGTTTAAAAGTCTAAAATCTTCATTTAAAACGAAATTACGGTTATTTGAATATAATAAGAAAATAAAAGAAATATTAAGGGAAATATTCTATTTTCTTATAAAACAATATTTATAGAGTTATACGTGAATAATTTTTTATAGCGTAAAAGCTAAATAAATTTATACATACTGAAATACAGTAAGCCAAAATATTTAATTTAATTTACAATAACAAGAGGGCCCCCGAATAAACAAAAGTAAAGAGGACTGTGAACCTACGATTTGGAAAATGCAGATCCAATGGTAGTCCTCGATGAGATCAGCTATCTACAGTCTATACTGAACCTGAAATGGGTGGAAAGGAGTTGGGTGAGATTTTGCAATCCCAATGAGTAAACAGACATTATCATAAATATCTAAAGGCGAGTAAAATGGAGGCAAGTTTAAACAACAAATTTCAACCCATTTCATAATGTTTTCAATTTATTTCTTAAACCATAAAATATTTGTAATTTACCAAAATAGTTGTTAAGGCTTATGTCTTTTATTAAAACAAGGCTCAAGCCAAAACTAATCCTCGGGGATACCTTGGCCGAGGCATCTAACCGAGTCCGCCAAGGGTGTTAAAATATTCACACGTGAAACACATTTTTATTTTTAAAACCAGCCGTCCCTTGGCGTTGGCCGAGTTACACATTCACGTGGGGGTTCGACGTGAAGTGAACTCTAATACTACCCCAGGAGTTACCCTCCTCGCCTCTACAACCGGAGTAACTATATAACTGGGTTTACCGTGCCCCTCTAATAGGCAGTCCACGAAAACCCGTCACTGCAGTGACTAACCCACCAATTTTAATGAAATTTCGACAATATAACGTGGCTTTTATTTATTTATCCAGCCTGCATAGTAAAACAACTTACATAAATTTCCCAATGCATTCACAAAATATAGCCACATATACTCATTTCTCATAAGCCATTCCTAGGAAAATATATATTTTTCAAGTCAATTTGTAGCCTCCAATTACTCAATTTCATAATCAATATAATATATTTTTATTTGTCACATTTATTCCTAAAACATCAAAAATCTCGTTTTAATCTCGTTCTCATTTCATAAAATACATAAAGGGCATTTAAAATAAACTCTAGATAATTTACAATAATAATAAGTTTACTCACCGTTTGTACAAAATAAAAGCTTTCTAAGCGCCCCGATCACTACTCGTCGGGTACGACTTCTTTGCCTTTTCCGGAAGGCTCTCCTCCTAGACACATTACAAAAATTTACACAATTCATCACATTGATGCTAAATCACTATATAATTAACTTAAATCCTATACTAATGCATGGTATGAAATGCAACAGCCTAAAACGACTTAAATGCGGTATTAACCTATTTTTGGCACTTTGCCCGATAAATTGCTAACGCGCTCCATTTTAGCTCTAAATCATCCCATTCTCTCTCCAACATTTCTAACCATTAAATATCAGCCAATAACCTTCTAAAAACAACAAAATCAGCTCACTCCCTTCCTTGGAAAATTCGGCCAAAAATGGGACATTAACTCGGTTAATTTTCTACTTTGTTTTTCTATCACATTTAATCGTTTTTCATCATTTTCTCTTCATTTCTCTTAGAATAAAATCAATTCATCATCATTGTACAGCATTGAGCATCCAGCCAAGAGTGGGTATTGTGAAAATTTACTGATTTCTTGCCCAATTTAATTTCTAAACACATTTAACTAACTAAAACTATCAATTTAACTAAAAATCAAAACCTAAAAATTTCAATTTCTCTCTCCTAGAATTTCGTCCAGCCCTTGATATCACTTTTTGATCTCTCTCCTCAAGCATGCTAAATGGAAATAAAGGCATAGGAAAGGTAGAAATCAAGCTAAAATCGAAAAATCTTACCGTTAGACGCGTAAACGGTCGAAAACCGCGAATTTCTCTTTGAATTTTCTTGTTTCTCTTTGGTTTTTCTTTTCTTCTTCCTTTCCTCTCTATTTCCTCTCTTTTCTTCCTTATGGCCGGCCAGCACTCAAAATTTGGGTTTAAATGGCTGACTTTTCATTAAAATAATATTATTTCATTAAAAAATGCCATGTGTCACTTTCCCATTGGCCCATCTTTAAAATTTCATCCATTTGTTTCCAAATTTTCACCATACACTTGTCTCATATATTCATAGCTTAGATAAAATTCTCAGACTCATCCAAAGTCTCGGTGGAGTAATTTTTGCAATTTACACTTTTGCCCCCGTAAAAGTCAAAAATTACATTTTTGCCCCAAAAATTGAAAAATTGCCCATAGACATATTTTTCATCCCTTATACTCATACCATTCTCCAATTTGTCAAATTTGATCTAAATTCTCTCAAAATCTCAAATTTTGTCCATGGATGGCAAAATTACGATTTTGCCCCTACACTCCAAAAATCACCAGAATTAAACTTTTTCACTTCCTATCATTAAATTATACTCCAAATAGTTAATCTTGGTCAAAATTTTCACTCCATGATCAAATTATTATCTTAGGTGGCAAAATGACGATTTTGCCCTTGAATATCAAAATTTCTAATTTTACCCCAAATGAACCCTCGAACTCCGAACAATCATTTTTAGTCATTCCTGGACTATAAAATATTAAATTTCATCCTACAATTCCTATTTGAACTAGTTCGAGGTTAAATCAACTCAAGTGTACCGTTAGGTACGATATCGAGTTTCGTCTTTTCTTATGTGCTTTCCTAGCATAATAACATGCTACTCAGTGCATGTATGTCATGACATGTATTTATAGGGTTGGGTTTTACAATTCTACCCCCCTTAAAATAAAATTTTGACCTCAAAATTTCACTTACCAGATTCGACAAATAGATGCGGGTATTGGTTCCTCATCTGATGCTCTACTTCCCATGTCATTTCCTCCATTCGAGCATTTTTCCACAATACTTTGACCATTGAAATACTCTTGTTTCTCAGTACTCGATCCTTTCGATCCAAGATACTCACAGGTTGTACCTCGAACTTCAAATCGTCATGCAACTCGATCGGAGGTGCTTCGAGGACGTGAGAGGGATCTGGTACATATTTCTTAAGCATGGAGACATGAAAAACGTTGTGGATCCGATCTAACTCCGGAGGTAATTCTAACCGATAAGCCACTGGTCCAATCCTTTCAATTATTCGGAATGGTCCAATATATCTCGGGTTGAGCTTTCCCCTCTTCGCAAATCGAATCACACCTTTCATTATCCAATAAAACACCATAATTTATCATGATAGTATAATCAATAAGATTTAATACTTCAAAGTATTCAAATTATTACCTTTCCAAGGAGAAACCTTAAGAAAAACTTTATCATCGATCTCAAACTCCAAGTCTTTTCTCCGTTTATCTGCATAGCTCTTCTGCCTATCCTGGGCTACCTTTAGCCTCTCTCGTATAACCTTGATCTTGTCATTAGTTAGCTCGATCAATTCCACACCCACTAACTTCCTTTCACCTACTTCATCCCAACAGAGCGGAGTTCGGCACTTCCTTCCATACAAAGCCTCGTATGGTGCCATCCCAATACTAGACTGAAAACTGTTATTATACGCGAACTCCACCAATGGCAAATGTCTGTCCCAACTCCCAATAAAGTCAATGACACAAGCCCGTAACATATCCTCCAAGGTCTGGATAGTCCTCTCTGACTGACCATCCGTCTGTGGGTGAAAAGCAGTGCTAAATTTCAATTTGGTTCCGAGAGCTTCTTGAAATTTCGGCCAGAATCGAGAAGTGAATCGAGGATCTCGATCTGACACTATAGAAACGGGAACTCCATGTAGCCTCACAATCTCATCTATATAGAGCTGAGCCAGCTTCTCAATAGAGTATGTACTATGGACAGCTAAAAAATGAGCGGACTTAGTCAACCGATCTACGATCACCCAGATCGCATCCTTTCCCCTCTGTGTCCGCGATAATCCCAAAACAAAATCCATAGTTACATGCTCCCATTTCCACTCGGGAACAGGTAAAGACTGAAGTGTACCTGCTGGCCTCTGATGCTCCGCCTTAACTTGCTGACATACGAGACACTTTGCTACGAATTCTGCTACGTCTCGCTTCATACCCGGCCACCAATAATTCTCCCTAATAGTCCTATACATCTTGGTGCTTCCGGGATGCAATGCATAGGCAGATGAATGGGCTTCTTCCATGATCGCTTGTCTCAACTGGTTTCCCTCAGGAACACAAACTCGATCTTTAAACATCAAGACGTTATCCTCTCCAAATCTGAACTCACTAACTCCCCCATCGGTCAGTTTTTGAATTTCTTTTCTTAACTCATCATCAGACCTTTGAATGTCCTTGATCTGATTAAGTAACGAAGGTCGCACAATGAAGTTTGCCAATAAGGATCCATCCTCACCATTTTTCAACTGGACCCCAAGAGATTTCATCTCTATTAATGCTGAAAAATAACAACTCTGAAGTGCTGCTAAAGACGATGAAGACTTACGACTTAAGGCATCAGCTACAACGTTCGCCTTTCCCGGATGATAGTCTATCACCAAGTCATAATCTTTTATCAACTCCAACCATCGCCTTTGCCTCAAATTAAGTTCCTTTTGGGTGAGCAAATATTTTAAACTCTTATGATCCGTAAATATCCGACAATGCTCACCATACAAGTAATGCCTCCAGATTTTTAAAGCAAACACCACTGCTGCTAACTCTAAATCATGGGTAGGGTAATTTACTTCATGCCTCTTTAGCTGTCTAGAAGCATAAGCCACAACTTTTTCATCCTGCATCAATACGCACCCCAACCCCAACTTTGAAGCATCACTATATACTACAAATCCCTTACCATTAACAGGAAGTGTTAAAACGGGAGCGGAGGTTAACCTGTTCTTTAGCTCCTGAAATCGATTCTCACAAACATCATCCCACACAAACTTAACTCCCTTACGAGTTAGACGGGTTAAAGGAGCTGCTATTAAGGAAAACCCCTGAACAAACCTCCGATAATAACCGGCTAATCCGAGGAAACTACGAATCTCCGTCACTGTCTTAGGTTGCTCCCATTGTAAAATTGCCTCTACTTTCTTAGGATCAACATATATTCCAGTTCTCGATACTACGTGTCCCAAGAATACCACTTCCTGTAACCAAAACTCACACTTCGAAAACTTTGCATACAACTGTCTTTCCCTCAAAGTTTGTAATACTATACGCAAGTGGGCAGCGTGCTCATCATTATCTCTCGAGTAAATCAGTATGTCATCAATGAACACAATAACAAACTTGTCCAAGTAAGGGTGGAACACCCTATTCATGAGATCCATAAAAGCTGCTGGTGCGTTAGTTAACCCGAAAGGCATGACCAAGAACTCATAATGACCGTACCGAGTCCTGAACGCTGTCTTGGGTACATCCTGTTCTTTAATCCTCAACTGATGATACCCAGACCTTAGATCAACCTTGGAAAACACTGTAGCTCCCTGTAATTGATCGAAAAGATCATCAATCCTCGGTAACGGATACTTGTTTTTAATGGTCATTCTGTTAAGCTGTCGGTAATCGATACATAACCGAAGTGTACCGTCTTTCTTTTTCACAAATAAAACCGGTGCTCCCCACGGAGATATACTAGGGCGTATAAAACCCTTGTCCACCAACTCTTGCAATTGTACTTTCAACTCCTTCAACTCTGCCGGAGCCATTCTATATGGAGGGATAGAAATAGGTGCGGTACCCGAAAGTAAATCAATAGGGAACTCAAGCTCTCGATCAGGAGGTAGTCCCGGTAAATCATCAGGAAATACATCAGGAAACTCACTTACTATCGGGACATTCTCTAACTTAGGTTCCCCATTTGAAGTATCAATCACGTATGCCAAATAAGTCGAATACCCTTTCTGCACTAATTTCGAAGCTTTGATGGCCGAGATTACACAGGACGGTAATACTCGACGTTTTCCTACAAACACAATCTTTGCTCCCTCCGAATTTCGGAGAATAACTTCCTTTCGAAAACAATCCACGTTCGCCCGATGTGCAGTTAACCAGTCCATACCCAATATTAGATCAAAATCTAAGATCTCTAGAGGAATTAAGTCACCCCTAAATTCTTCCTCGCCTACCCTTACCCCACAGTCTCTATAACAACTGTTTCTAACTAGCTTTTCTCCTAAAGGGGTGTGAATTACAATTTCTTCCTCTAATGGTGACAAGTTTCTATCAGCAATTGATGCAAATGTGGTGCTCACATAAGACCTATCCGAGCCAGAATCTATCAAAACATAAGCATCTTTATCAAATAAAGACATAGTACCTGTCACTGCTCCAGGTCGGACTTGTGCTTCATCTTCCGTCATAGCGAAAACTCTTGTCGAGGTACGAGTCTGTGGTCTCGAAGGTGGATGTGCCGGGGTATTACTCTCCACACCGGACCGTATGGCTACTCCCTGTCTCGGTGGCAACCCAGAAGAATCTCTCCTCTGTATATCAGTGCGAGCTGGTGAAGATGATGCAACTACCGTGGCTCGTCCTAACCGTGGGCAATTACTCCTAATATGACCCGTTTGTCCACATTGGAAACATCTTGTTGGCTCTCTACATAGCCCACTATGATAATTCCCACAATTTCTGCATCTGTCAGAACCTCCGAAACTCTTCCCAGAACCAGTCATAGCAGATCTGCTAAACCTCGAAAGTCTCTGCTGTGATGGTGGAAATGGAGGTCGAGGAGATGTCACGGAAACAGAAGTAGTGCTCCCTGAAGTCGTTGAGTCCTTGCCTCTTTTTACTGGATGACTAGAAGACATACCAGGATTCCTCCTTTTTGCAAACTCAGTCCGAATCCTCCTATTCTCAGTCGCGAGCTTCTCAGCCCGTAAAGCCATCTGTACTACCTCCTTATGTGGCTCCCTACCAGTCACTGTCATTCGCTCTCTAATCTCATTACGGAGCCCTTCCTCGAAATAGCTGGCCTGATCCTGCTCAGATTTCACCAGATCCGGCACATATAACATCAACTCGTTAAAACGAGTCTCGTACTCCTCTACAGTTAGATTTCCCTGTTTCAAACTCAGAAATTCTCTCTTCTTTTCTTTCTGATGGAAATAAGTGAAATACTGACCATCAAATTCCCTGAGAAAATCGGACCATGTCTGAGGAGTAACGGAACGGGACTTCACCAAATTCCACCAAGTACGAGCCCTCTTCTCTAATAATCTCGTAGCCACCATCAGCTTCATGTCGTCGTCTAATCTCATATCAGAGAGAGTCTCTGAAACCTGATTAATCCAGTCCTTTGCCACCGTGGCATCCAACTCACCCGTGAAAGATACACAACCCAATTGCCTAGCCTCCTTCAGCTTCTTGGAAATGGATACATCCTGTACTGGTGGTGGAACTAAAGGAGTAGTTGGAGGCACTACAGGTGGAACTTGACCAGTCTGAGCTTGACCAGCCATTGCTGCAAAGAAAGCTGCCAATGCTTGTGCTGCCTCAGTAGGCATGGCGGGAATACCCGTAGGTGGCTGAGGAGATGGAGGATGTGGAGGACTATCGGCCTGCTCAGCAGCAGGTGCTGCCCGAATGGTAGATGCAGCTGATTCCTCCTCTACTGTATTTGGCTGATGACGTTGGGAACGACCTCTTCCCCTCCCAACCGATCTAGTGAGAGGTGGACGTCCGCGTCTAGGAGGCATTGTAATCTATAAAAAATACGAGCAAGTTTAGGTAACCTTAGGCTCTATATGCAGATGCATGCATTCTATTCAACCTAACCTAACTTAACTTAATCCGGGGCCACACTGATATTGTAAATTTTTAAAACAACTTTAAAACTAAAAACTTTGATCTTTAAAACCAAAAGCTCTGATACCAATAGAATTGTCACGACCCGGAACCTCCCTCAGGCCCATGACAATCGCCGCGACGTCCCGATTGACACTCATTATCCAGAATGCCAACCGAAACCCCGCAAGGCTTACATATCGGTTTCTTTCCTTTCCTGTGAGCAATTATTGTTAAATATCGAGTTTTTAGAGAATATATACTATTTTAGATAAAAAACAATCAAAATAAATTTTTCGCCACACAAGGGTATTTTGGTCATTTTTTTCTCAAAAATTTCAAAACTAGCTAAAACGTAATATACAAGTACAAAATACATAATTCATATTCAAAATGAGTTTAAAAGTCTAAAATCTTCATTTAAAACGAAATTACGGTTATTTGAATATAATAAGAAAATAAAAGAAATATTAAGGGAAATATTCTATTTTCTTATAAAACAATATTTATAGAGTTATACGTGAATAATTTTTTATAGCGTAAAAGCTAAATAAATTTATACATACTGAAATACAGTAAGCCAAAATATTTAATTTAATTTACAATAACAAGAGGGCCCCCGAATAAACAAAAGTAAAGAGGACTGTGAACCTACGATTTGGAAAATGCAGATCCAATGGTAGTCCTCGATGAGATCAGCTATCTACAGTCTATACTGAACCTGAAATGGGTGGAAAGGAGTTGGGTGAGATTTTGCAATCCCAATGAGTAAACAGACATTATCATAAATATCTAAAGGCGAGTAAAATGGAGGCAAGTTTAAACAACAAATTTCAACCCATTTCATAATGTTTTCAATTTATTTCTTAAACCATAAAATATTTGTAATTTACCAAAATAGTTGTTAAGGCTTATGTCTTTTATTAAAACAAGGCTCAAGCCAAAACTAATCCTCGGGGATACCTTGGCCGAGGCATCTAACCGAGTCCGCCAAGGGTGTTAAAATATTCACACGTGAAACACATTTTTATTTTTAAAACCAGCCGTCCCTTGGCGTTGGCCGAGTTACACATTCACGTGGGGGTTCGACGTGAAGTGAACTCTAATACTACCCCAGGAGTTACCCTCCTCGCCTCTACAACCGGAGTAACTATATAACTGGGTTTACCGTGCCCCTCTAATAGGCAGTCCACGAAAACCCGTCACTGCAGTGACTAACCCACCAATTTTAATGAAATTTCGACAATATAACGTGGCTTTTATTTATTTATCCAGCCTGCATAGTAAAACAACTTACATAAATTTCCCAATGCATTCACAAAATATAGCCACATATACTCATTTCTCATAAGCCATTCCTAGGAAAATATATATTTTTCAAGTCAATTTGTAGCCTCCAATTACTCAATTTCATAATCAATATAATATATTTTTATTTGTCACATTTATTCCTAAAACATCAAAAATCCCGTTTTAATCTCGTTCTCATTTCATAAAATACATAAAGGGCATTTAAAATAAACTCTAGATAATTTACAATAATAATAAGTTTACTCACCGTTTGTACAAAATAAAAGCTTTCTAAGCGCCCCGATCACTACTCGTCGGGTACGACTTCTTTGCCTTTTCCGGAAGGCTCTCCTCCTAGACACATTACAAAAATTTACACAATTCATCACATTGATGCTAAATCACTATATAATTAACTTAAATCCTATACTAATGCATGGTATGAAATGCAACAGCCTAAAACGACTTAAATGCGGTATTAACCTATTTTTGGCACTTTGCCCGATAAATTGCTAACGCGCTCCATTTTAGCTCTAAATCATCCCATTCTCTCTCCAACATTTCTAACCATTAAATATCAGCCAATAACCTTCTAAAAACAACAAAATCAGCTCACTCCCTTCCTTGGAAAATTCGGCCAAAAATGGGACATTAACTCGGTTAATTTTCTACTTTGTTTTTCTATCACATTTAATCGTTTTTCATCATTTTCTCTTCATTTCTCTTAGAATAAAATCAATTCATCATCATTGTACAGCATTGAGCATCCAGCCAAGAGTGGGTATTGTGAAAATTTACTGATTTCTTGCCCAATTTAATTTCTAAACACATTTAACTAACTAAAACTATCAATTTAACTAAAAATCAAAACCTAAAAATTTCAATTTCTCTCTCCTAGAATTTCGTCCAGCCCTTGATATCACTTTTTGATCTCTCTCCTCAAGCATGCTAAATGGAAATAAAGGCATAGGAAAGGTAGAAATCAAGCTAAAATCGAAAAATCTTACCGTTAGACGCGTAAACGGTCGAAAACCGCGAATTTCTCTTTGAATTTTCTTGTTTCTCTTTGGTTTTTCTTTTCTTCTTCCTTTCCTCTCTATTTCCTCTCTTTTCTTCCTTATGGCCGGCCAGCACTCAAAATTTGGGTTTAAATGGCTGACTTTTCATTAAAATAATATTATTTCATTAAAAAATGCCATGTGTCACTTTCCCATTGGCCCATCTTTAAAATTTCATCCATTTGTTTCCAAATTTTCACCATACACTTGTCTCATATATTCATAGCTTAGATAAAATTCTCAGACTCATCCAAAGTCTCGGTGGAGTAATTTTTGCAATTTACACTTTTGCCCCCGTAAAAGTCAAAAATTACATTTTTGCCCCAAAAATTGAAAAATTGCCCATAGACATATTTTTCATCCCTTATACTCATACCATTCTCCAATTTGTCAAATTTGATCTAAATTCTCTCAAAATCTCAAATTTTGTCCATGGATGGCAAAATTACGATTTTGCCCCTACACTCCAAAAATCACCAGAATTAAACTTTTTCACTTCCTATCATTAAATTATACTCCAAATAGTTAATCTTGGTCAAAATTTTCACTCCATGATCAAATTATTATCTTAGGTGGCAAAATGACGATTTTGCCCTTGAATATCAAAATTTCTAATTTTACCCCAAATGAACCCTCGAACTCCGAACAATCATTTTTAGTCATTCCTGGACTATAAAATATTAAATTTCATCCTACAATTCCTATTTGAACTAGTTCGAGGTTAAATCAACTCAAGTGTACCGTTAGGTACGATATCGAGTTTCGTCTTTTCTTATGTGCTTTCCTAGCATAATAACATGCTACTCAGTGCATGTATGTCATGACATGTATTTATAGGGTTGGGTTTTACAAATGTAGTAGGTTTTTCGATTTTGTACTATGTCAAGGTGGTGAATCCTCCGATAAGGGTAAAGAAATTGTACCCGAGGATCGATAGTCAAAGCACTCTAAAAATTCGACTCCCGAAATAGTGAGTAACCTTATCATCATCTTAATTATCTGAAGTATGTTTTATTCGATTTTGAGAACTTTATGAAATATGAATTAAATGATTAATTTTTCAGTTTTATAAACAAAATGTGATTTAATGAAATGATTTCATAAAATTATTTTTAAATTGAATGATGGTTTGAAAATAGAGTAATTGGAGACTGTTTTTGTGTGTTGTAAATTCATGATTCTAATTGATTGGCTTATGGCAATATTGGCATGAATGGTTGATTTGATAAATGTGTTGGAAATGTATAAATTGTTGATTTGCCTTGAAAGGTCATAAAATAAAATAAAATAATTGCCATGTCATGCTGTTGAATTTTATTGTATGGTAGGTTTAACTTGCTACAGTGGGAGGGTTTTTTGTGGAACAGCCTATTGAGGGCCACGAAATCCCGTTATATATTACCTCAGTTGGAGAGGCGAGTAGGGCAACTCCTGAGGTATAACTTTCGAGTTCACTTCACGTCAAACCATCACGTGAGGGTGAACTCAGCCAATGCCAAGGAACTGCTATGTTTTTAAAATAAAAACATGATTTATGCGTATATAACTTTTTAACAGCCTTGGTGAACTCGGTTGGGATAGCCCTCGATCAAGGTATCCCTGATAACTGGGTATGAGAATGATTTTAGCATGAGCCAAAGTTTTAAGAAATTCATAAGCCATGTTGATTACTTGATTTATATGAATTGACTTTATTTGGTTGAAACTTGTTGAAAGGTGATGAATTACAGTATGTTAAACTATTTTATCTGTCTTCATTTACTCGGCTTTAGATATTTTTAATGGTATTTTTTTACTCACTGGGATTATATATATCTCACCACCCTTCTTTCCACCCATTTCAGGCTCAGAATAAGCTGTAGATAGCTGATTTCATCGAGGCTACCATTGGATTTGCATTCTCCAAACTGTAGGTTCATAGTCTTTCTTACTTTTAGTTATTCAGAGGCCCACTAGTTATTGTAAATTAAATTAAATACTCTGGCTTACTGTATTACAATATATATGAATTTATTTTGCTTTTACGCTATAAAAATTATTTATGCAGTGTTCTAAAAATATTATTTTATGAGAAAATTGAATATTTTATTCAATATTTTTATTTTATTCTAATAGTCATAATTTCATTTTAAACGAATGTTTTAGACATCCAAATTTATTTTTGATTATGAAATATGTATTTTGCACTCGTATACTACATTTTTACGGATTTCGAGATTAATGAGGAAAAATGACCAAAATGCCCCTGTGAGAAAAAAATTGTTTTTCTATTATTTTGATTTGGAAATAGTTTATAATCTCTCAAAATATGATTTTAGTAACTAATACTCACAGGGGAAGCGAGAAAAACTGATGCTAAGCCTTGCGAGGTTTTGATTGACATTCCGGGTAATGAATGTCTATCAGGACGTCGCGACGATTGTCACAGGCTCGATAGGAGTTCCAGGTCGTGACATATGAGGTGAAGTTGACCCTGACTTTGAATTTGTTTGAAATTGTACTTTGAGGGTCGAGTTTCTGTTGGATTTGGATTGTGGTGTATAGTTGTGATTGTGTAACCTATGAATTTCAAAAAACTTTCTAGCTATAAAAGCAATTTATTCAATTTACACAAGCAGAAATTCATAATCATACAATTTGCAAAAAAAAAAAAATTGCATCTATAATCAAGAATCAACTAGTTAAAGATGTTACATACTTCGTGCTAAGAATATATTTGATTCTTCTTTCCTAGTAAATTGTTGTCGGATTATCCACGCAAGTGCACGTGGAGAATGAGAGCTATAACATATTCTTGGAAGGATTTATTTTCTTGTTTTGATTGCCCTTGAATTTACTGATCTCTTTGTTATTCAACCATTATTTCGAATTGAGTTGAAACTTATAAATTTTCCCTTTTGAGTTTTCAAAAATCTTTTCAATTTCTAGATCAAAATGAACAATTTTCAAATTTCTAGCTTTTTACATACAACGACCAAAAGTACCTGAAAACAAAGAAAAAGAATGTTTGAATTAAGACTAAGATTGCTTGGTATTAGTATTAAAAAAGAAAATTTAAAATAATTTCCCGGCAACGACGTCAAAAACTTATTGTCAAATTGTCCACGCAATGTTAGCTTTAAAATTATTATAGTTTTGATTATGACAAAATGATCAAATTTGCTTGAACATTATTTGAGTGATCATTGACAAGTTCTTGAAATGATTTAACTCCCATGCATTTGTTCTTATATAGTTACAAGTTTGACTCTTGAAGTTATTGAACTGTATCTATAAGCTCATATGACTTAGGTGTATGAGTGGTTATGATTCCCATTCATTAAAGTCTGATTTAAAGATTAAAGGAAAATGTAGATGCACTTATTAAGGGGAGTTTTAAATATCTTTTTTAATGATTACATAAAAAAATGAGAGAAGGAAGACTAAGTTAAATAGAGTTTGATAGGTCTTCATGTTTAATTTATGTGTGTGATGCTTAGTTATGGTTTTGTTGAATATTATGTGCTAGTTATTATGGATATTTAATATATCTTACTTAACTACTGTGGATATTGTGTATCTTGTTTAGTTACTGTGGATGTTATAAATTTTTTATTGCAAATCTTTAAAGAAAACTAGATGTATTAACTAAAAAGGAGCAACTTATTGTACATAAAGATTTGAAGCATTCATATTAAACATAGACATTGTACTCTTAATCTAGGAATGTTTTGTCATCGTAAAAAATAAGAGAAAGAGAATGTTGGCACCATGCGTGTTTGAGGATAACAAAACATTCCCATTCATTGGTGTCTAATTATATTATTTAAGTGTGTAGGTGATAACTCTATGATATAGAGTTATTTAGGCTTAATTTTGATAATAATTTGGCATAGTTTTTGTAGTAATGCATAGAAATTTGTAGGTTTTATTTAATTATTTTAAATTAGTTATTTTAGGTGAGTCAATCTAATCATAGTTAATTTTATGCTTAAATTGGTGTTAATGTGGTTAAGATAGGTTGTTATTGATTTGTTTGTGCTTTTGTCGGTGTTTGAAAGAAGAATTTTACTGAAAGAAGGAGAGCAATTTTGAGGTACAGACTTGTACTACACATATTTCGGTATTTCGGCTATAACTTTCTATAAAAAGCTTCTAATGAAGCAATTTATTAACCATTGGAAAGATAAGGGAAAGATCTACAACTTTTATGTTTACCGCTTCACCCAGTTCGGTCTAAAAGATGGTCAAAAATCTTGTCAAAGTTGACACATTGTAGCAGTCCTAGAGCAATTACGATTTCTGTTAATTAATTTGGCAAAGCTGCGACTTACATGGTCTGATGAGGACATCCCAGCTGAAATTGACTTCTTTCTTCACCCAACTTGGTCTAACTTCAAAGCCTATAAAAACAACCTTTCGAAGAACTTAAATGGAGAGGAAGGAAAACACCATATTGAAAGTTGAGAGTCAAGCCACAAAGTCATTGAAGCTGAGAAGATTTTGAAAGATTCAAGAAGACTTGGAAGATCAAGATTTTAATTCTTAAGTTTATTCTCTTTGATTATTCTCTTATTTTCTTTGTTTGTTTTTATTGTTTAAACTTTATTCGATGATAATATGTGACTTGATGGGGAACTAAATTTTTAATCTAAGATTATGATTGAACTCATTATGTAGTCTGAATTATTTATCTCTCTTTTACTTATATTTGATAGATTTAAGTTGTTTATTTTATTATGTTCTTAATTCTTTTAATTGCCTGATCACCAATTAGATTGAATTGGAAACCTAGATTAAACCTTGACGAAGGAGATTTAGGTAGAACTTGAATAGAATAACGTATGATCGAATAAACTTAGTTGATTAGGTGGTTTGATTTGCGTATAGGGTAGACATACACTTATAAGCTATACGTAGCCAGGATTAGAGCACAAACTTAATGAATCTTTTTTCAATATAATTTTGTATAGACATATAGTAATTTAATTGGAGAGAGGTATTTGTATGAGAAACTCAACAGAGACTTATAAATAATTTAGGACTCTAGGTTAGCAATTTAAACCATTAAACTTGTTGGCTCCATTAGTTTTTGATGATAATAAAACATTCCCATTTATTTATGTCTAATACCTTTACTTAAGTGTGCAGGAAAATTAATATATGAAATTAATTAATTAACTCTTCAAAGAGTATATCCAAAGGAAAAGAGGGATAAAAATAACAAGAGGCAACTGTTTAACAAGGAGGAAGCTTAGTGGTGAAACAAGGAAGAATGTTGGTTGACCAAGTTTCAAATTGGAGGAATGGCGGGCTGAAGAGTTTGAGAAACAGAACCAACTTAGTTGACCAAGTCAGTCGACTAACTGCTGTCTGCCAGAATCTGCAACCTGAAACAAAACCAACTTAGTCGACCAAGTCAGTCGACTAAGAGCTCTTTGTCTGCAATTTGAACCAGAGCATTACAAGACAGATTAACGGTTAAAACTCATCCTTAACTGTTTCCAACAGACATAAAACTGCTAAATTGCCATCAGAGTTGTATCTCCAAGTATAAAAGGGTCTTCCAACAATTATAAACAAGTTTTTTAGAAGCCTTGAATGAGATTTGAGCTATAGAAAGTTGAAAAACTAGAAAATCTTCACTACACTTGTGTGCACTTAAACGTCTACTCTTTGCATTTGTATTTTGCACTCAATCTTGTACCAATCAGATCAACCAGTGATCGTAGGTACTTTCTTTTACTACTCTTATTGTATTCTTAGAGTGAGGAAGTCACTCTAAGGGGTTATTCAAGCTTGGGATAGCTTGATTGTTGTAGGTTATGGTTGAGCCTTGGAAAACCACTTTGGGTTTTAGTTGAGCCCGTGAAAAACTAGTGTAAAAGGTTTTGGCTGAGCCTTGAAAAACCATTGTAAAGCTTGGTGAAAGCTTGTGAATTTCACCGAATCTTAGTGGATTTATTGGAAAAATCCTTGGTTGGATAGTCAAGGTAGTGGATGTAGGTCTTGGACCGAACCACTTTAAATTGCTGTGCATCTTGTACTCTGTTTTATGTTCTTAAGTTCTGGAAATTAGTTTCCAATATTGTTAAGAGCCAAATTGTGCTATTCACCCCTCTCTAGCACATATTATAGGGACCAACAAAACTAAGTTAAGAGAGAAAGACAATAATCAGATGAAGTATTGAGAGATATTATAATCTTAGGTCTGGTAGTGAGTTTTATTTACTCTTTAATTTTAGTATGAGTTTATTAGTTTTAATTTTTTATTTTACTTGATTGGATAAAATTAGGGTGTTATAATTTTAATAGTTAACAGTAGGAATTAAATAATTCTTTGTGGGAACGATACTCTACTTCACTACTATATTACTTGTTAATGATACGTTCACTTACGTGAGAAATCAATAACAAGTTTTTGGCGCCGTTGCCGGGAAATTGATTCTTAATTCTTTCTTGTTAATATTAATACCAAGCATTCCTAATCTTTCTTCAAACTTTTCTTTCTATTTTCAGATACTTTTGATTGAGATGATGAATTATCTGTGGCCATCTGAACAATTTATGCTTAGGAGGGTTGCTAGTGATTATGCTTTAGATGCTTTGACTTAGAAAATTAGCGCTTGGGGTGATAATGCTTTTCAAAGTCCTTTTGTTACATGCGAGTTTTGTGGAGATAGGCATTCAAATGATTGTTGTCCAGCCTATTACGAATCAATGCAATTTTATGAAAGCTTCGATGGGTAATAAAATAAGTCATACTTCAACAATTACAATTCAGGATGGAATTACGAAAATTTTTCATGGAGTAATGATCATGATCCTACATATTCATCACAGCCTATTTTCCATAATGTTTTCAGTCACAAGTTAGTGCTCCTATGCTAGAGAAAAAGTCTTCAATGGAGGATATGTTCATACAATTCATGACAAAGACTGATGCCTTCATGACAAGGACTGATGCCATCTTTCAAAGTCAGGCAGAATCAATCCGAAATCTTGAGATACAAATGGGTCAACTAGCTAATGCCATCAATAATAAACTTCAAGATGATGGAGATAAAGTAGATCAAGGAAGTACCTCCAGCAATCAAGTTCAAGATAAAGAAATTAAGCAAGAAGAGGAAATATCTAGATCACCACAAGTTGAGCCATATGTGTTTCCCATACTTTTTCTAGATACAGTTGATAATTTACTTAAGGAGGTTATAGCAAAAGCGCATTGTTCAAAAAGAATTCATTTTGATAAGTTAAATAAAAGTCAGCCTATTCCACCACCTTGGGTTAAGCATGCATCAAATCTTGAGTTAAAGGCACTACAACCTCATCTTAGGATGAGGCTACTTTCATACCTCAAGCTTTTTCCATGCAAACTCAAGCCTCAACCAAAGTCAAGCTAGTGACTATAAAGAAACACTTCTTGGGAGGCAACCCAAGCACTCTAACTTACTTTATTTTATTTTATTTTTATTTATTTAATTATTAAATTATTAACACTTTTTTTATTTTATGCAGGTTCATAAAATTTTTTTAAAAAAAATTAAAAAAATTAAAAAAAAAAGAAATTTTTTTAAAAAAAGTGGCAAGCCGCTGCTCATTAGGCTCGGTGCCACGACTCAAAAAAAATAAAAAAAAAGAAAGAGGCCATTTGGACGTGGGCCGTAGCTCCCACATGGGGTAAGCCACGACCCCTCTTGAAGTGGGCCGCCAATTACCCACCACCCTCAATTGGGCTGCCCACTAATGAAACCCAATTCCCCTCACATTGATACTAGCCCACTTCCCACCACACTCCATTGGGCTGCCAACATTGGGCAGTCCACTAACTAAACCTAATTCCTTTTTCTTATTTGGACTACCCATTACCCATTTACCCATTGCCCAACCAAAAAATTTTTTTTTCTTTATTTATTTTCTTTTTAGTTATTTTTATTTATTATTTATTTTATTTCTCTATATTATTTATTTATTTATTTAATTATTTATTTTGTAGTAAAAAAAAATTTCCTCCAATTGGCAATGAGGATGATAACAATAAAGAGGAGGATTAGAGCTTCTCAAAAATTCATCTAATCATCAAGGAGAGTATTCTTTACCTTTCTTTGTTTCTAACATTGAAGACAATATTTAGTTTAAATTTGGGGGGGGGGGGGGTGAATTTATTTTTTTGGTGATGAATATCCAGTGGAAGTTTAGATTTAATTTGCATGTTTATGTAGATTTATAAATAATTTAGGATTAGCTGGTTAAAGAATTTAATTTTTGTTTGAATTTTAGGAATCTAGAAGTAAAGTTGTGCCAATTTTTTCAATGATTTTTTTATCCAATGATGGTAACTTGTTGTCTTAAATTCTTAACTTTTGGTGAATAAGGTTTTTGTTTGGATTCATGCTAAAGTCTTTTGTTAAGTATCATTGTTAAGATGTGATTTCCACAATTTTGAGCACTATATCTTTTACTTTGAATTATTGTGAATATCTTGAGAAAGTTTATATTGATGTGAATGTTAGATTATGTCATGAATTCTAGAATTTGCTTGATTTTCTCTCGAGGCGAAATCTTAGGCAATACTTAGATAGGGAGATGATTTAGGCTATCTTTGGACCGTTTGAGCCTAAAAAGCCAACCTTGTTAAATCTTTATCCCTGGTATACCCCTTTTGAGCCTAATTTCCCTTTTCTTTGTTTAACTACATAATATTGAGCCTAGCTTTAAAATTAATTTTCCAATTTTGCAACCGTCACTCCTAAGCTTGTATATTGTTTTAGGAAATATAAATTGAGCTAAATGTTGAAAAAAGGTGGAAAGGTGATGTTGATGAAAAAAAAAGGTTCAAAATATGAAAAATAACCCCACTACCTACAATACAAAGAAAATAAGTTTGGGGGTGTAAAATTGTGAAATTGTGAAAAAAAAAAGTGCGTTGGATGAAAGAAAAGTTCAAATACGGAAGAAAAGGTGTACTTGGAGAAGAAAAATAGAGCTATATATATAGGTCCTAGAATAATTATGTGCTTAGGGTGATTTAAGCCACATTAATATCCTTTATCATACCTTGACCCTAACCATACATTACAAGTTTTATAAAGTCCTCCTATTGATCCCTAGCTTTGTATGGTCTACATTAGTGGAGAGAGAGATGAAAAGTAAACCTATAGAAATCTAGTACTAATATGAAATTTGTGTAGGCATAAACTCATCCGTCCGGATATCATGATATTCTTAGTAAAAGATTTCACACACACACGGAAATCCAATCGAGAATGTTCTTGCATTAGAATTGAAACATGAATTTAAATGATGCCTATATTTTTCCTTTGGTTAATAATTGATAGGCATACTTTTAAGGAAATTATAAGGAATCATTGAGTTGGTGCACTTTATCTCTAGTAGTAGTAATAGTAATAATAGTAGTAGTAGTAGTAATAACTATATTTATTTTAGTTTTCATTAATTGAATTTGATTTTCGTAAGTTAGGTTCTTTTCTATATTTTGCTCGAGTACTAGTAAAATCTTAAGTTTGGGGGTGTAAAACCCGACCCTATAAATACATGTCATGACATACATGCATTGAGTAGCACGTTATTACGCTAGAAAAGCACCTAAGAATAGACGAAACCTGATATTGTACCTAACGGTACACGTAAATTGATTTAACCTCGAACTAGTTCAAATAGGAATTGTAGGATGAAATTTAATATTTTATAGTCCAGGAATGACTAAAAATGATTGTTCGGAGTTCGAGGGTTCATTTGGGGTAAAATTAGAAATTTTGATATTCAAAGGCAAAATCGTTATTTTGCCACCTAAGATAATAATTTGATCATGGAGTGAAATTTTTGACCAAGATTAACTATTTGGAGTATAATTTAATGATAGGAAGTGAAAAAGTTTAATTCTGGTGATTTTTGGAGTGTAGGGGCAAAATCGTAATGTTGCCACCCACAGACAAAATTTGAGATTTTGAGAGAATTTAGATCAAATTTGAAAAATTGGAGAATGGTATGAGTATAAGGGGTGAAAAATATGTCTATGGGCAATTTTTTAATTTTTGGGGCAAAAATGTAATTTTTGACTTTTACGGGGACAAAAGTGTAAATTGCAAAAATTACTCCACCGAGACTTTGGATGAGTCTGAGAATTTTATCTAAGCGATGAATATATGAGACAAGTGTATGGTGAAAATTTGAAAACAAATGGATGAAATTTTAAAAATGGGCCAATGGGAAAGTGACACGTGGCATTTTTTTTAATGAAATAATATTATTTTAATGAAAAGTCAGCCATTTAAACCCAAATTTTGAGTGCTGGCCGGCCATAAGGAAGAAAAAGAGAGGAAATAGAGAGGAAAGGAAGAAAAAAAGAAAAACCAAAGAGAAACAAGAAAATTCAAAGAGAAATTCGCGGTTTTCGACCGTTTACGCGTCTAACGGTAAGATTTTTCGATTTTAGCTTGATTTCTACCTTTTCTATGCCTTTATTTCCATTTAGCATGCTTGAGGAGAGAGATCAAAAAGTGATATCAAGGGCTGGACGAAATTCTAGGGGAGAGAAATTGAAATTTTTAGGTTTTGATTTTTAGTTAAATTGATAGTTTTAGTTAGTTAAATGTGTTTAGAAATTAAATTGGGCAAGAAATCATTAAATTTTCACAATACCCACTCTTGGCTGGATGCTCAATGCTGTACAATGATGATGAATTGATTTTATTCTAAGGGAAATGAAGAGAAAATGATGAAAAATGATTAAACGTGATAGAAAAACAAAGTAGAAAATTAACCGAGTTAATGTCCCATTTTTGGCCGAATTTTCCAAGGAAGGGAGTGAGCTGATTTTGTTGTTTTTAGAAGGTTATTGGCTGATATTTAATGGTTAGAAATGTTGGAGAGAGAATGGAATGATTTAGAGCTAAAATGGAGCGCGTTAGCAATTTATCGGGCAAAGTACCAAAAATAAGTTAATACCGCGTTTAAGCCGTTTTAGGCTATTGCATTTCATACCATGCATTAGTATAGGATTTAAGTTAATTATATAGTGATTTAGTATCAATGTGATAAATTGTGTAAATTTTTGTAATGTGTCTAGGAGGAGAGCCTTCCGGAAAAGGTAAAGAAGTCGTACTCGACGAGTAGTGATCGGGGCGCTTAGAAAGCTTTTAGTTTGTACAAACAGTGAGTAAACTTATTATTATTGTAAATTATCTAGAGTTTATTTTAAATGCCCTTTATGTATTTTATGAAATGAGAACGAGATTAAAACGAGATTTTTGATGTTTTAGGAATAAATGTGACAAATAAAAATATATTGTATTGATTATGAAATTGAGTAATTAGAGGCTGCAAATTGACTTGGAAAAATATATATTTTCCTAGGAATGGCTTATAAGAAATGAGTATATGTGGCTATATTTTGTGAGTGCATTTGGGAAATTTATGTAAGTTGTTTTACTATGCAGGCTGGATAAATAAATAAAAGCCACGTTATACTATCGAAATTTTATTAAAATTGGTGGGTTAGTCACTGCAGTGACGGGTTTTCGTGGACTACCTATTAGAGGGGCACGGTAAACCCAGTTATATAGTTACTCCAGTTGTAGAGGCGAGGAGGGTAACTCCCAGGGTAGTATTAGAGCTCACTTCACGTCGAACCCCCACGTGAATGTGTAACTCGGCCAATGCCAAGGGACGGCTGGTTTTAAAAATAAAAATGTGTTTCACGTGTGAATATTTTAACACCCTTGGTGGACTCGGTTAGATGCCTCGGCCAAGGTATCCCCGAGGATTAGTTTTGGCTTGAGCCTTGTTTTAATAAAAGACATAAGCCTTAACAACTATTTTGGTAAATTACAAATATTTTATGGTTTAAGAAATAAATTGAAAACATTATGAAATGGGTTGAAATTTGTTGTTTAAACTTGCCTCCATTTTACTCGCCTTTAGATATTTATGATAATGTCTGTTTACTCATTGGGATTGCAAAATCTCACCCAACTCCTTTCCACCCATTTCAGGTTCAGTATAGATTGTAGATAGCTGATCTCATCGAGGACTACCATTGGATCTGCATTTTCCAAATCGTAGGTTCACAGTCCTCTTTACTTTTGTTTATTCGGGGGCCCTCTTGTTATTGTAAATTAAATTAAATATTTTGGCTTACTGTATTTCAGTATGTATAAATTTATTTAGCTTTTACGCTATAAAAATTATTCACGTATAACTCTATAAATATTGTTTTATAAGAAAATAGAATATTTTCCTTAATATTTCTTTTATTTTCTTATTATATTCAAATAACCGTAATTTCGTTTTAAATGAAGATTTTAGACTTTTAAACTCATTTTGAATATGAATTATGTGTTTTATACTTGTATATTACGTTTTAGCCAGTCTCGAAATTTTTGAGAAAAAAATGATCAAAATACCCCTGTGTGGCGAAAATTTTATTTTGATTGTTTTTTATCTAAAATAGTATATATTCTCTAAAAACTCGATATTTAACAATGATTGCTCACAGGAAAGGAAAGAAACTGATATGTAAGCCTTGCGGGGTTCCGGTTGGCATTCCGGAAAATGAGTGTCAATTGGGACATCGCGGTGATTATCATGGGCTCGAGGGGAGTACCGGGTCGTGACAATTCGATTGGTATCAGAGCTTTTGGTTTTAAAGATAAGAGCTTTTGGTTTTAAAGATAAGAGTTTTTGGTTTTAAAGTGGTTTTAAAAAATTACAATATCAGTGTGGCCCCGGATTAAGTTAAGTTAGGTTGAATAGAATGCATGCATTTTCATATAGAGCCTAAGGTTCCCTAAGCTTGCTCGTTTTCTCTTATAGATTATTATGCCTCCTCGACGCGGACGCCCATCTCTCACTAGATCGGTTGGGAGGGGAAGAGGTCATTCCCAACGTCATCAGCCAAATACAGTAGAGGAGGAATCAGCTGCATCTACCCTTCGGGCAGCACCTGCTGCTGAGCAGGCCGATAGTCCTCCACATCCTCCATCTCCTCAGCCACCTACGGGTATTCCCGCCATGCCTACTGAGGCAGCACAAGCATTGGCAGCTTTCTTTGCAGCAATGGCTGGTCAAGCTCAGACTGGTCAAGTTCCACCTGTAGTGCCTCCAACTACTCCTTTAGTTCCACCACCAGTACAGGATGTATCCATTTCCAAGAAGCTAAAGGAGGCTAGGCAATTGGGTTGTGTATCTTTCACGGGTGAGTTGGATGCCACGGTGGCAAAGGACTAGATTAATCAGGTTTCAGAGACTCTCTCTGACATGAGATTAGACGACGACATGAAGCTGATGGTGGCTACGAGATTATTAGAGATGAGGGCTCGTACTTGGTGGAATTCGGTGAAGTCCCGTTCCGCTACTCCTCAGACATGGTCTGATTTTCTCAGGGAATTTGATGGTCAGTATTTCACTTATTTCCATCAGAAAGAAAAGAAGAGAGAATTTTTGAGTTTGAAACAGGGAAATCTAACTGTAGAGGAGTACGAGACTCGTTTTATCGAGTTAATGTTATATGTGCCGGATCTGGTGAAATCTGAGCAGGATCAGGCCAGTTATTTCAAGGAAGGGCTCCGTAATGAGATTAGAGAGTGGATGACAGTGACTGGTAGGGAGCCGCATAAGGAGGTGGTATAGATGGCTTTACGAGCTGAGAAGCTTGCGACTGAGAATAGGAGGATTCAGCCTGAGTTTGCAAAAAAGAGGAATCCTGGTATGCCTTCTAGTCAGTCAGTAAAAAGAGGCAAGGACTTAGCGATTTCAGGGAGTACTACTTCTGTTTCCGTGACATCTCCTCGACCTCCATTTCCACCATCACAACAGAGACCTTCGAGGTTTAGCAGATCTGCTATGACTGGTTCTGGGAAGAGTTTCGGAGGTTCTGACAGATGCAGAAATTGTGGGAATTATCATAGTGGGCTATGTAGAGAGCCAACAAGATGTTTCCAATGTGGACAGACGGGTCATAGTAGGAGTAATTGCCCACGGTTAGGACGAGCCACGGTAGTTGCATCATCTTCACCAGCTCGCACTGATATACAGAGGAGAGATTCTTTTGGGTTGCCACCGAGACAGGGAGTGGCCATACGGTCCGGTGTGGAGAGTAATACCCCGGCACATCCACCTTCGAGACCACAGACTCGTACCTCGACAAGACTTTTCACTGTGACGTAAGATGAGGCACAAGTCCGACCTGGAGCAGTGACAGGTACTATGTCTTTATTTGATAAAAATGCTTATGTTTTGATAGATTCTGGCTCAGATAGGTCTTATGTGAGCACCACATTTGCATCAATTGCTGATAGAAACCTGTCACCATTAGAGGAAGAAATTGTAATTCACACCCCTTTAGGAGAAAAGCTAGTTAGAAACAGTTGTTATAGAGACTGTGGGGTAAGGGTAGGCGAGGAAGAATTTAGGGGTGACTTAATTCCTCTAGAGATCTTGGATTTTGATCTAATATTGGGTATGGACTGGTTAACTGCACATCGGGCGAACGTGGATTGTTTCCGAAAGGAAGTTGTTCTCCGAAATTCGGAGGGAGCAGAGATTGTGTTTGTAGGGAAACGCCGAGTATTACCGTCTTGTGTAATCTCGGCCATCAAAGCTTCAAAATTAGTGCAGAAAGGGTATCCGACTTATTTGGCATACGTAATTGATACTTCAAAGGGGGAACCTAAGTTAGAGGATGTCCCGATAGTAAGTGAGTTTCCTGATGTATTTCCTGATGATTTACCGGGACTGCCTCCTGATCGAGAGCTTGAGTTCCCTATTGATTTACTTCCAAGTATCGCACCTATTTCTATCCCTCCATATAGAATGGCTCCAGTAGAGTTGAAGGAGTTGAAAGTACAATTGCAAGAGTTGGTGGACAAGGGTTTTATACGCCCTAGTATATCTCCATGGGGAGCACCAGTTTTATTTGTGAAAAAGAAAGACGGTACACTTCGGTTATGTATCGATTACCGACAGTTTAACAGAATGACCATTAAGAACAAGTATCCGTTACCGAGGATTGATGATCTTTTCGATCAATTACAGGGAGCTACAGTGTTTTCCAAGGTTGATCTAAGGTCTGGGTATCATCAGTTGAGGATTAAAGAACAGGATGTACCCAAGACAGCGTTCAGGACTCGGTACGATCATTATGAGTTCTTGGTCATGCCTTTCAGGTTAACTAACGCACCGGCAGCTTTTATGGATCTCATGAATAGGGTGTTCCACCCTTACCTGGACAAGTTTGTTATTGTGTTCATTGATGACATACTGGTTTACTCGAGAGATAATGATGAGCACGCTGCCCACTTGCGTATAGTATTACAAACTTTGAGGGAAAGACAGTTGTATGCAAAGTTTTTGAAGTGTGAGTTTTGGTTACAGGAAGTGGTATTCTTGGGACACGTAGTATCGAGAACTGGAATATATGTTGATCCTAAGAAAGTAGAGGGAATTTTACAATGGGAGCAACCTAAGACAGTGACGGAGATTCGTAGTTTCCTCGGATTAGCCGGTTATTATCGGAGGTTTGTTAAGGGCTTTTCCTTAATAGCAGCTCTTTTGACCCGTCTAACTCGTAAGGGAGTTAAGTTTGTGTGGGATGATGTTTGTGAGAATCGATTTCAGGAGCTAAAGAACCGGTTAACCTCCGCTCCCGTTTTAACACTTCCTGTTAATGGTAAGGGATTTGTAGTATATAGTGATGCCTCAAAGTTGGGGTTGGGGTGCGTATTGATGCAGGATGAAAAAGTTGTGGCTTATCCTTCTAGACAGCTAAAGAGGCATGAAGCAAATTACCCTACCCATGATTTAGAGTTAGCAGCAGTGGTGTTTGCTTTAAAAATCTGGAGGCATTACTTGTATGGTGAGCATTGTCGGATATTTACGGATCATAAGAGTTTAAAATATTTGCTCACCCAAAAAGAGCTTAATTTGAGGCAAAGGCGATGGTTGGAGTTGATAAAAGATTATGACTTGGTGATAGACTATCATCCGGGAAAGGCGAACGTTGTAGCTGATGCCTTAAGTCGTAAGTCTTCATCGTCTTTAGCAGCACTTCAGAGTTGTTATTTTCCAGCATTAATAGAGATGAAATTTCTTGGGGTCCAGTTGAGAAATGGTGAGGATGGATCCTTATTGGCAAACTTCATTGTGCGACCTTCGTTACTTAATCAGATCAAGGACATTCAGAGGTCTGATGATGAGTTAAGAAAAGAAATTCAAAAACTGACCGATGGAGGAGTTAGTGAGTTCAGATTTGGAGAGGATAACGTCTTGATGTTTAAAGATCGAGTTTGTGTTCTTGAGGGAAACCAGTTGAGTCAGGCGATCATGGAAGAAGCTCATTCATCTGCTTATGCATTACATCCCGGAAGCACCAAGGTGTATAGGACTATCAGGGAGAATTATTGGTGGCCGGGTATGAAGCGAGACGTAGCAGAATTCGTAGCAAAGTGTCTCGTATGTCAGCAAGTTAAGGCGGAGCATCAGAGGCCAGCAGGTACACTTCAGTCTTTACCTGTTCCCGAATGGAAATGGGAGCATGTAACTATGGATTTTGTTTTGGGATTTCCGCGGACACAGAGGGGAAAGGATGCGATTTGGGTGATCGTAGATAGGTTGACTAAGTCCGCTCACTTTTTAGCTGTCCATAGTACATACTCTATTGAGAAGCTGGCTCAGCTCTATATAGATGAGATTGTGAGGCTACATGGAGTTCCTGTTTCTATAGTGTCAGACCGAGATCCTCGATTCACTTCTCGATTTTGGCCGAAATTTCAAGAAGCTCTTGGAACCAAATTGAAATTTAGCATTGCTTTTCACCCACAGACGGATGGTCAGTCAGAAAGGACTATCCAGACCTTGGAGGATATGTTACGGGCTTGTGTCATTGACTTTATTGGGAGTTGGGACAGACATTTGCCATTGGTGGAATTTGCTTACAACAATAGCTTTCAGTCTAGCATTGGTATGGCACCGTACGAAGCTTTATATGGAAGAAAATGTCGTACTCCACTCTGTTGGGATGAAGTAGGTGAAAGGAAGTTAGTGAGTGTGGAATTGATCGAGCTAACTAATGACAAGATCAAGGTTATATGAGAGAGGCTAAAGGTATCCCAGGATAGGCAGAAGAGCTATGCAGATAAACGGAGAAAAGACTTGGAGTTTGAGATCGATGATAAAGTTTTTCTTAAGGTTTCTCCTTGGAAAGGTAATAATTTGAATACTTTGAAGTATTAAATCTTATTGATTATACTATCATGATAAATTATGGTGTTTTATTGGATAATGAAAGGTGTGATTCGATTTGCGAAGAGGGGAAAGCTCAACCCAAGATATATTGAACCATTCCGAATAATTGAAAGGATTGGACCAGTGGCTTATCGGTTAGAATTACCTCCAGAGTTAGATCAGATCCACAACGTTTTCCATGTCTCCATGCTTAAGAAATATGTACCAGATCCCTCTCACGTCCTCGAAGCACCTCCGATCGAGTTGCATGACGATTTGAAGTTCGAGGTACAACCTGTGAGTATCTTGGATCGAAAGGATCGAGTACTGAGAAACAAGAGTATTTCAATGGTCAAAGTGTTGTGGAAAAGTGCTCGAATGGAGGAAATGACATGGGAAGTAGAGCATCAGATGAGGAACCAATACCCGCATCTATTTGTCGAATCTGGTAAGTGAAATTTTGAGGTCAAAATTTTATTTTAAGGGGGGTAGAATTGTAAAACCCGACCCTATAAATACATGTCATGACATACATGCATTGAGTAGCATGTTATTACGCTAGAAAAGAACCTAAGAATAGACGAAGCCTGATATTGTACCTAACGGTACACTTAAATTGATTTAACCTCGAACTAGTTCAAATAGGAATTGTAGGATGAAATTTTATATTTTATAGTCCAGGAATGACTAAAAATGATTGTTCGGAGTTCGAGGGTTCATTTGGGGTAAAATTAGAAATTTTGATATTCAAAGGCAAAATCGTCATTTTGCCACCTAAGATAATAATTTGATCATGGAGTGAAATTTTTGACCAAGATTAACTATTTGGAGTATAATTTAATGATAGGAAGTGAAAAAGTTTAATTCTGGTGATTTTTGGAGTGTAGGGGCAAAATCGTAATGTTGCCACCCACAGACAAAATTTGAGATTTTGAGAAAATTTAGATCAAATTTGACAAATTGGAGAATGGTATGAGTATAAGGGGTGAAAAATATGTCTATGGGCAATTTTTCAATTTTTGGGGCAAAAATGTAATTTTTGACTTTTACGGGGGCAAAAGTGTAAATTGCAAAAATTACTCCACCGAGACTTTGGATGAGTCTGAGAATTTTATCTAAGCGATGAATATATGAGACAAGTGTATGGTGAAAATTTGGAAACAAATGGATGAAATTTTAAAAATGGGCCAATGGGAAAGTGACACGTGGCATTTTAAAAATGAAATAATATTATTTTAATGAAAAGTCAGCCATTTAAACCCAAATTTTGAGTGCTGGCCGGCCATAAGGAAGAAAAAGAGAGGAAATAGAGAGGAAAGGAAGAAAAAAAGAAAAACCAAAGAGAAACAAGAAAATTCAAAGAGAAATTCGCGGTTTTCGACCGTTTACGCGTCTAACGGTAAGATTTTTCGATTTTAGCTTGATTTCTACCTTTCCTATGCCTTTATTTCCATTTAGCATGCTTGAGGAGAGAGATCAAAAAGTGATATCAAGGGCTGGACGAAATTCTAGGGGAGAGAAATTGAAACTTTTAGGTTTTGATTTTTAGTTAAATTGATAGTTTTAGTTAGTTAAATGTGTTTAGAAATTAAATTGGGCAAGAAATCATTAAATTTTCACAATACCCACTCTTGGCTGGATGCTCAATGCTGTAAAATGATGATGAATTGATTTTATTCTAAGGGAAATGAAGAGAAAATGATGAAAAATGATTAAACGTGATAGAAAAACAAAGTAGAAAATTAAATGAGAACGAGATTAAAACGGGATTTTTGATGTTTTAGGAATAAATGTGACAAATAAAAATATATTGTATTGATTATGAAATTGAGTAATTGGAGGCTGCAAATTGACTTGAAAAATATATATTTTCCTAGGAATGGCTTATGAGAAATGAGTATATGTGGCTATATTTTGTGAGTGCATTTGGGAAATTTATGTAAGTTGTTTTACTATGCAGGCTAGATAAATAAATAAAAGCCACGTTATACTGTCGAAATTTTATTAAAATTGGTGGGTTAGTCACTGCAGTGACGGGTTTTCGTGGACTACCTATTAGAGGGGCACGGTAAACCCAATTATATAGTTACTCCGGTTGTAGAGGCGAGGAGGGTAACTCCCAGGGTAGTATTAGAGCTCACTTCACGTCGAACCCCCACGTGAATGTGTAACTCGGCCAACGCCAAGGGACGGTTGGTTTTAAAAATAAAAATGTGTTTCACGTGTGAATATTTTAACACCATTGGCGGACTCAGTTAGATGCCTCGGCCAAGGTATCCCCGAGGATTAGTTTTGACTTGAGCCTTGTTTTAATAAAAGACATAAGCCTTAACAACTATTTTGGTAAATTACAAATATTTTATGGTTTAAGAAATAAATTGAAAACATTATGAAATGGGTTGAAATTTGTTGTTTAAACTTGCCTCCATTTTACTCGCCTTTAGATATTTATGATAATGTCTGTTTACTCATTGGGATTGCAAAATCTCACCCAACTCCTTTCCACCCATTTCAGGTTCAGTATAGACTGTAGATAGCTGATCTCATCGAGGACTACCATTGGATCTGCATTTTCCAAATCGTAGGTTCACAGTTCTCTTTACTTTTGTTTATTCGGGGGCCCTCTTGTTATTGTAAATTAAATTAAATATTTTGGCTTACTGTATTTCAGTATGCATAAATTTATTTAGCTTTTACGCTATAAAAATTATTCACGTATAACTCTATAAATATTGTTTTATAAGAAAATAGAATATTTTCCTTAATATTTCTTTTAGTTTCTTATTATATTCAAATAACCGTAATTTCGTTTTAAATGAAGATTTTAGACTTTTAAACTCATTTTGAATATGAATTATGTGTTTTGTACTTGTATATTACGTTTTAGCCAGTTTCGAAATTTTTTAGAAAAAAATGACCAAAATACCCCTGTGTGGCGAAAATTTTATTTTGATTGTTTTTTTATCTAAAATAGTATATATTCTCTAAAAACTCGATATTTAACAATGATTGCTCACAGGAAAGGAAAGAAACTGATATGTAAGCCTTGCGGGGTTCCGGTTGGCATTCTGGATAATGAGTGTCAATCGGGACATCGCGACGATTGTCATGGGCTCGAGGGGAGTACCGGGTCGTGACAGGGGGTGTGATAACTGGGGGAGATTGAAATACCCCATACTTTGATATAGTGATAAATAAAGTTGATCGAATGCAAATTGAGGTCAATTAAAATGTTTAAAAGTGATAAAAGATGAAAGGAGTAGTTTAGGATAAAATATTTCGCAAGTGAGAAAATAACAATAAAATAATAATAATTTTATCATAGGAGAATTTGTGAGATAAAAGGCGATTCAGAAGTCAAGTGAGGCATAATAAGGTATTTCAAGTACCAAGGAGACAAGATAAAATTTTTAAAATATTGATATTTAGTCGGATGTCGAAATCAGTCAAGAAGAAAGATCATATGGTTGATTCAAGTGGGGGAGAAGATGACAACCCCGACTCTATAAAAATATTTGTCATGACATACATGTGATGGATAGCATGTTTGCATGCTAAGAAAGTCCTAAAAAAAAAAAAATTTACAAAAGTCGGTATTGTACCTAGAGGTATAATAAAGTTGATTTAAACCTCGAACTAGATCAAATAGAGAATTTATGATGAAATTAAGAATTTTAAACTCACAGAATGGTTTATTATGGTAATTTGAAGTTCGAGGATCAATTTGAAGACAAACCGAACTTTTCGCTATCTAGGGGCAAAATGGTCATTTGCCAGCTAAGGACAAAATGGAAATTTTTAGAAAAGATTTTTGGCCCCATTTGACTTATTGGAGTAAGATTTGAGGTTTAGAAGTGAAAAATTTTAATTTCGGTATAATTTGGAGAAAAAGGGTAAAATGGTAATTTTGCCATCCGAAATAAAAAATTTAATTTTTGAAAGGATTTTGATCAAATTTAATTATTTGGAGTGTGAAATGAGTATGAGGAGTGCAAATTATGCATTATGGCAAATTTTCAATTTTTGGGGCAAAAATGTAATTTTTCAAAAGTTCAGGGGCAAAAGTGTAATTTTGAAAAATTTGCTCCACCAAAACTTTGGAAAAATCTGGAAATATCACTTAAGACTTGGATAAGTCAAAGGGAATGCATGGTGAAAGAAAATAGGACAAGTGGATGGCTAGAAAAAAGAAATGAATTAAGAAAATATTTAAAATATGAATAAAATAATATTATTTCATTAAACAATAAAAAGGCATAAAAAAAATCAGCCCACCCATTCTTCTTCTTCAACATTCGGCCAAGCAAGAAACAAGAGAGAGAAAGGAGAAAACAAAACCCTAGAGAGAGAAAATCAAAGAAAAAGTGTGAATTTTCAAGGAAATTAAGTGAAAAAGGTGAGATTTTTTCTATTAAGCTTGAGTTTTCTTATTCCCAAGCATTTCTCTTTATTTTCCATGATTAAATTACATGTTTTCATGATGAATTCAATTCTGAAAAAATGGGTTAGGAGAGAGAAAGTTGTTGGATTTATTTGATTTTAATTTATGTTAGTGTTTTTAGTTAGTTTAGCATATTTAGAAACAAAACAACAAGAAAAGAATTTATTTTCTCCCCCAACCATTAATGGCTGAATTTACCATGTAGTGAGTGAGGATGAGTTTGATTTTATTCTAGGAGAATTGGTTAAGGAATAATGAATTATGAGCCTAGAAAAATAATGAGAATTTTCGGAGCAAAAATACGAATTTTTACCCACTAGGGGTATTTTCGTAATTTACTATTGGGACTGATAATTTGCATCACACTGAGGGACATTAAGTTAATTTGGGTGCAATTGAGGTATAGAAACTGAAAAGAATTAAATTGGAGTTTAAACGAACCCGTTAGGAATTTAATCGGGTGATAAGACGAATTAGGCCAATATCGGGTTTAGATAGTTACCAGTGCATTTTTGCATTCCATATCATGCATTGGTAGTCTAAATTAGTTTAATTTTGATTTAGTACCAACTTAGTGAAATTCTCGATTTTGTACTGTGTTAAGGTGGTGAGTCCTCCAATAAAGGCAAGGAAATTGCATCCGAGGACCAGTAGACAGAGTGCTTCGAAAGTCTGCATTCTAGACATTGTGAGTGAACTTATTATCGTCTTAATTATCTAGAGTAGTTTTATACAACTGTGTGATTTTATGAAAAATGAGTTTAAATGGTAAATTGCTATGTTTTAAGAGAAATTGTGATTTTATAAAATGATTTTATAAATTTTCTGGAAAATCGAATATTGGTTTTGAAAATAGAGTAATTGGAGACTGCTAGTTTGTGTTGCAAATTTATGGTTTTGAATTGAATGGCTTATGATAATAAATGAGCATGAATGGCTAAACTAATTTTGGTGTTATAATTATTTATATTGTGTATTCAGCCTTGAGAGGCTAGATTGCGATAAATTGCCATGCCATGCTAGAATGAATTTTATTGATTGGTGGATTATATATTAATTATTTACTGCAGAGGGGGTTCCGTGGACCAGCCTATTAGAGGGGCACGGTAAACTCCATTATATTGTTACCTCGAACGGAGAGGCGCGTAGGGTATCTCCTGAGGTAAAGCTTAGGGTTCACTTCACGCCAAACCACCACGTGAAGGGGAACTTAGCCAACGACAAGGAACGGCTGTATTTTCTCAAACTAAAAATATATTTTAAGTGTATACAAAAATTTTAACAGCCTTGGCAGACTCGGTTGGATGCCCTGCGCAAGGTATCACTGAGTATGAGTTTTGGCACGAGCCAAAGTTTTAAGAAATTCATAAGCCAAGTTGATTACTCGATTTATATGGATTGATTTTATTTGGTTGAAATGAACTGAAAGTTAATGAAATTACAATATGATGACTTATTTAATTGTCTCCATTTACTCGGCTTTAGATACTTTAGATGGTATCTGTTTACTCACTGGGATTATAAAATCTCACCCCTTCTTCCTATACATTTTTCAGGCTCAGGATAGTTTGTAGATAGTCGAGTAAGACGAGAACTAAGCTCGAAACTGCATTATAGAAAGTAAGAGTTCACAGTCTTACATCCTCTTGGTCAATTGGAGCCCACGTGTCATTGCATATCAAAACTTATATTTTGGTTATCTGTATTTCTATTCATACAATTTTTACTTTACTTTCATGTGCGAAAAATTATTTACGAATATTTTTATAAAAATCTATTTTATGAGAAAATAGAATATTTTATTTATTATTTTTGAATAGTACTAGTTGTCAACAATTTGCTTTCAAATGAACGTTTTAGATACTTAATTGTTTTTAAATCATTAAATATATATTTTCTGCTTACCTACTACATTTTTAGCAAGTTTTGAGAATTTTGACAAAAAAATTACGAAAATACCCCTGTGAGCCAGAAAATAATATTTTATTGTTCTTATTTAAAAATGACTTAAGATTTTTTTGAAATGCGAGATTTAATAACTGTTGCTCACCGGGGAGATGCGGAAGTTGATGCTAAGCCTTGCGAGGTTTCAATCGGCATTCGGGGTGAAGAATGTTTGTCGAGGCCTCGCGGCGGTTGTCACGGGCCCGATGGGGAGTTCCGGGTCGTGACAGATATAGAGTTATTTGGGCTTAATTTTGATAATAATTTGGCTTAGTTTTTGTAGTAATGCATAGAAATTAGTAAGTTTTATTTAATTATTTTAAATTAGTTATTTTAGGTGAGTCAATCTAATCATAGTTAATTTTATGCTTAAATTGGTGTTAATGTGGTTAAGATAGGTTGTTACTGATTTGTTTGTGCTTTTGTAGGTGTTTGAAAGAAGAATTTTAGTGAAAGAAGGAGAGCAATTTCGAGGTGCAGACTTGTACTGCACATGTTTTGGTATTTTGGCCATAACTTTCTCTACAGAGATTTAAATGAAGCAATTCTTTGACCATTGGAAAGATAAGAGAAATATATACAACTTTGATGTTTACCACTTCACCCAGTTCGGTTTGAAATATGGTCAAAAATCTTATCAAAATTGACACACTGTAGTAGTCTTAGAGCAATTACGATTTTTGTTAATTAATTTTGCAAAGCTGTGACTTTCATAGTGTGATGAGGACATCCCAGCTGAAATTGTCTTCTTTCTTCATTCAACTTGTTCTAACTTCAAAGCCTATAAAATAACCTTTTGGAGGACTTAAATGGAGAGGAAGGAAAACACCAGATTGAAAGTTAAGAGTCAAGTCACAAAGTCATTGAAGTTGAGAAGATTTTGAAGGATTCAAGAAGACTTGGAAGATCAAGATTTTAATTCTTGAGTTTATTCTTTTTGATTATTCTCTTATTTTCTTAGTTTGTTTTTATTGTTTAAACTTTATTCGATGATAATGTGTGACTTGATGGGGAACTAAATTTTTAATCTAAGATTATGATTGAACTCATTATGTAGTCTGAATTATTAATCTCTCTTTTACTTATGTTTGATAGATTTAAGTTGTTTATTTTATTCTGTTCTTAATGCTTCTAATTGCCTTATCACCAATTAGATTGAATTGGAAACCTAGGTTAAACTTTGACGAAGGAGATTTAGGTAGACCTTGAATAGAATAGAGTATGATCGAATACACTTAGTTGATTAGGTTGTTTGATTTGCATATAAGGTAGGCATACACTTATAAGCCATACGTAGCCAGGATTAGAGCACAAACTCTATGAATCTTTCTTCAATATAATTTGTATAGACATATAGTAAATTAATTGGGAGAGGTATTTTTATGAGAAACTCGACAAAAACTTATAAATAATTTAAGACTCTAGGTTAGCAATTTTAACCATTAAACTAAGTTAAGAGAGGAATACAATAATCAGATGAAGTATTGAGGGATATTATAATCTTAGGTCTGGTAGTGAGTTTTATTTACTATTTAATTTTAGTTTGAGTTTATTAGTTTTAATTTTTTATTTTAATTGTTTGGATAAAATTAGGGTGTTATAATTTTAGTAGTTAATAATAGAAATTAAACAATTCTCTGTAAGAAAGATACTCTACTTCATTACTATATTACTTTTTAATGATACGTGCATTTGCGTGAGAAATCAACAGTGGGAGAAAACTTAAATTCATTAATATATTTGACATTTGAAAGCAAGTCAAGATACTTGTTCAGTTGCAAGATGGGTTAATTGGTTAAACAAGCAAAGAAGACAGAGCTTTAATGAAGACAGATTAGTCTTAAACTGATTAACACAAATCCTTAATCAATTAAAGCAATTTCGGGCAATAAATTAAGGATAAATAGAAAATTCTTAACTAGTTAACACAAGGTTTAATCAAATAAGCGGGTGCTGGATGCACAACAAAAACCTTTTAATCAGTTACAGGAATGGAGTTAACTGGTCAAAGGTCAAAGTTAAAGCGTTAAGAAGCGCCAAAATTCAAATTCAAAATATTGACAACCGTCTAAGGCACCAAACCAAGAGATTTAGAGTTGAAGACTTCTTAATTGGTTGGAGCCCATTTTTATCAATTAAAGATGAATGGAGAGAAGCTTTAATCAATTAAAGGGAGCATTAATGGGTTGAAAAGAGGCTAGCCAAAAACAGTGCTTGAAGGTACTTGAAAACAGAAAGTTATTAATCAATTAAAGCTACTGTTAAGTGGTTAACACAGAGGAGTAGTGTGCAAGTTAGAAAAGACTTAATCGGTTAAAGCTTGCCTTTAACCGGTTAATGAAGCACTGTCTATACATTTGAATTTAAACACAAAAAGACAAAATAAGAGCCAGAAACTGCTAGTTTCTGTCTCCAACGACCATAAGTTATTTTTCAAGTATTTAAAGCCTCTCCAACAGTCAAAAATCATATAGAGAAGCTATTCAAAGTGATTTTGAGCTTAGAATATCAAAACCTTCTCTTTACAATTGTATTTCACTCTCATCCTTTGAAAAATTGTTTAAGCTTAACTTTGTGCATCCTAGATCAGTTAAGTGATCAATTGTACTTCATCTTTTCTCTATTTCTTGTTTACTTAGAGTGTGAGAGACACTTTAAGGGGTAGATCAGGCTTGGGTCAGCTTGGTTGTTGTTGATGGTTCTAACTTAGCCTTAGAAAAGTAAGTTTTGGGTTTTGGTTGATCTCGTGAAAGACCATTATTAAAGGTTGTGGTTGAGCCTGTGAAAAGCCATTGTAAAAGCTTGGTGAAAGCTTGGGAATTCCATTGATTTTAGTGAATTGGTTTGAAAATCCTTGATTGGGAGATCAAGGTAGTGGATGTAGGTCAAAGAAACCAAACCACTATCAATCATTGTATTTTATCTACTTTCTTTAATTTTCTTCTTACTCTTAACAGTTAAATCATTCTTTAAGCAGGCTTTAAACTTCCATTTTCAAATTCCCTTAATTATCTCTTTACTTAGAAAGAATTTTCATGTCATTCCAAAGGTACTATTCACCCCCCCTCCTTAGCATGCTCTTTGGGACCAACACACAAGTGCACGTGTCGTTAACAAGTAATATAGTGAAAGTCGAGTGTCGATCTCATAGAGAATGGATCAAATCTTTTTGCTAAGTACTAAGATTAAAACACCTTAACCTTATCCAAACAACCAAATTTAAACTATTAAAAATTAATAAACTAAAATCAAAACCAAAACTGAAAGCAAGAGTCATAATTAAACTAGAATCAAGTAATCAAAAGTTCTAGAACAACAATATGTTGGAGTAGGATCATAGTGGATTGATGTGATTGTATATAGCATGGCCTTCAAAAAATTTCTTTTATTAAAGGAAGCAAGCAATCCAATTACACAAGCGGAAACACACATCATTCTTATTGCAAGTAACATAATCACATCCTAAAAAAATAAAAATCTATTAAGGAAAAAAATACCTTTTATTTAGAGATTTTTATATTCGGGCACCACCACACCAATGAATGATTTCTTGACCAAACAAATTTACCACTTATTCTTCAAGAACGTTTTCAACTTGAACCTTGAGTGGACAAGGTGTGGAATGCTAAAGTACAAGATGGCAACTGATTTTGTGTCACGACCCGGCACTCCCTTCGAGCTCGTGACAACCGCTGCGAAGTCTTAGTAGACATTCATTACCTGGAATGTCAACTGAAACCTCGCAAGGCTCTTGCATCAGTTTTCCACTTCCCCTGTGAGCAATAGTTACTAAATATCGAGTTTTAAGAGAATATAAATTATTTTAGATAAAAAACAATCAAAATAAAATTTTCGCCACACAAGGGTATTTTGGTCATTTTTACCAAAAAATTTCAAAACCTGATAAAAATACAACATATGGTAGAAAGATATCCATTTTCGATCAAAATAAATTTTTTTAATCTAAATCATCCATTTGGAGTGAAAAGTTGGCTAATTAGACTAAATAAAAATATTCGATAATATATTCCATTTTCTTATAAAACAATTTTTATAGAACTATGCATAAATAATTTTTGTAGTATAAGAACAAAATAAATTCATACACATAGTGATACAGTAAACCAGGTATTCAAAATTATCCTACAGTGGCATATGGACCTCGAGATAACCAAAAGTGTGCAGGAATGTAGACCTACGATTTCCAAGGAAGTAAGTCCAAAAGAAATCCTTGATGAATCCACTACCTACAGACTATCCTAAACCTGAAATGGCTAAAAAGAAAGGGTGAGTTTCTGTCATGACCCGAAACCTCCCTCAGGCCCATGACAATCGCCGCGACATCCCGATTGACATTCATTATCCGGAATGTCAACCGGAACCCCACAAGACTTACATATCAATTTCTTTCCTTTCCTGTGAGCAATCATTGTTAAATATCGAGTTTTTAGAGAATATATACTATTTTAGATAAAAAACAATCAAAATAAAATTTTCGCCACACAGGGGTATTTTGGTCATTTTTTCCTCAAAAATTTCAAAACTGGCTAAAACGTAATATACAAGTACAAAACACATAATTCATATTCAAAATGAGTTTAAAAGTCTAAAATCTTCATTTAGAACGAAATTACGATTATTTGAATATAATAAGAAAATAAAAGAAATATTAAGAAAAATATTCTATTTTCTTATAAAACAATATTTATAGAGTTATACGTGAATAATTTTTATAGCGTAAAAGCTAAATAAATTTATACATACTGAAATACAGTAAGCCAAAATATTTAATTTAATTTACAATAACAAGAGTGTAAAACCCGACCCTATAAATACATGTCATGACATACATGCACTGAGTAGTATGTTATTATGCTAGGAAAAGCATCTAAGAATAGACGAAACTCAGTATTGTACCTAATGGTACACTTGAGTTGATTTAACCTTGAACTAGTTCAAGTAGGAATTTTAGGATGAAATTTAATATTTTATAGTCCAGGAATGACTAAAAATGATTGTTCTGAGTTCGAGGGTTCATTTGGGGTAAAATTAGAAATTTTGATATTCAAGGGCAAAATCATCATTTTGCCACCTAAGATAATAATTTGATCATGGAGTGAAATTTTTTACCAAGATTAACTTTTTGGAGTATAATTTAATGATAGGAAGTGAAAAAGTTTAATTTTGGTGATTTTTGGAGTGTAGGGGCAAAATCGTTATTTTGCCACCCACAGACAAAATTTGAGATTTTGAGAGAATTTAGATCAAATTTGACAAATTGGAGAATGGTATGAGTATAAGGGATGAAAAATATGTCTATGGGCAATTTTTTAGTTTTTTGGGCAAAAATGTAATTTTTCACTTTTATGGGGGCAAAAGTGTAAATTTCAAAAATTACTCCACCGAGACTTTGGATAAGTCTGAGAATTTTATCTAAGCTATGAATATATGAGACAAGTGTATGGTGAAAATTGGAAACAAATGGATGAAATTTTAAAAATGGGCCAATGGGAAAGTGACATGTGGTATTTTTTAATGATATAATATTATTTTAATGAAAAGTCAGCCCATTTAAACCCAAATTTTAAGTGCTGGCCGGCCATAAGGAAGAACAAGAGAGGAAATAGAGAGGAAAGGAAGAAAAAAAGAAAAACCAAAGAGAAACAAGAAAATTCAAAGGGAAATTCGCGGTTTTCGACCGTTTACGCGTCTAACGGTAAGATTTTTCGATTTTAGCTTGATTTCTACCTTTCCTATGCCTTTATTTCCATTTAGCATGCTTGAGGAGAGAGATCAAAAAGTGATATCAAGGGCTGGATGAAATTCTAGGGGAGAGAAATTGAAATTTTTAGGTTTTGATTTTTACTTAAATTGATAGTTTTAGTTAGTTAAATGTGTTTAGAAATTAAATTGGGCAAGAAATCAGTAAATTTTCACAATACCCACTCTTGGCTGGATGCTCAATGCTGTACAATGATGATGAATTGAACCCTCGACTATACACCCCAAATGAACCCTCGAACTCCGAACAATAATTTTTAGTCATTCCTGGAGTATAAAATATTAAATTTCATCCTACAATTCCTATTTGAACTAGTTCGAGGTTAAATCAACTCAAGTGTACCGTTAGGTACGATATCGGGTTTCGTCTTTTCTTAGGTGCTTTCCTAGCATAATAACATGCTACTCAGTGCATGTATGTCATGACATGTATTTATAGGGTCGGGTTTTACAGTTTTTATAAACTTAGTGAGTCAACAAAATCCGTCATTAACTTCTAAAGCCGAGTAAATGGAGATAGTTAACTTTTCATCATACCATAATCCACAACATTTTGTACTTGTTTCAAATCATATAAAACAACATATTTCATTATAATACACATCACGATTTATGATTTTCTCAAAAACTTGGCTCGTGCCAAAAATCATACTCGGTGATACCTTGGTCGAGGCATTCAACCGAGTCCGCCAAGGTTATTAAGTTAACAACTACTAATAAAAACATAGTTTAGCCATCTCTTGGCGTTGGCAGAGTTCATCCTCAAGTGGTGGTTCGGCGTGAAGTGAACTCTATCGTACCTTAGGAGATATCCTTCGCGCCTCTCATACTAAGGTAAATATAACGGGGTTTACCGTGCCCCTCTAATAGGCTGGTCCACGGAAACCCGCTTACTGTAGTGGCTAATTAAATAACCCACCAATCAATAAAATTTTGATAGCATAACGTGGCTAACATAATACTACCCAGCCTGTCAAAGGAAAACAAATAGTTTAATATATTTCACAACCCAAAAACCCAACCACATATGTCATCACGTATCAGTTCATAAATCATCAATTCCAAACATAGGTACGTAAACTTAAATATATAGGCAACATCAAAGGTTGGTCTCCACATACTCACATTTTCAAAAACATTATTGAATTGTAAAGTAAGTCATAAACCTTATTCCTTAAATCAATTATTAGTCATAAAACATAAAATTCATTTAGGTTCAATATTCTTAAAATCATAAAAAATATTGTAAAAATACTCTAGATAGATAAGATGAACAATGGTTACTCACTTTGACGGGAATTTACAACACTCCTAGTCTCGATCCTCGAGTGCAATACCTTTGCCCTTATCCGAGGGCTCACCATCTATACATAATGTGCAACAGGAAATTTAATATACTTATGCTAAATTGTCACAAAACTATTCTATATTCTATATGAATGCATGCAATGAAATGGGAGGTGTTCAGCCTATCGCGCACTATACACTATTTAATCGGTCTAAACGTCCAATTCGATTCTAATTAATTTATTGCACTTCCAGTACTCCCCAAAATTCCACACACTTCAATAAAAATCTATTCTAAGTGCAATTACCAAAATATCCCTCATTATTGTGCAAATTGCTAACTAACGGGAGTAAAAGTTTTTGGTACCCGTTTTCGATTTTTGGTATTCCTAAGCACCAAATACAAACTAAAGGGCATGAAAAACAACCAAATTCATCATCAAACCTCACCCATAAAATTCGGCCAAGATAGGTTCTATAATGGGCATGTGGATTTCTTACTTAATTTTCAAACTAAATGTTACTAAACACCTAAAAACACTAAGTTACCTTGAAATTCAACTAAATTCATCACCAACTTTCTCTCTCTGAATTTAGCCAGCATATTGCCCCTCATGAAAACTTGAATTTAATTCATGAAAAATGGAAAAGAATGCATGGGCAAGATGAATTTCAAGCTTAAGATTAAAAATCTTACCTTTAATCACCAATTTCTTGAAATTTCAACAAATTTTCCTTAGTTTTTCCTTCCTAGGTTTTTTCTTTTCTTTTCTTCTCTTTTTTGCAGGTGCTGGTCGGCCTTCAAATTCTGAGTGGAAGAGTATGGGCTGGTTTTTAAATGGTAATATAAAAATATTTAATTTTTGACACATGTCACCTTTTTATTGGTCCGCTTTTTTTAACTTAATTTTTAAGTCTTTTCTCACCACCACAAATGCTCCAATACTTATCCATAGCATAAAATAATAATAGGTAAAATTCTGGAGCTTGACATATGTCATGGTGGTGTAAAATCTTAAAATTCCAATTTTGCCCTTGTGGACTCGAAAAATGACATTTTTGCCCTTATGCTCGAAATTGAAAATTTTCACTACTCAATCTCAAATTATACTCCAATTGGTCAAACTTGATCAAAATTTTCATCCAACTTTCCAAATTTGCCCTTGGGTGGTAAAATTACCATTTTGCTCCTATGGTATGAAAATTCCTAATTGACTCCAATTTAATCCTCGAACTCCAAATCACCAAATTAAGTCATTATGGGGTTTTAGAATTCTCAATTTCATCTTAAAATTCCTATTTGAACTAGTTCGAGGCTTTAAATTAACTTAGTTGCATAACTAGTTACGATACCGATTATTTAACTATTTCTAAGGCATTCTAACATGCAGATGTGTTATCAAGTATATGGATGTTGTGATGAGTATATAATGGAGTAGGGCTTGACATTTTGTCTCTCCTTTCTTCCTAAAAATGGCTATTTTTTGTCATAAAATTCAGCCAAGAATGGGAGAAAGGAAGAAAGTTACAGTAAAGTTTTGAGGAAGATGAGAGAAGTGACAGTTGAAACTTTTTAAAGAATAAAGTTCGTTCGTTTCTTTTCTTCCAATCACTTCTCTTTTTATTAAAACTCTTGCTTCAAAGGTTTAATCGAAATCAAACACCTTTAAATCGATCTTTACCATCCATTATAGTTATGGAAGCATCAAACATGCTCTGTAATTATCAAAATTAAAATTAAAGAATAACTAATTTAATTCTTTAATTATCATTTAGAGTTCTTGATAAATAAAACTCCTTATTGAATAATAACTCTTATTTTATTATTATCCATCTTTATTTAAAAACAATTAATAATAAATAAAAGAATGATAGTCAAACACGGAGTCTCCTTTTATCAACATGGATATCTAGATTCATTTTGCAAGAATCCTCCCAACATTATCTTAATTTAAGACAATTCTTGTCTTTAATTAGGACAAAAATATTTTATCTTGTCTAAATTGAAAGAAATATGTTTTCTTATCTAGATTAAGAGAAAAAATATTTTTCTTGTCTTTAATTAAGACAAACATATTTTCTTGTCTAAATTAAGACTAAACATGTTTTCTTGTTTAAATTAAGACAAACATGTTGAAACTGCTATTTTTGTACACAATTTAATTAATCAAATAAAGCATGCATTCCAACTTAAACAAGTTGAATCTATGAAGCTAAGTGGGGAACCTATTTGGATATAGATATTCCAATCTCCAATAAACTTAGAATTATTCTTAATCTCTTTAAAAAATAATTCAAGCTTATCAACCATGAAATCACTTCACTATAAATTCATAGTTGCACTCTTGGATTAACTATAATTACAAGAAACAATTCAATACTTGATATTAATTATTAGTTGTCCAATTGCAAACCTTATATTGTGAACCCTCATAACCATCCAATGACAAAAGATGAAATTATCGTTTTACCTTTTATGTCAATTTTATCCGTTAGTCACAAATTTCATCCAATTAGTGATTTAATACTCTAGATCTAATCTTTTGAGTTTCTAGATGTGATAAACAGCTAATTCATGAATCCACTTGGCCTAGAGTAATCACCAATCTTCCTGAAATCACTAGAAGTGATGTTAATGCTATAAACTTCATTATTTGGATATATGTTCCCAGATGTTCATCTTGATAATAATCCCAAAATACGGAGTCTAGATTAACGCTTTATTATGATCATGCTCATGGTAAATCAAATATTATAAGGAGATTAAACACGAGTCCATTATCCGTTAGGATTTCGGTTTTACTATAAGCAATTACATAAGTGTGAGATCAAGATTGAAGTAATTGTTAAACTTAAATTTGATTCTCACATGATTCCAATTCATGTTATAGTGTTATTACTCAAAGTCAACCATTTCGATGATTTGAGACTCATCATTCCCTTGAAATGAATCACATTCGTTTCGTTGGAAGTAATTTGGACATTACAGCCTTAACACAATAAAGTAACTAGCTTTATTATATGGCTATGAACAATTTTTAGATTCAATTAAAATACATGTCTCATATGTATGACTTTTCATACAAATGTATTTTAATATCTCAATAGAATCATGGTACCTTAATAACTAGATAATGAATGCTTACTTAAAACAAACTCTTTATCTTATTATCAAAACGTACTTTCATTACAAATGAATTTAATAAAATTAAGTATGAGAATATACTTGCTTTCCAGGGCACCATATTCTCAAAATTCCTAACACAATATCCTTTCAATGTTTCATCTGAATTTCTTTTACTCTCCTTCTTTATTTACTAGATATGCTTGAGTTGTTAACCTAGAGTTCTAATTTATTTATAGGTCTCTGTTGAGTTTCTTATAAAAGAATCTATCTTAACTAATTTATTATATGTCTATGCAAATTGAAATTAAGAAAGACTCATTAAGTTCAGATTTTAATCTTGGCTATAAATGACATGTAAGTGTATGTTTACCTTACATGCAAATTAAATCAATCATCTCATGCAATTGATATTAAAATATGCTATTTCATCCAAGACTTACTTTAAACTCCCTCTCTCAGTTCCGTTTAGGTTTCCAAATCAATCTAAATGGTGATCAAGCAATCAGACACATTAAGAAGAAAATTGAAATAAACAACTTAAACACTATCAATCATTAGCAAGAAATAATATTAAAAACTTAAACTACGCATTGGGTTTAATTGCGATTCTAGATTAAAAACTTAGTTTGGCATAATGTATGTAAAAATCATCCAAAAAAGTATAAACATAAAAAATAAACAAGAAAGTAAAAAGATAACAAGAAAGAACTTTAATATTTATCACACATTTGATGCGCAATCCTCTTTGCTTTCCTTGCTTCTTTGCTAGCTTCAATGCCTCTTTTTCTTTTTTTCAAAAAATCCTTGCTCAATTGTTGTTTTTCAATGCTTATCAAAGGGGAATTAAATAGGGCTCAAGTCTAACACTAACTAGAAGTCAAAAAGGTCTCAAAGTCATCTTTCTCCATTTTGCACCGCGGTTGTCTTCGCTTGGGCACCGTGGTGCCGAGCAGTTCAAAAATTTTTTTCTTTGTCTTTCATGGGGCATTATGGTGCTGGGTTCTTAGTTGCATGGTGCCAATGCTCCTTCACACCATGAGGCATCCTTCTTAATCAGGGTGCCGCGGTGCTGGTTCCATGGTGGCCGCAGGGCTCAAAGTTCTTTGTTGCTCATTCAAACTCTACTACGTTTCTTCAACTTTAATATGATTTTTGACCATCCTCAAGGCTGAACTAGGCAAAGTTATAAGCATAATAGTTTTATCTTTGCCTCTAAACTTTCCAATGGTTCAAGAATCACATCAATTGGACGTTGGTAGTGAAAGATAAGCTCGAAATACTGTAGCATGTGCAAATGAAGTCTGTACCTCACATGCATCTCCTTCACTAAATGGGCCCTCTTTTCAAAGCACGCCTACAAAAACATAAGATTTGACTTAAATAATAACTAAGCTTAAAATAAAACTTAATAAAATAACTTAACACAATTGAACCCAATATAATTAAATTAAATAAAGTAGATGGCTAAAAACTCTTAATATTTAAATTAAATCTCAAGAACTTAGAAAAAATATAGTAGAAATTAAGACCAAATAACTTTATAAAATAAACTTATCATAAATTCACCACCACACCAAATATTGGAAATCTCTACCAATTTGACCTACCATTTATTTTTCAAGAATCTTTTAATCTTGAACCTAGAGTGGGCTAGGTGTGGAATACTTTTTAAGATGATAACTAGATAGCTTTCTCTCAATTTCTTCTATGGCAATTATTCTTTGTGTGAAGCTTGTAGAAAATTGCTAATAGGACCAAGAAGAAAAAAACTAGAGAGAGAGAGAGAGAGAGAGAGAGAGAGAGAGAGAGAGAGATGTAGGAGTTTGGCAATCTAAAAGGGGTAGCTAGGGTTTTGACTAAAATCACATATTTATAATGTGATTTTTGATTAATATTAAGAGAGTTATTTTTCTCTTAAAACTCATTTTTATTAATGTAATTAATTAAAATTAAATTAATATTTTCCATTCATAATTATAATTAATAAATAAATAATTAGTTTAATTATAATTGTTAGTCCATGTCAAAAATAGAATTATTCTATTTTATTATTATCCATCTTTAATTAAAAAGAATTAATAATTAAATAAGCAAATCCTTATCACACATGGAGAAACATAATTATCTCTTAATTATAATTAATTATAAAATAAAGAATTAACAATCTTAATTCTGATATTTATAATTAAATTTTCTCTAATAATATTTTTTATTATAAGAAAATTTATCTTAATAAATATTTTCTCTTTAAGAGAACTCTTGTCTTAAAAAATATTTCTATATTAAGACAATACATATTTACCAATTTTGAAGATTAATTTGCATAAATAATTAAACATGCATTTTATTATAAATAAGTTGAATTCTACGAAGCTAAGTGGGGAATCGCATTGAACTAGATATTTCAAGCTCCAATAAACATAGAATTATCTTTTAATCTCATTAAAAAAAAATTCTAGTTTATTAACCACGGAATCACTTCACTATAGATTCATAGTTGTACTCTTGAATTATCTATAATTACGTGAAGTAGTCAATATCTAAAATTTAAAATTGGTTTGTGTCATGACTCGGTACTCCTTTCGAGCCCGTGATAACTGTCGCGATGTCTCGATAGACATTCATTACCCGAAATGTCAACCGAAACCTCGAAAGGCTCTTGCATCAATTATACGTCTCCCTTGTGAGCAACAGTTACTAAATATCATGTTTTAAGGGAATATAAACTATTTTTAAATCAAAACAAACAAAAATTAATTTATGCTATATAGGGGTATTTTGGTCATTTTTACTAGAAAATTTTGAAACTTGGTGAAAATACAGCATACGATCAAAAAATATACATTTCTTATCTAAAAATAATTTTAGTAATCTATATCATCCATTTAAAATGAAATTTTGGCTAAGCAAACTAAATAAAAATATTAAATAAAATATTTCATTTTCTTATAAAACAATATTTATAGAACTTTGCGTAAATAATTTTTGTAGCGTAAAAGCAAAATAAATTCATACATACAGTGGCACACGTAGCCAGGTATACAAAATATTCTACAATGACATGTGGGCCCAATATAATCGAAAATATAAAAGATTGTAGACCTTCGATTTCTAAGGATGCAAATCCAAAAGCAATCCTCGACAAAATCGGTTATCTACAGACTGTCCTGAGCCTGAAATGGATAAAAAGAAGGGGTGAGTTTTTACAAACCCAGTGAGTAAGCAAAATTCATCTATAACATCTAAAATCGAGTAAATGGAGACAGTTAAATCATCCCATCATAATATATTTCATAACATTCAAAACTCATTTCAATTCCTATAAAACAATTACATTTCATCAAAATAATCAACAAGGCTTATGATTCCCTTAAAAACTTAGCTTGTGCTAAAACTCATACTTAGTGACACCTTGGCCCGAGCATCCAACCGAGTTCGCCAAGGATGTTAAAACGACATATACCCATAAAACATGTTTTTACTTTTAAAATATAGCCATTCCTTGGCGTTGGCTGAGTTTCATCCTCACGTGGTGGTTCAGCGTGAAGTGAACTCTAAACTTACCTTAGGAGATACCCTCCGCGCCTCTCACACTAAGGTAAAATATAACGGGATTTACTATGCCCCTCTAATAGGCTGGTCCACGAAAACCTGCCCACTGCAGTAAGCTAATCAAATAACCCACCAAATCAATAAACATTTCGATAACATGACATGGCTAATATGATATTATCTAGCTTGTCAAGGTAAAACAAAAACAATTCATATAATCCACAAACCACAAATCTAGCCATTCATGCTACCACAATTTCATAAGCCATCAATTCAAATCATGTATATATATATATATAATACGAATGTATAGCCTCCACTTACTTTATTTCGAAAATCAACATTTAGTTTCAGAATAATTTATAAATCTAATTCATTTAACCAACATATAAAATGTAAAACATAATAGTTTGCAAATTAAGTGCCTTATTCTTTAAAATCTTAAAGCAAGTATAAACCACTTTAGATAATTAAGATGAACATCTGATTACTCACTATAATGGGAATTTGGAGTGGTAGGAGTACTCCTATTCTCGATCCTCGGGCACAATATCTTTACCTTTATCAGAGGGCTCACAACTTATACATAATACACGACACGTAATTCAATATATTTGTGCCAAATTGTTATAAAACTATTTCAAGCTCTATATGAATGCATGACATTGAATGAGAATTGTTCGAATAATCACTTAAAGATGATGTTCTACGTAGGTTCAATTGTGATCGGAGTGAATTTGTATTCGACCTAATTCGAACTATACACCATTGATTTAACCAAAACATCCGATTCAACTCCAAATATATTCATTACACTTCCAATAATCTAATACACCAAAGTATTAAAATGAACTTGATTTTTGACTAACTTCACCATTTTTTGAAATTCATTCCAATTCCGAACTAACATACTAATCAATGTCTACACAGTCTCATAAATCCATATATATATCATTAGGAATCAAATCCAAGTCCATTTACTATGATTTTCTCAATTTCCATCAAGCCATTTTCTAAAGGAACTATACTTTTCAATAATCGGTTTCGATATCCAACACCATTATTCATCAATTCCTAGCTAAATAACATGATTTACAACCAAATCCATCATCAACATGCCCTATAGAAAATTCGACCAAATGAGGGTTATTGAAGAACATGTGATTTTCTTGCTTGTTTTTCCTTCCAAACATCACAAAATGACTAAAAACACTAGGATATTATGAAATCTAGCAAAATTCATCACCAAAACTTCTCTCTCTATTGGCCAGCAAAGGTTCTCTCTTGAAAACTTCAATTTCAGCCATGGAGAATGAAAAAGAATGCATGGGAAAGGTAGATCACAAGCTAAAATTAAAAAATCTTACCTTTACTTGATTGATTCCTTGAAATCCAACAATTTCTCTTGCATTTTTCCTTTCTAGGGTTTGTTCTTCTCTTTTCTCTTTGTTCTTTGCATTGGCCGGCCAAGAGAGAGTGATTTGGGAGGAGTGTGTGCTGGTTTTTAAAAGGAATTATAAAGGATTAAAATTTGCCACGTGTCACCATGTAATTGGTCCATGCTTAAAAACTGAACAATTAAGCATTTTCTCACCACCACATATAATCTCTCACTTAAAAAAAAAATAATGGGTGAAACTCATGGGTTTGACAAGTGTCATGGTGGTATAAAATTCTAAAATTTCTAATTTTTGTCCTCATGGAAACTTAAAATGACTGTTTTACCCCTATATTTGAAAAAATGTCAAAATTGAAAATTTTCACTTCTCAAATTCAAATAATGCTCTAATTAATCAAATTTAGTCAAAATATCATCCAACATTCCAATTTTGCCCTTGGATGGAAAAATGACCATTTTGCCCCTACGTTATGAAAATTCCCGAATTGACTCTAAATCAACCCTCGAATTTCGAATCAACATATTAAGACATTCTAAGATTCAAGAACTCTCAAATACATTGTAAAATCTTTATTTGGCCTAGTTCGAGGCTTTAATCAAGTTAATTGTACCACTAGGTACAATACCGACTTTTAACGATTTTTCGATACATTCACTTATGCAAACATTCTATCAAGCACGTGAATGACATGACAAGTATATAATAGAGTAGGGCTTGACAGTTTGTCCAATTGCAAACCTTATTTTATGAATCCTCATAGCCATCTAATGATAAAAAGTGAATTTACCGTTTTACCCTTCATCTCAATTTTGTTCCCTACTCTCAGATTTCATCCAATTGGTGAGCCAATACTCAAGATTTAATCTTTTGAGTATTAAGATATGATGAGTAGCTAATTCATTAATCTACTAGACCTAGATTAAATCACCAATCTTCTTGAAATCACTAGAAGTGATGTTAATACTATGAACTCCAATATTTGAATATATGTTCCCAAATGCTCGCTTCAATTATAATCCCAACATATGGAGTCTAGATCAATGCATTAAGATGATCGTGCCAATTGTATATCAAAGATTATAAAGAGATAAAGCATGAGTCCACTATCCATCAAGATTGCGGTTCTACCATAACTGAATGCAAAATTGTGAGACTAAGATTTACGAAAACGGTTTAACTTAAACTTAGGTTTCAAGTGATTTAAGTTCACTTTATAGTCTCATTACTCAAAGTCAACTACTCCGATGATTTGAGACTCATTATTCCCTTGAAGTTAATCACATTCTTTTCATTGGAAGTAATTTGAACACTACAGTCTTAACATAATAAAGTGACTACATTTATTATTCAACTGTGAACTACTTTTAGATTCAATTAAAATACATGTCTCCTATATATGACTTTTCATACAAATGTATTTTAATATCTTAATAGAATCATGGTACCTTTATAACTAGATAATGAATGCTTACTTAAAACAAACTTTGTCTTATTATCAAAATGTACTTTTAATACAAATACATTAAATAGAATTTAAACATGAGAATAAATATGCTTTCCAAGGCATCATATTCTCAAATTCCTAACAATTTCCCACTTTTCCTAAAACAAGTATAACATATCCCTCATCCCAAAACCTTTGAAGTGGCCCTCAAAGCTATAATGTGTTAGAGTCTTTATGAATGGATCAACGAGGTTCCGCTCTATAGGGATCTTCTCAACATGTACTTCTCCATGCTGTATGATCTCTCAAATGAGATGACACTTTTTTTTAATATATTTTGCTGCTTTGTCATTCTATAGTTCTTTAGAATTAGCCATTGCCCCACTATTATCACAATAAAGTGTAATGGCCTTGTCTGCATTTAAAATCACTTCAAGGTCTATAAGGAATTTGCGGAGTCATACCGCTTCCTTTGCAGTTTCATAAGCTGCAACATATTCTACCTTCATAGTAGAGTATACAATATAAGATTGCTTTACACTGCTTCAAACTATGGCTCCTCTTTCGAAAACGAAAATAGATCTTGATGTTGATTTCCTAGAATCAACATCAGACTTAAAATCTGAATCAGTGTACCCTGTTGCCACCAGGTCACTTCCAAAACATGCAAGCATGTTATTCTTCGTTCCACAAAGATATTTAAAGATACATTTGACTACAATCTAGTGCTCTATGCCTGGGTTAGATTGAAATTTGCTAACCAATCCAACCACATAATAGATATCTAGCCTAGTACACAACATAACATACATGAGACTTCTAACAACAAATGCATATAGAATCTGTCTCGTGCTTTTAACTTCCTCTGGAGTTTTAGGTGATATCTTTTTAGAAAGTTTATTCCATGTTTAGAGGGCATAAAACCTTTCTTGGAATCTTGCATAGTAAACTTGGCCAAAATCTTGTTAACAAGATGCTTGGGATAACGCTATTTGCTTGTTCTTACGATCTCTTAAAAGTTTAATCCTTAGCACATAGCTAGCTTCTCCCCAATCCTTCATATCAAATTGTTTGTTTAGCCAACTTTTAACTGTGACAACATTCCTACATCATTTCCAATGGGTAAAATGTCATCAACATAAAGAACCATGAAAACAACCTTTTTATCTTATATATTCTTATAGACATAGGGTTTGCCAGCATTTTATTGGAAACCATATGATTTAATAATAGTATCAAATCTTAAGTTCCAAGACCTAAATGCTTGCTTAAGTCCAAAAATAAACCCACGCAATTCACAAACCTTATGCTCATGGTCTTTTTCAATGAAACCTTCTAGTTGAGCCATATAAATGTGCTCTTCAAGATCCCCAGTTAAAAATACAGTTTTAACATCCATTTGCCAAATCTCATAATTAAGATGTGCAGCTATGAATAAAAGTATCCTAATGGATTTAAGCATAGCAACTAGCGAGAAGATTTCCTTATAGTTAATCCTTTCTCTTTGAGTAAAACACTTGGCTACTAGTCAGCCTTGAAGGTCTCCACCTTCCCATTACTTCCTTTTTTTTCTTGTAAATCCATTTGCATCTTATGGGTTTTATCCTTTTAGGTGGATCTACTAGACTCTAAACTTTGTTGGAATCCATGAAGTCCAACTCAGATTTCATTGCCTTATGCTATTGCTTAGCATCAACATCATTAATGGCTTCTTTATAAGTAATAGGGTTAGATTCATGTTCATCTGAAAGTGCAATCTTGTTTTCTCACAAACCCATGTATCTTTCTAGTTGTCTCACAACCCTCTAATTATGTAGAGGCACCATTATTGGATGTTCAAGTTGTGTTTTTTATTCAATCCTTGAATTAGATTCATTTATGACTTCTTTAAGATCAACTCTTAAATCTAAAAAATTAGACAAAATTTTTAAAAGAATTTTACTTCTAGGTTTGTGATTTCTCACAAACTTTTCTTTTGAGAAAGTGGCATTTGCACTAACGAAAGAAAGTGGCGGTCAAGAGAGATAAAGAGAAAGGGAAATGAAGGGAGAAAGGAAAAAAGAAACTTAAATGCCTAGGTTTAGAAGTGTCACAACCCAGAACTCCCATGGGGCCTGTGACAATCGCCGCGACGTCTCGATAGGCACTCATTACCCCGAATGCCGATCGAAACCCCGCAAGGCTTAGCATCAGCTTCCGCATCTCCCCGGTGAGGGACAGTTATTAAATCTCGTATTTCAAGAAATCGTAAGTCATTTCCAAGTTACAATAATAAAATATTATTTTCTAGCTCACAGAGGCATTTTCATCATTTTTTTTCAAAAATACCGAAATCCGCCAGAAACATGGTGTAAAAGATAAATATGTTCATACATACTTTAAATCAGATAACTGAAGTATAAAATTACTTTTACAGTGACACGTGGGCCCCCAACTGACCAAGAAGGTGTAGGGCTACAAACCTTTACTTTCTAGGATGCAACTCCGAGATTAATTCTCGTCTTAATCAACTATCAACAAACTGTCCTGAGCCTGGAAAATGGATTGGAAGAGGGGTGAGATTATGTTTACATAATCTCAGTGAGTAAACAGACACCATCTAAACTATCTAAAGGCGAGTAAAGGGAGACAATTAAAAATAATTCATTTTAGTAAATTTTTCAAAACACAAATATTCATTTCAACCAAATAATCAATATGGCTTGTGAATTTCTCAAAACTTGGCTCATGCCAAATCCTATACTCGGGGACACCTGGACCAGAGGTATCCAACCGAGTTTGCCAAGGTTGTTAAAAATTTTATATAATTATAAAACTTGTTTTTATTTAAAAAAAAAGCAGTCGTTCCTTGGCGTTGACTGAGTCTCACTTCACGTGGTGGTTAACGTGAAGTGCACTCAAAAAGCCCACCTCAGGAGATACCCTACGCGCCTCTACGATCGAGGTGAGAATATAAAGGAGTTTACCGTGCCCCTCTAATAGGCTGGTCCACGGAACCTCACCACTGTAGTAGCTAATCTTTATTTTATCTACCACCTGATTTATAAAATCCTTATCTGCATGACATGGCAATTTATCGCAATCTAGCCTCTCAAGGCTGAATACATAGTATATATAATTTTGATACAAATACCGACTTCGCCATTCATGCTCACATATTGTTATAAGCCATATAATTTAAAATACAATTTATAACACAAGCAGACAGTCTCCAATTACTCTATTTTTAAAACCAGTATTCAATTTTTCAGAAAATTTATAAAATCATTTTATAAAATCACAATTTCTCCTAAAATGTAGCAATTTACCATTTAAACCCATTTTCTATAAAATCACACAATTGTAAAAAACTACTCTAGATAATTAAGACGATAATAAGTTTACTCACAGTATTAGGAGTAGAAGTACTCCTATTTTCAGTCCGCGGGTACAGTCCTTTACCCGTATCCAATGGCTCACCACTTAGCCATAATCCATGACACATATTCCAATTAAATTGTGTCTAACAGTCATAAGCTATTTCAGGCTTGATATATATGCATGATATGAAATGAAAAATGCATGGGTAGCCATCTAGACCCGGTATTGGCCTAAGTCGATTTTTCATCCGATAAATTGGCCAATGCATCCAATTTCACTCCAACTTACTCCATTTCTTTTCCAATCCCTCAATTCACCAAGCACAACTAATTAACACACAATTAGGTAAAATTTATCTTCAATTTTCTTCTTGGAACTTTCGGCCAACAATGGTACACTAACTCCGTGATTTTTCCTACTTAATTTTCTCTCCATAATTCATTAATTCCTACACCAAAAACTATTATTTCTTAATCAAATCACCTAAAATAACATCCCATTCTTCCTCATTATTCACTTATAGAATTCGGCTATTGATGGGTTCCAAACCTTTGGTGGTTTTCTTCACTTGTTTTCATGCTACACATCATTAATCACCTAAAAACACTAACATACCGAAAAATCAAACCAATCCAAGATCATTCTTTCTCCATACCCATTTTGACCAGCCATGAATTCATCATGAAAACATGTAATTTAACCATGGAAATTAAGGGAAAATGCATGGGTAAGGTAAATCACTAGCAAAATCAAAGAAATTTTACCTTTGCTTGATCAAATCCTTGAATTCCAACACTTTCTCTTTGATTTTTCCCACCTAGGGTTTGTTCTTCCTTGGTTTCTCTTCTCTTCTGGTTTGGCTGATCACTATGGGAGAAATGGGCTGATTTTTTGCCTTTTTATAAGAAATAATAAAATAATAAAAACATGACACATGGCATTTCCTTATTGGTTCAAATTTTAAATATTTGACTTTTAATTCTTTAATTGTCCACCACACATTTCTCATGTTTATCCATTTCCATGATGAATAAAATCCCTTGGTCTTGACAAGTGTCGGGGGTGAAAATTTACTGATTTGCCCCCTGGGTGACAAAATTACCATTTCGCCCATATACTCCAAATTATACCGAAATTAATATTTTTCACTTCTAAACCTCAAATCATACTCGAATACTCAAATCATAATCCAATAAGTCAAATGAGGCCAAAAAATCTTTTCTAAAAATTCCCATTTTGTCCCCAAGTAGCAAATGACCATTTTACCCTTAGATAGTGAAAATTCCAGTTTGACTCCAAATTGATCCTCGAACTCCGAATTACCATTTTGAGTCATCCTGAACTGTGAAACTCTTAATTTCACCTTAAAATTCCTATTTGAACTAGTTCGAGGCTTAATTGACTTAATGATACCATTAGGGGCAATATCGTCTTTTAATGATTCCTCAAACTTCCTAAATATGCAAACATTCTATTGAGCATGTAAATGATGTCATAATTATTTTATAGAACAGGGTTTGACAAGAAGGTTAAAACGACATTGTTTCATTAAGGCTGAAACTTAAAGGGGGCAACGCCTAAACGACGTCGTTTGGAAGGACTTTTAAAGCACCAAACGATGCATTTTGAAAAAGCTTGGAGGGCTGGTGCAATAGGCTTTTCTTCTCCTTCACAAGTCAAAAATCTAGGCCAATCTCGGCCTAGTGAGGTAAAACCCTCACCTTTTTATTTGTGGATTTGTTTTAGTTTGGATTGTTTAAGTCTAGCCCATTTTATTTAGTTATAAAATGTATTTTGATGATGTAGGTTTAATTAAAAGCATTTTAGAGAAAATGTTATAAAATTCCAAAAGATATTTTAGGGTCAAGAAGTTAGAACAAACATAAAATTATAAACTAGTAATAATAATAGCAAAATAATAAAAATGTTCTAAATATGGTTGTTATAAAAAAATATAAATTTAGATGAATATTTAGTTATGAAAATTTAAGTTTATGTAAGTAGAATATATATATAAATAGAAAATACATGTCTAAATAAGAAATATATTTATGGTGATAGATTTAGTAAAGGTACAAATGCAGAAAATAAATAAATGTGTAGTAAAAAAAAGATTTAAATAGAAAAATGGAAATTACCTAGTTATAAAGAAATAAACTTTTATAAATGAAAGGAAATATAAGGAACATAAATATATTTAATATAAATGAGAATAATTTAGGAAGGTAATAGAAATGAAATATTTAGCTATACAAATTTATACATATAGGTGTATATATATATATATTAAAAAAATAGAAAAAGAAAATATAATATAATATAAAATTATAAATATTAAAAGATAATGGTTGTTTTGGATTAATTCTGATGATGGAATTTCACTTGGAAGGGCAAAGAGTTGCTATTTTTGGGATGATTTTCCTAAGAATGGAATTCAATTAGGGTTTTCTCCGAAGTGTCGGGATAAATTCTAATTTTATATTCCAATATTCGGTTAATTCAAGCAATTACCTTAATATTCATAAAGAAATAAATTCATATAATATTTCATCTAAAATTAAAATTGATATGGTTATCAATTAATTCAAACAATTGTTGCAAATAAAAGACTAGTTGTTTATTTAATAAAAAATAGTTCAATAAAATAAAATAATATTAACCCATAATATTAATTAGAAATGATCAATTTAAATAAAATGTCTCTTTAATATATATATATATATATATATATATAGTCAAAATAAATGAGGTATTTAATTGTATTAAACTATTAAATATATATAAATTGTAATGAACAAAATTAGATTCATAAATGAACTCATGTGACATCATTTATAATTTTATTTTGGCATAGCATACAACATGTTTATTTTGTTAACGGGACGAGAACTCCGATGATGGGATTTTCTTGAAGAACTTGTAGAGACGAGTTCTTCCAGGAATATCCCTAGGTTAGGAAAACTTCAAGACTTCATCAAAATGTTGGGATGGTCTACGAATAATTTTTCGATACAAGGTTTTCATTTCCCATTACTTAAAATTGGTAAATCATGACATCATTTCATAATTGCATCATGTGCACCCGTAAAACTAAATAAAATGTTTTAATTTGCTAATAAAAGAGAGAATAAAGTAAGTAAACAATAATTAGGGAAACATAAGAATAAAATCAATGGATTAGGATAACATATGATTAAGTGGTACCGTTCATGGAACAGGCGTCACGGGGGTGCTAATGCTTCCCTGTGCATAACTGTACTCCTGAACCCAACTCTAACAATTCACAAAGTGGTTTATTGTTCTTTCAACAGACCTAAAATCAATTTCGGACCTCGTTGATTACAACAAAATTAATAGGTGACCAATCACACCTAACAAAAAAAGATTGGCGACGACTCCTTGAATTTTCCATGTTTAGCAATCAAGTCCCCACACCCGCATGTTAGGACAGATAACGACTCCATTGGGGAGCTACAGAGTCGAACCATTAATTAATCATAAGTTATCTTAAGTCTTAAATAATTTAGTGTTTCCTTTAATCTTGAGCATTTACTTTGTGCATTATTGTTTATTGCATTTATTGTTTCATTATTGTTATATTATTATTTTTATTAATTATGGGGATTTTAGGATAAAAGGACTTAAGATGAGAGGCTAAAGGTAAGTTTGTTCCTTCACACACACAACATGATTTGCATTCATGCATGAGCTTTCTACCCGAGCTTTGTAGTCATTAGGAGGGGGCAGCTATGCTCTCGTAAGGTGATAATCTCCGCATTTAAATTGAACCTAGTCTGTTTAAAGTCTATAATGAGTGAGGACCAGGGTACTTTGCTAGTCTAAGTGGGATGACAGCAAGGAACAATTTGGGAACCTTTTAGCTTCGAGCAAAACTGAACTCAGCATGTAGAAAACCATCAGTAGCCTTCCTTTAGGTAACGCCATTCCAACCTACTATGAAAGATGCACCCTTAAATAAGAACACGTGAAGGAACACTTCCCACTCTCTCTATGAAAGTCTTTTCTTTTATTTCTTTTGTCCTTCAAAAAATTATGAAAATGGAAAAAGAATAATTAATGATATTTCTTTGAATTCTTTTTTTCTCATGAAAAAAATGAAAAAAAGAGAGAAAAAGACATAAAAAGGAGAGAAGGGTCTTCCATTTAGATAGAAATGAAAAAAGAAATAAAAGGGGTGTTTCATTTCCTTCATTCCTTTCAAAAAAAAAAAAAAAGAAAGATTTTAATTTTCAAGAAATTTTCCAATTCTCACTTTACATGATTTTTAATAATAATATAGTTTTTATTGTACTCGCATTACGTGTACAATGTTTAAGTTTTCTCACATTTTAAGGGTATTTCATTGTATAGCACCTCATCCATTCATCAAAGCATCATTGCATTTCACGCATTCATTCATATGACATATTTTCATTCATATGCATTTATTCATTTCATGTTTATTTTTTGCCATATTTCCTCAAATAATAAAGAATCGTATAATTTTATTAGGTTTGACGAAAAAAGAACAAATCCACTTTTATGGAAAACATCTAGAAACTTTTCAGTGAAATTTCAAAATTGCTTTTCCAATTTATTTAATTTAAGTTAAAGGGGTTGAAGGATATGGAACATCAATTGGAAGCAAGGATAAGTGCACTAGAGCACAAATAAGAAGAGTTAGGACATGATCTTCGAGAAATGAAATGATAGATTGCCAAATTGATGAAAATGGTTGAACATCTCAACAAAGCCAACGAAATTCACCTTCAAGAATTCTCGTCGCTTCAAACTGAACCATGCCTTAAGCAACCATTGAATGAAAGCCAATTTATCCTTGATAGGTTCAACATCTTACTCAGTGACCCAAGCAAAAATCAGGGTTTGAAAAAAGTTATGAAGAGGATGGACGAGCTGAATACACAGATGATTGAATTGAAGAGCTCCATATCCAAAATGGGATTTCTGGACCTTACACAACCTTTAAACAATAGTTTTCCACCGAACACATAACTCTAACCTACCACTTTTTGACGAACTTTTTCAACTTATGAACACTAGTCTGCATCTAAGTTTGCACCCTTGTCTAAGCACCTTTAAACCACCTTTTCAGCAAGCTCCTCGAGCCCATTTGTTTTCACCATCATCAACCACCCTTGTTCCTAGTCGAGGTGTCATCCAAAAATAATCCAAAAAGAAAATACACAATTAGTTGGATTGCATTCCTATTTCAAGATCACCTCGTTGTTGCTATGCCTATGGAATCCTTGAAACCTCCATATCCAAGGTGGTATGATGCGATTATCATGGTGGAGTTATGGGACATTCCATTAAAGATTGTACTGTTTTCAACCATAAGGTGCAAACATTGATAGATGTAAAGTGGTTTGGTCCAACGAAGATGGTCGGGCATGGTGATAGGATGTCCAAATAAGTGTCTAAGTGACAAAAGAGTTGGCTTTATTGAGACCTTTTCCGTTTTGAGTAAAATTTTTTAAGACTTTAAGACATTTAATGTTTAGATATGGTAGTCTTTAACTTTTTTGAAGTTTGTAAAAATGGATTTATGTTTGTGAATAGTTATTAGGAAATGAATGTGTTTAAGATTATTCTTCGAATGATGCAAACAATTGTCACGGATTGGATTGAATGTGTCAAGCCCGACCTTATAAAATACTTGCCATGTCATTCATGTGATTGACAATATGCTTGCATACTTGAAAAGCTCCGAAAAATCGTCAAAAGTCGGTAGTGTATTTAGTGGTGCAACTAAGTTGAATTAAGCCTCAAACTAGTCCAAATAGAGATTTTAAGATGAAATTGAGAATTTTAAAACCCCAAAATGACTTAAAATAGTGATTCAGAGTTTGAGAACCGATTTAGAGTCAAATTGAAATTTTCATGACCTAGGGGCAAAATGGTCATTTTGCCACCCGAGGTTAAGATGTAAGTGTTGGATGAAATTTGACTAAGATTGATCATTTGGAGTATAATTTGAGTTTGAGAAGTGAAAAATTTTAATTCCGACATTTTTTCGAGCATAAGGGCAAAATAGTCATTTTGCCACCTCAAGGGCAAAATGGTAATTTTGCACCACTCAACACTTGTCTAGCACATGGATTTTACCCAATATTATCTTGGATAATTGAGGAAATTTAAGTGGTGGAGAGAGATTGCTTAATGGGTAAGTATGACACATGGACCAATGGAATGGTGACATGTGTCAAGTTTATATCCATTAAATATTTGGCTTAAAAATCAGCACATAAATCAGCCCATTTCTCTTCATATGGCCGGCCAAAGGAAGAACAAAGAAAGAAAAGAAGAACAAAAACCCTAGGTGGAAAAATTCAAGGGAAAAGTGTGAAAATTCAAGAAAACAAGTGACAAAAGGTAAAATTTCTTAATTTTGACTTGTGATCTACCTTTCCCATACATTCTTTTGTATTTTTCATGGTTGAATCACATGATTTCATGATGAATCCCTTGCTGGCCGGACATGGGGGGAGGAGTTTGGATGCTTGATTTGGTTAGATTTCAATGCAGTTTAGTGAATTTAGATAGTTAGTGATGTGTAGCATGAAAAATAAACAAGAAAAATTCATTTTCTCCCATTACCCATCATTGGCCGAATTTTCCATGTAGAGTGTGGATGGTGGATTTGATTTTATTTCAAGTGAATTGGTTAGGAAATGATGAATTATGGTAAGAAAATCAAGTAGGAAAAATCAGAGTGTTGATGCACCCACCATGGCCGAAATTCCCAAGAGAAAATGTTAAGATGATTTTGCTAAATTTTATGCTATTTGATTTGTGTTTGATGGTTTGGAGAATTGGAAAAAAAAAAAGAATTATGTGGAGTTGAATTGGACATATTGGCCAATTAATCGAGTGATAGATCGAATTAGGCCAATACCTCTTTATTTAGGTGCACAATTAAAATTGTGTAGAACACCGTGTTTGGACAATAATTTGAACAATTTGCATTCCATTTCATGCATCCATATAGTTTTATAACGATTTAGCACCAATGTGGTAAATTGCTTGATTTTGCATTATGTCTAGGTGGTGAATCCTCCGATAAAGGCAAAGAAATTGTACCCAAGGATCGATAGTCGGAGTACTCTAAAAAAATTCGACTTCTGAAATAGTGAGTAACCTTATCATCATTTTAATTATCTAAAGTGGTCTTTTTATTCGATTTTTGTGAATTTTATGGAAAATGAGTTTAAATGGTTAATTTTTAGTTTTATAAATAAAATGTGTTTAAATGAAAAGATTTTATAAATTGTCTTGAAATTGAATGATGGCTTTGAAAATAGAGTAACTGGAGACCACTTGATGTGTTGTAATTTATGGTTCTAATTGATGGCTTATGGTAATGTGTTGGCATGACTGGCTAGAATTGTGGTTTGTGAACTGTATGAATTATTCTGTTTTACATTTACAGGCTGGGTAGTATAATATTAGTCATGTCATGCTGTCAAAATTTTATTGTATGGTGGGTTTAGCTCACTGCAGTGGGCGGGTTCTGTGGACCAGCCTATTAGAGGGGCACGAAATTCGGTTATATTTGTACCTTGATCGGAGAGGCGCGTAGGGTATCTGCTGAGGTATGGTTAGAGTTCATGTCACGTCGAACCACCTCGTGATGATGAACTCCGCTAACGCCAAGGAACGACTGAGTTTTTTCAAACTAAAAATATGTTTATGTGTATACAAAATTATTTAACAGCCTTGGCAGACTCAGTTAAATGCCTCGGCCAAGGTATTCCCGAGAATGATTTTGGCAGGAGCCAAGCTTTTAAGATACTCATAAGCCATGTTGATTATTTAAATGAAATGAATATTTATGTTATGAAATACATATTGAGATGGAATATTTTTATCATCTCCATTTACTCGACTCTAGATATTTTGAATGGTGTTTGTTTACTCACTGGGATTATATAATCTCACCACCTTCCTTTCCACCCATTTCAGGCTCAGAATAGGCTGTAGATAGCTGATATCATTGAAGGCTACAATTGGCTTTACTTCCTAAAAAATTGTAGGTTCACAGCCTTCCTTCACTTTTGTCATCTAGGGGCCCACGTGTCACTGTAAATTAAATTTTATGCTTTGGTTATCTGTATTACAGTATGTATGAATTTATTTAGCTTTTACGATACAAAAATTATTTACCAGTAACTCTATAAATATTGTTTTATAAGAAAATAGAATATTTTATTAAATATTTTTATTATATTCAAATAGTCATAATTTCAATTTAAATGAAGGTTTTAGACGTTTAAACTTATTTTTGATTATGAATTATGTGTTTTATACTCGCATACTTTATTTTTAGCTGGTTTCGAAATTTTTGAGGAAAAATGACCAAAGTGCCCCTGTGAGACAGAAATAATTTTTTTTATTTTATTGTTTTAAGTTGGAAATAGCTTAAAATATTTTAAAACATGATATTTGGCAACGGTTACTCATAGGGGAAATGAGAAACTGATATTAAAGCCTTACGGGGTTCCGGTTAGCATTTCGAGTAATGAGTGTCAATTGGGGACACCGCGGCGGTTGTCACGGGCTCGAAGAGAGTACCGAGTCATGACAGAATGTATCAATGATTAACTTTTGAGATTTTGTTTAAGCATATTCTAAATTCTGTTTCATAATAACAAGGAGGATTTCTCAAAAAGAAAAATAAATGGAAAAAAAGTTGGTGTGGAAAAATAAATGTGTTACATAACTTATATTTTTTTGTAATCTCATTCTGCGTAAATAGTGTCCCAAATCATTCATCATTCATTGACTCATAAATCATCTTGTCATGCATTTAAGCATCCATTGATTTTGACATATATGCATTCATCATTCATCCACCATTTTGTAAGTAGCGACATTTGACTCCGCTACATTCAATGAAAGAAGAGGCAACAATGTTGTTGGTTTCATAGGATAAAAGATCTTTTTCCAAGTTTTGTATGAGGAAGGAGTATATCTAGAAAGATTTTTAGTAAGGTAGAATTTATTGATCAATCTAATTTGTTTCAATCTTATGAAAACATAAAAGCTCAAGGAAGTCCATTTACTGTGTGTGTGATACATAGACTTAAGTTAAAATCATGGCAGATAGACTTAAGTTAAAATCATGTCAGATGAGTAGACAAAACGGATGGACAAGATCGAGAAAAATCAGCAAGAGATAAGGGAACAGTTGGCCAAGTTAATGGAGATCATGATTGCCAATAAAGGGGAAAGGTCTTTTGAAGGATCATCAGGTTCGCAAGGATAGAGCCAATTAACGGTGCAAGGGCAAACTATGTCAATTCTGAGGGCAAATCTCTTTGACTTGATTCCTACTCTTAACTTAAATGGCTCTAAAAAGTAAGGGAAATTAAAAGTAGACTTGTCTACGTCAAGGAAAGAATTGAGAATGCAACAAGAGCATGATTTTTTGGATAAGCGCCTTAAATCAATTGAAGGGATAGAAATCTATGGATTTTGAATGCAACCAACTTATGTTTGGTACCTGATGTGATTATCCCACCCAAGTTCAAAGTACCAGATTTTGACAAGTATGATCGAACCAAATGCCTAAAAGCCCATATCTTTACGTATTGTCAGAAGATGGTTGCACATGAACATGATGATAAACTCTTGATTCATTGTTTCCAAGATAGCCTAACAAAGTTCGCAACTAAGTGGTATGTTCAATCGGATAAAAATCATATTAGTTCTTGGAAAGATCTTGCGAGAGCGTTCCTACTCCAGTACAAACATGTCACAGACATGGGCTTAGATAGGCTTTCCTTGTAAAACAAGGAAAAAAAAGACATTGAGAATTTTAAGGAATATGCCTAAAGATGGAAAGATGTTGCTGCATAGGTTCAACCACCTCTCATTGAAGAAAAAAAGCAACAGTGTTGTTTATCAGTACTTTGCAACCACCATACTATGATAGGTTAATCGAAAATGCTACCAAGAACTTTGCTGATATAATGATTTTAGGAGAGATGATTAAGAATGCCATTAAGAAAGGTAAAATTGGAGAGAACAATGTCAGTAGCATGGAAAACTATAACGCCTCAAAGAGAAGGAAAGGAGAAGCACAAGTTATTATGTATGAGGGGCAACAACTATGGTGCATCAATCCATACTGTCTTCTTCATCCTATATACCAACCTTTCTACCCTACTTTGAATCATATTTCCCATAACTTATATCCATATCAACCAAATATACAACCAACTTTTCATCCAAGAGCACCCATACCTCCACTTATGTCTCAAGCATTGCCAAACCTAACACTCACCAATTGCCAATGCCAATCTCTAAACTTTTGCCGCTATTAATTGAGAATCAATACCTTAGTCCTATGCTAATGAAGACAATTCCAAATCCACTGGCAAGGAATTATGACCCTAATACTAAATGTGACTATCACATGGGGGCAATTGGACACTCAACGGAGAAGTGTAAGCAATTGAAGGAGAAAATTGAAATTCTAATCAAGGATGGCATTTTGACTCTTGAGCTTATGGAACGTTGTAATTCAGCTTTGTCATAGATTTAGCTCTTATTGGGAAGTTGAAGGAAAGCCTCAAGTCTCAAACAAATTGCTTGCAATAAAAGTGGATGATTTGAAGTTTTTATTTTGTATTCATATGCATGGCATAAGTAAGATTTTGTTAAGAAATATAAACTTCAAAAGTTGTAATTGAAGCTTTAATGTTTTTGGATTAAAATTTTTGAAGTTTTATGTTTAATTTGCAAAGTTATGTGATACAATTAATTTAATAAAAGGTTTCTATAACTTGTTTCCAAGATCATAAAAATTGATAAAAAAAGGAGTCATGAGGGGAAAAAGGTTTTTGACAATAAATGTGCACATTATCTCAAAAGAATTGATGGTTATTGTTTGGAACGAACTTGTCTTTGGAAACATTCTCATTTCTCCAAACATTTTGGAACCCAAAACCACTCAAATAAAGGTTATTCAAGAACTTAAATCCAAAAGGAAACAAAGTTTCGAAAGATCATTAATCTGAGCATGGGACACCAAAGGACAATGACCTTTGTCTAGGCAATGATCAACATTATAATTGGCTATTTTGCATAATTCTTTCTTTAAAAATCAAGCAAATTAGGTACTCTTACAAAGACTTTGAATGTGGTAGGTTAATAAATGTCAAGATTATGGTAAAGTCTCAACTATGCCAAAACCTCTCAAATTCTTTCAACTAGATGCCAAATGTGAACCTTTCAACCTACTGTCTAAAGCTATCATTTACCCATGTTTTGTTTGGGGTATGATGACCAAAAGAACAAGATTACCCAATGCCTCCAAGACACCTTGTCTTTAAAACTTGCTCTTTTCCTTTTCTCATTTAGTAAAGGTATTTCTTGTCATAGAGGGTTGATCATGATAAGGGATTCTGATATCTTTAATGGCTTCTAAGGAACCTTTGTTGTTAAAAGTTGTCCCCTGAGTCTTCAATTGAGTGGTTAATTAAGGAAAAAAATTCTCAATAAGTCCTTCCATTTTGGAAAGGTTGATTCAAGCTTGAGTTGCGAAGAAGCAAAAACAAAAAAACAATAAAAAAAGAAAAGAAAGAAAAAAAGAAATAGGAAAGTGAGAGAATGGTGAGAAAAGTTGATAATGACATTACGTACTTGAGATACTCAAATAGTGCTAAAAAGAGAGAAAACGAAGAAACATCAACCTTTGATCTTAAATTCTTCCTTTCTAAGGATTGCTCTTCAATATAAGTAACCATAGTTAAATTCTGCCATGTTTCATTTTCTCTTTACAACATGAGAAATTATCCACTTGCTACCCCTTTGAACCTATTGAATTTTCTCTAAAATACACCTCAACCAAGGATTACCTTCCACACTAAGGGGCAATTATGTAGGAAAATTTTTGTCAAAAGCATGGATGATAGAAGATTCATTCCAAGGCAAAAATAAAGATCCTATATATCTTGGGGTTAAATGCAAAATTGAGTTCTTGAAAATTTCAAACTCAATCCATCAAAATAAAAATTATAATTAAAAAATACAAAAAAGAAAGAAAAAGCATAGAAAAGAAATGATGAAAAAAGCAAGCTCTGAAAAAGGACCAACATCTTAAAAGAGTCTTTTACATGATAAGAAATGATCTTTGGTTTGCTCACCCTTAAATACATGTTTTGAGCCCTTTATTCTTTTGTTTTATAGCCCTTAACCGTAGCCTACATTATGTGCTTGAAGAAGTCTGTTTTGATCACAGTGTGCTTTCTTACAAAAGAGATCATCATATAGAAAATGAGACCTTGAGTTCTTTTCTTTGCTAAAATTTCACTTTTGAATCCTTCAAGTCATTTTGGATCAAGTTTGAATTTTCAAGTGCATGATGGAACAATCAATGGAATAAAAAAAAAGAAAGAAGAAGTGAGTAAAAAAAGATGAAGCTCTAGGGAGAAAACCCAAAAGGGCAATCTAGAGTAAAAATGGGAACTTATGAAGCCACACATGATTTTGACTAAGGATGTAACAAGAAGCACCAAAGAGAGACCATTTTAGGTAGTTAGAATGCATTGGATACCTTCAAGGTGCTTAAAACCCTCTAATACTTTCAAGGAGAAGATTATCGTTGAATTTTGAACCTTTCTCCTTCAAAATAGCCTTATGCAATATTAAGCTTTTAATAGCTGGTCTTGATATTTATCATCTTGCCACACATCTGAGACTAAAAGAATGTCAAATTTGATTGTGAATTGAAAGAAATCTTTTTGTAAAATTTGTTTTTAAGAGTGCAAGTTTAGAAAATCACCATTCATTTGTGAGCTTAGACAAAGAAACTTCAACGTTTCTTTTTTTTTTTCCTCCATGAAATGGTAAAATCCTTCTTGTTGACCAAGATATTGATGCGTTACATCATCCAATCCATTTGAAAGACCAAATTGTCAAATAAAGTCCTTTAAAGTAGTAATCATTAGTTTTTCAAGAGATTAAAGTATCACATGTTATAAGAGTGTTGAATTGACTGATTTTTGTTCCCAAAACCTAACTATCTTTGGTCGTTAAAAATAGTTTTATGGGGGAATTTTTGTGGCATTTTGTCATAGTTCAACATTTTTTAAAATAAAAAAGAAAATGTGTTTTAAAAAAGAAAGAGTTATTGATCTTTGTGAGGTAACTTCTGTTATCGTAATATGAAGATCAAGAGTTTTAAATAATAAGACAAGCATTTTTATGGATCATTTCTCAAGGATGAAGAAGCATGGAACCACTGAAATCAAAATTGAATTGATACATGATTCCTTAGTGATATCCTTTTTCGAGAATTGATTTTAAGAATTTAGAATGATATGATAAGATTAGAAAAAAAGGTCCTCTCGTGACAAAGAGGTTGGTAATTGCACAAAAATCATAGAAGAGTGTGCAAAGAAAAGAAGAATGGCTTTCGATAGAGGAATACATTGAAATGAAATGTTGACACGAGAGTTATTCTCCTTCTATCATGCAATCATGCATACGTGCACATGACCATGCAACACTGAGATTGGAAATTTTCATACAATAGTCAACATTCACATTTTCTATGCATTTGGAAAGGTAAAAGCCCATCCAACACAAGAATCTTGTAAAGGCATCAAGCTTTGAGAACCACTCTAAAAAATTCCAAGTAATTAGCATTAATATTTTAGCCTCATTTAGAGATGAGGAGCAACCTTTTCTTATAAAATCTCTAGGTATATCTCTAAGACCTTTAGGAATATCTCCAAAACCTCCAAGTACATTCTCAAAACCTTTGGGTACATTCTTATAAAACCTTTAGGTATATTTTTCAAAACCTCTGGGTAATTAGTTTCAAGATTTGTTTAAAGTTACTACCCTCATTTAGAGATAAGGAACATCTTTTTCTTATAAAGCCTCTGGGAATATCTCTAAAACCTTTGGGTACATCTCTAAAACTTCTAGATACATTCTCAAAACCTTTGGGTACATTTTTATAAAACATCTGAGTATATTCTCCAAAACTTCCAGTTAATTAGTTTCAAGAATTCTTTAAAGTTAAGAAGTCTTATTTAGGGATGAGGAGCAACCATTTCTTATAAAACCTCTGGGTACAATCTTCAGTACCTCGAGGTACTTTCTTATGAAACCTTAGAGTACACTCTTTGAAACCTCTAGGTAATAGCAAAAAGCTACATTCATTGTTCAATAAAAGACTTAATGATGAGGTAAAAAGAAAAGTAGCCTTAACAAGATAAAATGGTCAAATGATTAAAAAGAAAGATGCTTAAAGGAAACTATAAGATGTCCAAAACCATCGAAAGAAAGTGTGAACAAATGAAGAAAAGGAAGCGGATATTATGAAAAGTTTAGGATTGAGCAGGAAGCAAAAAGAGTCAATGAACCTTAATGAATCATAAACATGAAAGCATTCTATCATTCAATAATGCATACATGCCCGTCATGTACATGTTCATGCAACATCAAAGTGCAAAGTTTTCAAGCAAGAGTTAAAACGAATGCATGTTTTTGAAGTTTTAGGAGTGGAAACTCATCCAAACTAAAGTTTTGAAGTCATGAAATCTAGGTTAAGGTGAAAAAAGATTGAGTATTTCATTCATAAACAACCATAAGAGATTCTGAGCCCAATCTAGCTGGCGTCAAGATAATTAAGCCAGTTCAGTTGACATGAAAGAATTTCAAAATATTAAATCAAACTTGTTGTGAGATAGGTTGAGCCTAGATTAAGTCAAGGAGTTTCAAAATATCAAATTGAATCTGTTTTGAGATAGGTTGAGCCTAAATTAAGTCTAGGAGTTTAAAATATCAAATCAAATCTATTTTGAGATAGGTCGAGCCTAGATTAAGTTTAGGAGTTCTAAAGTTTTTAAATCAAACCTGTTGTAAGATAAGTCAAGCCTTGATTAAGTCTAGGAGTTCAAAATATCAAATTGAATCTGTTTTAAGATAAGTCAAGCCTAAATTAAGTCCAGGAGCTCCAAGCATTTTAAATTGAACCTGTCGTTAGATAGGTTGAGCCTAGATGAGTTTAAGAGTTCAAAATATTAAATCAAATCTATTTTGAGATAGGTCGAGCCTAGATTGAATCTAAGAGTTCCAAACGTTTTAAATCAAACCTGTTGTCAGATAAATTGAACCTAGATTAAGTCTAAGAACTTTTACTTGTTAAGATAGGTACGATGTCTACGTCTTTGCACTTTTCTTGATTATTATGAATGCATAAAGAGAGGCAACTATAGACACCCACTATATTACCTTTTTAATTTCATATTCAACTAAAAAACAAAGAAAAACTCATCTTGAGGAAAAAATTATAAATAAATAAAAAAGAAAAAAAATAAAAAATCATGATTTGCTACCATGCTTGGTAATGCAGCCGAGGTAATTGCTGTGGTAGCTAGCTAAGGTTGGACTACAACGACAGTCTACCTTCTCCTTCCCTAAGTAGAATAAGCACATCTTTCTCAAGGCATGCCAATTTTGGCTAAGTTTTCTCCCTTTTAATGATTTACCCCACTTCTTTCCTTTCCTTCAAATCATAAAAAGAAAAAAATCAATTTCAAAAAGTCAAGGGTTCGGCAGCAAGCTGCCTAACCCAAAGATGCTACCATTGGCAGCATACAACCACCAAGGTGCTACCAATGGCAACACACAGGGAGGAAGGATTTTGAAAATCCTTCCCCTATTCATAAAAGGAACTAGGGGTGAAAAAGGGTAGCCAATTTTTTACAAAGACCCTAGAAATCCCTATTTCAAAAAACCCTAGAAAAAAAAATCCTAGCTTTCTATCAGCAACCAAAGAGAATTAAGAGAAAAAAAAGTTAACCAAACAATAACAACAAAAAAAAGCAACCCAAAACGCCCCAAGAATCCATTAATTCAAGCAATTACCTTAATATTCATAAAGAAATAAATTCATAAAATATTTCATCTAAAATTAAAATTGATATGGTTATCAATTAATTCAAACAATTGTTGCAAATAAAAGACTAGTTGTTTATTCAATAAAAGAATAGTTCAATAAAATAAAATAATATTAACCCATAATATTAATTAAAAACTATCAATTTAAATAAAATGTCTCTTTGAAATATATATATAGTAAAAATAAATGAGGTATTTAGTTGTATTAAACTATTAAATATATATAAATTGTAATGAACAAAATTAGATTCATAAACGCGCTCATGTGACATCATTTATAATTTTATTTTGCATAGCATACGACACGTTTATTTTGTTAGTGGGATGAGAACCCTGATGATGGGATTTTCTTGAAGGACTTGTAGAGACGAGTTCTTCCAAGAACATCTCTAGGTGAGGAAAACTTCAAGACTTCACCAAAATGTTGGGATGGTTTACGAATGATTTTTCGATACAAGGTTTTTGTTTCCCATTATTTAAAATTGGTAAATCATGTCATCATTTCATAATTGCATCACGTGCACCTGTAAAGCCAAATAAAATGTTTTAATTGCTAATAAAATAGAGAATAAAGTAAATAAACAATAATTAGGGAAACATAAGAATAAAATCCATAGATTAGGATAACATATGATTAAGTGGTACCGTTCATGGAACGGGTGTCATAGGGGTGCTAATCCTTCCCCGTGAGTAATTGTACTCCTGAACCCAGCTCCATTGATTCACAGATCAGTTTATTGTTCTTTCAACAGACCTAAAATCAATTTAGGACCTTGTTGATTAGAACAAAATTAATGGGTGACCAATCACACCTAACAAAAAGAGATTGGAGGTGACTCCTTGAATTTTCCACATCTAGCAATCAGGTCCCATACTTGCACATTTCAATAGTTGGTTGGTGCCTCCTCCTTTAAACCCTTGAAAAGGGTCCCTTAAATAGGCTTCAAGTGACCTAATTTTCAAAATTCTATCAAAATTTTATTTTTGGAAACTCGGGGTAGCATTGCAATGCTAATTCTTCAACGCTGCGGCACCATGCTCTTGGGTTTTTGTATGATTCTCCCAAGATTCGTAGTGCCATGGCCATGGTTTTTTAGTGTTGCGGCGTTCGTGCCATGTTGCCTTAAGTGTAAAATTGCATTTATCTATCAAATTTAAATGTGATTTTCACCTTGATCTAGTTGGAACTAGGCAAAGTGGTAAACGTAAATTTTAGCCCTGTCTCTTAACTTTTCAATGGCTCAAGAATCATGTAAATTGGACTTTTGGAGTGAAATATATGCTCCAAATACGGCATCATGTTCAATCCATGCATATTGCTACAGTGCTCTGACTTAGACAGATATTTTGACCATTATTCGATCAGAACTAGGCAAAGTAGTAAACATAAAAGTTGTAGCGCTTCCTCTTAATGTATCCCTTCATTGGGAGTGTTGTATAGAGAGATATGGTCAAAATACAAAAACATATACAAGTGAAGCCATCACCATACTTGTACGGATTTTCATCAAATTTCCTATAAAAGGAAAAAGAGAAATCAACAATAACTACTCTTAAAGTACTTTGAAACAAATAACATAAACTAAAACTCAAATAACTTAAATTAACTACTCAACATGTAATCAAACTTAAACTCGAAAAACACCTAAATGCTACAATTTGAACCTAAAATCTCGAAGATGTAACTATTTAAGCCCTAAAATGTGTTAAAATAACTTTCTATAATAAAGTTATCACACCCCTGAACTTAAGATTTTGCTAGTCCTCGAGAAAAACATAAAATAAGTGTAATAACTTAAACGAAGAAAACACTTAACTAGAATTCAATTGCACCATTTCATTAATCACCTTTAATATCCTCATAAGTTAATCCATATTTATAATTCTAGGCAACAAACAACTATTATTCAAGTTCATGTTTCAATCCAAGTTCAAGCTTATCATTAAATGAATTTCCATGTGTGTGTGCCATCGTTTTACCTAGAACATTGTACAATTCGGATAAGTTTATATTCATGCAAAAATCAAATTAGTAGTTAAATTCCATAAGTTTTTTTTTTTATCTCTCTCTCCACTAATGTAGACTAACACTAAAATAAGGATCAATAGGACTTTAATTAACTTGTAATGTATGACTAGGGTCAAGGTGGGATATGGGATAATGTATAGCTCAAATCACCCTAAGCAAATAGTCAATCTAGGACCTATTTAGAGCTTTGTTTTCTTTCACCTAGTATATCTTTTTTTCATCAACCTTTTTCTTTTGCTCAACACTTCATTCTTTCCTTCCCTTTTTCTTTTTCTCAATGTCACACCCTCAAACTTATTTCTTTTATTAGGTAGTAGGATGAATACAATCATATTTTTGAACTATTCATCATGTTTCATCTTTACATCTTTTTTCACCATCTCGCTCCTACGCTTCCTAAATTGATTTCTATACTTAGGTATGAGGGGTACAAAAATTGTTGGAAATATCAATACAAGGGTCTAAGCAAAAAATTAAGTGTTTAGACAAAGAAAAGGTGTCATTAGGCTCAAAGGGGAAACCTAAGGATAAATTATCTAAAGGAAGACTACAAAAGGCTCAATTGATACAAAAATGGCCTAAATCATTTTTTTAACTAAGTATAGCCTAGAATTCCGCTTAGAGAGAGAATCAAACAAATTTTAAAACCCAATACATAATTGAAAAATTCATAAGCACATAAGCCTTCTATAAATTCGTACAATGAATCTACCCAAAGGATATAGTGCTCACAACGTATAAATTGCACTCTACCAATAAAGCTTTGTATAAGAATTTACATAACACTCAAACAATATTGACATTTTCAAAAAATCAAGATAGGAATATAACAAAGTTATCATCATTGGATAGGTGTCACGACCCGGTACTCCCCTTGAGCCCATGACAACCGTCGCGGTGTCCCGATCGACACTCATTACCCGAAATGTCAATCGAAACCCCGCAAGGCTTTAATATCAGTTTCTCATTTCCCTTGTGAGTAACCGTTACCAAATATCATGTTCTAAAAGATTTTAAGCTATTTCAAACTTAAATCAATAAAAAAAATGATTTCTGTCTCACAAGGGCATTTTGATCATTTTTCCTCAAAAATCTCGAAACCAGCTAAAAATGTAGTATGCAAGTGGAAAACACATATTTCATAATAAAAAATAAGTTTAGATATCTAAAACATTCATTTAAAATGAAATTATGACTATTTGAATATAATAAAAACATTCAATAAAATATTCTATTTTCTTATAAAACAATATTTATAGAGTTACCAGTAAATAATTTTGTAGCGTAAAAGCTAAATAAATTCATACATATTGTAATACAGGTAACCAAAGTATAAATTTAATTTCCAGTGACACGTGGGCCCACGAACGACCAAAAGTATCAAAAACGATAAACCTATAGTTTTTGAGGATGCAAGTCCAACTGTCGCCCTCAACAAAGTGAGCTATCTACCGACTATCCTGAGCCTGAAATGGGTGGAAAGGAGTGTGGTGAGATTATATAATCCCAATGAGTAAACAAATACCATCAAAAATATCTAACGCTGAGTAAATGGAGCCAGATAAAATAGATTAGGATAAAAATGATTCACAGCAGTTCGAACTCATTTTAATAAGATAAAATAGATTCATTTCACCCAAAATAAACAACGAGGCTTATGATTTCCTGAAAAGTTTGGCTCGTGCCAAAATCATTCTCATACTCAGTTATCAGGGATACCTTGGCCTGGGGCTATCCCAACCGAGTCCGCCAAGGTTGTTAAAAAGTCATGTATGCATAAATCATGTTTTTATTTTGAAAACATAGTCGTTCCTTGGCATTGGCTGAGTTCACCCTCACGTGGTGGTTTGGCATGAAGTGAACTCTAAAGTTTTAACCTCAGGAGCTATCTAACCGTGCCTCTCATATTGAGGTATGAATATAATAGGGTTACCGTGCCCCTCAATAGGCTGGTCTACTGAACCCGTCCACTGCAGCGACCAATTTACAACCCACCAATTCAATAAAATTCAACAGCATAACATGGCAATTATTTTATTTTACAGCCTTTCAAGGCAAATCAACAGTTCATACATTTTCAGCACATTTACCAATTCCAGCCACGCATGCCCACATTATCATAAGCCATTCAATTCAAACCATAATTTACAACACATCGATTAGTCTCCAATTACTCCATTTTCAAAACCATCATTCAATTTCAAGACAATTTTATAAAATCATTTCATTAAATCACATTTTGCTTATAAAACATAAAGATTTACCATTTAAACTCATTTTCCATAGAATTCACAAAAACGAATAAAAACTACTTTAGATAATTAAGACGATAGTAAGGTTACTCACTATTTCGGGAGTCGAATTTCGAGTACTCCAATTCTTGATCCTCGGGTACTATCTTCTTACTTTTGTCAAAATGCTCACCACCTAGACATAATGCATAATAAGCCATTTACTACAATTGTGCTAAATTGTTATAAAACCAATTCAGGCTCTATGCTAATGCATGAAATGGGATGTGAAATACTCAGGTAACTATCTAAATACGGTGTTCAATATAAATTCAATTATGTACCTAAACAAAACAGTATTGGCCTAATTCGATCAATCACCTGATTAATTGGCCAATACGTCCAATTCAACTCCAAATAATTCCATTTTTCTCCCAATACTCCAAATCATCAGACACAAATTAAATAACTTGAAATATGGCAAAATCATCCTCACATTTCTTCTTGAGAATTTCGGCCATGGTGGGTGCATCAACACTATAATTTTTCAAGCTTGATTCTCACACCATAAATCACTAATTCCTAACCAAATCACTTGAAATAAAATCAAAATCATCATCAATATTCTACATGGAGAATTCGGCCAATGATGGGTGATGGGAGGAAGTGAATTTTTCTTGTTGGCTTTTCATACTACACATCACTACCTAACTAAAAACACTAAAATACATTGAAATCTAACCAAATCAAGCATCAAAACCTCCCTCTAAGTGTTCGGCCAGCATGGGATTCATCATGAAATCATGTGATTCAACCATGGAAAATAAGAAAATATGCTTAAGAAAGAGAGATCTCAAGCTTAATTGAAAAATCTTACCTTTTTTTTCACTTGTTTCGTTGAATTTTCACACTTTTCCCTTGAATTTTTCCACCTAGGGTTTTTTTCTTCCTTTTCTTCCTTTGTTCTTGCTTTGGCCGGCCATAAGAATGAGAAATGGGCTTTTTTTGTGCTACTTTTTAAGGAAAATGTAAAGAAATAAAAGCTTGACACTTGTCACCTTACCATTGGTCCATTTTTAAATTCTTAACTATTAAGCTTTCTTTCTCCACCACATAAAATCCTTCAATTATCCATAATAATATTGGGTAAAATCCATGTGCTGGACAACTGTTGGGTGGTGTAAAATTACAATTTTACCCTTGAGGTGGCAAAATGACTATTTTGCCCTTATCCTCGAAAAAACACCGAAATTAAAATTCTTCACTTCTCAAACTCAAATTATACTCCAAATGATCAATCTTAGTCAAAAACTTCTTCCAACATTCCAATTTTAACCTCGAGTGGAAAAATGATCATTTTGCCCTTAGGTCATGAAAATTTCAATTTGACTCCAAATCGATCCTTGAACTCCGAATCACCATTTTAAGTCATTCTGGGGTTTTAAAATTCTCAATTTCATCTTAAAATATCTATTTGGACTAGTTCGAGGCTTAATTCAACTTAATTGTACCATTTGGTACAATACTGTCCTTTACGATTTTCGAGGTACCCAAGTAAGCAAACATGCATTCTTATGTAGGAATGGCATAATAAACATATTGTAGAGCCGGGCTTGATAATAGGTAATTATACATAACTGGCACAATTAAATCTAGCTAAAAAGCAAATACACATGTAAAAAGAAGAAAACATTTAGCTAAAATAAACTAACCTAAAATATCACAAAAACTAATAATAATAAAACCCTCCCCTAAACTTAAATTGTACATTGTCCTTAATGTGAAACGCTAAAAAGAATAAGGAAAAGAAACTTCCCTATCAATGGTGACAATGCATTGAAAGCTCTAATTTTCGTTTTCTTTATCTTCATGCTTTCTAAACTTGCAAACTCAACAAACAAGCTAAGGAGTGGTTAGAACTCCTTATTTAAATTAAAAAACAAAAATTCACTTAAAAAACAACTAAACGTAAAAAGATATAGCTTGGGTTGCCTTCTAAGAAGCGCTTTTTTATAATCACTAGCTTGACTATGATATCCCTTTTTTTTGTCTACTATAGTAATTGAGGATCTTTGGTGATCTAATTCACCACCCAAGTAATGTTGGAGATGTTGCTTGTTCACTCCGAATGTTCCAGTAGCTTCACTACAAATATCTATTGCACCACATGAATATACCTTAACCACCTCGTAAGGACCTGACCACTTTGATTTTTGTTTCCATTGAATGAGCTTGACTAATTTGGTCAGTAACACCTGTTGTCCCATCTTAAAATCAAGACTAATTGAAGGTGGTGGATCATGCTCATCATAACACTATTTATTTTTGAGCTGTGGTGGTAGTGGCTTTGATTCAAGAATTAATGCTTACTTACTTGTAGGGTGTGGAGTAGGATTACCTTTACCTTTATCAGCTGAGTCCATTCTATATCATTGAGTTGTGGAAGAAAGAGCGGTGGAGTAGGATTACCTTTACCTTTATTAGTTGAGTCCACTCTATAACATTGAGTTGTGGAGGAAAGAGCTATGAAATAAGATTACCTTTACCTTTATTAGCTGAGTCCATTCTATATCATTGTGCTAAGGAGGAAAGGTATTTAGGTGCATTGAAAATGGTAAATTCAACTACCTCTTCTCCAACTCTAAAAGTTATTCTGTTTTCCCTTACATCAATTAGTGTGCCTGCTGTGGCTAAGAATGGACGTCCCAGTATGATTGAAACCTCTTGATCCTCATTCATTTCAAGTACAAGGAAGTCTACTAGAATGTACAATTTCTCAACTTTAAGCAAGACATCCTCTATAACCCCACAAGGTGCTTTATCATTTTGTTCGCTATTTGTAAGGTGACTGTAGTCGGTTGAATCTCTTTCAGTCCAATCTCCGGTGAGTGTAACTATCTCGAAATCCTTCAATTTCCTCTTCTTAGTTAAGATGTCTTTTGAAAACTTTATATATGATGCCATTTTTTCTAAAGCTTCTGTGAAAGGAATGTTGATATGAAGCTTTTTGAATACCTCAAAAAACATTTGGAATTACTTATCAAGTTTTTGTTTCTAAAGGCGCTAAGGAAAAGTGGTGGTGGTAAAGTTGCCTTTGCTTCATTCTCTTGAATTTGCTTGTGAACTGGTTAATCTCAATAGGCTTATCTTGAAGATTAGCTTGCCTAACAGTATTTTCAACCTTTTTTCCACTCTTTAGGGTGATTGCCATAACTTGTTCCTGACCTTCTCTCCTTGGATTCACCTCTGTATCGTTTGGCAATGTTCCTTGAGGTTAGTTGTTTAATAAATGGGCAAGTTGACCAACTTGAGTCTCAAGGTTTCGAATTGATATTGCTTAACTTTGAATGAAAGCTATTTGACTTTGTATGATGTTATCATTATGTGTCATGTACTGCCTTAGCAAATCTTCTACAGTTGGCTTATTTTCTAAAAGTGTTGTTCTGGCTTGCAATTGAAATCTTGGGGATGTATTTGGCCTTAAAGTTGATGATGACCCTTGATTATTAGCCTAAGAGAAATTAGGATGATTCCTCCACCCTGGGTTGTACGTGTCGGAGTAAAGGTTATTTTGCTACATATTCCCCATAAATTGTATTGTTTCTATTTAGCTAGGACACTAATGGCTAGCATGATTATCTCCACAATACACACACACTACAAAAGGACTTTGAATGGAGTTAGTATCAAAAGATTCAAGTGTCTTAGATAGAATAGCTACTTGAGCGGATAATGTTGAAAAAACATCTACACCATGAATTCCAGATATTCTCATATGCATTGATCGCTCCACTAGCCACTAGTAGTTGTTTGCAACCAACTTTTCTAACAAATTGTATGCCTCATCAATCGATTTAGCCATCAAAGCTCCTTCCGCTACGGCATCAATGGTGGTTCAAACATGCCTACTCAATCTATTATAGGAAGTTTACACCTGAAGCCACTTTGGAAGCCTATGATGAAGACATCGTTGAAGTAATTCTTGATATCTTTCCCAAGCCTCGTACAATGATTCAGAATCTTGCTGGATAAATGATGTAATATTATCATTCCTCATTTTCGTTGTCTTAGCCGGAGGAAAGAACTTGGCAAGGAACTTTTGAGCAAGATCATCCCATGTTGTTATTGAGCCAGTGGGAAGCACATTCAGCCATGCTTTAGCTTTATCCCTTACTGAGAAAGGAAAAAGCCTCAAATGAATTGCATCATCTATGACACCATTGTGTTTGAACAAATTACAAATTTCCAAAAAGTTTGATATATGACCATTTGGATTATCATTTGGTAGACCCCTAAACTAGACTGTAGTTTGAATCATAGTGATGATGGTCTACTTGCTCTTGAAATTATTGGCTTGAATAGCCGGCCTTTAAATGCTTGATGGAATCCCTTGCACCAATGGGACAACATAATCCCTTAAGCATCTATTTTTAACTACTACACTATCATGACCCGATACTATCTTCGAGTCCATGACAATCGTCGCGATGTCCCGATAGACATACCTTACTCGGAATGTCAACTGAAACCTCGTAAGGCTCTAGCATCAGTTCTCTGCCTCCCTTATGAGCAACAGTTACTAAATATCATGTTTTAAAGGAATATGGACTATTTTCAAATCAAAGACAATCAAAAAGTAATTTCTACCGCACAGGGGTAATTTGGTCATTTTACCTAAAAATTTCGAAACATGCTAAAAAAAATATAATATATAAATGAAAAATATACATTTCATATCAAAAAATAAATTTAGGTATCTAAATCATCCATTTAAAGTGAAAATATAGCTAATCAAACTAAATAAAAATATTAAATAAAATATTCCATTTTCATATAAAACAATATTTATAAAATTCTACATAAACAGTTAATGAAAAGTAATAACAATATAAATTCGTATATATAATAGCACATTGCGCCAAGGTATACAAAAATATTCTACAATGACATGTGGGCCCTAAAATAACAAAAATAAACACGACTGTAAACCTACGATTTCTAAGGGTGCGAATGCAAAAGCAAACCCTCGACAAATTTAGTGGTCTATAGACTGCCCTAAGCTTGAAATGGGTGAAAAGAAGGGTGGTGAGTTTTTATAAACCCAGTGAGTAAGCAAAGATCATTTATACCATCTAAAGCCGAGTAAATGGAGACAATTAAAACATTTCATCATAATATGATTCATAACATTAAAACTCATTTTAACCCATATAAAACAGTTACATTTCATAAAAAAAAAATCAACAAGGCTTATGACTCTCTTAAAAACTTGGCTTGTGCCAAAACTTGTACTCGGTGACACCTTGCACAGAGCATCCAACCGAGTCTGCCAAGGCTATTAAAATAACATATACATATAAAACATGTTTTTACGTTTAAAAACACAGTTATTCCTTGGCGTTGGCTGATTTTCACCCTCACGTGGTGGTTTGGTGTGAAGTGAACTCTAAACTACCTTAGGAGATACCCTCAGCGCCTCTCATACTAAGGTAAAATATGACGGGGTTTACCGTGCCTCTCTAATAGGCTGGTCCACAAAAACCCGCCCACTGTAGTAAGCTAATCAATTACCCCACCAAATTAATAAAAATTTTGGCAGTATGACATGGCTAATATGATATTACCCAGCCTGTCAAGGTAAACAAAATAGTTCATATATTCCACACAAACACAAATCCAGCCATTCATGCCATCACATTGTCATAAGCCATCAATTCAAACCATATGTCAATTACAAATCCCGTTATGCCGATACATTTATTACAAAGCAGGGTTGGCATAACTAACAATAGTCAAAACATATATATAACACAAGTATATAGTCTCCACTTACTCAATTTCCAAAATCAGGATTCAATTTCAAACCAAATTATGAATCTCATTTCATTTAACCAACACTTCAGTTATAAAACATAATAATTTACAATTTAAATTCATTATTCTATAAAATCATAAAAACAAGTATAAACTATTTTAAATAGTTAAGATGATACTCTGATTACTCACAATAACGGGAGCACTCCTACTTCCTGGTCCTCAAATACAATATCCTTGCCCTTACCAGAGGGCTCACCACCTATTCCTAATACACAATAAGTAATTCAATACATTTGTGCTAAACTGTTATAAAACTATTCCAAGCTTTATATGAATGCATGAAATTGAATGAGGAATGTTCGAATAATCACTTAAAAATGGTGTTCTACATAGGTTCAATTGTTATTGGAATGAAATGGTATTCGACCTAACTCGCACTATACACTGTTTAATTAGCCAAAACATTCGATTCAACTCCAAATAGATTCATTGCACTTTTGGTACTTCAAATACACCCAAAGTACCTCAATAAAATTGATTGTGACTTAAATTATCACATCCGAAACTCATTTTGATTTTGAACTAACGTGCTAATCAGTTTCAACACAGTCTAATAAGTCCGTATATATCATTAGAAATCAAATCCAAGTCCATTTACCATGAATTTCTCATTTTCGGTTAAGTCGTTTAGTAAAGGAACTATACTTTTCGATAACCATTGTCAATATCCGACACCATAAATCATCAAATAGTAGCTAAATAATATAAAATATAACAAAATTCATCATCAATATTTCCCCTATTAAATTTGACCAAAGAGGGTTTAGTGAAGGACATGTGGTTTTCTTGCTTGTTTTTCATACCGAATATCACAAAACATCTAAAAACACCTAGATAGCATGAAATCTAACAAAAACCCTCATCAAAACTTCCCCCCCTTGATTCGGCCAACATGACTTCCTCCATGAAAGTTTGGGTTTCAACCATAGAAAATGAAAAAGAAAGCATGGGAAAGGTAAATCTTAAGCTAAAATCGCGAAATCTTACCTTAGATCGCTTCATTTTTTGGTAACCAATGAATTTCTCTTGAATTTTCTTCCTCAAGGGTTGTTTCTATTCATTCCCCCCCTTTTCTTTGGCTTGTTTTTCGGTAACTGATGAATTTCTCTTGAATTTTCTTCCTCAAGGGTTGTTTCTATTCTTTCTCCCCCTTTTCTTTGGCTTGCACGGCAATGAAAGAAGAATTGGGAGAGGTTTATGTTGGTTTATAAAGAAAATTATAAAAGAATTAAAGCTTGACATGTGTCAACGTGTGAATGATTCATGGTTAAAACTTAACTATTAAGCATTTTCTTACCACCACATACAATACCTTAATTATCCAAAGTATAAAAATGATAGTAGGTGAAATTCATGGACTTGACAAGTGTCACGGTGGTGCAAAATTTCAGAAATTCTAATTACGTCCTCACGGACACGTGAAATGACCGATTTGCCCTTATGCTTGAAAAAATGTCGAAATTGGAATTTTTCACTTCTCAAATTCAAATTATGCTCCAAAGAGTCAAACTTGGTCAAAAATCTGATCTAACATTCCAATTTTTGCCCTCGAGTGGCAAAATGACCATTTTGCCCCTACGTTATAAAAATTCCCGATTGGATTCCAAATTAATCCTCGAACTCCTAATCACCATTTTAAGACATTCTAAGGTTCAATAACTCTCAAATACATTCTAAAATCTCTATTTGGACTAGTTCGAGGTTTTAATTGACTTAATTGTTCCACTAAGTACGATACAGACTTTTAACGATTTTTTGAGGCATCCAAGTATGCAGACATGGCAAGTATATAATAGATCTGAGCTTGACATACACGTTCTTGGATTTGTTGTTCACCCTATTGATCAACCATTGTGTTTATTGGAGCAAAACCTTGTTGATTTTCTCGTCGAAGTTTGTAGAATGTTCTCTCAATTTCTAGATCACAAGGTATAATCTCCAAGCTTTTTGCTCTTCTCATACAATGACTGAACACACCTGCAAAACAAAGAAATAAAACTTAAATTAAGACTAATTTGTGGAATTTTAATATTAGCAAATAATAAAGAAACCAAAATCCCAGACAATAGTGCCAAAAACTTGTTATTAATTTTGCACAAACAAGTATTGAACTCTATGATATAGAGTTATTTGAGCTTAATTTTAATAGTAATTTAGCTTAGTTCTTGTAGTAATACATAGAAATTAGTAGATTTTATTTAATTATTTTAAATTAGTTAATTTAGGTGAGTCAATCTAATCTTAATTAATTTTATGCTTAATTTGGTGTTAATGTGGTTAAGATAGGTTGTTGTTGATTTATTTGTGCTTTTGTAGGTATTTGATGAAAGAAGAATTTTAATGGAACTAGAACAGTAATTTCAAGGTGTAGACTTGCATTGCACATGTTTCAGTATTTCAGCCATAACTCTCTCTACAATGCTTCAAACGAAGTGATTCTTGAACCATTGGAAAGATAAGAGAAAAAGATACAACTTTCATGTTTAGACTTTACCCAGTTCGGCCTGCATTGTAGTAGTCCTAGAACAATTGCAATTTCTGTTAATTAATTGGGCAAGGCTACGGCCTACTTAGTTTGATGAGGAAATCCCAGCTGAAATTGACTTCTTTCTCCACCTAACTTGGCCTAACTTCAAAGCCCTATAAAAATAAGCTTTCAGAGGACTTTTAGGAGAGGAGAACAAAACACCAGATTGACAGTTGAGAGTCAAGCCATAAAGTCATTGAAGTTAAGAAGAATTTGAAGGATCCAAGGAGATTTGGAGATCAAGAAAATAATTCTTGACTTTTTATATCTTTTTTATTCTCTTATTCTCTTGGTTTTGTTTTTAATGTTTAAATTTTATTCAATGATGATGTGTGACTTGATGGGAAACTAAACTTTTTATCTAAGATTATGATTGAACTTAATATGTAGTTTGATTTATTTATCTCTCTTTTACTTATGTTTGATGGATTTAAGTTGTTTATTTTATTCAATTCTTAATGCTTCTAGTTGATTGGCCACCAATTAGATTGAATTGGAAGCCTAGGTTAAACCTTGAAGAAGGAGATTTAGGTAGACCTTGAATAGAATAGCACATGATCGAATGCACTTAGTTGATTAGGTGATTTGATTTGCATATAGGGTAGACATACACATATAAGCCATATGTAGCCAAAATTAGAGCACAAACTTAATGAATGTTTCTTCAATTTAATTTGCATAGACATATAGTAAATTAATTGGGTGAGGTATTTTTATGAGAAACTCAACAGAGACTTATAAATAATTTAGTACTCTAGATTAACAACTTAATCCATTAAACTAAGTTAAGAGAGAGAGACAATATTCAGATAAAGTATTTAGGGATATCATAATATTAGGCCTGGTAATCACTAGAAGTTAATAAGATAATTTTGATGATATATCGTAGATTAGTTTTAGTTATTAATTTATTAGTTTTAATTTTAGCTTTAATTGTTTAGATAAAATTAAGGTGTGTTAATTTTAGTAGTTAATAGTAAGAATTAATTTAATTCTCTATGGGATCGACACTTTACTCACCACCTTATTATCTTTGCGATACGTATACTTGCATGGGTAGAAAATTGAACAACAAGTATACATATTGAACAAGTAATATAATGATGAAGTAGAGTGTCATTCCCAAGGAGATTTGTTCCTTAATCTTTACTAAGTACTAAAATTTATGACAAATTAATCTTATTTAATTAACTAAGATTTTCAAAAAATTAATTAAAACAAAATTAAAACAAGCACAAAGTTAACTAACAGAAATTAAAATTACTTGGAAAAAGTAATAGACTAAAACTGAGGATTATGGGTTTATTTAACACTTCATCTTATACTAGCTTCTCTTATTTTTTACATTCATGAGTAGGTTTACTAACCTAGAATCCAAAGCTATGTACAAGTCTCCGTCGAGATTCTTGCATAGATACCTAACTTAATTAGGTCACTATATCTATAGAAATCAATTAAATTACGTTCATTAAGCTAGTGTTCTAATTTGGCTATGTATGGCAATTGGTGTTTGTCTACCCAAATCGCGAATCAGATCACCTAAGTGACGTGAACATGCACTATTCAAGTGGCAGTCCAATCTAAAATCTCTCTGTCGAGTTTCAATTAGATTAACAAATTAGTTAGTTGTTGGCCAAACAATCAAAAGCATTAAGAACAGATTTGAATAAACAAAACTATACTCATTCATGATAAATAAAAGAGAAACTAATATTCAAACTATATGTTGAAATCCACTACAATCCTAGAAAAATAGTTTAGCTCATAATATCTAGTAAAAATAATATCCAAAGAAATTTAGCCATGAATCCAAGTCAAAGAAAATAAGAAAAACACAAAAGTAGAGAAAAAAACTAATTATTGAAGCTTTGCAATCTCAATTCTCTTTCAAATTCTCTCATTTTCTTGCTTTTTTCTTGGCTCCAAATCTCCAAAATAGTTGCTTGCTTCCTTCCCCTTTAAACCTCTGAAAAAAGGTCCCTTAAATAGGCTTCAAGTAATCTAATTTTCAAAATTCCATCAAATTTTTATTTTTGGAAAGTTGAGGTAGTGCCACTACCATGATTTCTTGGCTCCACGGCGCCAAGATAGACTTTGGTAGCACCACGATGCTACTTCTTCAGTGCTGTGGCTTCATGGTCTCTAACTTTTGTATGATGCTCCCAAGATTCTCAATGCCGCGGCCATGGTTCTCTACACTATGGCACTCGTGCCATTCTGCCTGAAGTGTAAAACTACATCTGTCTATCAACTTCAAATGTCATTTTCACCTCGATCTGGTTTGAACTGGGAAAAGTGGTAAACATAATATTCCTATCTCTCAAATTTCCAATGGCTCAAGAATCACGTCAATTGGACTTCTGGAGTGAAAGATATGCTCCAAATACTGCATCATGTTTAGTCCATGCATACTACTGCAAAGCTCCTACTTAGACAGATATGTTGACCATGATCCGGTTAGAACTGGGTAGAGTGGTAAACATAAAAGTTGTAGTCCTCCCTCTTACTGTTCTATTGGTTTAAGAATCACTTCATTTAGAGTTTTTTATAGAGAGATATGGTCAAAATACCGAAATATATACAAGTGAAGCCATCACCATACTTGCATGGATTTTCATTAAATTTTTTACAAAAGCAATAAGAGAAATCAGCAATAACTACTCCTAAATTATTTTGAAATAAAATAACATAAAATTAAACTCAAATAACTTAAATTAACTACTTAACATGTAATCAAACTTAAACTAGAAAAACACCTAAAATGCTACAATCTGAACCTAAAATCTCAAAGATCAAGCTACTTAAGCCCCCAAAATGTATCAAAATAACTCTATATAATAGAGTTATCACTATCCTAGAAAAAATGAAAAATTACAACTTGTAAAATAAAGGATCTTCAATCTTCCTTGCTTCCATGCCTTGTCTCCTTGGAACATCTTCCAAAATTGGTACTCTTTTGAATTTTATGGCTATCGAAATCACCAAATTTTTTAAATTTTAATTTCAACCCAATTTCAAAAATAATTCTATTTTGTGCAATTAATTGATATCAAAGTGAAATTTAACTTTCAATCCAAGGCTAAAAATTAATTTCATTAACTTTAACCTAATTTGAAAATAAATTCTATTTTGTACAATTAATTAATGTTATTAATTAATATCAAAATAAAATAATTTTCAATCCAAGGCTAAAATCTCCTTTTTCATCTAGCCTCTTTACCCTTAAATAGATGTTTTTCCTAGGGCAAAATTCGATGCAAAATTTTGGTTCACACTGACCAACCACTTGTGATGAATTTTTCTCCTTGATCCCGCTCAAACTAGGTCAAGTAAACATAACAATTGTAGTCCTATCTATTAGCTTTCCAATTCTACAAGAATCATGTTATTTGGACCTCCAAAGTGAAAGTTATGGCCAAATTACCAAAACTGGTTTGGGAAAAGAGTTTGTCAAAAAATAACGCCAAATTTCACTGACTAGCGACTTGCGATGAATTTTTCTCTTCATTTTTCGCAACTTTTGGAGTTTTGTGTTTGTGATACATCTTATTTTGTATTTTCCCAACTCTTGGGACTTTTGGACTTTAGGTTTTAACCTTTGGGGTTTTTCTATGCGACAACTATGCAACATTTGTTTTAGATTTTAGGGTTTTAAGGTTAGGGTTTTTGAACATAAAAAAATTGGGAAAAACAATATCAATCCCTAAAAATTAATTTATAGCTAAAAACTCTTTTTTTAATAACAATTAAACCCTAAAACAAATAAAAAATTAATAGCCATAATTAAATCAATCAAGAGACCAAATTTTTTACCTTTTTCTTCCATGGCTTCAATCTTCTTCTCCATGTAAGCTGCCAATTACATAATTAAATATAATTTACATGGATTTTCCTAAATACATTAAATCTATGAAAGCTAAAAGACAATCAAGAAGGAAACATGGCTATGATAGGTCACTCTTCTTGTTAGATAGCCAAACAAAAAAGTTTACAAGTAAATCTTTAATAATTCTAATGTGACAAAAACCTTAAACATCCATCCATGCATTCAATCAGATATTGATCACATAAAATATAATTAAATCATGCAAAAGTGCTAAGCATGTGTTCACATATAGGAAATTAGATTTGCGTATAATCGAAGGCTCCGATATCGGCTATTGGATTTGGATCGTGGTGTATGGTTGTGACTATGTAACTTATGGATTTCAAAACCTTTTCTAACTATGGAAGTAATTTATTCAATTTACATAAGTGGAAATTCAGAATAATAAAATATGTAAATCAAAAACAATCACATCAATAATCAAGAATGTTAGCCTTGAGTTACATCATTTTTTATTTGACAAAAAAATCACATGTTATCTTGAACTTAATGTCAAGCATTTGAAATTGTCTCAATTATATTTTTAATCCTATAAGGTTACGTAATTGTTTGAAAAACTATGCATCATTAGAAATCATCTTATAAACTTTCAAACAATGCATATTTAGCTAAGATTGCAAGAGCAAACATTCGTTGAAATGTTATTTGAATATAGGAACATGGCAAGGAAGAAGTAGCTGGAGATAAGCCTCAAAAAGCTAGGGAAACCTCAAAACACAAGTCAAAAGTCGATCCTAGAGAAGCTCAAGTTGATCTAAAGAATAAAAGAGTGCAAAACTTGAAGAATATAAAGCCATACTCGACCCTAGAGTCCTTATAGCTGACCCTGGCTCAAGCATAATCGACCCTTGCAAGTCAAAAGTATAAAAATGTTGACTTTACATAGACATAGTCGACTATAAAGAACGCATAGTTGACTATCAAGAACGCATAGTTGACTATAGTAGCTCAGACATGCAAAAAACATGCTCTTGGGAGTTAGATCGACTAGATAAAGATAATACTCGACTATAAAAGCCCTAATTCGAGAAATTTGAAGAACATAGTTGACTTTAGGAGCACGTAGTTGACCTTAAGAGTGTTATAGTCGACCCTTAAGCTTTAGCAATGGTCAAATATGATTTAAACTTGTATCTAACAAATCCAAACTTCACACCACTTATAAATAGCCAAATTTGAGCTATTTATAAGTAAAAGAATACCTAAACCAAAGCTTCAAACCCTTGAGAGACCTTTAAAAGCTCATCTTCACTATTTAACATTTTTTTAGTCTTCCACCAAGATTTGAAAAGTCATATACTTGCTTCATTCAAGCTAAAATTTCTTCTCTCACTACACTGAAGCTTAAAGTCATAGCATCCAGCCTTTGTAGAGGCATTTTCTTGCTGAAATTTGTACTCCATTGTAAAAGTTCTAGCTTAAACTTGAAAAGCTATTTGTGAGGGTTTGTGGTTAAGCCAATAAAAATCATTATTAGTGGGTTATCGCTTGATCCCGTTAAAAAGCAAGAATCCTTTTGTTTCTTGTGTAAGGGTTATCGTTTTCTATTAAAAAGCAAGAATCCTTTGTATGGATTGTGTAAAAGCTATCGCTTGATCCCGTTTGAATGCAAGAATCCCGTTGTAGATTGTATCAGAGTTACCACTTTGTCCTGTTAAAAAGAAATAATCTTTGATCGTTGATTGAAATTCCTTGGTTACTAAGAAAGTGGATGTAGGCATCGAAAAAGCCAAACCACTATAAGTTCTTTGTGTCTCACTTTAATTTTTCACATTATTATTCATTGCTTATATTTGCCTAAAGAAAATAGTTTTATATTCATTTATTGTTTTACTCTTAGGAAAATATTTTTTGTTTTACATTTCATAGCTAGCATTTAACTTAGGAAAAATATTTTACTTTAGTATATTATTTTTGTTCTTTGTGATTTATTGTTGGAAAATTGTTTTTGATGATAGGAAATATTTTTAGGTGAAAAAGTTTTAATTTTTATACCAAGATTATCAAAGACACTTTTATAAATACCAATTCACCCACTCTTGGTATATTATTCTTTAAGACTTCTAAACTAGCAAAGAATCAAGTAGTTAAAGATGTTAACTTGTCATAACCCAGAACTCCCATCGAGCCTGTGACAACTGCCGCGACGTCCTGATAGGCATTAATTACCCGGAATGTCAATCGAAACCTCGCAAGGCTTAACATCAGTTTTTCTTGCTTTCCCCGTGAGTATTAGTTACTAAAATCATGTTTTGAGAGATAATAAACTATTTTCAATTCAAAACAATAGAAAAATAAATTTTTCCTCACAGGGGCATTTTGGTCATTTTTCCTCAAAAATCTCGAAATCCGCTAAAAATGTAGTAAGTGAGTACAAAACACATAATTCATAATCAAAAATAAGTTTAAACATTGAAAACCTTCATTTAAAATGAAATTACGATTATTTGAATATAATAAAAATATTCAATAAAATATTCTATTTTCTTATAAAACAATATTTATAAAGTTACCAGTAAATAATTTTTATAGTGTAAAAGCTAAATAAATTCATACATATTGTAATACAATAAGTTAGAGTATTTAACTTAATTTACAATAACCAGTGGGCCCCCGAATAACCAAAAATAAGAAAAGATTGTGAACCTACAGTTTGGAGGATGCAAATCCAATAATAGCCCTCGATGAAATAAGCTATCTACAGTCTATTTTGAGCTTGAAATGGGTGGAAAGGAGGGTGGTGAGATTATATAATCCCAGTGAGTAAACAAACACCATTCAAAATATTTAAAGTCGAGTAAATGGAGACGATTAAAATATTCCATCTCAATATGTATTTCATAACATAAATTTTCATTTCGTTTAAATAATCAACATGGCTTATGAGTATCTTAAAAGCTTGGCTCATGCCAAAATCATTCTCGAGAATACCTTGGCCGAGGTATTTAATCAAGTTCGCCAAGGCTGTTAAATAATTTTGTATACACGTAAACATATTTTTAGTTTGAAAAACACATCCGTTCCTTGGCGTTAACGGAGTTCATCATCACGAGGTGGTTCGGGCGTGACGTGATCTCTAACCATACCTCAGGAGATACCTTACGCGCCTCTTCGACCAAGGTAAATATATAACCGGATTCTGTGCCCCTCAAAAAGGCTTGTCCACAGAACCCGCCCATTGCAGCAAGCTAAACCCACCATACAATAAAATTTTGACACCATGACATGACTAATATTATACTACCCAGTTTGTAAATGTAAAACAGAACAATTCATGCAATTCACAAACCACAATTCCAGCCAGTCATGCCAACACATTATCATAAGCCATCAACTAGAATCATAAATTACAACACATCAAGTGGTCTCCAGTTACTCTATTTTCAAAGCCATCATTCAATTTTAATACAATTTATAAAATCTTTTCATTTAAACACATTTTGTTTATAAAACCTAAAAATTAACCAGTTAAACTCATTTTTCATAACATTCACCAAATCGAATAAAAAGACCACTTTAGATAATTAAAATGATGATAAGGCTACTCACTATTTCAGGAGTCAAATTTCTAGAGTACTTTGACTACCGATCCTTGGGTACAATTTCTTTGCCCTTAGCGGAGGATTCATCACCTATACATCATACATGACACGAATTTCAATAATTTGTGTCAATTTATCATAAACTATTTCAGGCTCTATAAATCTATATGAATGCACAAAATGTGATGCAAAATATCGAATAGCTGTTTAAATACGGTATTCGACCTAATTCGCACTATTCTCGTGTAATTGGCTAAAACCTCCAATTTAACTCCAAATCGATTTCTTTCACTTTATACACTCCAATTATACTTAAATACCTCAATGACTATGAATATGATTCAATTTATCAGTCCGAACCATAAATTGCACATGTCTATACATCAGGTAAAAATTTAGATTTTCATGCCAAAATTTTCCATTAAATTTCTAGCCTCACCAATCATTAAGTACCACCAAAATATCATGAAATATCATCAATTTCAGCCTCAATATCCTCCCTAAAAAATTCGGCCTCTTGTAGGTTTATGAAAAACAAAGTGATTCCTTCCTAGATTTTCATACTTTCCATTACCAAACAACCAAAAACACTTAATTAGCTTGAAATCTAGCAAAATCAATGCTCAAAACCTCTCCTCTCAAATTCGGCCAACATGGGTTCTTCATGCAAACTTGAGTTCTAAGCATGAAAAATAAAAAAGAAAGCATGGGTAGTGTAAATCACAAGATAAAATCACAAAAGTTTACCTTTATTAGCTTAATCCCTTGAAATCCCACACTTTTTCTTCAATTTTCCCACCTAGGGTTTGTGTTCTTTCCTTTCCTCTTCACTTCATGCTTTGGTCGGCCATATGAATGAGAAATGGGCTGATTTTATGTTGATTTTTAAGCCAAAATAATGAATGGATGAGATTTTGACACATGTAACCATTCCATTGGTCATGTGTCATACTTAGCCATTAAGCAATCTCTCTCCACCACTTAAATTTCCTCAATTATCCATGATAATATTGGGTAAATCCATGTGCTGGACAAGTATTGGGTGGTGTAAAATTACAATTTTGCCCTTGGGGTGGCAAAATGACTATTTTGCCTTTATGCTCGGAAAAATACCAAAATTAAAATTTTTCACTTCTCAAACTCAAATTATACTCCAAATGATCAATCTTGATCAAAAATTTCATCCAATACTCACATCTTAACCTTCGGTGGCAAAATGACCATTTTGCCCTTAGGTCATGAAAATTTCAATTTGACTCCAAATTGATCCTCGAACTCTAAATCACCATGTTAAATCATTCCTGGACTGTAAAATTTTCAATTTCACCTTAAAATCTCTATTTGATCTAGGTCGAGGCTTAATTCAACTTAATAGTACCATTTGGTACAATATCGACTTTTGACGATTTTCGAGGCTTTCCAAGTATGCAAGCATATTGTCAATCACATAAAGGACATGGCAAGTACTTTATAAGGTCGGGCTTGACATAACTAATGCATTCTAGAAATCTATTTGATTATTCTCTCCTAGTAAAATGTAGTAAATTCACTACTACACCAATTATTGAAAATCTTTACCAATTGATTATCACTTATTCATCAAGAATCTTTCAATCATGAACCTAGAGTGGGCTAGGTGTGGAATACTTTTCAAAATGGTAACTAGAGGGTTTTCTCTCAAATTCTTCTATGGTAATTTTTTTTGCAAGAGGCATGTAGAAAATTGCTAATGGGAGCAAGAAGAAAAAAAAACTAAAAAGAGAGATATGGAGGAGTTTGGCAATCTAAAAGGGTGGCTATGGTTTTGCTAAAATCACATATTTATAATGTGATTTTTTACCAATATTAAGAGAAAGTTGTTTCTTTCTTAAAACTCCTTTTTATTAATTTAATTAATTAAAATTAAATTAATATTTGCCATCAACAATTATAATTAATAATAATTTATTTATCTAAGTATAATTTCTAGTCCATGTCAAAATAGAATTATTCTATTTTATTATTATCCATCTTTAATTAAAAAGAATTAATAATAATAAAAAAATCCTTATCTAACATAGAGTAACATAATTATTTCATAATTATAATTAATTATAAATAAAGAATTAACAAACTAAATTCTCATATTTATAATTAAATTTCCTTTAATAATATTTTTGATTATAAATGAAAAATTATCTTAATAAATATTTTCTACTTAAGACAACTCTTGTCTTAAAAAATATTTCTATATTAAGACAATGCATAGTTACAAATTTTGAATATTAATTTTCATAAATAATTAAACACGCATTCAATCTTTAACGAGTTGAATTCTATGAAGCTAAGTGGGGAATTGCATTGGACGTAGGTATTTCAAGCTCCAATAACCATATAATTCTCTCTTAATCTTACTAAAAATAATTCTAGTTTATTAACCATGGAATCACTTCACTATAGATTCGTTGTTACACTTTTGACTTATCTACAATTATGTGAAGTATCCAATATGTAAAATTTAATATTGGTTTGTCGAATTGCAAATCTTATGCTATGAACCCTAATAGCCATCCAATTACAATACGTGGATTTACTATTTTCTGTTTATGTCAACTTTGTCCCTTAGTCTCAGATTTCTTCAATTTACTAGGACTAGATTAAATCACCAATCTTCCTGAAATTACTAGAAGTGATGTTAATACTATGAGCTCAACTATTTGGATATATATTCTTGAATGATCACTTCAATTATAATCTCAATATACGGAGTCTAGATCAATGCAGTAAGATGATTGTACCCATTGTCTATCAAAGATTATAAAGAGATAAAGTACAAGTTTACTATCCATCAGGATTTCAATTCTACCATAAGCAAATGCAAAAATGTGAGATTAAGAATTAATGAAACAGTTTAACTTAAACTTAGGTCTCACGTAATTTTAGTTCACTTTATAGTGTCATTACTCGAAGTCAACTACTTCGATGATTTGAGACTCATTATTCCCTTGAAGTTAATCACATTCTTTTCTTTGGAAGTAATCTGGACATTACAGTCTTAACATAATAAAGTGACTAGCTTTATTATTCAATTGTGAACTATATTTATATTCAGTTAAAATACATGTCTCCTATATATGACTCTTCATCCAAATGTATTTTAATATCTCAATAGAATCATTGTCAAACCCTGTTCTATAAAATAATTATGACATCATTTACATGCTCAATAGAATGTTTGCAGATTTAGAAAGTTTGAGGAATCGTTAAAAGACGATATTGCCCCTAATGGTACCATTGAGTCGATTAAGCCTCGAACTAGTCCAAATAGGATATTTAAGGTGAAATTAAGAGTTTCACAGTTCATGGATGACTCAAAATGGTAATTCGGAGTTCGAAGATCAATTTGGAGTCAAACCGAAATTTTCACTATCTAGGGGTAAAATGGTCATTTGCCACTTGGGGACAAAATGCGAATTTTTAGAAAAGATTTTTTTTGGTCCATTTGACTTATTGGAGTATGATTTGAAGTTTAGAAGTGAAAAATTTTAATTTCGGTATAATTTGGAGTATAAGGGTGAAATGGTAATTTTGCCACCCCGGGGGCAAATCGGTAAATTTTCACCCCCGACACTTGTCAAGACCAAGGGATTTTATTCATCATGGAAATGGATAAACATGAGAAATGTGTGGTGGAGAATTAAAGAATTAAAAGTCAAATATTTAAAATTTGAGCCAATAAGGAAATGCCATGTGTCATGTTTTTATTATTTTATTATTTCTTTATAAAAAGGTAAAAAAAAATCAGCCCATTTCTCCCATAGTGATCAGCCAAACCAGAAGAGAAGAGAAACCAAGGAAGAACAAACCCTAGGTGGGAAAAATCAAAGAGAAAGTATTGGAATTCAAGGATTTGATCAAGCAAAGGTAAAATTTCTTTGATTTTGCTAGTGATTTACCTTACCCATGCATTTTTCCTTAATTTTCATGGTTAAATTACATGTTTTCATGATGAAATTATGGCTGGTCAAAATGGGTATGGAGAGAGAAAGATGTTGGAATTGTTTGATTTTGAGTTATGCTGGTGTTTAGAGTTAGTTAAACATGTTTAGAAATAAAACAACAAGAAAAGAATCCATTTTCCCCATGAACCTTCAATGGCCGAAAGTTCCAAGAAGAACAGTGAAGATAAATTTGCCTAATTGTGTGTTAATTAGTTGTGCTTGGTGAATTGAGGGATTGGAAAGGAAATGGAGAAAGTTGGAGTGAAATTGGACTCATTGGACAATTTATTGGATGAAAAATCGACTTAGGTCAATACCGGGTCTAGATGGCTACCTGTGCATTTTTCATTTCATATCATGCATATATATCGAGCCTGAAATAGCTTATGACTGTTAGACACAATTTAATTGAAATATGTGCCATGGATTGTGGCTAGGTGGTGAGCCATTAGATACGGGTAAAGGACTGTACTCGCGGATTGAAAATAGGAGTATATCAACTCCTAGAACAGTGAGTAAACTTAGTATCGTCTTAATTATCTAGAGTAGATTTATTTAATTGTGTGATTTTATGGAAAAATGGTTTAAGTGAAAAATTATTGTGTTTTATGGGAAAACGAGATTTTATAAAATAATTTTATAAAATTTTTGCAAATTTAATAATGATTTCAAAAATAGAGTAATTGGAGACCTATACTATGATTGTGTTCTTTATCTATGATTTTACATTAAATGGCTTATGATAAATGTGGGTATGACTGGTTATTTTTATGATTTTAAGAATATGTGAACTGCTTTGATTTGCCTTGAATGTGTTAAGTGAGCCATGTCATACTATTGTGATTTTATTGGTTGGTGGATTATAAAGTGGGCACTGCAGTGACGGGGGTTCCGTGGGCCAGCCTAATTAGAGGGACACGGTTCCCACTTATTAGGCTTACCTCGATTGGAGAGGCGCGTAGGATAACTCCCGAGGTAGGATTTGAGTACACTTCACGCTGGCCACCACGTGAAACTGGGACTCAGCTAACGCCGAGGAACGACTGTGTTGTCAGAGGTGAAATGTGTTTGTGTGTGTGGCAATAAACAGCCTTGGCAGTCTCGGTAAGATGCCTTTGCGGGGTATCCCCGAGAATGGATTTTTGGCAAGGCCCAAGTTTTTGAAAAGTGCATAAGCCATGTTGAGTAATTGGATGAAATCCAATTGTTTATATGGGTTGGGATGAATTATTTTAATTGTCTCCTATTACTCAGCTTTAGATTATTTTGATGATGTCTGTCTACTCACTGGGATTTTATAATCTCACCCCTTCTTCCTATCCATTTTTCAGGCTCAGGACAATTTGTTGATAGTTGATTAAGATGAGAATTAATCTCGGAGTTGCATCTTAGAAAGTAAGGGTTCGTAACCCTACATTTTCTTAGTCAGTTAGGGACCCACGTGTCACTGTAAAAGTAATTTTATTCTTCAGTTATTTAATTTAAAATATGTATGAATATATTTAGCTTTTACACCATGTTTTTGACGAGTTTCGGTATTTTCCGAAGAAAAATGACAAAAATGTCCCTGTGAGCTAGAAAGTAATATGTTATTGTTTTGATTTGGAAATGACTTATGAATTTTTTTGAAATGTGAGATTTAATAACTGTCGCTCACTGGGGAGATGCAGAAGCCTTGCGGGGTTTCGATTGGCATTCGGGGTAATGAGCGCCTATTGGGACGTCGCGACGGTTGTCACGGGCTCGATGGGAGTTTTAGGTCGTGACAATTTTATTGGTATCAGAGCTTTTGGTTAACAAAGCATGGTTTTAAAGTTTTTGATTTTTATAGTTATTTTAAGAATTCACACTGACACTATGTGGCCCCGGGTTGAGTTAAACTAGGTTAAGTTAAGTTGGGTTAGGTAAAGTTGCATGTATGTAGAGTCTGAGATTACCTAAACTTGCCTCGTTTCCTTTTTAGATTATCATGCCTCCTTGACGTGAGCGCCTACGCCCTACTAGATCAGCTAAGAGGGGCAGAGGTCATCTTAGGCAGGGTCAGCCAGACCTTAGACGAGAGGAATCGACTGCGTCCCCTTTTCGAGCGGCACTTGCTGCTGAACCGGTCGAGATTCCTCCGCCACCTACTGGCATTCCTCCCATGTCTCTTGAGGTAATTCAGGCAATGGCAGCCTTCTTTACCGCAATGTCTAGTCAGGCTCAGACCAGTCAGGTCCCACCTGTAGTGCCACCAGTTACTCCTTCAGTTCCATTGGCACATGATGTCTCTATTTCTAAAAAGCTGAAGGAGGCTAGACAACTGGGTTACGTGTCCTTTGTGGGTGAGTTGGACGCCACCGCAGCGAAGGACTAGATTAATCAGGTTTCGGAGACACTCTCCGATATGAGATTGGAGGATGAGATAAAGCTAATAATGGCTACGAGGTTATTGGAGAAGAGAGCCGGTACATGGTGGAATTCAGTGAAGTCTCGTTCCACTATTCTCCTAACTTGGTCATACTTTTTGAGGGAATTTGATAGTCAATATTATACCCATTTCCATCAAAAAGAGAAGAAGAGAGAATTTCTGAGTCTGAAGCAGGAGAATTTAACTGTAGAGGAGTATGAGACTCAATTTAACGAGCTGTTGTCTTATGTGCCTGATTTAGTAAGAACTGAACAGGATCAGGCTGATTATTTCGAGGAAGGGCTTCGCAATGAGATAAGAGAGCGAATGACTATGACAGGTAGGGAGCCCCATAAAGAGGTAGTACAAATGGCCTTAAGGGTTGAGAAGCTCGCAAATGAAAATAGGAGAATGCGAGCTGAGTTGGCAAAGAGGAAAAATCCTAATATGTCCTCCAGTCAGCCATTAAAAAAGAGCAAAGGCTCATTTGTTTTAGGGAGTGCTCCTTCTGTTTCGGTAACATCCTCCCGACCATCATTTTCACAAATGCAGCAAAGGCCTCCGAAATTCAGCGGATCTGCAGTGACTACTTTTGAAAAGAGTTTCGGAGGTTTTGATAGATGCAGAGAATGTGGAAGACTTCATGGCGGGGTGTGTTGGGGGCCTTTGCGATGTTTTCATTGTGGCCAGACGGGTCACTTTAAAACTAATTGTCCACAGTTAGGACAGGCCACTGCAGCTGCTCTATCTTCATCAGCTCATACGGACTTGCAGATGAGAGATTCCTCTGAACCACAACTGAGGCAAGGAGTAGCTATCCGGCCTGATGTGGAGAGTAGCACCCTAGTATACCCACCTTCCAAACCACAGACTCGTGCGTCAACAAAAGTTTTTGCGGTAATGGAAGATGAAGCACGAGTCTAACCTAGAGAAAGTGAATGAAAAGTTAGGTGGGAATGTAAGATAATGATAAGAGATGTAAATACTAAGTGCTGAGAGTGTAAATAAAACTTTTAAGAATAATATAATAAATGAGTTTATGTAGAATATCGCTATGGAATTTTCTTAATGTATTGTGGAAATTGGAGTTCAAAAATGCATAAGACATGAAAGATGAATCTTTGAGGCATTGATGAGAATGAAAGTGCAACCCCACATGTGTAAGGATTAGTACTATGGGTAACTAAAGTGAAGAATGATCTTGAGTGGTTCAAGATTTAAATTTCATGTATGATGAGTGATGTAGGTAGAGCAACGAAAAGAACATCTCAATAGTTAAAGGATTGTGGAAGACTGCTCAAACGAAGGAGATGACATGAGATGTTGAACATTGGATAAAAGCTAATACCCCTATCTCTTCTTGGAGTTCGATAAGTGAAATTTTGAGGACAAAATTTTATTTTAAAGGGGGTAGTGTTGTCAAACCCTGTTCTATAAAATAATTACGACGTCATTTACATGCTCAATAGAATATTTGCAGATTTAGAAAGTTCGAGGAATCGTTAAAAGACGATATTGCCCCTAATGGTACCATTGAGTCGATTAAGCCTCGAACTAGTTCAAATAGGAATTTTAAGGTGAAATTAAGAGTTTCACAGTTCATGGATGACTCAAAATGGTAATTCGAAGTTCGATGATCAATTTGGAGTCAAACCGAAATTTTCACTATCCAGGGGTAAAATGGTCATTTGCCACTTGGGGACAAAATGGAAATTTGTAGAAAATATTTTTTTGGTCCATTTCACTTATTGGAGTATGATTTGAAGTTTAGAAGTGAAAAATTTTAATTCCGATATAATTTAGAGTATAAGGGTGAAATGGTAATTTTGCCACCCCGGGGGCAAATCGGTAAATTTTCACCCTCGACACTTGTCAAGACCAAAGGATTTTATTCATCATGGAAATGGATAAACATGAGAAATGTGTGGTGGAGAATTAAAGAATTAAAAGTCAAATATTTAAAATTTGAGCCAATAAGGAAATGCCATGTGTCATTTTTTATTATTTTATTATTTCTTTATAAAAAGGCAAAAAAAAATCAGCCCATTTCTCCCATAGTGATCAGCCAAACCAGAAGAGAAGAGAAACCAAGGAAGAGCAAACCCTAGGTGGGAAAAATCAAAGAGAAAGTGTTGGAATTCAAGGATTTGATCAAGCAAAGATAAAATTTCTTTGATTTTGCTAGTGATTTACCTTACCTATGCATTTTTTCTTAATTTTCATGGTTAAATTACCTGTTTTCATGATGAAATTATGGCTGGTCAAAATGGGTATGGAGAGAGAAAGATGTTGGAATTGTTTGATTTTGAGTTATGTTGGTGTTTAGAGTTAGTTAAACATGTTTAGAAACAAAACAACAAGAAAAGAATCCATTTTCCCCATGAACCTTCAATGGCCGAAAGTTCTAAGAGGAAAAGTGAAGATAAATTTGCCTAATTGTGTGTTAATTAGTTGTGCTTGGTGAATTGAGGGATTGAAAAAGAAATGGAGAAAGTTGGAGTGAAATTGGACGCATTGGCCAATTTATTGGATGAAAAATCGACTTAGGTCAATACCGGGTCTAGATGGCTACCTGTGCATTTTTCATTTCATATCATGCATATATATCGAGCCTGAAATAGCTTATGACTGTTAGACACAATTTAATTGAAATATGTGCCATGGATTATGGCTAGGTGGTGAGCCATTAGATACGGGTAAAGGACTGTACTCGCGGACTGAAAATAGGAGTATATCGACTCCTAGAACAGTGAGTAAACTTACTATCATCTTAATTATCTAGAGTAGATTTATTTAATTGTGTGATTTTATGAAAAAATGGTTTAATTGGAAAATTATTGTGTTTTATGGGAAAATGAGATTTTATAAAATAATTTTATAAAATTTTTACAAATTTAATAATGATTTCAAAAATAGAGTAATTGGAGACCTATACTATGATTGTGTTGTTTATCTATAATTTTACATTAAATGGCTTATGATAAATGTGGGTATGACTGGTTATTTTTATGATTTTAAGAATATGTGAACTGCTTTGATTTGCCTTGAATGTGTTAAGTGAGCCATGTCATACTATTGTGATTTTATTGGTTGCTGGATTATAAAGTGGGCACTGCAGTGACGGGGGTTCCGTGGGCCAGCCTAATTAGAGGGGCACGGTTCCCAATTAGTGAGCTTACCTCGATTGGAGAGGCGCGTAGGATAACTCCCGAGGTAAGATTTGAATACACTTCACGCTGGCCACCATGTGAAATTGGGACTCAGCCAACGCCGAGGAACGGTTGTGTTGTCAAAGGTGAAATGTGTTTGTGTGTGTGATAATAAACAGCCTTGGCGGTCTCGGTAAGATGTCTTCGCGGTGTATCCCCGAGAATGGATTTTTGGCAAGGGCCAAGTTTTTGAAAAGTGCATAAGCCATGTTGAGTAATTGGATGAAATCTAATTATTTATATGGGTTGGGATGAATTATTTTAATTGTCTCCTATTACTCAGTTTTAGATTATTTTGATGATGTCTGTCTACTCACTGGGATTTATAATCTCACCCCTTCTTCTTATCCATTTTTCAAGCTCAGGACAATTTGTTGATAGTTGATTAAGACGAGAATTAATCTCGGAGTTGCATCTTAGAAAGTAAGGGTTCGTAACCCTACATTTTCTTAGTCAGTTGGGGGCCCACGTGTCATTGTAAAAGTAATTTTATTCTTCAATTATTTAATTTAAAATATGTATGAATATATTTAGCTTTTACACCATGTTTTTGGCGAGTTTCGGTATTTTCGAAGAAAAATAACGAAAATGCCCCTGTGAGCCAGAAAGTAATATTTTATTGTTTTGATTTGGAAATGACTTATGATTTTTTTTGAAATGTGAGATTTAATAACTGTCGCTCACTAGGGAGATGCAGAAGCTGATGCTAAGCCTTGCGGGGTTTCGATCGGCATTCGGGGTAATGAGTGCCTATTGGGACGTCACGGCAGTTGTCACGGGCTCGATGGGAGTTTCGGGTCGTGACAATCATGGTACCTTTATAACTAGATTATGAATGCTTACTTAAAACAAACCTTTTGTCTTATTATCAAAATGTACTTTCAATACAGATAAATGAAATGAAATTAAAACATGAGAGTATGCCTGCTTTCCAAGGTAGCATATTCTTAAATTCCTAACAGTTTTTAGTGGAAGAGTCAGCCCTCAACCTGAGTCTACATTCATATCTTCTTTCCTTGCTTTGGAGTCAAGTATAGCTCGTCTAGAGTCAAGTCTCTAAGCTTTTAAGGTCGAGTATAGCTTGTTTAGAGTAAAACCCTTAAGCTTCTTTCAATTTTTCTTTTCTTAAGCATTCTACCTTGGGATCGAGTTTGGTGATGTGTAGTCGACCCAAAACTTGAGCTCTCTGATCATTCTCTCTTCATTTGTCCATGTGGGGTTGAGTATGAAGAAGTTTTAGTCAACCCTAGACTAGTGATATGTTTTGCTCTTTGTTTCCTTTAGTTGGAAACTTAATGTTTGAGAACTTTTTGATCTTTTTCAAGTATTAAGGACTTGTCAAACATTTTTTAAGATCTTAAGGGATTGGTAAGAGAAATCAAAACATTTCAAATGCTTGTGATCAAACTTGAATCAATTTGTAATTAGGTCAAATTAAAACCTAAGTCATTTTCAAGGCTAACATTATTCATGCAATGTCACCATTAAATAAGTTTTAAAATTTCATTTTCTCCCTAACTAGTTTTAAAGGGTGATACTAATTTCTTAGTTGACCATTGATGATCATAATGTATACAACAAATTTCATGTTAAAAATAGGATTGGAAATTTGAAGACAAATAATAATTTTACTTATTAGATGTGAAATTTATGATCTTTAAGAATTCTCTAAAATAAAGAATAATCTTTTAATTTTTTTTTCAATGAATTCAATTCAAGGTTCTTGATGAGTTGGTGTTGAACAAATGGAATTGATCTCCTTCCTTGAGTTAGAACAAGAGTGAAGAGCAATTTCTTGAAAAATGTTAAAGTTTAATATCAACATTGTTTGAAAATTCTTCATTTCTTTAGAGGTTACGACTTCAGATTTTGGGCAAGCTTTAAGTTTTCAAATGGCATAGATGAGCAACATATTTATAGTGCTAGAAAAGAGACTTCCATGATGATTTAATTTTTAAATTATTTCAATTTAATTAAAAATAAAACATAAGGACTCATATATAGTTTTTTGATTGGCCAAACTATGAGTTTTCTTTTAAATTTATTATTTTATTAGAGTAACTTCCATTTTTTTCCTTTAGCTTCAAGACCAAGATCTAACCAAAGAAATCAGTAATGAGACAATTCTTGCTAAAAATGAAGCTTCGATTTCTAATCCACATGGATTCAACAAACTTGCAATTGAGATGGGAAATCAAGTTACTGAAGAAATTTTGGGCATGACTTCAAATGAAGAAGATACTCTCTCCAAATGTAATATCTAATGAAATTGGCCATGTTTATGAGAATACAACAAATTCATGTGTTGAGGTTAGCCATTTTATACCTCTAAAATTTCCAAGTTCTATGTTGATAAAGTGATCCAAGATTGTCATAGTCCAAGAGTACTTTGGACAAGCCCAAAAATTTATTTACCTTGAGTCTTCCCTTTGTTCTAGCATGTCCATAAAAATATAATCTAAGAAGTTTCAAGAACTTGTAATTTGCCTTAAAGACTCAAAATTACTTGAAAATAAAGTTGTTGGGTGTAATAATGACTCATAATTCAAGCTCACAGATCTTAAAGAGAAGTTGAACGCTTTGTGATGCAAGCAGAATAAGATTAAATCTTCATTAAAAGAGAATAAAGAAATGTTGCAAAGAAGAAAAGTTGATACTTCAAATATTTATGAAGAGATAGTTTCTATTGATTTCTTCTACTATTTTAAGTGAAAATGAAGCCAAATATTTAGAATTAGTGTAGAGCATTGTAAATTTTCTTTAAAATGTTGAAGAATTTCCAGTGGAAGTCTTGACTTGATTGCTTCCTTATTCATATAGCTTTTGCTTATGGTTTTTATTTTAGGAATAGCGCCTTTTGAATTAATAGTAAAATCAATCTTTCTTATTTCTTTCTTTATTTGTAAAGAAAGTTACAAAGTTAATCTTATGAAACCTTTGAGACATTTTTCTGTTCATAAACCTTTTGATCACAAATTAAATTTCAAAGAAATTCAACATGTAACTGCAATTTGCTTGGATTGAGATTTAGTGGCTTGAATCACTTAACTCAAATAGAAGAACAAACTTGATTTATTCTTCAATTATTCTAATTAACTTGGTAGATTTATCTTTGCAAAGATTTAAATCATCTTTAATCTAAAAGACCTTTTGGGTTGACTAAACTTGGTAATAAGACCAAGTTACCTACATACCTCCAAAAATGAAAGATCAAGTCATAACATAGTTCATATATATGTGTGAGTGTTTGTGTGTGCACGCGTGTGCTTGTGCGTGTGCCTTAACACTTTTGCCTAAGTTGTCTTTTATAGGATTTTCAAACCTACCAGACTTTATTTTTTTATTGGTTCCTTAACTTTTGCCAAAGTTGTCCTTTACATGATTTTCAACATAGTGGGTTTTTTTAACGACAATTTGGTCTCTTATCTTGGGAGCATATGATCTTCAAGTATGGTAATGCTTCAAGAACTTGTTTTTGATATGACAATCTTATTGGGATTTCACATCACTTTCTTTTATAAGTACATTGTCACAACCCAAATGAAATACCCCATACTTTGATATGGTGATAAATAAAGTTGATCGAATACAAATTGAGGTCAATTAATATGTTTAGAAGTGATAAAAGACGAAAGGAGCAGTTTAGGATAAAATATTTCGCAAGTGAGAAAATAATAGTAAAATAATAATAATTTTATCGGAGGAGAATTTGTGAGATAAAAGGCGATTTGGAAGTCAAGTAAGGCATAATAAGGTATTTTGGGTACCAAGGAGACAAGATAAAATTTTTAGAATAAAATAATATTTTATAAATAAAATAATATTAAAATATTAATATTTAGCCGGATGTCGAAGTCAATCAAGAAGAAGGATCATATGGTTGATCCAAGTGGGGGAGAAGATGACAAGCTCGACTTTATAAAAATATTTATCATGACATACATGTGATGGATAGCATGTTTGCATGCTAGGAGAGTCCCGAAAAATTTACAAAAGTCGGTATTGTACCTAGAGGTACAAGAAAGTTGAGTTAAACCTCGAACTAGATCAAATAGAGAATTCATGATGAAATTAAGAATTTTAAAGTCCCGGAATGGTTTAATATGGTAATTCGGAGTTTGAGGTCCGATTTGGAGTCAATTCGGAAAATTGACCGGTTAGGGGCAAAATGGTCATTTGCCACCTGGGGACAAAATGGGAATTCTTAGAAAAGATTTTTGGCCCCATTTGACTTATTGGAGTAAGATTTGAAGTTTAGAAGTGAAAAATTTTAATTTCGGTATAATTTGGAGTAAAAGGGTAAAATGGTAATTTTGCCATCCGAAATCGAAAATTTAATTTTTGAAAGGATTTTGATCAAATTTAATTATTTGAGTGTGAAATGAGTATGAGGAGTGAAATTTATGCATTATGGAAATTTTTCAATTTTTGGGGTAAAAATGTAATTTTTGAAAAGTTCAGGGGCAAAAGTGTAATTTTGAAAAATTTGCTCCACCAAAACTTTGGAAAAATCTGAAAATTTCACTTAAGACTTGGATAAGTCAAAGGGAATGCATGGTCGAAAAAGTAGGACAAGTGGATGGCTAGAAAAAAAAATGAATTAATAAAATATTCAAAATATGAATAAAATAATATTATTTCATTAAACTAATTAAAAAAGTATAAAAAAAAAATCAGCCCACCCATTCTTCTTCTTCAACATTCGGCCAAGCAAGAAACAAGAGAGAGAAAGGAGAAAATAAAACCCTAGCTAAGAAATTTAAAGTGAAAATATGTGGAAATTCAAAAATCAAGTGAAAAAAGGTAAAATTTTTTAAATTTGTCTTGTGCTTTACCTTTCTCATGCATTTCCCATCATTTTCCATGGTTGAATCATGTGATTTGAGGATGATTTCAATTCTGGTCATATGGGTTTAGAGAGAGAAAGTTGTTAGATAAATTTGATTTTGAGCTATGTTAGTGTTTAGTGTTAGTTTAGCATGTTTATGAGCAAAACAACAAGAAAAATATTTATCTTCTCCATGAATTTCTCTAGGCCAAATCTAGCCGATGGTATGTGAGGATGAGGATGACTTTATTTTAAGAGAATTGGGTGGAAAAATGATGAATTATGAGGTTGGAAATTAAATGGGAATTTTCGGTGCAATAAATTGAAATTTTTACCCACTAGGGGTAAAAGCGTAATTTATAGTCCGGACTGATAAATTGGACCAAATTCACAGTCATTGAGGTATTGTGGATATAATTGGATAATTGAAATTGAAATGGATGGAATTGGAGTCGTATTGGGGATTTTAGGACTTTACACCGTGTATAGGCGAGTTAGGTCGGACACCGCAATTAAGCGATTGTCTAAACATTTCAAATCCTATCTAGTGCATACGCATGGATAAGAGCCTGAAATAATTTATGATAAATTGACACAATTTATTGAATTTTGTGTCATAGATTATGGATAGGTGGTGAGTCAATTGTTTCGAGTAAGAGACTGCACCCGAGGGCGAAAGATAGGAGTATTTCTACTCCTAATACTGTGAGTGAGCTTATTATCGTCTTAATTATCTGGAGTAGTTTTATACAGCTGTGTGATTTTATGGAAAATGGGTTTAAATGGTAAATTGCTATGTTTTAAGAGAAATTGTGATTTTATAAAATGGTTTTATAAATTTTCTGAAAAATCGAATACTGGTTTTGAAAATAGAGTAATTGGAGACTGCCTGCTTATGTTGTAAATTTATGGTTTTAAATTGAATGGCTTATGACAATATATGAGCATGAATGGCTAAACTGATTTTGGTGTCAGAATTATTTGTATTGTGTATTCAGCCTTGAGAGGCTAGATTGCGATAAATTGTCATGCCATGCTAGAATGAATTTTATTGAATTGGTGGAGTATATATTAATTATTTACTGCAGAGGGGGTTCCGTGGACCAGCCTATTAGAGGGGCACGGTAAACTCCATTATATTATTACCTCGAACGGAGAGGCGCGTAGGGTATCTCTTAGGGTAAAGCTTAGGGCTCACTTCACGCCAAACCACCACGTGAAGGGGAACTCAGCCAACGCCAAGGAACGACTGTATTTTTCTCAAACTAAAAATATATTTTAAGTGTATACAAAATTTTAACAGCCTTGGCGGACTCGGTTGGATGCCCTGCGCAAGGTATCACCGAGTATGAGTTTTGGCACGAGCCAAAGTTTTTAGAAATTCATAAGCCAAGTTGATTACTCGATTTATATGGATTGATTTTATTTGGTTGAAATGAACTGAAAGGTAATGAAATTGCAGTATGATGACTTATTTTAATTGTCTCTATTTACTCAGCTTTAGATACTTTAGATGGTATCTGTTTACTCATTGGGATTATAAAATCTCACCCCTTGTTCCTATGCATTTTTCAATCTCAGGACAGTTTGTAGATAGTCGAGTAGGACGAGAACTAAGCTCGGAATTGCATTATAGAAAGTAAGAGTTCACAGTCTTACATCCTCTTGGTCAATTGGAGCTCACGTGTCATTGCAGATCAAAACTTATATTTTGGTTATCTGTATTTCTATTCATACAATTTTTACTTTACTTTCATGTGCAAAAAAAATTATTTACGAATATTTCTATAAAAATTTATTTTATGGGAAAATAGAATATTTTATTGATTATTTTTGAATAGTACTAGTTGTTAACAATTTGCTTTCAAATGAACGTTTTAGATACTTATTTTGTTTTTAAATCATTAAATATATATTTTCTGCTTACCTACTACATTTTTAGCAAGTTTTGAGATTTTTGACGAAAAATTACGAAAGTGCCCCTATGAGCCAAAAAATAATATTTTATTATTCATATTTGAAAATGACTTATGATTTTTTTAAATGCGAGATTTAATAATTGTTGCTCATCGGGGAGATGCGGAAGTTGATGCTAAGCCTTGCGGGGTTTCGATCGGCATTCGAGGTGAAAAATGTTTGTCGAGGCCTCACGGCGGTTGTCACGGGCTCGATGGGGAGTTCCGGGTCGTGACAATTTTATTGGTATCAGAGCATGGTTTAAAGATCAGATATTTTGATTTTAAAGCATTAGATTTTAAAGCCTTTGGTTTTAAAGTTGTTTTAAGGAATCTACATTGACATTGCGTGGCCCCAAGTCCAGTTAAGTTAAGATAAGTTAAGTTAAGTTAAGTTAGGTTCGATTGAATAGAATGTATGCATCTACATATAGAAATCTACCTACTTTTGAGATGCATAAATAATTATGCAATTACTATGTGATTGCATATAGGTTTTGAAGTGCACTGGTGACATACACACCATATCTAGGAGAGACGGTAGTCCCGACGCCTCTCATAGTATTACTGAGGGATCGCTAGATTCTACTGCTAGGAGCCAATAGCAGCCCGAACCGAGTAGTCCAAAAAGTGCATATAGTAATAATATTAATGTAAGCATAAGAGGTTCCCTTTTGAGAGAATCTAAGGAATATGCTAAAGAAAGGGAAAATTAAGGATAGCCGAATGAGGTATTCGTTCTAGGAAGAGCGTGACAGTAGTCCGACACTTTCCACCAGGCTGTGGGAGAAATGTAAGGGAACAACTAGAAAAGAATAAGGAGAAAGTAACAGTGGTAAGTAAACCCCGTAGGGGGGTGAACGTTGTACGACATTTTCCTCCTAGTTGTGGAAGAAATGCTGCACCGATAAGTGATGAGGAACATAGGAGAAGACAACAAGCTTGGATTGAAAAGCAAAGAAAGATATCTCAAGAGGAGGAAAACCCAGAAGAGGATCTTCAGGAGGACCCGGAGTAGAATCTTCCGATAAGATCAAATTAAGATGATGATCCCAAGGACATGTAATATTTTCGTAGGATTTTACACTACCTTAACTCTAAGTAGATGTTGTGTAAAAGAGATAATAATTATCTGTACAAAGAATTAAAAATAGTTTGGCTTTTAAAGTATAGGACTAGAATGTATTATAAAATGACTGTTTAAGTAACTGAAGGTATATGGGAATCTTTAGTATGATAGGGATAAATTGGTAATATAATTATTAAGGAAGGTTATAGAAGGAAGCAATAAGGTTGTAAATGACATTCGGAATGGATAATGTGATTATGTTAATGATTGTAATTTAAGCATGAAGGGGATTATTCAATGATGTTATGACACTATGAGGCAATAATTGGGCCAAATATAACCTGATGAAGTTAAATTATGGAATATGGGGAATATAAAATTTTGATTCAGTAAGGATTGCGAGAATAAAGTGAGGAGAAAGCTGGGCTGTTTTCGTAGTTAATTATACCGAAAGTCAATAAAATTATTGGAGTATAAGACAAAGAAGATAATTGGATAGGGATGACAATAAATTTAAGGAAAGTTGTAGATAGTAGGCAACTTATGTGTGGAGTGTTATATGTATTTTGAATTTATTACACTGTATGGAAAGGATGTTATGAGGTGGAATTTTATGAATGTTGATAAAAGTCAAAAGATGACATGAGATGAAAGTATTAATCTAGCTTAGTGTGTATGACAAGAAAATAGAAGGTACCTATACTTATGGAACTCATGATATATATCTAGAAGGGAAACCACTGGTTGAGAATGATTGATGTGGTGACTTTGAATGCAGACAAATAGCTTTGATGGGAAAACTTTTAATAGCTACAGTACTTCAGCATTGACTGTTCAACGTTATATTGCTCTGAATACCTCACGTCTATGATGCATGAGTAAGATGGGAGTGACACGATAATGAGCTTACAAATTGAATTTTGGTTATTGGTCATTGTGTTTTGTTATCTGGGAGTGTTGAATATTCTGGAGAATGTTTACCCAAATGAATTGAAAAACTTCTTTATTACCTTGTATATGGGCATATAATTAAAAGAAAAAAATTGAAAGATTCTTGAGATGACTATATTGGGATGAGATACCAAGTAATGAAAGTGTGAAGGAAGAATTACGAGACTGGTATAGAAAATCAGTTTATATAGAATATCATTACGAGAATTTGTAATATCTGTTTTGATACAGTAAAATGACAAGGGTTAGTAACAACATGAGGCTAATTGTGTGACACCCTAGAAACCTATGAAGATGAGTTAGGGATTGAATGGATGAGTACGTATTTATATACCTTTAAGATTAAGTGTTTTAGGAATACATAAACATCTTTGAGAAGAGATTCTAATCATACATAGCAAGTATGAAACGTAAAATTTTTAAAACTTGCTGAGAAGCCTAACGGCTAAATCACAAGTTAAGGGATCACATGCTGTGAGACATAAGTTTAAGATAGATATTCCCAAGAAAATACTCAAGAGAAGTTTTGCTCTGGATTTCGTTAAAGCAAGCACTAAGTTATGTGATTATAAAAAGAAAGCTGTAAGCTGAGAGTGATATTAGTATTAATATTGAAAAATACTTGAGGAGAATCTAGTTTTAAGTTTAACAATTTCAAGTACAATTTATAAATTGGTTAAGGAAGAATGATGTTATGTTCATATGAAGGAATGGAACAAAGAATGATAGAAGTTAACCCTGAAAATGAAGTCAGATAATGAAACTTTCCTAATATATTATGAAAATTGGAATTCGAAAACGCTTAAGGCATACATGATTCAAATGGGTTCGAGTCTTAAGTGACAAATCAATATCGTAATGCAAGAAAGATACAAGGTAATATAGAGGCATGAAAGATGATTAAGGACAAAAGGATGACTCTTAGGAATTATGGTATTGCATGAGATGCAATGATCAAGTTGAGATAAATCTTTGAGGCATCAATAGGATTATAAAGGATACACGCATAATAGATTATATTTCAATGGAGATGACATTGTGATGAATGATATATAGTATAAGGAAACTCAAACATATGGTTGGAAATGATATGAATGATATGAAGTTATACACAAGTATAATAAGAAGGTTGACATGCACTATAAGAATTATTATATTGAAACTAGGATTGGGATATGGATGAATAAAGGGGGAATGTAGTCTAAGGCATGTGAACACATGGATTCCTATATATAAAGAGAGATGTTGACATTTGAAAATGCATGTATATATGTATATATGAAATTGATAATTTTACTAACTAAAGTGAAGAATGGTTCTCAGTAATTGGGAGATTTTGAAATAGTGTCTAGAGAGGTCAGTGAGCTAAAGTGTTAACAGACATGCAATGAACGATTAAAGTTATGAGTGACTTTGAAGGTAAACCTTGAATTGTTTAAGTTCTTAACGGAACTCTATTAAAGGAAGTGAATAGACCAGTATAAGATGGATGAATCAAGTTTGAGAAATTTGGTACAGAGCAAATTAATAAAATGATGATTAGGTATACATAAGTAAATATGATATGTGATCGAAATCAGTATAATTGAGATGAGGTTTGGTTCAAATTTAATAATGGTGATAAAGGCATGCTTAGTGTCTAGATATAAGAGATCATGGTTGTGAAAAGTATTACTGATTTAGTTCCAAAGGATAATAATTGCCATAAATAAAGCATTTAATTGAACTGAAGGTGAACGAGGTGAATAAGTTGAATGTCCCTATGGAAGGAACAAAGAGTAGGATCATAGAAGGAGATTGATAACGTAACATCGATGGGAATTCGAGGACGAATTCTATGTAAGTGGGGGAGATTGAAATACCCCATACTTTGATATGGTGATAAATAAAGTTGATCGAATGCAAATTGAGGTCAATTAATATGTTTAGAAGTGATAAAAGATGAAAGGAGCAATTTAGGATAAAATATTTCGCAAGTGAGAAAATAATAGTAAAATAATAACAATTTTGTCGGAGGAGAATTTGTGAGATAAAAGGCGATTTGGAAGTCAAGTGAGGCATAATAAGGTATTTTGGGTACCAAGGAGACAAGATAAAATTTTTAGAATAAAATAATATTTTATAAATAAAATAATATTAAAATATTAATATTTAGCCGGATGTCGAAGTCAATCAAGAAGAAGGATCATATGGTTGATCCAAGTGGGGGAGAAGATGACAAGCCCGACTCTATAAAAATATTTATCATGACATACATGTGATGGACAGCATGTTTGCATGCTAGGAGAGTCCCGAAAAATTTACAAAAGTCGGTATTGTACCTAGAGGTACAAGAAAGTTGAGTTAAACCTCGAACTAGATCAAATAGAGAATTCATGATGAAATTAAGAATTTTAAAGTCCCAGAATGGTTTAATATGGTAATTCGGAGTTTGAGGTCCGATTTGGAGTCAATTCGAAAAATTGACGGTTAGGGGCAAAATGGTCATTTGCCACCTGGGGACAAAATGAGAATTCTTAAAAAAGATTTTTGGCCCCATTTGACTTATTGGAGTAAGATTTGAAGTTTAGAAGTGAAAAATTTTAATTTCGGTATAATTTGGAGTAAAAGGGTAAAATGGTAATTTTGCCATCCGAAATCGAAAATTTAATTTTTGAAAGGATTTTGATCAAATTTAATTATTTGGAGTGTAAAATGAGTATGGGGAGTGAAATTTATGCATTATGGCAAATTTTCAATTTTTGAGGTAAAAATGTAATTTTTGAAAAGTTCGGGGGCAAAAGTGTAATTTTGAAAAATTTGCTCCACCAAAACTTTGGAAAAATCTGAAAATTTCACTTAAGACTTGGATAAGTCAAAGGGAATGCATGGTGGAAAAAGTAGGACAAGTGGATGGCTAGAAAAAAAAATGAATTAATAAAATATTCAAAATATGAATAAAATAATATTATTTCATTAAACTAATTAAAAAAGTATAAAAAAAAATTAGCCCACCCATTCTTCTTCTTCAACATTCGGCCAAGCAAGAAACAAGAGAGTGAAAGGAGAAAATAAAACCCTAGCTAAGAAATTTAAAGGGAAAATAGGTGGAAATTGAAAAATCAAGTGAAAAAAGGTAACATTTCTTAAATTTGTCTTGTGCTTTACCTTTCCCATGCATTTCCCATCATTTTCCATGGTTGAATCATGTGATTTGAGGATGATTTCAATTCTGGTCATATGGGTTTAGAGAGAGAAAGTTGTTAGATAAATTTGATTTTGAGCTATGTTAGTGTTTAGTGTTAGTTTAGCATGTTTATGAGCAAAACAACAAGAAAAATATTTATCTTCTCCATGAATTTCTCTAGGCCAAATCTAGCCGATGGTATGTGAGGATGAGGTTGACTTTATTTTAAGAGAATTGGGTGGAAAAATGATGAATTATGAGGTTGGAAATTAAATGGGAATTTTCGGTGCAATAAATTGAAATTTTTACCCACTAGGGGTAAAAGCGTAATTTATAGTCCGAATTGATAAATTGGACCAAATTCACAGCCATTGAGGTATTGTGGATATAATTGGATAATTGAAATTGAAATGGATGGAATTGGAGTCGAATTGGGGATTTTAGGACTTTACACCGTGTATAGGCGAGTTAGATCGGACACCGCAATTAAGCGATTGTCTAAACATTTCAAATCCTATCTAGTGCATACGCATGGATAAGAGCCTGAAATAATTTATGATAAATTGACACAATTTATTGAATTTTGTGTCATAGATTATGGATAGGTGGTGAGTCAATTATTTCGAGTAAGAGACTGCACCCGAGAGATAAAGATAGGAGTATTTCTACTCCTAATACTGTGAGTGAACTTATTATCGTCTTAATTATCTAGAGTAGTTTTATACAACTGTGTGATTTTATGGAAAATGGGTTTAAATGGTAAATTGCTATGTTTTAAGAGAAATTGTGATTTTATAAAATGATTTTATAAATTTTCTGAAAAATCGAATACTGGTTTTGAAAATAGAGTAATTGGAGACTGCCTGCTTATGTTGTAAATTTATGGTTTTAAATTGAATGGCTTATGACAATATATGAGCATGAATGGCTAAACTGATTTTGGTGTCAGAATTATTTGTATTGTGTATTCAGCCTTGAGAGGCTAGATTGCGATAAATTGCCATGCCATGCTAGAATGAATTTTATTGAATTGGTGGAGTATATATTAATTATTTACTGCAGAGGGGGTTCCGTGGACCAGCCTATTAGAGGGGCACGGCAAACTCCATTATATTATTACCTCGAACGGAGAGGCGCGTAGGGTATCTGCTGAGGTAAAGCTTAGGGTTCACTTCACGCCAAACCACCACGTGAAGGGGAACTCAGCCAACGCCAAGGAACGGCTGTATTTTTCTCAAACTAAAAATATATTTTAAGTGTATACAAAATTTTAACAGCCTTGGCGGACTCGGTTGGATGCCCTGCGCAAGGTATCACCGAGTATGAGTTTTGGCACGAGCCAAAGTTTTAAGAAATTCATAAGCCAAGTTGATTACTCGATTTATATGGATTGATTTTATTTGGTTGAAATGAACTGAAAGGTAATGAAATTACAGTATGATGACTTATTTTAATTGTCTCTATTTACTCGGCTTTAGATACTTTAGATGGTATCTGTTTACTCATTGAGATTATAAAATCTCACCCCTTCTTCCTATGCATTTTTCAGGCTCAGAACAGTTTGTAGATAGTCGAGTAGGACGAGAACTAAGCTCGGAATTGCATTATAGAAAGTAAAAGTTCACAGTCTTGTATCTTCTTGGTCAATTGGAGCCCACGTGTCATTGCAGATCAAAACTTATATTTTGGTTATCTGTATTTCTATTCATACAATTTTTACTTTACTTTCATGTGCAAAAAAAATTATTTACGAATATTTCTATAAAAATTTATTTTATGAGAAAATAGAATATTTTATTGATTTTTTTTGAATAGTACTAGTTGTTAACAATTTGCTTTCAAATGAATGTTTTAGATACTTATTTTGTTTTTAAATCATTAAATATATATTTTCTGCTTACCTACTACATTTTTAGCAAGTTTTGAGATTTTTGACGAAAAATTACGAAAGTGCCCCTATGAGCCAAAAAATAATATTTTATTATTCTTATTTGAAAATGACTTATGATTTTTTTAAATGCGAGATTTAATAATTGTTGCTCATCGGGGAGATGCGGAAGTTGATGCTAAGCCTTGCGAGGTTTCGATCGGCATTCGAGGTGAAGAATGTTTGTCGAGGCCTCGCGACGGTTGTCACGGGCTCGATGGGGAGTTCCGGGTCGTGACACCAAATTTCGAGCCATGACCGAAGCATGGGCCCAATGGACGTAGTCCACTAAGCCCAAGCAAGCCTATTAATCTAACGTGTTCATCATTCCATCATAAACTGCTAAGTCACATTTCATAACTTAGAATCAAAATAATACTACACATTGCCATCTCATACTAGCATACTAAACAAGTGTATGTACATTTGTCTACAACATGTATCTTAACAATTTACATTAGGTTCGTCTATACACAACAAAATAATACTCGACTTCTAACGGAGGGACTCGAACGAATGTACAGTTACTGAATGCCGAGACACCTACCAAAAGATGGATATAAGTCTACAAGGACACCTTGTCCTAGTTACCGGCTGCCTCGTGATCTGAAAACATGAAGTTGAAAATGGTGAGCATAAACCCAGTGAGTGAACAAAGAAGGGAACAAGCATACCATAAGGAATCTTTAACGAAATCATGATGCATTCTTTTTCAAAACAATGCAATTTGTTTATGTTCTTATTAAAAATCCCTCACCAAGCCCTTAAATGATTAATCATTTGAAAATCATGAATCCATATTTAACGAACCATATAAAGAATGAAAGCTTTAATAATATGCAAGCAAGTCAAATACGACGACGAATCTTCGCTGCAACGGAAAGGCATTCTCGCTACAACAAGAATGAATTTTCGTTGCAACGACGTTGGGATTTGGTTATGAGCTGAATGAGGGTTTCTCAACTGACCGAGGGTTTCTCACTAAACCTCCTCATTTTAAACTTAACTCATTTAATCCTTAATATTGGAAGTCCATGCTTCGATATGGTAGCAAAGAAGTGAAAGATAGGGTAGCAATTGGACAAGATAGGAGACCAAAACAGAAAGTTTTTCGCTGTAGCGAGATTCAATCTCGCTACAACGAAATTGTAACCCAGAAATAGAAGGTTTCTTGCTGCAGCGAAATTCAACTGATGAAACAGAGACTTTCTCGCTGCAGCGAGATTCCTTTTCACTACAACGAGAAGCAACAGTTACTATCTCGCTGCAGCGAGAACCAGTTCTGGTGAAGGTTCTCAAACCCGAGAGTTTCTCACATATTTACATATGTACATATGTATACGTATACCCATCATTATCATGCACATCATCCCATCATCATCATACACACCATCACATCATCATCATCACCAGCTCATGCGCACTCCCTACTCGCACATAACTGGGTCATCCTCAACTTATGCGCACTCCCTACTCGCAGATAGCCGAGTCAATATAATTACACAACACTATATTCAAACATATATGTATATCAACATAATGCAGCCATATAGAAATCCATAATAACCACATGTCATAACATAAACCATTTCTCAAGAACTTGTTCCCAAGGCATTCATTTTTGAGAAAAGTTGTATAAAATCATTCAAACACTTTGTACAAAATAGTCACATTCCCAAAATGATTTTGATAGGCAGTACACTCACCGATTGATTGTAGAGCCTTTAGATGACTCCAATTCCCCTAATTATCCAAATGAGATGATGGGGTTTCCTTAGAACCTAGGATCACATTAGCATAAGCAAAAGGTCAATTCACACACTATGAACCCTAAAAGCTATCTTTTAGCTAGCTTTCCATTGCCACATTAAATGGCTATCTATGTTCACTATCTTAATCATTAAAAAGTAATGAACATACTCAACAATAAAATAGCTCATACTCTCAATTACCAGCCATTATTCATAGCTAAAAACTAAGCTTAATTCATCACTTACCTTAGGGCTCCTTGGTAGTCAAATTCTCTTTCAATTACTTCTAAATCAATGGAGTAATTCTCTTTCTCTTTCTAGAATGCCCAACTAGTGAGAGAAAGTATGGAAATAAACTTTACCAAGGGTTTTAAAGTGAGAGAGTGAAAGAATACTGGGGTTCTAGTCAAAAGGGCTCAAAAGTATGAAAACTAGAGCTAGAGAGAGAAAATTTTGCAAGCTACATATTAAGCTTCCATGGAGGTTTTGAAGAAACGTGAGAGAGAAGAAGAAGAAGAAGACAAGTTGCTGGAAAATGGGAGAAGAAGTTGCTAGAAGAAAGTATTTATAGGCCAATCTTATCCATTCCACTTAAAATTACCAAATTACCCCTCCACCAATTAACTTACTCTCCTCTAATCTTTTATGCAATCTTTTTGTTCTTTTGACACTAGGACAAGATCCATAATGGTCTAGACATGCTCAGGTTCATGAAAACTTAAATTTTTAACCTGAGGTGAAAAATGACCATTTTGCCCTTATCGTGAAAATTATTGTCATTTCTAATTTTCTTTGTGTTTTCATCATTACACGTCATTTATGCACTCTTATGCCTATTTAGACCTTAAAATATCATACAACTTTCTTTTGGGAGCTTATTAGAGAAAATTATGAGACTACCCTTGGCTCGTATTATTACATCTATGCTTAGTTACAAGCCTATAGAGGTTGGGGTCTCACATATTTCTTTTTCGTTTTTTGTTAAAATAGATCATAATTGGATGTTTACATTGGAAAATGTATAGCGAAACCCACCCATTGACAAGAAAAGTCCATTTATAGCCACTCATGGCTTTAAAAGCCTTATTACTCGCTTTAAGTGGTTTTATAACTTCATAAATGATTTTAATTTGAATTTTTTTCATTTATGCTTAAAACGGATCATAATTGGATATTTGGGATGGGAAATGTGAAGCGAATGCTATCTATTAACGAGAAAAGTCTATTTATAGTCACTCATGCCTTCGAAAGCCTTATTAGTTGCATTAATTGGTTTTATAATCCTATAATTGATTTTAAATTGAATGTTTTTTCATTTCTAGATAAAAACAGATGATAATTAGATGTTTTCATGGAGAAAGGTGTAGCGAAAGCCACCCATGGACAACAAAAGTCTGTTAATAGTCACTCATGACTTTGAAAGCCTAATTATTGGCTTTAAATGGTTTTATAGTCTTATAAATTATTTTAAATCAAAATTTTTTTCATTTTTTGTTAAAACAAATCATAATTGAATGTTCGCATTGGGAAACATGTAACGAAAGCCACCCATTGATAAGAAAAGTCTATTTATAGTCACTTATGGCTTCAAAAGCCTTGTTACCCGTTTTAAGTGGCTTTATAACTTTATAAATGATTTTAAATTGAATTCTTTTCATTTTAACTAAAAACATATCGTAATTGGATATTTGCATTGGGAAACGTGAAGCGAATGCTATCCATTGACAAGAAAAGTCCATTTATAGTCACCCATGCCTTAAAAAGCCTAGTTACTCGTTTTAAATGGTGTTATAATCTTATGAATGGGTTTAAATTGTACCTTTTTTTCATTTTTTGTTAAAACAGATTATAATTTGATGTTTTCATTGGGAAACATCAAATGAAAGCCATCCTTTGACAAGAAAAGTCCATTTATAGTCACTCATGGCTTCAAATGCCTTGTTACTCACTTTAAGTGGTTTTATAACTTTATAAATGATATTAAGTTTAATTTTTTTTTTCATTTCAAGTGAAAACAGATCATCATTGGATGTTTGCATCAAGAACCATGAAGCGAAAGCCATCCATTGACAAGAAAAGTCCATTTATAGTCACTCATGCCTTCGGAGGCGTAGTTTCTCACTTTAAATGGTTTTATAGTCTTATAAATTATTTTAAACCAAAATTTTTATCATTTTTGGTTAAAACAAATCATAATTTGATGTTTGTATTGGGAAACATGTTATGAAAGTCATCCATTGGTTAGAAAAGTCCATTTGTAGTCACTTATGCCTTCGAATGCCCTATTACTGGCTTTAAGTGGTTTTATTACGTTATAAATAATTTTAAGTTGATTTGTTTTCATTTATGGTGAAAATAGATAATCATTGGATGTTTGTAGTGAGAAAAATGAAATGAAAGTAATCCATTAACAAGAAAAGTCTATTTGTATTCATTCATGTCTTCGAAAGCCTTTTTACTCTCTTTAAGTGGTTTTATAACTTTATAAATAATTTTAAATTGAATTTGTTTTCATTTTTACTTAAAATAGATCATCATGGGATGTTCGCATCAAGAAACGTAAAGCGAAAGCCGTTTTTTGACAAGATAAGTCCATTTATAGTCACTCATGCCTTCGAATGCCTTGTACTCACTTTAAGTGGTTTTATAACTTTATAAATGATTTAAATTGATTTTTTTCATTCTTGGTTAAAACAGATCATCATTGGATGTTCGCATAGAGAAACGTGAAGCGAAAGCCATCCATTGACAAAAAAATCCATTTACATTCACTAATGCCTTCGAAAGCCTTGTTACTCACTTTAAATAGTTTTATTATCTAATAAATGACTTTGAATTGAATTGTTTTTCATTTTTGGTTAAAATAGATCATAATTTGATGTTTGCATTGGAAAACATGTTGCGAAAGTCATCCATTGGTAAGAAAGGTCCATTTAAAGTCACTCATGCCTTAGAATGCCCTGTTACTCGCTTTAAGTAGTTTTATAACATTATAAATGATTTTAAGTTGAAATTTTTTCCATTTCTGGTAAAACTAGATCATTATTTGATGTTCGCATCGAGAAACGTGAAGCGAAAGTTGTCTTTTAATAAGAAAATTCTATTTATAGTCACTCATGCCTTCGAATTTCTTGTTACTCGCTTTAAGTGGTTTCATAACTTTATAAATGATTTTAAATTAAATTTTTTTATTTTTGGTTAAAACAGATCATCATTGGATGTTCGCATTGAGAAACATGAAGCGAAACTATCCATTGACAAAAAAAATCCATTTATAGTTATTAATGTCTTTGAAAGCCTTGTTACTCACTTTAAATAGTTTTATTATCTTATAAATGACTTTGAATGGAAATTTTTTTCATTTTTGTTTAAAATTGATCATAATTTGATGTTTGCATTGGGAAGCAGGTTGTGAAAGTCATCCATGGAAAAGAAAAGTCATTTATAGTCACTCATGCCTTTGAATGTCTTGTTACTTACTTTAACTGGTTTTATAACATTATAAATGATTTTGAGTTGATTTTTTTTTTTCATTTCTGGTGAAAATAGATCATCATTGGATGTTTGCATTGAGAAACATGAAGCAAAAGTTACTAGATTAACATAAAAAGGTCCATTTATATCACTCATGGCTTCGAAAACCTTATTACTCACTTTAAGTGGTTTTATAACTTTATAAATGATTTTAGACTGAATTTTTTCTCATTTTTTCTTAAAACATATCATCATTGGATGTTCGCATCGAGAAACATTGTGAGACCTCGACCTCTATAGACTCATAATTCGAAGTAGACACGATAACACGAACTAAGGGTAATTTCATCATTTCCACTAATAAGCTCTCAGAAGAAGGTTTTCTCATATTTTTAAGGGCTAAGTGGGCATAAGGACCGAATGAATGATGTTTAATGATGAAAACACAAAGAAAACTCGAAGTGAATAATTTTGACAATAGGGGTAAAATGGTCATTTTGCACCCAAAGTCAAAGATTTTAAGTTTTGTGAACTTGAGTACTTTTAGACTATTATGGACCTTGTCTTTGTGCTAAAAGAGTGAAAAGATGGCACATGGGAAGAGAGGAAGACAAGTGGCCTTGTTAAGGGTATTTCGGTAATTAAGTAAAGTTGGATAAACTTTAACTATAAAGATCTCATGTTTCCAGCAGCTTCTTCATTTCTCCAGCAACTTCTTCTTCTTCTTCCTCCCATTTCACGTTTCTCTCCTCTTCCATGAAAGCTTCTCTCAAGCTTCCATTGCTCTCTCAAACTAACCTCAATCTTCGTGCTTTACACACCTTGTTGGAGGGTTTTTCATACTCTTTTACTCCCTCACCTCAAACAAACCCTTAAAAGTCTTTCTTCAATACTTTTTCTCACCAGTTGAACTGTGCAGAGAGAGAGAGAGAGAGATTTCATGATAGCTTGAGGACTTTTGGGGAGGAATTTCATTACAATCCACCAAGGTGAGTGATGAATTAGGATTGGTTTTAAGTTGTTGATAATGGCTAGTAATTGAAGTTATGAGTTGTGTTATTGCTGAAGTTGTTTATCTATTTCTAGTATTACTAAAGAAAAGAAACTGAATAGCCAATCAAGTGGTAATTTGAAGGTAAATAGAAAGGGCCATTGAAGCTTGATTTGGGAAACAACTTTTGGAGTGATATTAATGTAAATTGGATTGGCTGTGATGTTTTTGTGCATAATAGGTTCTAACGAGGCCCTTCAGCCCCAATTGAACCATTAGGGAAGTTAGAGTCGACTAAAGGTTCAACAAATATTGGTGAGTGAACTTGCATTAAAAAGGTTTTGGGATATACACATGTATGTTTGATTGAATCCCCTAAAGCATTTTATTGGTTCTTTCTTCAAAACTCACACAGGAACAAGCCCTTATGAAAGGTTTTTATGTTATGAAATGGATAGTGTGATGAATCCCTATGTTTCTGTATAATGTTGATATATATATATACTATGTCATAAATGGTACCATTGTGTGATAAATGCAACCGTGCATGTGCAAAGTGAGTGTGCACCTGTCAGTGATGATGGTGGTGAGGGAGATGGATGGTGATATTGCTTGTCTGCACAATGTGGTGGGATGCACACGATGGCATCAACTGTGTGCGATGTGGGGGAGCACACGATGTCTGTACTTGTGCACGATGTGGGGGCATGCACACGATGACTCCAGCTATGTGCACGATTTAGGGGGATGCACATGAGCTAGGTGAGATGGGGTGGTATACGAATTGATATATGTTTAGATATATGTATATCCAATGGAAAGATCATGATTATAATATGTGATTGTATGGCATGATGAATCTTGAAAATTTCCATTTACTTGCAAATTGATTTTATTGCAGCACCAAGTGGATGTTTAGTGTAAAGGAGGTCCTTTTTTATTTAGGTGCCCTGCTTCTCGTTACAGCAAGAAACATTCTGTTTTGCCACCTGAATCTCGCTACAGCAAGAATTCATTCTCGCTGCAGTGAGAAACTTTCTGTCCTGCATGCTACCTTGTTGGTTTTTGCCATATTTTCCACTTCTTTAACATGGTTGATCATGGATTTCCAATGTCAAGGGATTAATTAATTTAGTTTGAGATAAGGGGTTATAACGCGAAACCCTCGTGCAGTGAGAATGCCTTTCTGCTGTAGCGATAATCTGTCTATTATGCTGCCTTGTTCGGATGATTGCTGGGAATTTTCTCTCTTTCAAATTTCATGCTGAATGTGGTTCCTTCATCACTAAATGATTTAATAACCAAGGCTTTAATGGAGGGATTTTAATAAGAACTTGAACTAAATTGCATTTTTTTCAAATAAATGCATCGTGATTATCAATTTTCCTTATCGTTGCTTGTTCCCTTCTTATGTTCACGCACTGAGTTTGTACTCACTGTTTTCAACTTCATGTTTTTAGATCAGGAGGCAGTTGAAACCTAGGTTGAGGTGTCCACGTAGTTTTGTCTCCTTGGTAGGTATTTTGGCTTTCCGTAGCCGCACCTTCACCTTCGTCACTCCGCTGTAAGCCTAGAGTCATTTTTGTTTATAAATACGTACTAAGATGTATGCCTTAGACCATATATGTATATTTTGATTAGTTAAGCCACCATGAGTGGCAGTGGTTAATGTTATTTCGGGATAGTAGAATTGTAATTTTTGATTGTTATAACTTACTATTAAAGTACTTAAGGGTTGAGATTATTAGATGTAAATGTAAGAATAGTTGACGGGATGATGTGTAGGATTACATAAATAGGTTTGCTTGGGCTTAGTGGACTATATCCATTGCGTCCATGAGTCGGTCATTGCCCAGAAATTGGGTCGTGACAAACAAGAAGTGTAAGCTGTCCTTTGACAAGAAAAGTTTATTGATAGTCATTCAGGCCTTGAAATGCCTTGTTACTCGCTTTAAGTGGTTTTATCACTTTATAAATGATTTTAAATTGAAGTTTTGTTCATTTTTGCTTGAAACACATCATCATTGGATGTTCTTATAGAGAAATATGAAGCGAAAGCTATCCATTAACAAGAAAAAGTCCATTTATATTCACTCATGCCTTCAAAAACCTAGTTACTTACTTTAAATGGTTTTTTAGTCTTATACATGATTTTAAATTGAAGTTTTTGTTTACTTTTGCTTAAAACATATCATAATTGGATGTTTGCATTGGGAAACGTGTAGAGAAAGTAACCCATTGACAAAAAAAGTCTATTTATTGTCACTAATGGTTTCGAAAGCCTTGTTACTTGTTTTAAGTGGTGTTATAACTTTATAAATGATTTTGAATTGATTTTTTTTTCATTTTTGGTTAAACTAGATTATAATTGGATATTTGCATCATGAAACGTGAAGCAAATGCTATCCATTGACAAGAAATGTCCACTTACAATCACTTATACTTGGGAAAGTCTAGTTACTCTTTTTATATGGTTTTATAATCTTATGAATGAGTTCAAATTGTACTTCTTTTTCACTTTGGGATTAAACAGATCATAATTTGATGTTTACATTGGGAAACGTGAAGTGAAAGCCATTCATTAAGAAGACAAGTACATTTATATTCACACATGGCTTGAAAGCCTTGTTACTAGCTTTAAGTGGTTTTATAACTTTATAAATGATTTTAAATTGAGTTTTTTTTTTCATTTTGCTTAAAACAGATCATAATTGAATATTCACATTGGGAAACATGAAGCGAAAGCCATCCATTGACAAGAAAAGTCCATTTATAGCCACTCATGCCTTTGAATGCTTAGTTACTTACTTTAAATGGGTTTTTAGTCTTATAAATTATTTTAAATCATAATTATTTTTATTTTGGGTAAAATAGACCATAATTGGATGTTCACATTGAGAAACTTGTAGCAAAAGCCACCCATTGAAAACAAAAGTCCACTTATAGTCACTCATACTTTCGAAAGCCTAGTTACTCATTTTAAATGGTTTTACAATCTTATGAATCAGTTTAAACTGTACTTCTTTTCCCTTTTTTATTGAAACGGATCATAATTAGATGTTTGCATCAAGAAACGTGAAGCAAAAGTCATCCATTGATAAGAAAATTCCATTTATAGTCACTAATGCCTTTGAAGCCTTGTTACTCATTTTCAATAGTTTTATAACATTCTAAATGATTTTAAATTGAATTGTTTTTCATTTTTGGTTAAAACACATCATAATTGGTTGTTTGCATTAGGAAACATATAGCAAAAATCACCCATAGACAAGAAAAGTCTATTTATAGTCAGTCATGCGTTCGAAAGCCTTGTTACTTGCTTTAAGTGGTATTCTAACTTTATCAATAATTTTAAATTGAAATTTTTTGTTTTCGATAAAAGAAATCATAATTAGATACTTGCATCAAGAAGCATGTAGCGAAAGCCATCCATTAACAAGAAAAGTCTATTTATAGTCACTCATGCCTTCGAAAGCCTAGTCACTCACTTTAAATGGTTTTGTTACTTTATAAATGAGTTTAAATTGATTTTTTTTTTTAATTTTTTGGTTAAAATAGATCATAATTTGATGTTTCAATTAGGAAATGTGTTGCGAAAGCCATCCATTGATAAGACAAATTCATTTATAGTCACTCATGCCTTCGAAAGCCTAGTTACTCACTTTAAATGGTTTTTTATTCTTATAAATTATTTTAAATTGAAATTATTTTCATTGTTGGTTAAAACAAACCATAATTGGATGTTCGCATCAGGAAACATGTTACAAATGTCACCCATTGACAAGAAAAGTCCATTTATAGTCATTCATGCTTACAAAAGCCTAATTGCTCATTTTAATGGTTTTACAATCTTATGAATTAATTTAAACTGTACTTCTTTCACTTTTTTTGTTAAAAATTATCATAAATTGCTATTTTCATGGGGACAGTTGAAGCGAAAGGCATCTATTGACAAGAAAAGCCCATTTATAGTCACTCATACCTTTGAATGCCTTGTTACTCGCTTTAAGTAGTTTTATAACTTTATAAATGATTTTAAATTGAATTGTTTTTCATTTTTGGTTTAGATGAATCACAATTGGATGTTTGCATCAAGAAATGTGAAGCGAAAGCCATCCATTGACAAGAAAAGTCCATTTATAGTCACTCATGCTTTTGAAGACTTTGTTACTCACTTTAAGTGATTTTATAACTTTGTAAATGATTTTAAATTGAATTTTCTTTCATTTCTAGCTAAAACAGATCATAATTCAATGTTCGCATTGGGAAACGTGATGGAAAAGCCATCCATTGATATGAAAAGTGCATTTATAGTCACTTATGCCTTCGAAGGCCTTGTTACTCGCTTTAAATGGTTTTATAACTTTTAAAATCATTTTGAACTGAATTGTTTTTATTTCTAGTCAAAACAAATCATAGTTGAATGTTCGTTTCGGGAAACGTGTAGTAAAAGTCATCCATTCATAAGTAAAGTCTATTTATAGTCACTCCTGCCTTCGAATGCCTTGTTAGTCACTTTTAAGTGGTTTTGTAACTTTATAACTCATTTGGAATTGAATTTTTTTTCATTTTTGCTTAAAGTAGATCATAATTGAATGTTCACATTAGGAAACGTGAAGCGAAAGTCATCCATTGACTAGAAAAGTCCATTTATAGTCACTCATGCATTCAAAGCCCTTGTTACTCACTTTAACTATTTTTATAACTTTATATATGATTTTAAACTGAATTTTCTTTCATTTCTAGCTAAAACAGACAATAATTCAATGTTTGCATCGAGAAACATGTAGCAAAAGCCACCTATTGACAAGAAAAATTCATTTATTGTCGCTCATGCCATCGAAAGTCTAGTTACTTGCTTTAATTGGCTTTATAGTCTTATAAATTCTTTTAAATCAATTTTTTTTACACTTCTAGCTAAAACAAATCGTATTTCAATATTCACAACGGGAAACATGAAGTGAAAGCCATCATAAATTATTTTATAGTCTTATAAATTATTTTAAATCAAATTTTTTTCATTCTTTCTTAAAACACATCATAATTGCATGTTTGCATTAGGAAACGCATAGCGAAAGCTACTCATTGACAAGAAAGTCTTTTTATAGTCGCCCATGCTTTCAAATGCTGTGTGACTCATTTTAAGTGGTTTTATAAATTTATAAAATGGTTTTAATTTGGATGCTTTACACACCTTTTTGGTTGAAGCAGATCACAATCAGATGTTTGCATCGGGGAACATGAAGTGAAAGCCATACATTGACAAGAAAAGTCCATTTATAGTCACTCATGCCTTTAAAAGCCTAGTTACTTGCTTTCAGTTAAAACAAATCATAATTAAATGTTCGCATCGAGAAACGTGAAACGAAAGCTATCCATTAACAAGCAAAGTCCATTTATATTCACTCATGCCTTCGAAAGGTTAGTTACTCACTTTGAATAGTTTTTTACTCTTATAAATCATTTTAAATTAAAATATTTTTCATTTTTCATTAAAACATATCATAATTGGATGTTTGCATTGGGTAACGTGAAGTGAAAGCCATCCATTGACAAGAAAAGTCCATTTATAGTCACTCACGCCTTCGAAAGCCTAGTTACTCGTTTTAAGTTGTTTTATAACTTTATAAAAAAAATTTAAATTGAATTTTTTTACACTTCCAGCTAAAACGAATCATAATTCAATGTTCGCATTCAGAAACGTCAAGTGAAAGCCATCCATTCACAATTAAAGTCCACTTATAGTCGCTCATGCCTTCGAAAGCCTAGTTACTCTCTTTAAATGATTTTATAGTCTTAGAAATTATTTTAAATCATTTTTTTTTCATTTTTTGTTAAAACACATCATATTCAGATGTTTGCATCAGAAAATGCATAGCGAAAGCCACCCATTGACAAGAAAAGTCTATTTATAGTCACTCATGCATTCGAATGCCTTGTCACTCATTTTAAGTGGTTTTATAACTTTAAAAAATGATTTTAAATTGAATTGTTTTTCATTTTTGGTTGAAACGGAACATAATTTGATGTTTGCATCGGGAAACGTGAAGTGAAAGCCATCCATTTACAAGAAAAGTCCATTTATAGTCACTCATGCCTTCGAAAGCCTAGTTACTCGCTTTAAATGGTTTTATAGTCTTATAAATGATTTTAAATTGATATTTTTTACACTTCTAGCTAAAACGGATCATAATTCAACATTCACATTGGGAAACGTGAAGTAAAAGCCATTCATTGACAAGAAAAGTCCATTTATAGTCACTCATGCCTTCGAAAGCCTAGTTACTTGCTTTAAATGGTTTTATAGTCTTATAAATTATTTTAAATCAAATTTTTTTTTTTATAAAACACATCATAATCAGATATTTGCATTGGAAAACGTGTAGCAAAAGACATGCATTGACTAGAAAGTCTATTTCTAGTCACTCATGCCTTCGAATGCCTTGTTAGTCATTTTAAGTGGTTTTATAACTTTAGAAAAGGAATTTAAACTAAAGTTTTTTTATTTTGGTTAAAACGGATTATAATTGGATGTTTGCATCAAGAAACATGAAGCGAAAGCCATCAATTGACAAGAAAAGTCCATTTATAGTTGGTCATGCCTTCGAAGGCCTTATTACTCGCTTTAAATGGTTTGATAACTTTATAAATGATTTTGAACTGATTTTTTTTGTTTTTTGTTAAAACATATTATAATTCAATGTTCACATTAGGAAACATTAAGTGAAAGCCATCCATTGAAAAGAAAAGTTCATTTATAGTCACTCATGCCTTCAAAAGCTAGTTACTCGCTTTAAGTTGTTTTCTAACTTTATAAATGATTTTAAATATAATTTTTTTACATTTCTGGTTCAAGCAGTGTATAATTGAATATTTGCATAAGGAAACGTAAAGCAAACACCATCCATTGATAAGAAAAGTCCATTTATAGTCACTCATGCTTTTTAAAGCCTTATTACTCACTTTAAATGGTTTTATAAATTTATAAATGATTTTGAACTAATTTTTTTTTCATTTCTAGTTGAAACAGATCATAATTGAATGTTTGCACTAGGAAACGTAAAGCGAAAGCCATCCATTGACAAGAAAAGTCTATTTCTAGTCACTTATGCCTTCGAAGTCCTTGTTACTTGCTTTAAATTATTTTATAACTTTATAAATGATTTTGAACTGAATTTGTTTTTGTTTCTAGTTAAAATAGATCATAATTGAATGTTCGCTTTGGGAAACATGAAGCAGAAGCCATCCATTTACAAGAAATGTCTGTTTATAGTCACTCATGCCTTGGAACACCTTGTCACTAGTTTTAAAGTGGTTTTATAACTTTATAAATAATTTTAAATTAAATTTTTTTCATTTCTGGCTAAAATAAATCATAATTCATTGCTCTCATTGAGAATCGTGAAGCGAAAGCCATCCATTGATAAGAAAAGTCTATTTATAGTCACTGATGCCTTCAAAAGCCTAGTTATTTGCATTAAATGGTTTTATAGTCTTATAAATTATTTTAAACTAAATTTTATTTTCATTTTTGTTAAAACTCATCATAATTGGATGTTTGTATTGGGAAACGTGTAGCAAAAGTCACCCATTGACAAAGAAAGTCTATTTATAGTCACTCATGCCTTTAAATGCATTGTCACTCAGTTTAAGTGGCTTTATAACTTTATAAAATGATTTTAAATTGAATTTATTTTTCCTTTTGGTTAAAACGAATCGCAATTGGATGTTTGCATCAAGAAACTTGAAGCAAGAGCCATCCATTGACAAGAAAAGTTGATTTATAGTCACTCATGCCTTTGAAAGCCTAGTTACTCTCTTCAAGTAGTTTTATAACTTTATAAATGATTTTAAATTGAATTGTTTTCAATTTCTAGTTAAAATAGATCATAATTGAATGTTCGCATCAAGAAACATGAAGCAAAAGCCATCCATTGACCAAAAAAGTCCATTTATAGTCACTCATACCTTCGAAGGCCTTGTTACTGGTTTTAAATGGTTTTATAACTTTAGAAATGATTTTAAACTGAATTTTTTTTCATTTCAAGTTAAAACAGATCATACTTGAATGTTTTCATTGGGAAACATGAAGCGAAAGCCAACCATTGACAAGAAATGTCCATTTACAATCACTCATGCCTTCGAATGCCTTGTTACTAGCTTTAAATGGTTACATAACTTTATAAATGATTTTGAACTGATTTTTTTTAATTTCTAATTAAAATAGATCATAATTGAATGTTGGTATCGGGAAACATGAACCGGAAGCCATCTATTCACAAGAAAAATCTATTTATAGTCACTCATGCCCTTGAATGCCTCGTTGCTCATTTTGAAGTGGTTTTATAATTATCTAAATAATTTTAAATTGATTTTTTTTACATTTTTCATTAAAACAGATCATCATTGGATGCTCGCATTGAGAAACATGAAGTGAAAGTCATCCATTGATAAGAAATGTCAATTTATAGTCACTCATGCCTTCAATGTTCACATCAAAAAACATGAAGTGAAAGCTATTTATTGAGAAGAAAAGTCTATTTATAGTCACTCATGCCTTCAAAAGCCTAGTTACTCACTTTAAATAGTTTTATAGTCTTATAAACTATTTTAAATCAAAATTTGTTTTCATTTTTGTTAAAACACATGATAATTTGATGTTTGCATTGGGAAACATGTAGCAAAAGCCACCCATTGACAAGAAAAGTCTATTTATAGTCACTCATGCCTTCGAATGCCTTGTCACCCATTTTAAGTGGTTTTATAACTTAATAAAATGATTTTAAATTGAACATTTTCTGATTTTTGGTTGAAACAGATCATAACTGAATTTTGCATCAAGAAACATGAGACGAAAGCCATCCATTGAGAAGAAAAGTCCATTTTATGTCACTTATGCCCTTGAAACCCAAGTTACTCGCTTTAAGTGATTTTATAACTTTATAAATAATTTTAAATTGACTTTTCTTACATTTCTAGCTATAACAGATCATAATTGAATGTTCGCATCAGGAAATGTGAAGCGAAAGTCATCCATTGACAAGAAAAGTATATTTATAGTCACTTATGCCTTCAAAGGCCTTGTTACTCGCTTTGAATGGTTTTATAACTTTATAAATTATTTGAACTGATTTTTTTTAGTTTTTGGTTAAAACATATCATAATTGAATGTTCACATTTGGAAACAAGAAGCAAAAGCCATCCATTCACAAGAAAAGTCCATTTATAGTCACTCATGCCTTCGAATGCCTTGTCACTCATGTTAAGTGGTTTTATAACTATATAAATCATTTTTAAATTTTTTTTTCATTTTTGGTCAAAACAGATCATCATTGGATGTTTGCATTGAGAAACGTGAAGCAAAAGCCATCCATTGATAAGAAAAGTCAATTGATAGTCACTTATACCATTGAAGGCCTTGTTACTTGCTTTAAGTGGATTTATAACTTTATAAATGATTTTAAATTGAATTTTCTTTCATTTCTAGCTAAAACAGATCATAATTGAATGTTCGCATTGGGAAACCTAAAGCGAAAGCCGTTCACTGATAAGAAAAGTCCTTTTATAGTCACTCATGCCTTCGAAAGCCTAGTTACTCACTTTAAATGGTTTTATAGTCTTTTAAATTATTTTAAATCAGATTTTTTTTTCATTTTTTCTTAAAACACATCATAATTTGATGTTTGCATTGGGAAACATGTAGCGAAAGCCACCCATTGACAAGAAAAGTCTATTTATAGTCACTCATGTCTTCGAATGCCTTGGCTGGTGCCAAAATCATTCTCATACTCAGTTATCAAGGATACCTTGGCTTGAGACTATCCCAACCGAGTCTGCCAAGGCTGTTAAAAAGTCATGTATGCATAAATCATGTCTTTATTTTGAAAACATAGTTGTTCCTTAGCATTGGCTGAGTTCACCCTCACGTGGTGGTTTGGCGTGAAGTGAACTTTAAAGTTTTATCCTCAGGAGTTATCCAACCGCGCCTCTCATACTGAGGTATGAATATAATAGGGTTACCGTGCCCCTCTAATAGGCTGGTCCACGGAACCTGTCCACTACAGCGACCAATTATAACCCACCAATTCAATAAAATTCAACAGCATGACATGACAATTATTTTATTTTCTAGCCTCTCAAGGTAAATCAAAAGTTCATACTTTTTCAGCACATTTACCAAATTCAACCATTCATGCCAATATTATCATAAGCCAATCAATTAGAACCATAAATTCACAATACATCAAGTGGTCTCCAATTACTCTATTTTCAAAGCCATCATTCAATTTCAAGACAATTTATAAAATCATTTCATTTAAACACATTTTGCTTATAAAACATAAAGATTTACCATTTAAACTCATTTTTCATAAAATCACAAAATCGGATACAAACCACTTTAGATAATTAAGATGATAATAAGGTTACTCACTGTAATGGAAGTCGAGTTTCGAGTACTCCGATTCTTGATCCTCGGGTACTATCTCTTTACTTTTGCCAGAATGCTCACCACCTAGACATAATGCATAATAAGCCATTTACTACATTTGTGCTAAATTGTTATAAAACCAATTCAGGCTCTATACTAATGCATGAAATGGGATGTGAAATACTCAGGTAACTATCTAAATACGGTGTTCAATATAAATTCAATTATGTACCTAAATAAAACGGTATTGGCCTAATTCGATCTATCACCCGATTAATTGGCCAATATGTCTAATTCAACTCCAATTAATTCTATTTTTCTCCCAATACTCCAAATCATCAAACACAAATTAAATAACTTGAAATATGGCAAAATCATCCTCACATTTTCTCTTGGAAAATTCCGCCATGGTGGGTGCATCAACACTATAATTTTTCAAGCTTGATTCTCACACCATAAATCACTAATTCCTAACAAAATCACTTGAAATAAAATCAAAATCATCATCAATATTCTACATGGAGAATTCGGCCAATGATGGGTGATGGGTGATGGGAGAACATGAATTTTTCTTGCTTGATTTTCATGCTACACATCACCAATCAACTAAAAACACTAAAACATCTTAAAATCTAACCAAAACAACCATCAAAATCTCTCTCTAAGTGTTTGGCTAGCAAGAGACCCATCATGATTTCATGTGATTCAACCATGGAAAATAAGAAAAAATGCTTAAGAAAGAGAGATCTCAAGCTTAATTGAGAAAATCCTACCTTTTTTCACTTGTTTCCTTGAATTTTCACATTTTTTCCTTGAATTTTTCTACCTAGGGTTTTGTTCTTCCTTTTCTTCCTTTGTTCTTGCTTTGGCCGGCCATAATGAAGAGAAATGGGCTGATTTTGTGCTAATTTATAAGGAAAATAATAAAGAAATAAAAGCTTGACACTTGTCACCTTACCATTGGTTCATTTTTAAATTCTTAACTATTAAGCTTTCTTTCTCCATCACATAAAATCCTTCAATTATCCATAATAATATTGGGTAAAATCCATGTGCTGGACAAGTGTTAGGTGGTGTAAAATTACAATTTTACCCCTAGGTGGCAAAATGACTATTTTGCCTTTATCCTTGAAAAAATGTCGAAATTAAAATTTTTCACTTCTCAAACTCTAATTATGTTCTAAATAGTTAATCTTGATCAAAAACTTCTTCCAACATTCCAATTTTAACCTCGGGTGGCAAAATAACCATTTTGCCCCTAAGTCATGAAAATTTCAATTTGACTCCAAATCGGTCCTCGAATTCTGAATCACCATTTTAAGTCATTTTGAGGTTTTAAAATTCTCAATTTCATCTTAAAATCTCTATTTGGACTAGTTCGAGGCTTAATTTAACTTAATTGTACCATTTGGTACAATACCGTCCTTTCACGATTTTCAAGGTACCTAAGTAAGCAAATATGCATTCTTATGTAGGAATAACATAATAAACATATTGTAGAGTCAGGCTTGACAAAAGCAATCCATTGATAAGAAAAGTCCATTTATAGTCACTTACGCCTTCGAAAGCCTAGATGCTTGCTTTAAATGTTTTATAATCTGATAAATAATATTAAAATTGAATGTTTCTCATTTTTGGTTCAAACTGATCATAATTTGATGTTTTCATAGAGAAACGTGAAGTGATAGTCATTCATTGACAAGAAAAGTCAATTTATAGTCACTCATGGCTTCAAAAGCCTTGTTACTCGCTTTAAGGGGTTTTATAAGTTTATAAATGATTTTGAATTGAATTTTCTGTTCATTTTTTGTTAAAACAAATGATAATTGGATGTTTGCTTTAGGAAATGTGAAGCAAAAGCCATCCATAGATAAGAAAAGTCTATTTATAGTCACTCATGCATTCAAAAGCCTAGTTACTCGCGTTAAGTTGTTTTAAAAGTTTATAAAGGATTTTAAATTGAATTTTTTTACATTTTTGGTTAAAACAGATCATAATCAAATGTTCGCATCGAGAAACATGAAGCAAAAGCTATCCATTAACAAGAAAAGTCCATTTATAGTCACCCATACCTTCAAAAGCCTAGTTTCTTTCTTTAAATAGTTTTATAATCTTATAAATGATTTTAAATAGAATTTTTTTTCATCTTTGCTTAAATCAAATCATAATTGAATGTTCAAATTAGGACACGTGAAGCCAAACCATCCATTGATAAGAAAAAGTCCATTTATAGTGACTCATGACTTCGAAAGCCTAGTTACTCACTTTAAATGATTTTATATTCTTATCAATTATTTTAAATCAAAATTTCTTTCATTTTTGGTTAAAACATATCATAATTGGATGTTTGCATTAGGAAACATGTAGTGAAAGTAACCCATTGACAAGAAAAGTCCATTTATAGTCACTCATCTTTTTCAAAAGCCTTGTTACTCGCTTTAAGTGGTTTTATAACTTTATAAATGATTTTAAATTAATTTTTTTTTATTTTTGGGTAAAAGAGATCATAATTGGATGTTTGCATCAGGAAACGTGAAACAAAAGTTATCCATTGACAAGAAAAGTCTATTTATAATCACTCATACCTTCAAAAGCCTAGCCAGTCACTTTAAATAGTTTTATTATCTTATAAATGAGTTTAAATTGAATTTTTTTTAATGTTTCATTAAAATAGATCATAATTTGATGTTTGCATAGAAAACGTGTTGTGAAAGCCATCCATTGACAAGAAAAGTCTATTTATAGTCACTCTTGACTTCAAAGCCTAGTTACTCGCTTTAAATGATTTTATAGTCTTATAAATTATTTTAAATAGAATTTTCTTTCATTTTTGGTAAAAAAATATCATAATTGGATGTTTGCATTGGGAAACATGCACCAAAAGCCACCCATTAACAAGATTATAATTAGTTTTATAATCTTAAGAATGAGTTGAATTGTACTTTTTTTTCATTTTTGGTTAAAACAGATTATAATTTGATGTTTGCATTAGAAAACGTAAAGCGAAAGCCATCCATTGACAAGAAAAGTCCATTTATAGTCACTCATGCCTTCAATCACCTTGTTACTCACTTTAAGTGCTTTTATAACATTATAAATGATTTTAAGTTTTTTTTTCATTTTTAGTAAAAACAATTCATAATTGAATGTTTGCATCAAGAAACGTGAACCGAAAGCCGTCTATTGACAAGAAAAATCCATTTATAGTTATCATTCCTTTAAAAGTCTAGTTACTCGCTTTAAATGGTTTTTTAGTCTTATAAATGATTTTAAATCAAAATGTTTTTTAGTTTTGAGTACAATAGATCATAATTGGATGTTCACATCGAGATACATGTAGTGAAAGCCACTCATTAACAAGAAAAGTCCATTTATAGTCGCTCATGGTTTCAAAAACCTTGTTACTCGCTTTAAGTGGTTTTATAACTTTATAAATGATTTTGAATTGAATTTTTTTCATTTTTTGTTAAAATGAATCTTAATTGGATATTGGCATTGAGAAACGTGAAGAGAATGCCATCCATTGAAGAAAAGTTCATTTATAGTCACTCATGCCTTCGGAGGCGTAGTTACTTGTTTTAAATGGTTTTATAATCTTATGAATGAGTTCAAATTGTACTTCTTTTCCATTTTTTGTTAAAACAAATCATCATTGAATGTTTGCATTGGGAAACATGAATCGTAAGCCATCCATTGACAAGAAAAGTTCATTTATTGTTACTCATGCTTTCGAAAGCCTAATCATTCGCTTTAAGTGGTTTATAACTTTATAGATGGTTTTAAGTTGAATTTGTTTTTCATTTCTGGTTAAAAAGAATCATAATTGAATGTTCCCATTGAGAAACATGAAGCCGAAGCCATCCATAGATAAGAAAAGTTCATCTATAGTAACTTATACCTTCGGAAGCCCAATTACTCACTTTAAATGGTTTTATAGTCTTATAAATTTTTTAAATCATTTTTTTTCATTTTTGGTTAAAATAGATCATAATTGGATATTTGCATTGCGAAATGTGAAGTGAATGCTATCCATTGACAAGAATAGTTCATTTATAGTCACTCATGTCTTCAACAGCCTAGTTACTCATTTTAAATGGTTTTATAATCTTATGAGTGAGTTATATTGTACTTCTTTCCATTCTTAGTTAAAATAGATCATAATTTCATGTTTGCAATGGGAAATGTGAAATAAAAGCCATCTCTTGACAAGAAAAGTTCATTTATAGTCACTCATCCCTTCAAATGCCATGTTACTGGCTTTAAGTGGTTTCATAACTTTATAAATGATTTTAAATTGAATTTGTGGCATCCCCCTCGGGGCCCACCGTCCAGGTATTGTATAGTTTGGGTTTATTCTCTGGGCCTCACTGTAGTAGTTCTAGCCCATGAACCTTTCGGATCTCGCTGATCGAACCCAAGACCTTTTACTCCCCCCAAAGGGAACGCCTTTAACCATTTCAGTTGCACACAGAATAAACCCATACCATATAATACCTTGGAGTGGGCCCCGAGGGGGATGCCACAGAATTATTTTTCATTTTTGGTTAAAATAGATCGTCATTGGATGTTCGCGTTGAGAAACGTGAAGGAAAGCCATCTATTGACAAGAAAAGTCCATTTATAATCACTGACACCTTCGAAAGCAGAGTTACTCAATTTAAGTTGTTTTATAACTTTATAAATGATTTTAAATTGAATTTTTTTCCATTTTTGGTCAAAACAGATCATAATTAGATGTTTGCTTCAGCGAACGTGAAGTGAAAGCCATTCATTGACAAGAAAAGTGTCACGACCCGGAACCTCCCTCTGGCCCATGACAACCGTCGCGATGTCTCGATTTACACTCATTACCCAGAATGCCAATCGAAACCCCGCAAGGCTTACGTATCAGTGTCTTGCCTTTCCTGTGAGCAATCCTTGTTAAACATTCCATTTTAAACAATTACTAGTCGTTTCCGGCTCAAGTAAATCAAAAGACAAAATTATTTTAAAAGGATTTATAGACAAATATTACTATTCAAAATATTGATTAAAATATAGCATTTTTATAGAAAAAAATATTTATAGAAACACGTGCAAGTAAAATAAATTCATACATACAATAATTTACAAAGTTATAATGTACAATAACAATTACAATGACAAGTGGCCCATAAATACACCAAGTGTTGGTGATAGCAACCTATTGTCTCTGAGATAGAGGGGTCAACTGGAATCCTCGACAAAATCGGGTATCTACAAGCTACCACTAGCCTAAACTATTTGGAAATGAGGTGGGTGAGATTTTGCAATCCCAATGAGTAAACAAACATTATTATAAATATCTAAAGGCGAGTAAAATGGAGGCTAATTTAAACAACAAATCACAAACCATTTCATAAGGTTTTCAATTTATTTCTTAAACCATAAAATATTTGTAATTTACCAAAACAGTTGTTAAGGCTTATGACTTTTATTAAAAACAGGGCTCAAGCCAAAAATTAATCCTCTAGGATACCTTGGCCGAGGCATTTAACTAAGTCCGCCAAGGTTGTTAAGATATTTACATGTTAAACACATGTTAGTTTTGAAAACAAGTCATTTCTTGGCGTTGGCCGAGTTACTCATTCACGTGGGGGTTCGACGTGAAGTGAGCTCTAACACTACCTTGAGAGTTACCCTCATCGCCTCTACAATCGGAGTAACTATATAACTGGGTTTACCGTACCCCTTTAATAGGTAATCCACAGAAACCTGTCACTACAGTGACTAAACCCACCAATTTTAATAAAATTTTGACAGTATAACGTGGCTTTTATTTATTTACCCAGCCTACATAGTAAAAGACAGCTTACATAAATTCCTAATGCAATTATAAACTATAGCCACATATACTCATATATCATAAGCCATTCATAAGAAAATATATTTTTCAAGACAATTGACAGCCTCCCATTTACTCAATTTCATAATCAAAAGTTTCTTATTTCAGATAATCAACACAATATATTTATTTGTCATATTTATTTTTAAAACATCAAAAATCCCATTTTAATCTCATTTTCATTTCATAGAATACATAAAGAGCATTTAAAAATAAACTCTAAATAATTTACAATAATAATAGGTTTACTCACCGTTTGTACAAATTAAATGCTTTTTAGGTGCCCCGATCACTGTTCGTCGGGTACGACTTCCTTGCCTTTACCAGAAGGCTCTCCTCCTAGACACAATGCAAAAATTACACAATTCACCACATTGATGCTAAATCACTATATAACTTACTTAAATCCTACGCTAATGCATGGTATGAAATGCAATAGCCTAAAACGGCTTAAACGCGGTACTAACCTATTTTTGGCACTTTACCCGATAAATTGCTAACGCGCTCCATTTAAACTCCAAATTAATTTTTTTCAATTTCTATACCTCAATTGCACCCAAATTGACTTAATATCCCTCAGTGTAGTGCAAATTATCAGTCTCGATAGTAAATTACGAAAATACCCTAGTGGGTAAAAATTCATATTTTTGCTCCGAAAATTCCCATTATTTTTCTAGGCTCATAATTCATCATTATTAATCATAATTCCTCAAATAAACATCAAGATCAGCAGCCAATATTCCTCTAGAAAATTCAGCATAATGGGTTTCAATGGGAGAAAATTATTTCTCTAGCTTATTTTTGCTATATTTCAATATAACCTAACTAAAATCACTTAATTCAATTAAAATCAATCAAAACTCAAGCTCAAAACTCATCCATGGAGGTTTGGCCAGCATGGGTGTCCATGCCCACTTTCTAATTTTGCATGGAAATGAGAAAAAATGCATGGGTAGTGAAAATCACAAGGAAAATCAATGAAATTTACCTTTTTAATGCTTGATTTCTTGATTTCTCTTGATTTTTCCCAAATTTTTCAGCTAGGGTTCTTATTTCTTTTCCCCCTTTTCTCTCTTGGTTTGGACGGCTTGAAGAAGATGAGAATTCTGGAATTTTGACCTTTTTAAAGGCTAAAATAATATAATATTATTTTATTCACTTTTTAATATTTTATTAATTCCTTAAATTCTAGCCATCCATTTGTTTCCAAATTTTCACCATACACTTGTCCCACATATCCATAGCTTAGATAAAATTCTCAGACTTATCCAAAGTCTTGGTGGAGTAATTTTTGAAATGTACACTTTTGCCCTCGTAAAAGTCATAAATTACATTTTTGCCCCAAAAACTGAAAAATTGCCATAGACATATTTTTCATCCTTTATACTCATACCATTCTCCAATTTGTCAAATTTGATCTAAATTCTCTCAAAATCTCAAATTTTGTCAACGAGTGGTAAAATTACGATTTTACCCCTACACTCCAAAAATCACCAAAATTAAACTTTTTCACTTCCTATCATTAAATTGTACTCCAAATAGTTAATCTTTGTCAAAAATTTCACTCCACGATCAAATTATTATCTTAAGTGGCAAAATGACAATTTTACCCTTGAACATCAAAATTTTTAAATTTTCCCCAAATGAACCCTCGAACTCCGAACAATCATTTTTAGTCATTCCTGGACTGTAAAATATTAAATTTCATCCTACGATTACTATTTGAATTAGTTCGAGGTTAAATCAACTCAAGTGTACCATTAGGTACAATATCGAGTTTCGTTTATTCTTAGGAACTTTCCTAGCGTAATAACATGCTACTCAGTGCATGTATGTCATGACACGTTTTTATAGGGTCGGGTTTTACAATTCTACCCCCCTAAAAATAAAATTTTGATCTCAAAATTTCACTTCTCAGATTCGACAAATAGATGCGAGTATTGGTTCCTCATTTGATGCTTTACTTCCCATGTCATTTCCTCCATTCGAGCACTTTTCCACAACACTTTGACCATTGAAATACTCTTGTTCCTCAATACTTGATCCTTTCGATCCAAAATACTCACAGGTTACACCTCGAACTTCAAATCGTCATGCAACTCGATCGGAGGTGCTTCGAGAATGTGAGAGGGATCTGGTACATATTTCTTAAACATGGAGACATGGAAAACGTTGTGGATCCGATCTAACTCTGGAGGTAGTTCTAATCGATAAGCCACTGGTCCAATTCTCTCAATGATTCAGAATGGTCCAATATACCTCGGGTTAAGCTTTCCCCGCTTCGCAAATTGAATCACACCTTTCCACGGAGAAACCTTAAGAAAAACTCTATCATCGATCTCAAACTCCAAATCTTTTCTCCGTTTATCTGCATAGCTCTTATGCCTATCCTAGGCTACCTTTAGCCTCTCTCGTATAACCTTGATCTTGTCATTAGTTAGATCAATCAATTCCACACTAACTAACTTTCTTTCACCCACTTCATCCCAACAAAGTGGAGTACGACATTTCCTTCCATATAAAGCTTCGTACGGTGCCATACCAATGCTAGACTGGAAGCTGTTGTTGTAAGCAAATTCCACTAACGACAAGTGTCTACCCTAACTCCCAAGAAAATCCATGACACAAGCCCTCAACATATCCTCCATAGTCTAGATAGTCCTCTTTGACTAACCATCCGTCTGTGGGTGAAAAGCAGTGGTAAATTTCAATTTAGTTCTGAGAGCTTCTTGAAATTTCTGCCAAAATCGAGAATTGAATCGAGGATCTCAGTCTGACACTATAGAAACAGGAACTCCATGTAGCCTCGCAATCTCATCTATATAGAGCTGAGCCAGCTTCTCAATAGAGTATGTACTATAGACAGCTAAAAAGTGAGCGAACTTAGTCAATCAATCTACGATCACCCATATCGCATCCTTTCCCCTCTGTGTCCGTGGTAGTCCCAAAACAAAATCCATAGTTACATGCTCCCATTTCCACTCGAGAATAGGTAAAGACTGAAGTGTATCTGCTGGCTTCTAATACTTTGCCTTAACTTGCTGACATACGAGACACTTTGCTACGAATTCTGCTACGTCTCGCTTCATACTTGGCCACTAATAATTCTCCCTGATAGTCCTATACATCTTGGTGCTTCCCGAATGTAATGCATAGGCTAATGAATGGGCTTCTTCCATGATCGCCTGTCTCAGCTGGTTTTCCTCAGGAACACAAACTCGGTCTCTAAACATCAAGACACTATCCTCTCTAAATCTGAACTCACTGACTCCCCCATAGGTCAATTTTTGAATTCTTTTCTTAACTCATCATCAGACCTCTTAATGTCCTTAATCTGATTAAGTAATGAAGGTCGCACAATGAAGCTTGCCAATAAGGATCCATCCTCACCATTTCTCAATTGGACCCCAAGAGATTTTATCTCTAGTAATGTTGGAAAATAACAACTCTGAAGGGTTGCTAAAGATGATGAAGACTTACGACTTAAAGCATCAGCTACAACATTCGCCTTTCTTAGATGATAGTCTATTACCAAGTCATAATCTTTTATCAACTCCAACCATCGCCTTTGCCTCAAATTAAGCTCCTTCTGAGTGAGCAAATATTTTAAACTCTTATGATTCTTAAATACCCAACAATGCTCACCATACAAGTAATGCCTCCAGATTTTTAAAGCAAACACCACTGCTGCTAACTCTAAATCATGGGTAGAGTAATTTGCTTCATGCCTCTTTAGCTGTCTAGAAGCATAAGCCACAACTTTTTCATCCTGCATCAACACACACCCTAACCCCAACTTAGATGCATCACTATATACTACAAATCCCTTACCACTCACAAGAAGTGTCAATACTGGAGTAGATGTTAACCGGTTCTTCAGCTCCTGAAATTGACTTTCACACACATCATCCCACTTAAACTTAACTCCCTTACGAGTTAGATGGGTCAAAGGAGCTGCTATTAAGGAAAACCCCTGAACAAACCTCTGATAATAACCGACTAATCTGAGGAAATTACGAATCTCTGTCACTATCTTAGGTTGCTCTAATTGTAAAATTGCCTCTATCTTCTTGGGATCAACATATATTCTAGCTCCCAATACTATGTGTCCTAAGAATACCACTTCCTGTAACCAAAACTCACACGAAAACTTTGCATACAATTGTTTTTCCCGCAAAGTTTGTAATACTATACGCAAGTGGGTAGCGTGCTCATCATTATCTCTCGAGTAAACCAAAATGTCATCAATGAACACAATAACAAACTTGTCCAAGTAAGGGTGGAACACCCTGTTCATGAGATCCATAAGAGCTGTCGGTGCGTTAGTTAACCCGAAAAGCATGACCAAGAACTCATAATGACCATACCGAGTCCTGAACGCTATCTTGGGTACATCCTGTTCTCTAATCCTCAACTGATGATGCCCAGACCTCAGATCAACCTTAGAAAACACTGTAGCTCCCTGTAATTGATTGAAAAGATCATCAATCCTCTGCAACGGATACTTGTTCTTAATGGTCATCTTGTTAAGCTGTCGGTAATTTATACATAACCGAAGTGTACCATTTTTCTTTTTCATAAATAAAACTGGTGCTCCCCACGGAGATGTACTAGGGCGTATAAAACCCTTGTCCACTAACTCTTGCAACTGTACTTTCAACTCCTTCAACTCTGCCGGAGCCATTCTATATGGAGAAATAGAGATAGGGGCAGTACCTGAAAGTAAGTCAATGGTGAATTCGATCTCATGATCGAGAGGAAGTCCCGGTAATTCATCAGGAAATACATCAAGGAACTCACTTACTACGGGAACATTCTCTAACTTAGGTTCCTCCCTTGATATATCAATCACGTGAACCAAGTATGCTGGATATCCCTTTCGTACCAATTTCAAAGCTTTGAAGGTCGAGGTTACACAAAATGGTAATACTCGACGCTCCCTCGTAAATACAACTTCTGCTCCCTTTGAACTCTGGAGAATCACTTCTTTCTTAAAACAATCCACCTTTGCTAGATGAGTGGACAACCAATCCATACCCAAGATCAAATCAAAGTCCCAAATCTCCAAAGGAATTAAATCACCCATAAATTTTTCTTTCCCAACTTTAATACCACAGTCTCTATAATACGTATTTCTTACTAATCGCTCGCCTAGAGGAGTATGCACTATAATCTCTTCCTCTAATGGTGACAGGTTCCTATCTGAGAATGATGCAAATGATATGCTCACCTATGATCTATTAGAGCCTGAATCTATCAAAACATGTGCATCTCTATCAAAAACAATCATAGTACCTGTCACTGTGCTAGGTCAAACTCGGGCTTCATTCTCAGTCACTGCAAAAACCCTGGTCGAAATCTAAGGTTACGGTTTGGAAGATGGCTGCTCTAGGGTATTACTCCTCATGCCTAACCGTATCACTAGGCCCTGTCTGGACTGTGATCCCGAAGTGTCTCTCCGCGATACACTAGGATGAGTTAGAGGAGTAGAAGTAGCTACTGTACCCCGTCTCAATTGAGGACAATCTCTCTGGATATGCCCTTGTTGGCCTCATTGAAAACATCTTACAAGCTTTTTACATGACCCAACATGAAATCCTCCGCAATTACGGCATTTGTCCAATCCTCCTGAAGTCCCCCCTGTCTACTCATCACTGGCCGATCAAATCTAGAAGATCTTAGCTGTGACTACTAAGATAGAGGTCTAGTGGATGCCACTGACGCTGAGGTAGTACTTCCTGCAGTAGATGTCGAATCTTTGCCTCTCTTTGAAAACTGACTCGGGAACGTAGGCAGATTCCTTCTCTTTGCAAACTCAGCTCGGATCGGTCTATTCTCAGTGGCGAGCTTTTCAGCCCGTAAGGCCATCTGCACAACTTCCTTATACTACTCCTTGCCAATCACTATCATACGCTCCCGTATCTCATTACGAAGTCCCTCCTCAAAGTAGTTTACCTGGTCTTACTCCAATCTCACCAACTCAAGTACATAAGACATCAGCTTGTTAAAACGAGTCTCATACTCCTCAATGGTCATGTTCCCTTGTTTCAAGCTAATAAATTCTCTCTTTTTCTCTTTGTGATGAAAATAGGTGTAGTACTGACCATCGAACTCTCGAAGGAAATTCGTCCAAGTCAGTGGTATAGGAGATCAAGACTTTATTGAATTCCACCAAGTACGGGCTCTCTTCTCAAATAACTGTGTAGCCACCTTCAATTTCATCTAGTCATCTAATCCCATATCTGTAAGTGTCCCGATACCTGAATAATTCAATCCCTAGCTGCAGTCGCATCCAACTCACCAGTAAATAAGACACAACCTAACTATAAAACCCGACCCTATAAATACATGTCATAATATACATGCACTGAGTAGCATGTTGTTATACTAAGAAAGTCCCTAATAATAGACGAAACCCGGTATTGTACCTAACGGTACACTTGAATTGATTTAACTTTGAACTAGTTCAAATAGGAATCGTAGGATGAAATTTAATATTTTATAGTCAAGGAATGACTAAAAATGATTGTTCGGAGTTCGAGGGTTCATTTGGGGAAAAATTGAAAAATTTTGATGTTCAGGGGCAAAATCGTAATTTTTCCACTCGTGGACAAAATTTGAGATTTTGAGAGAATTTAGATCACATTTGACAAATTAGATAATGGTATGAGTATAAGGGATGAAAAATATGTCTATGGGCAATATTTCAGTTTTTGGGGTAAAAATGTAATTTTTGACTTTTACGGGGGAAAAGTGTAAATTTCAAAAATTACTCCACCAAGACTTTGGATAAGTCTGAGAATTTTATCTAAGCTATGGATATGTAGGACAAGTGTATGGTGAAAATTTGAAAACAAATAGATGAAATTTTAAAAACAGACCAATGGGAAAGTGACACATGGCATTTTTTTTAATGGTTTAATATTATTTTAATGAAAAGTCAGCCCATTTAAACCCCATTTTAAGTGATGGCTGGCCATAAGGAAGAACAAGAGAGGAAATAGAGAGGAAAGGAAGAAAAGAAAGAAAACAAAGGGAAACTAGAAAAATTCAAAGGAAAATTCACGTTTTTCACCAGTTTACGCGTCTAACGGTAAGATTTTTCGACTTTAGCTTGATTTCTACCTTTCCTATGCCTTTGTTTCCATTTAGCTTGCTTGAGGAGAGAGATCTAAAAGTGACATCAAGGCTGCACGAATTTCAAGGGGGGAGAAATTGAAATTTTTAGGTTTTGATTTTTAGTTAAATTGATAGTTTTAATTAGTTAAAAGTGTTTAGAAATTAAATTGGGTAAGAAAGCATTAAATTTTCACCATACCCACCCTTGGCCGAATCTGCAATGAGGTACAATGATGATAATCTGATTTTTATTCTAAGAGAAATGAAGAGAAAATGATGAAAAATGGTTAAATGTGATAGAAAAACAAAGTGGAAAATTAACTGAGTTAATGTCCCATTTTTTGCTAAATTTTTTCAAGGAAGAGAGTGAGCTGATTTTGGTGATTTTAGAGGAATATTGGCTGATAATTAATGGTTAGAAATGTTGGAGAGAGAATGGGACAATTTAGAGCTAAAATGGAGCGTGTTAGTAATTTATCGGGTAAAATACCAAAAATAGGTTAATACCGCGTTTAAGCCGTTTTTGGCTATTGCATTTCATACCATGCATTAATATAGGATTTAAGTAAAATATATAGTGATTTAGCATTAGTGTGATGAATTGAGTAAATTTTTGTAATGTGTCTAGGAGGAGAGCCTTCCGGTAAAGGCAAGGAAATCGTACCCGACGAGTAGTTATCGAGGCACTTAGAAAGCTTTTAGTTTGTACAAACGATGAGTAAACTTATTATTATTGTAAATTATCTAGAGTTTATTTTTAAATGCTCTTTATGTATTTTATGAAATGAAAACGAGATTAAAACGGGATTTTTGATGTTTTCGAAATAAATGTGACAAATAAAGATATATTGTGTTGATTATGAAATTGAGTAATTGAAGGCTGTTAACTGTCTTGAAAATTATATATTTTCCTATGAATGGCTTATGAGATATGAGTATATGTGGCTATATTTTGTAAGTGTATTGGAAAATTTATGTAAGCTATTTTTACTATGCAGGCTGGATAAATAAATAAAAGCGACGTTATACTGTCGAAATTTTATTAAAATTGGTGGGTTAGTCACTGCAGTGACGGGTTTCCATGGACTGCCTATTAGAGGGGCACGGTAAACCCGGTTATATAGTTACTCCGGTTGTAGAGGCGAGGAGGGTAACTCTTGGGGTAGTATTAGAGCTCACTTCACGTCGAACCCCCACGTGAATGTGTAACTCGGCCAACGCCAAGGAACGACTTGTTTTAAAAATAAAAATGTGTTTCATATGTAAATGTTATAACAACCTTAGCGGACTCGGTTAGATGCCTCGGCCAAGGTATCCCCGAGGATTAGTTTTGGCTTGAGCCTTGTTTTTCATAAAAGACATAAGCCTTAACAATTGTTTTGGTAAATTACAAATATTTTATGGTTTAAGAAATAAATTGAAAACATTATGAAATGGTTCGTAATTTGTTGTTTAAACTTACCTCTATTTTACTCGCCTTTAGATATTTATGATAATGTCTGTTTACTCATTGGGATTGCAAAAATCTCACCCACCTCCTTTCCAAACATTTCAGGTCTGTGGTAGCTTGTAGATACCGTATTTTGTCGAGGATTCCAGTTGACATCTCTACTACACAGACAGTAGGTTTCTAGCACCAACACTGGGTGTATTTTGAGCCGCTTGTCATTATAACCATTATTGTACATTATAACTTAGTAAATTTTTGTATGTATGAATTTATTTTACTTACACATTACAAAAGATTTCTTACACGTGTTTCTATAAATATTGTTTTATATAAAAATATTATATTTTAATCAATATTTTGAATAGTGATATTTGTCTATAAATCCTTTTAAAAAAAATTAAATTATCTTTGGATTTATTTAAGCCGAAAACGACCGGTAATTGTTTAAAATAGAATGTTTAACAACGATTGCTCACAGGAAAGGAAAGAAACTGATATGTAAGCCTTGCGGGGTTTCGGTTGGCATTCTGGGTAATGAGTGTCAATCGGGACGTTGCGACGGTTGTCATGGGCCAAAGGGAGGTTCCGGGTCTTGACACTAACTGTCTAGCTTCCTTCAATTTCTTAGAAATGGAGACGTCCAGCGTCTGGGGTTGAATAAGAGGTGGTGGTACTGGGGTTGTTACAGGGGAAACAGCGGGTGGAACTGGATCAGCCTAAGCCTGGCCCGTAAGAGCAGCGAGAAAAGCCGCTAATGCCTGAGTTGCCTCGGGTGACATGGTAGGTACGCCAAGAGCAACAACAGGTGGTGGATGAGGTACAGGAATGTCAGTAGACTCAGCAGTGGGTGCTACTCTAAAAGAAGACGCAATCGACTCTTCTTCTATAGAATCCGATCGACTCTGTCTAGGGCGACCTCTTCCTCTATCGGTAGATCTAGTGATAGGTGGTAGCTCACGTCGAGGAGGCATAATGATCTACAAAAAGAACGAGATTGGTTTAGATGACTTAAGACTCTATATGCAACTACATGCAACTAACTAATCTTAACTGGGCCACACTGACATTGTAAATTATTTTAAAATAAATTTAAATCCAAGAACTTTAAAAATCAAAAACTTCTTTCAAAACCATAAGCTTTTAAACCGAAAGATCTGATACCACAAGAATTGTCACGACCCGAAACCTCCCTCGGGCCCATGACAACCACCGCGACGTCCCAATTTACACTCATTACTCGGAATACCAATCGGAACCCCGCAAGGCTTACGTATCAGTTTCTTGCCTTTTCTGTGAGCAATCCTTGTTAAACATTCTGTTTTAAACAATTACCAGTCATTTTCGGCTCAAGTAAATCAAAAAACAAAATTATTTTAAAAGGATTTATAGACAAATATTACTATTCAAAATATTGATTAAAATATAGCATTTTTATAGAAAACAATATTTATAGAAACACAAGTAAGTAAAATAAATTCATACATACAATAATTTACAAAGTTATAATGTACAATAATAATTACAATGACAAGTGGCCCATAAATACACCAAGTGTTGGTGATAGTAACCTACTGTCTGTGAGATTGAGGGATCAACTGAAATCCTCGACAAAATCGGGTATCTACAAGCTACCACAGGCTTGAAATATTTGGAAAGGAGGTGGGTGAGATTTTGCAATCCCAATGAGTAAACAGAAATTGTTATAAATATTTAAAGGCGAGTAAAATGGAGGCTAGTTTAAACAACAAATCACAAACAATTTCATAAGGTTTTCAATTTATTTCTTAAACCATAAAATATTTGTAATTTACCAAAACAGTTGTTCAGGCTTATCACTTTATTAAAAATAAGGCTCAAGCCAAAAACTAATTCTCGGGGATACCTTGGCCGAGGCATCTAACCGAGTCCACCAAGGTTGTTAAGATATTTACATGTTAAACACATGTTAGTTTTGAAAACAAGCCGTTTCTCGGCGTTGGCCGAGTTACACATTCACGTGGGGGTTCGACGTGAAGTGAGCTCTAACACTACCCCGGGAGTTACCCTCATCGCCTCTACAATCGGAGTAACTATATAACCGAGTTTACCGTACCCCTCTAATAGGCTGTCCACAGAAACCTGTCACTGCAATGACTAAACCCACTAATTTTAATAAAATTTTGATAGTATAACGTGGCTTTTATTTATTTACCCAGCTTATATAGTAAAAGACAACTTACATAAATTCCTAGTGCAATTATAAAATATAGCCACATATACTCATATATCATAAGCCATTCATAGGAAAATATATTTTTCAAGACAATTGGCAGCCTCCCATTTACTCAATTTCATAATCAAAAGTTTCTTATTTCAGATAATCAACACAATATATTTATTTGTCACATTTATTTCTAAAACATCAAAAATCCCATTTTAATCTCATTTTCGTTTCATAGAATACATAAAGAGCATTTAAAAATAAACTCTAGATAATTTACAATAATAATAGGTTTACTCACCATTTGTACAAATTAAATGATTTCTAGGTGCCTCGATCACTATTCATCGGGTACGACTTCCTTGCCTTTACCGGAAGGCTCTCCTCCTAGACACATTGCAAAAATTACACAATTCACCACATTGATGCTAAATCACTATATAACTGACTTAAATCCTATGCTAATGCATGGTATGAAATGCAATAGCCTAAAACGGCTTAAACACGGTATTAACCTGTTTTTGGCACTTTATCCGATAAATTGCTAACGCACTCCATTTAAACTCCAAATTAATTTTTTTCAATTCTATACCTCAATTGCACCCAAATTGACTTAATGTCCCTCAGTGTGGTGCAAATTATCAGTCTCGATAGCAAATTACTAAAATACCCCTAGTGGGTAAAAATTCATATTTTTACTCTGAAAATTCCCATTATTTTTCTAGGCTCATAATTCATCATTATTCATCATAATTCCTCAAATAAACATCAAGATCAGTAGCCAATATTCCCTTAGAAAATTCGGCATAATGGGTTTCAATGGGAGAAAATTATTTCTCTAGCTTATTTTTGCTATATTTCAATATAACCTAACTAAAATCACTTAATTCAATTAAAATCAACCAAAACTCACGCTCAAAACTCATCCATGGAGGTTTGGCCAGCATGGGTGTCCATACCCACTTTCTAATTTTGCATGGAAATGAGAAAAAATGCATGGGTAGTGAAAATCACAAGGAAAATCAATGAAATTTACCTTTTTAATGCTTGATTTCTTGATTTCTCTTGATTTTCCCCAAAATTTTCAGCTAGGGTTCTTATTTCTTTTCCCCCTTTCCTCTCCTGGTTTGGACGGCTTGAAGAAGATGAGAATTCTGGAATTTTGACCTTTTTAAAGGCTAAAATAATATAATATTATTTTATTCATTTTTTTAATGTTTTATTAATTCCTTAAATTCTAGCTATCCATTTGTTTCCAAATTTTCACCATACACTTGTCCCACATATCCATAGCTTAGATAAAATTCTCAGACTTATCCAAAGTCTTGGTGGAGTAATTTTCAAATTTACACTTTTGCCCTCGTAAAAGTCAAAAATTACATTTTTGCCCCAAAACTGAAAAATTGCCCATAGACATATTTTTCATCCCTTATACTCATACCATTCTCCAATTTGTCAAATTTGATCTAAATTCTCTCTAAATCTCAAATTTTGTCAACAAGTAGTAAAATTACGATTTTGCCCCTACACTCCAGAAATCACCGGAATTAAACTTTTCACTTTCTATCATTAAATTATACTCCAAATAGTTAATCTTGGTCAAAATTTTCACTCCATGGTCAAATTATTATCTTAGGTGGCAAAATGACGATTTTGCCCCTGAACATCAAAATTTTCAATTTTTCCCCAAATGAACCCTCGAACTCCAAACAATCATTTTTAGTCATTCTTGGACTGTAAAATATTAAATTTCATCCTACGATTCCTATTTGAACTAGTTCGAGGTTAAATCAACTTAAGTGTACTGTTAGGTACAATACCGGGTTTCGTATATTCTTAGGGACTTTCCTAGCGTAATAACATGCTACTCAGTGCATGTATGTCATGACATATGTTTATAGGGTCGAGTTTTACAAAAAGTCCATTTATGGTCACTCATGCCTTCAGAAGCCTTGTTACTCATTTTAAGTGGTTTTATAACTTTATAATTTATTTTGAATTGAATTTTTTTTCATTTTTGGTTAAGACAGATTATAATTGAATGTTTGCATTGGGAAATGTGAAGCAATAGCCATCCATTAACAACAAAAATCCATTTATAGTCACTCATGCCTTAAAAAGCCTACTTGTTTGTTTTAAATGGTTTTATAATCTTATAAATGACTTTAAATAGAATTTTTTGTCATTTTTTCTTAAAACAGATCGAAATTTTCTATTTGCATTGGAAAATGTGAAACAAAAGCCATCCATTGACATGAAGAGTCTTTTTATAGTCACTCATGACTTTGAAAGCCTAGTTACTTGCTTTAAATGATAATTTTTTTTAAATCAAAATTTCTTTCATTTTTGTAAAAACGTATCATAATTGGGTGTTCGCATTGAGAAACGTGTATCAAAAGCCACCCATTGACAAGATTATTAATGGTTTTATAATCTTAAGAATGAGTTGAATTATACTTTTATTCCATTTTTAGTTAAAACATATCATAATTTGATGTTTGCATTGGGAAACATGAAGTGAAAGCCATCCATTGATAAGAAACATCCATTTACTCCTTATTACTTGCTTTAAGTAGTTTTATAACATTATGAATGATTTTAAGTTTAATTTTTTTCATTTTTGGTGAAAACAAATCAAAATTGAATGTTCACATCAAGAAACGTGAAGCGAAAGCCATCCATTGACAAGAAAACTCCATTTATAGTCACTCATGCCTTTGAAAGCCTAGTTACTAGCTTTAAATGGTTTTTTGGTCTTATAAATGGTTTTAAATCAAAGTTTTTTTTTAGTTTTGAGTACAATAGATCATAATTGGATATTCGCATAGGGAAATGTATAGCGAAAGCTACCCCTTGACAAGAAAAGTCCATTTATAGTCACTCATGACTTCGAAAACCTTGTTACTCCCTTTAAGTGGTTTTATAACTTTATGAATGATTTTGAATTGAGTTTTTTTTCATTTTTGGCTAAAATGGATCGTAATTGGATATTTGCATCAAGAAACGTGAAGTGAATGCTAGCCATTGACAAGAAAAGTTTGCTTATAGTCACTCATGCCTTTGAAAGCCTAGTTATTTGTCTTAAATGGTTTTATAATCTTATGAATGAGATCATATTGTACTTCTTTTCCATTTTTGATTAAAAGAAATCATCATTGGATGTTCGCATCGAGAAACGTGAAGAAAAAGCCTTCCATTGATAAGAAACGTCTATTTATTCTTACTCATTCCTTCGATAGCCTAGTCATTCGCTTTAAGTGGTTTTACAACTTTATAGAGGTTTTAAGTTGATTTTTTTTTCATTTCTGGTTAAAAAGAATCATAATTGAATGTTCGCATCGAGAAACATGAAGCGAAAGCCATCCATTGTTAAGAAAAGTCCATTTATAGTCACTTATGCCTTTGAAAGTCCAGTTACTCACTTTAAATGGTTTTATAGTCTTATAAATTATTTTAAATCAAAATTTTTTTCATTTTTGGTTAAATAGATTGTAACTGGATATTTGCATTGGAAAATGTGAAGCAAATGCTATCCATTGACAAGAAAAGTCCATTTACAGTCACTCATGTCTTTGATAGTCTAGTTACTCATTTTAAATGGTTTTATTATGAGTGAGTTTAAATTGTCCTTCTTTTCCATTTTTGGTTAAAACAGACCATAACTTGATATTTGCAGTGGCAAATGTGAAACGAAAGCCATCCATTGACAAGAAAAGTCCATTTATAGTCACTCATGCCTTTGAATGCCTTGTTACTCACTTTAAGTGGTTTCATAACTTTATAAATGATTTTAAATTAAATTATTTTTCATTTTTGGTTAAAATAGATTGTCATTGGATGTTTGCATTGAGAAACATGAAGCGAAAGCCATCCATTGACAAGAAAAGTCCATTTATAGTCACTCACGCCTTCGAAAATAGAGTTACTCTATTTCAGTGGTTTTATAACTTTGTAAATTATTTTGAATTGAATTGCTTTCCATTTTTAGTTAAAACTGATCATAATTGGATGTTTGCTTTAGGGAATGTGAAGTGAAAACCATCCATTGACAAGAAAAGTCCATTTATGTTCACTCATGCCATCCAAAGCCTTATTACTCGCTTTAAGTGGTTTTATAACTGTATAATTGATTTTGAATTAAATTGTTTTCATTTTTGGTCAAAACAGATCATAATTGAATGTTGGCATCAGGAAACGTGAAGCGAAGGCCATCCATTGAGAAGAAAAATCCATTTATAGTCACTCACGCCTTCGAAAGTCTAGTTACTCGCTTTAAATCATTTTATAGTCTTATAAATTATTTTAAATCAAAATATTTTTCATTTTTTGTTAAAATAGATCGTAATTGGATATTTACATTAGGAAACGTGAAGCAAATGCTATCTATTGACAAGAAAAGTCCATTTATAGTCACTCATGTCTTCGAAAGTGTAGTTACTCATTTTAAATGGTTTTGTAATCTTATGAATGAGATTAAATTGTACTTCTTTTCCATTTTTGGTTAAAACATATCATTATTTGATATTTTGTAATCTTATAAGATTATAAAACAACTTAAAGAGAGTAATCTTATAAGATTAAGTGGTTTTATAATCTTATAAATGAGTTTAAATTGTATTTTTTTTCTTCATTTTTGGTTGAAATAGATCATAATTTGATGTTCGCATTGGGAAATGTGAAGTGAAAGCCATCCATTAATAAAAAAAAGTCCATTTATAGTCACTCAAGCTTTCGAAAGGCTTGTTAGTTGCATTAAATGATTTTATAATCTTATAAATGATTTTAAATTAATTTTGTTTCCATTTCTGTATAAAATAGATTGTAATTGGATGTTTATATTGAGAAAGGTGTAGCAAAAGCCACCTATGGACAAGAAAAGTCCATTTATAGCCGCTCATGGCTTCGAAAGTCGAGTTACTCGCTTTAAATGATTTTATAGTCTTATAAATTATTTTAAATCAAATTTTTTTCATTTTTGGTTAAAACATATCATAATCGATTGTTCGCATTGAGAAACATGTAATGAAAGTCACCCATTGACAAGAAAAGTCCATTTATAGTCACTATTGCTTCAAAAGCCTTGTTACTCACTTTAAGTGGTTTTATAACTTTATAAATGATTTCAAACTTTTTTTTTTCATTTTAGCTTAAAATGGATCGTAATTGGATATTTGCATCAAAAAACATGAAGCGAATGCTATCCATTGACAAGAAAAGTCCATTTATAGTCACTCATTCCTTTGAAAGTCTAGTTACTCGTTATAAATGATTCTGTAATCTTATGAATGAGTTTAAACTATACTTCTTTTTCATTTTTAGTTAAAATAGATTATAACTTGATGTTTGCATTGGGAGACATGAAATGAAAATCGTCTTTTGACAAGAAAAGTCCATTTATAGTCGTTCATGCCTTCGAATGCTTTGTTACTTGCTTTAAGTTGTTTTATAACTTTATAAATGATTTCAAATTGAATTTTTTTCATTTTTCATTAAAACAGATCATCATTGGATGTTCGCATCAAGAAACGTGAAGCGAAAGCCATCCATTGAAAAAAAATCCATTTATAGTCACTCATTCCTTGGAATGCCTTGTTACTCACTATAAGTGGTTTATAACATTATAAATGATTTTAAGTTGATTTTTTTTCATTTATGATGAACATAGATTATCATTGGATGTTCACATTGAGAAATATGAAGCAAAAGTAATCCATTGACAAGAAATGTCTATTTATATTCAGTCATGGATTTGAAAGCCTTGTTACTCACTTTAAGTGGTTTTATAACTTTATAAATGATTATAAAGTGAATTTTTTTTCATTTTTACTTAAAACGGATCATAATTGGATATTTGCATCAAAAAAAGTGAAGCAAATGCTATTCATTCACAAGAAAATTCCATTTATAGTCACTCATGCATTCAAAAGCATAGTTACTCATTCCAAATGGTTTTGTAGTCTTATGAATGAGTTTAAATTGTACTTTTTTTTTTCATTTTTGGTTAAAACATATCATAATTTGATGTTTGCATTGGGAAACATGAAGCGAACGCCATCCATTGTCAAGAAAAGTCTATTTATTGTCACTCATGCCTTTTATTGCTTTGTTACTCGCTTTAAGTGGTTTTATAACTTTATAAATGATTTTAAATTGGATTGTTTTTCATTTTTGGTTAAAATAGAACATCATTGGATGTTCACATCAAGACACATGAAGCAAAAGCCATCCATTGACAACAAAAGTCCATTTATAGTCACTCATGCTTTCGAAAGCCTAGTTACTCGCTTTAAGTGGTTTTATAACTTGATAAATGATTTTAGATTGATTTTTTTTCATTTTGGTTAAAACAGATCATAATTGGAAGTTTGTAGTGGGGAATGTGTTGCGAAAGCTGTCCATTGACAAGAAAAGTCCATTTATAGTCACTTATGCCTTCAAAAGTGCAGTTACAGTCTTTAAATGGTTTTAAAGTCTTATAAACTATTTTGAATCAATTTTTTTAATGTTTGGATAAAACATATTATAATTAGATGTTCGCTTTAGGAAACGTGCAGCGAAACCCATCCATTGATAAGAAAAGTCCATTTATCGCCACTCTTGGCTTCAAAAGCCTTGTTACTCGCTTTAATTGGTTTTCTAACTTTATAAATGATTTTAAATTAATTTTTTTTATTTTGCTTAAAATGGATCGTAATTGGATATTTACATTAGGAAATGTGAAGCAAATGCTATCCATTAACAAGAAAAGTCTATTTATAGTCACTCATGCCTTTGAAAGCTTAGTGACTTGTTTTAATGTTTTTATAATATTATGAATGAGTTTAAATTGTATTTCTTTTCCATTTTTGGTTAAAAAAAATCATAATTGGATGTTCACATTGAGAAACGTATAGCGAAACCCACCCATTGATAAGAAAAGTCTATTTATAGCCACTCATGGCTTCGAAAGCCTTATTACTCGCTTTAAGTGGCTTTATAAATTCATAAATGATTTTAATTTGAATGTTTTTCATTTATGCTTGAAACGGATCATAATTTGATATTTGCATTGGGAAATGTGAAGCAAATGCTATCCATTGACAAGAAAAGTCCATTTATAGTAACTCATACCTTCGAAAGCCTTATTAGTCGTATTAAGTGATTTTATAATACTATAAATGATTTTAAATTATTTTTTTTCATTTACAGATAAAACAGATCATAATTAGATGTTTGCATTGAGAGAGGTGTAGCGAAAGCCATCCATGGACAAGAAAAGTCTGTTTATAGTCACTCATGGCTTCGAAAGACTAGTTACTGGCTTTAAACGGTTTTATAGTCTTATAAATTATTTTAAATCAATTTTTTTTTCATTTTTAGTTAAAACAGATCATAATCGAATGTTCGCATTGGGAAACATATAACGAAAGCCACCCATTGACAAGAAAAGTCCATTTATAGTCACTTAAGGCTTCGAAAGCCTTATTTTTCGTTTTAAGTGGTTTTATGACTTTATAAATGATTTCAAACTAAATTTTTTTTCATTTAAGCTTAAAATGGATCGTTATTGGATATTTGTATTGGGAAACATTAAGTGAATGCTATCCATTGACAAAAAAAGTTCATTTATAGTCACTCATGCCTTCGAAAGCCTAGTTACTCATTTTAAATGATTTCATAATCTTATGAATAAGTTTAAATTGTACTTCTTTTCCATTTTTGGTTGAAACAGATTATAATTTGATGTTTGCATCTGGAAACATCAAGCGAAAGCCATCCTTTGACAAGAAAAGTCCATTTATAGTCACTCATGCCTTCAAATGCCTTGTTATTCGCTTTAAGTGATTTTATAACATTATAAATAATATTAAGTTGAATTGTTTTTCATTTGTAGTGAAAACAGATCATCATTGGATGTTCACATCTAAAACCGTGAAATGAAAGCCATCCATTGACAAGAAAAGCCTATTTATAGTCACTCATGCCTTCGGAAGCATAGTTACTTGTTTTAAATGGTTTTATAGTCTTATAAATTATTTTAAATCAAAACTTTTTTATTTTTGGTTAAAATAGATCATAATTTGATGTTTGCATTGGGAAACATGTTATGAAAGTCATCCATTCGTTAGAAAAGTCCATTTGTAGTCACTCATGCCTTCGAATGCCCTATTACTCACTTTAAGTGGTTTTATAACATTATAAATGATTTTAAGTTGAATTTCTTTTCATTTTTGGTGAAAATAGATCATCATTGGATGTTCATATTGAGAAACATGAAACGTAAGTAATCCATTGACAAGAAAAGTCAATTTGTAATCATTCATGTCTTCGAAAGCTTTGTTACTCTCTTTAAGTGGTTTTATAACTTTATAAATGATTTTAAATTGAATTTGTTTATACACACGAGTGTTACCACCGATCGTCGCGACGCTCTTGTCCTTTGACAAGATAAGTCCATTTATAGTCACTCATGCCTTCGAATGCCTTGTACTCACTTTAAGTGATTTTAAATTTATTTTCTTCATTTTTGGTTAAAATAGATAATCATTGGATGTTCGCATCGAGAAACATGAAGCAAAAGCCATCCATTGGAAAAAAAATCCATTTATAGTCATTGATGCATTTGAAAGCCTTGTTACTCACTTTAAATGGTTTTATTATCTTATAAATGACTTTGTATTGAATATTTTTTTTTTCATTTTTGGTTAAAATAGATCATAATTTGATGTTTGCATTGGGAGATGTGTTACAAAAGTCATCTATTGGCAAGAAAAGTCCATTTAAAGTCACTCATGCCTTAAAATGCCCTGTTACTCACTTTAAGTGATTTTATAACATTATAAATGATTTTAAGCTAAATTGTTTTTCATTTTTGGCAAAATTAGATCATCATTTGATGTTTGCGTTGAGAAACATGAAAGGAAAGCAATCAATTGACAAGAAAAGTCCATTTATGTTCACTCATTGCTTTAAGTGGTTTTATAACTTTATAAATTATTTTAAATTGATTTTTTTTTCATTTTTTCTTAAAACAAATAATCATTGGATGTTCGCATTGAGAAATGTGAAGCGAAAGTCATCTTTTGACAAGAAAAGTCCATTTATAGTCACTCACGCCTTCAAATTTCTTGTTACTCGCTTTAAGCGGTTTTATAACTTTATAAATTATTTTAAATTGATTTTTTTTTTATTTTTGGTTAAAACAAAATATCATTGGATGTTCACATTGGGGAACCTGAAGCGAAGTCTATCCATTGACAAAAAAAGCCATTTATAACTACAAATGCCTTCGAAAGCCTTGTTACTCACTTTAAATGGTTTTATTATCTAATATATGACTTTGAATTGAATTTTTTTCATTTTTGGTTAAAATAGATCATAATTTGATGTTTGCATTGGGAAATGTGTTGCAAAAGTCATTCATTGGCAAGAAAAGTCCATTTAAAGTCACCATGCCTTTGAATGCCCTATTACTCTCTTTAAGTGGTTTTATAACATTATAAATGATTTTAAGCTAATTTTTTTTTTCATTTTTGGTAAAAATAGATCATCATTGGATGTTTGCATTGAGAAACATGAATGGAAAGCAATCCATTGACAAGAAAAGTCCATTTATGTTCACTCATCACTTTAAGTGGTTTTATAACTTTATAAATTATTTTAAATTGATTTTTTTTTATTTTTGCTTAAAACAGATCATCATTGGATGTTCGCATCGAGAAATGTGGAGCGAAAGTCATCTTTTGACAAGAAAAGTCCATTTATAGTCACTCATCCCTTCGAATTTCTTGTTACTCACTTTAAGTGGTTTTATAACTTTATAAATGATTTTAAATTGAATTTTTTTATTTTTGGTGAAAACAGAACATCATTGGATGTTCACATTGGGAAACATGAAGCAAAGTCTATCCATTGACAAAAAAAATCCATTATGATTACTAATGCCTTCGAAAGCCTTATTACTCGCTTTAAATAGTTTTGTTATCTTATAAATGACTTTAAATTGAATTTTTTTTCATTTTTGTTTAAAATTTATCATAATTTGATGTTTGCATTAGGAAACATTTAACGAGAGTTGTCCATTGAAAAGAAAAGTCTATTTATAGTCACTCATGCCTTTGAATGCCCTGTTACTTGCTTTAACTGGCTTTATAACATTATAAATGATTGTAAGTTGAATTTTTTTTCATTTATGGTGAAAATAGATCATCATTGGATGTTTTTATTGAGAAACATGAAGCGAAAGTAATACATTGACAAAAAAAAGTCCATTTATATTCACTTATGACTTCAAAAGCCTTGTTAGTCACTTTAAGTGGTTTTATAACTTTATAAATAATTTTAAATTGATTTTTTTTTCATTTTTACTTATAACAAATCATCATTGGATGTTCGCATCGAGAAACATGAAGCGTAAGCCGTCATTTGATAAGAAAAGTTCATTGATAGTGACTTTTGCCTTTGAATGCCTTGTTACATGCTTTAAGTGGTTTTATCATTTTATAAATGATTTTAAATTAAATTTTTGTTCATTTTGGCTTAAAACATATCATCATTGGATGTTTTTATTGAGAAATGTAAAGCAAAAGCCATCCATTAACAAGAAAAGTCCATTTATAGTCATTCATACCTTCAAAAGCTTAGTTACTTGCTTTAAATGATTTTTTAGTCTTATAAATGATTTTAAATTGAAGTTTTTTTTATTTTTGGTTTAAACATATCATAATTGGATGTTTGCATTGGGAAACGTGTAGTGAAAGCAACCCATTGACAACAAAAGCCTATTTATTGTCACTAATGGTTTTGAAAGCCTTGTTACTCGTTTTAAGTGGTGTCATAACTTTATAAATGACTTTGAATTGAATGTTTTTCATTTTGGGTTAAACCAGATTGTAATTGGATATTTGCATCATGAAACGAGAAGCTAATGCTATCCATTGACAAGAAAAGACCAATTACAGTGACTCTTGCTTGAGAAAGTCTAGTTACTCATTTTAAATGATTTTATAATCTTATGAATAAGTTCATATTGTACTTTTTTTTACTTTTGAATAAAATAGATCATAATTTGATGTTTACATTGAGAAACATGAAGCAAAAGCCATCCATTGACAAGAAAAGTCCATTTATAGTCACTCATGGCTTCGAAAGTCTTGTTACTTGCTTTAAGTGGTTTTATAACTTTATAAATGATTTTAAATTGAATTGTTTTTCATTTTTGCTTAAAACAAATCATAATTGAATGTTCACATCGGGAAACGTGAAGCGAAAGCCATCAATTGACAAGAAAAGTCCATTTATAGTCACTCATGCCTTCGAACGCCTAGTCACTCACTTTAAATGGGTTTTTAGTCTTATAAATTATTTTAAATCGTAATTATTTTCATTTTTGATAAAAACAGACCATCATTGGATGTTCTCATTGGGAAACTTGAAGCAAAGGCCACCCATTGACAACAAAAGTCCATTTATAGTCACTCATGCCTTTGAAAGCCTAGTTACTCATTGTAAATGGTTTTATAATCTTATGAATGAGTTTAAATTGTACTTCTATTCCATTTTTGGTTGAAACAGATCATACTTAGATGTTTGCATTAGAAACATGAGCGAAAGCCATCCATTGACAAGAAAATTCCATTTATAGTCACTGATGCCTTTGAAGCCTTGTTACTCACTTTCAGTGGTTTTATAACTTTCTAAATGATTTTAAATTGAATTGTCTTTCATTTTTGGTTAAAACACATCATAATTGGTTGTTCGCATTAGGAAACGTATAACAAAAGTCACCCATTGATAAGAAATGTCTATTTATAGCCACTCATGCCTTCGAAGCCTTGTTACTCACTTTAAGTTGTTTTATAGCTTTATCAATGATTTTAAATTGATTTTTTTTTTGTTTTCGGTTAAAAAAATCGTAATTAGATGCTTGCATTAGAAAGTGTGTGGCGAAAGCCATCCATTAGCAAGAAAAGTCTATTTATAGTCACTCATGCCTTCGAAAGCCTAGTCACTCATTTTAAATGGTTTTATTACCTTATAATGAGTTTAAATTGATTTTTTTTTTCATTTTTTGGTTAAAATAGATCATAATTTGATGTTTACATTAGGAAGCGTGTTGCGAAAGCCATCAATTGATAAGAAAAATTCATTTATAGTCACTCTTGCTTTCGAAAGCCTAGTTACTCAGTTTAAATGGTTTTTTAGTCTTATAAATTATTTTAAATCAAAATTGTTTTCATTGTTGATTAAAGTAGACCATAATTGGATGTTTGCATCAGGAAACATGCTGTGAATGTCATCCATTGATAAGAAAAGTTCATTTATAGTCACTCATGCATACAAAAGCCTAGTTACTTGTTTTAATGGTTTTATAATCTTATGAATGAGTACAAAAGCTTTGTTACTCGCTTTAAGTGGTTTTACAATTTTATAAATAATTTTAAATTAAATTTTTATTCATTTTGGACTAAAACGGATCATGATTAGATGTTTGCATTAGAAAATGTGAAGCAAAAGCCATCCATTGACAAGAAAATCCATTTATAGTCACTCATGCCTTCAAACTTTAAATGGTTTTATAGTCTTATAAATTATGTTAAATCAAAATTTTTTTCATTTTTTATTAAAACACATCATAATTGGATGTTCGCATCGGGAAATGTGTAACGAAAGCCACCCACTGACAAGAAAAGTCCATTTATAGTCACTCATAGCTTTGAAAGCCTTGTCACTTGCTTTAAGTGGTTTGATAACTTTATAAGTTATTTGAAATTGAATTTTTATTCACTTTTGGTTAAAATGGATCATAATTGGATGTTTGCACTAAGAAACATGAAGCAAAAGCCATCCATTGACAAGAAAAGTCAATTTATCATCACTCATACCTTCGAAAGCCTTGTTATTTGCTTTAAGTGGTTTTATAACTTTATAAATGATTTTAAATTGAATTTTTATTCATTTTTGGTTAAAACGGATCATAATTGGATCTTTTTTGGCTCCATTAGTTTTTGATGATAATAAAACATTCCCATTCATTTGTGTCTAATGCCTTTACTTGAGTGTGTAGGAAAATTAATGTAAAAAATTAATAGATCAATCTTTTAAAGTGTATATCAAAAGAAAAAAAAGGGTGATAAAAATAATAAGACATGACTGCTTAACAAGGAGAAAGCTCATTAGTTGAATAAGGAAGAATGTTGGTTGGCCAAGATTCATATTGGAAAAATGGCGAGCTGAAGAATATTGAGAAACATAACCCACTTAGTCAACCAAGAAATGGGCTAGTCGACTAAGTGCTTACTGCCAGAACTACCAGAGACAGGGAGCAGAAAATAGAGACAACTTAGTCAACTAAGATATCGGTTAGTCGACTAAAAGCATTCTGTCTGCAAGTTTGAAAACTGCACTAAAAGACAGAGTAATGGCTAGAACCGACTCTTAACTGTCTCCAACGACTAGAAAACTATCAAACTGCCATCAGAGATGTTTCTCTAAGTATAAAAAGGGTTTTCCAACAGTTAGAAACAAGTTCTTGGATGTTTTGGAAGAGATTTGAGCAATTAAGAGCTAAAAAACCAGAAAATTCTCTCTTCACCTCATTGCACTTAAACTCCCATCCTTTGTATTTGTACTCTGCACTCAACCTTGTACCATTTAGATCAACTTGTGATCATAGGTACTTTAATTCACTTCACTTCTTGTATTCTTAGAGTGAGGGAGTCACTTTAAGTGGTTGTTTCAAGCAAGGATTGCATGAAGGTGTTAAGGTTCTAACTTAGCCTTGAAAAGTTAGGTGTTGGGTTTTAGTTTAGCCCATGAAAAACTAGTGTAAAAGGTTTTGGTTGAGCCTTGTAAAAGCCATTGTAAAGCTCGGTGAAAGCTTGTGAATTTCACTGGTTCTTAGTGCATTTGTTGGGAAAATCCTTGGTTGGATAATCAAGGAAGCAAATGTATGTCACGACTTGGAACTCCCATCGAGCCCGTGACAACCGTCGTGATGTCCCGATAGACATTCATTACTCGAAATGCCAATTAAAACCTCGCAAGGCTTAACATCAATTTTCTCATTTCCCCTGTTTTAAAGTGATATGAACCAATTTCCATTCAAAAACAGTCAAAGAGAAATTTCAACTACACATAGGTATTTTGGTCATCTTTTCCAAAATTTTGAAACCAGCTAAAATGTAGTATATGAGAGAAATTTACACATTTCATAACTGAAAATAAGTTTATATATCTAAAACATTAATTTAAAGTGAAATGATAGTGATTAGAATAAAATAAAAATATTAAATAAAATATTCCATTTTCTTATAAAATAATTTTTATAGAGATATCCGTAAATAATTTTTGTAGCGTAAAAGCAAAATAAATTCGTACATACAGTAACACAGATAGTCAAGGTATGTAATTAAATTTACAATGACACGTGGGCCCCCAAATAACAAAAGTGAACGAAGGCTGTGAACCTACAATTTTTGAGGAAGTAAAGCCAACTGTAGCCTTCGACGATATCAGCTATCTACAAACTATCCTGAGCCTGAAATGGGTGGAAAGGAGGGTGGTGAGATTATATAATCCCAGTGAGTAAACAAATACCGTCTAAAATATCTAAAGCTGAGTAAATAGAGACAGATAAAATAGATTAGCATAAAAATGATTCACAGCATTTCGAACTCATTTTAATAAGATAAAATAGATTCATTTCACCCAAAATAAACAACGAAACTTATGATTTCCTGAAAAGCTTGGCTAGTGCCAAAATTATTCTCATACTCAGTTATCAGGGATACCTTGGCCTGGGGCTATCCCAACCGAGTCAGCCAAGGCTGTTAAAAAGTCATGTACGCATAAATCATGTTTTTATTTTGAAAACATAGCCGTTCCTTGGCAGTGGCTGAGTTCACCCTCACGTGGTGGTTCGGCGTGAAGTGAACTCTAAAGTTGTACCTCGGGAGTTACCCTATGCGCCTCCCAATCGAGGTAAGAATATAACAGGATTTCGTACCCTTCAAAAAGGCTGGTCCATAGAACCTGCCCACTGCAGCAAGCTAAACCCACCATACAATAAAAATTCAACAGCATGACATGGCAGTTTTATCATTATCCAGCCTATCAAGGCAAACAACATTTTATACATTTTCAACACATTTACCAATTCAACCATTCATGCCAATATTATCATAAGCCATTCAATTCAAACCATGATTCATAACACAGCAATTAGTCTCCAATTACTCTATTTTCAAAACCATCATTCAATTTCAAGACAATTTTATAAAATCATTTCATTTAATCACATTTTCTATAAAATCACAAAAACGAATTAAAATTCACTTTAGATAATCAAGATGATGATAAGGTTACTCACTATTTTGGGAGTCGAATTTCGAGTACTCCGATTCTTGATCCTCGGGTACTATCTCTTTACTTTTGCTAGAAAGTTCACCACTTAGACATAATGCACAATAAGCCATTTACTACATTTGTGCTAAACCGTTGTAAAACCAGTTCAGGCTTTATACTAATGCATGAAATGAGATGTGAAATACTCAGGTAATTATCTAAATATGGTGTTCAATATAAATTCAATTATGTACCTAAATAAAATGGTATTGGCCTAATTCGATCTATCACCCGATTAATTGGCCAATATGTCCAATTTAGCTCTAATTAACTCCAATTTTCTTCCAATTCTCTGAACCATCAAACACAAGTCAAATAGCATAAAATTTAGCAAAATCATCTTCACATTTTCTCCTGGGAATTTCGGCCATGGTGGGTGCATCAATACTATTATTTTTCCTACTTGATTTTCTCACCGTAATTCATCATTTCCTAACCAATTCACTTGAAATAAAATCAAATCATCATCAATATTCCACATGGAGAATTCGGCCAATGAGGGTTATGGAAGAACATGAATTTTTCTTGCTTGATTTTCATGCTACACATCACCAATCAACTAAAAACACTAGAATATCTTAAAATCTAACCGAAACAAAAATCAAAATCTCTCTTTAAGTGTTCAGCCAGCAAGAGACCCATCATGAAATCATGTGATTCAACTATGAAAAATGCAAAAGAATGTATGGGAAAGGTAGATCACAAGTCAAAATCAAGAAATTTTACCTTTGATTGCTTGATTACTTGAAATCTACCAATTTTCTCTTGAATTTTCACTCAAGGCTTTTTGTTCTTTCTTTTCTTCCTTTGTTCTTGCTTTGGCTGACCATAAGAATGAATGTGGAGGAGTTCAAATTGGCTTTATAAAGGAAAATATTAAAGAAATAAAAGCTTGACACTTGTCACCTTACCATTGGTCCATTTTTAAATTCTTAACTGTTAAGCTTTCTTTCTCCACCACATTAAATCCTTCAATTATCAATGATAATAATGGGTGAAATTCATGTGCTGGACAAGTGTTGGGTAGTGTAAAATTACAATTTTGCCCCTAGGGTGGCAAAATGACTATTTTGCCCTTATCCTAAAAAAAATGTCGAAATTAAAATTCTTCACTTCTGAAACTCAAATTATACTCCAATGGTACGTTTGGTTGGCGGAATAGACGGGAATGGAATAGAATAGTTATTATGTGGGAATAGAATGAGGTGGGAATAGAATAGAATAGTTATTACTTAGTTTGGTATGACAAAGGGAATAGAACAGGAATAATTATTATGACTTATTGTAGTGTTTGGTTGGTAACAATAATTTTGGAATAAGAAAGGAATATAAAATAAAAAGATAAAAACACCCTTTATTATTTATGTGACATTTTATTTTTATTAGATTTTTTAAATATTAATAATCTAGAATTTAATTAAAATATTAATAATAAATCATTTAAATATTAACATTTATTTAATTTAAATATTATTATGATTAATTTTTATTTTATTTTATTTTTAAAATATTCATAATTGATAATTTATTTAAAATATTAATAATTGATAATTTCAATATTAATATTTATTTATTTTTTAAAATATTAATATTTTATTTAATTTAAATATTATGATGATCAATTATTTTATTTTATTTTATTTTTGAAAATTAATAATTGATTATTTATTTAAAATATTAATAATAGATAATTTAAATATTAATATTTTATTTAATTTAAATTTTATTATGATTAATTTTTTATTTTATTTTTTAAATATTAATAATTGGTAATTTATTTAAATATTAATAATTGATGATTTAATTATTAATATTGTTTATCTAATTTAAATGATATTATGTTTATTTATTTTTAATTTATTTTGTTTTTAAATAGGAATAATTTATAATTTATTTTATTAATAATTGATAATTTAAATATTAATATTTTATTTATAATTTAATATTAATATTTTATTAAAAATTGGAATCAAGTGAGAGAAAGAGGAGAGAGAGAAAAATAATATTTTATACTAATAAAGTTGTAAATTTTCAAACTTGTAAGGGGTATTTTTGTCTTTATTAATTTTTAAATTTATTCCTCAACCATGGAATAGCTAATACCATGGGGGAGGGTGGTATTAGCTATTCCTTGATTTTAAAAGATTTTGAAGAATAGCCATTCCATAGGAATGGCTATTCCTTAAATCATTTTCCAACCAAACAAAGGAATAAAAATTCCTTGGGAATAAAGGGGGAATGGCTTAGCCATTCCCCCAACCAAACATGCTACAAATGATCAATCTTAGTAAAAAATTTCATCCAACACTCACATCTTAACCTTGGGTGGCAAAATGACCATTTTGCACCTAGGTCATGAAAATTCCAATTTGACTCCAAATCGGTCCTCGAACTCCGAATCACCATTTTAAATCATTCTGGGAATTTAATTCTCAATTTCATATTGAAATCTCTCTTTGTTCTAGTTTGAGGAATAATTCAACTTAATTGTACCATTTGATACAATACCGTCCTTAACGATTTTCAAGGTACCGAAATAAACAAACATGCATTCTTATGTAGGAATGGCATAATAAATATATTGTAGAGTCAGGCTTGACAACATTATCCTCCTTAAAATAAAATTTTAACCTCAAAATTTCATTTACTGAACTTAGAGAAAAGGTGAGGGTATTGTTTTCTCATCTAATGCTCGACTTCTTATGTCCTCCCCTTTATAGGGAATTTTAATTTGTTCACCTTATTTACCTCCAATTCAACTCGAGTACTTCACTTATGTCTATTATTATCCTTTAAAATTAGATCAATAGTAGCCTTCACAATTATGATCTCTTATATCGAGACACCAAGCATGCGTCTATTACTATCATTAAACTTGAACCATAACTCCATCTCAATCATACCAATTTTGATCGCATTTTATACTTATTTAGGTATACCAATCACTATCTTATTACTTCATTCCATGTCAAGCTCGACTCTACAATATGTTTATTATGCCATTCCTACATAAGAATGCATGTTTGCTTATTTAGGTACCTCAAAAATCATTAAAGGACTTAATTGTACCAAATGGTACAATTAAGTTGAATTAAGCCTCGAACTAGTCCAAATAGAGATTTTAAGATGAAATTGAGAATTTTAAAACCTCAGAATGACTTAAAATGGTGATTCAGAGTTCGAGGACTGATTTGGAGTCAAATTGGAATTTTCATGACCTAGAGGTAAAATGGTCATTTTGCCACCTGAGGCTAAAATTGGAATGTTGGAAGAAGTTTTTGGTCAAAATTGACTATTTAGAACATAATTTGAGTTTGAGAAGTGAAAAATTTTAATTTCGACATTTTTTCGAGCATAAGGACAAAATAGTCATTTTGCCACCACAAGGGCAAAATTGTAATTTTACACCACCCAACACTTGTCCAGCACATGAATTTTACCCAATATATCATGGATAATTGAGGAAATTTAAGTGGTGGAGAGAGATTGCTTAATGGGTAAGTATGACACATGGACCAATGGAACGGTGACATGTGTCAAATTCTCATCCATTTATTATTTTCCTTATAAATTAGCACAAAATCAGCCCATTTCTCTTCATATGGCCGGACAAAGCAAGAACAAAGGAAGAAAAGAAAGAACAAGAACCCCAGGGTGACAATTCAAGAGAAAATTGGTGGATTTCAAGTAATCAAGCAATCAAAGGTAAAATTTCTTGATTTTGACTTGTGATCTACCTTTCCCATGCATTATTTTGCATTTTCCATGGTTGAATCACAAGATATCATGAAGGATTCATGGCTGACAAAATTTAGAGAGAGAAGATTTGATGATTTATTTGGTTAGATTTTGAGATATTTTAGTGTTTATAGTTGATTTATCATGTTTGGAAGGAAAACAAGTAAGAAAAATCACATGTTCTTCATGGATTCTTCATTGGCTGAATTTCATAAAGACAATATTGAAGATTAATCTTTTGATGTCTTATGTTATTTAGTTAGAATTTAATGAATTATGGGGGTGGAAATCGAAAATGGTAATGTTTAGCATGAAAAACCGTATACCCCTCAAGAAACTCCTTTGGCCGAATCTCCCTTGTAGAGTATTGATGATGATTTTGATTTTATTTCAAGTGATTTGGTTAGGAATTAGTGATTTATGGTGTGAGAATCAAGCTTGAAAAATTATAATGTTGATGCACGCACCATGGCTGAATTTTCCAAGAAAAAATGTGAGGATGATTTTGCCATATTTCAAGTTATTTAATTTGTGTTTGATGATTTGGAGAATTGAAAGAAAAATGGAATTATTTGGAGTTAAATTGGACATATTAGCCAATTAATCGAGTGATAGATCGAATTAGGCCAATACCGTTTTATTTAGGTACACAATTGAATTTGTGTAGAGCATTGTGTTTAGATGATAATCTGAACAATTTGCATCCCATTTCATAAATTAGTATAGAGCTTGAATTGGTTTTATAACAATTTAGCACAAATGTAGTAAATGGCTTATTGTGCATTATGTCTAGGCGGTGAGCTTTCTGGCAAAAGTAAAGAGCTAGTACTCGAGGATCAAGAATCGGAGTACTCGAAATTCGACTCTCGAAATAGTGAGTAACCTTACTGTCGTCTTAATTATCTAAAATGGTTTTTATCCGATTTTATGATTTTATGAAAAATGAGTTTAAATGGTAAATCTTTATGTTTTATAAACAAAATGTGTTTAAATGAAATGATTTTATAAATTGTCTTGAAATTGAATGATGGCTTTGAAAATAGAGTAATTGGAGACCATTTGATGTATTGTGAATTTATGGTTCTAATTGATTGGCTTATGGCAATATTGGCATGAATGGCTGAATTGGTATTTGTGTTGAAAATGTATAAACTGTTGTTTGCCTTGATAGGCTGGATAATGATAAAATTACCATGTCATGCTGTTAAATTTTATTGAATTTGTGGGTTATTGATTAGTCGCTGCAATGGACGGGTTCCGGTGGACCAGCCTAGTAGAGGGGGCACGGTAACCCTATTATATTCATACCTCAGTATGAGAGACGTGGATGGATAACTCCTGAAGTTAACACTTTAGAGTTCACTTCACGCCAAACCATCACGTGAGGGTGAACTCAGCCAACGCCAAGGAATGGCTATGTTTTCAAAATAAAAACATGATTTATGCGTACATAACTTTTTATCAGCCTTGGCGGACTCGGTTAGGATAGCCCTCAGCCAAGGTATCCCTGATAACTGAGTATGAGAATGATTTTGGCACGAGCCAAGCTTTTAAGAAATTCATAAGCCTTGTTGATTACTCGATTTATATGAATTGATTTTATTTGGTTGAAATGAGTTGAAAGGTGATGAATTATAGTATGTTAAACTATTTTATCTGTCTCCATTTACTCAACTTTAGATATTTTAGATGGTATTTGTTTACTCACAGGGATTATATAATCTCACCACCCTCCTTTCCATCCCTTTAGGCTCAGAATAGTCTGTAGATAGTTCACTTTGTTAAGGGCTACAGTTAGACTTGCATCCTCAAAAACTGTAGGTTTACCACTTTTGATACTTTTGGTCATTCGTGGGCCCATGTGTCACTATAAATTAAATTTTATACTTTGGTTATCTGTATTACAGTATGTATGAATCTATTTAGCTTTTACGCTACAAAAATTATTTACCGGTAACTCTATAAATATTGTTTTATAAGAAAATAGAATATTTATATTATATTCAAATATTTATAATTTCACTTTAAATGAATGTTTTAGATATCTAAACTTATTTTTGATTATGAATTATGTGTTTTATACTCGCATACTACATTTTTAGCTGGTTTCGAGACTTTTGAGGAAAAATGACCAAAATGCCCTTGTGAGAAAAAAATTATTTTTCTATTGTTTTGATTTGGAAATAGTTTATAATCTCTCAAAACATGATACTTAACAACTGTTGCTCACTAGGGAGGTACGAAAACTGATATTAAAACCTTGTGGGGTTTCGGTTGACATTTCGAGTAATGAGTGTCGATCGGGACACCGAGGCGGTTGTCACGGGCTCGAGGGGAATACCGGGTCGTGATATTCCATATCAAATTTCTTGACTTTCATTCATTCATCCTATCCTTATACACTATTGTGTAGTTTACGGCATCATTAACACGCCATACTCATTCCTGTATATATCCTCAACGTTAGGGAAGATTAATGGCTTCAATTATTTCCACATACTTCATGTTTACCTTGCATTTAGGAAATTTCAATCTTCTTAATCTTATTAATCCATCTTATATGGCTTAATCGCATTGTAGGTTACATTCCCTTAACTATTTCCCCAAAATTCCTTAGGTCGCCATAAATCAACTTCTGATAAGATTCTTGATCGTTACATTATCTATACAACTCATCAATTATATATTGAGTTCAAATCTCGAACCACTAAAACCATTCTTCATTTTAGTTGAGTACTTCACTAGCTCCACACATACATATACACACACATTCAAATGTCCATATTCCTCATTATATATACGAGTCCTTGTTTTCAAATGCCTTCAAACTAAGTTCTCTTTGTTCATTCCCATCCATAACCAAGATTCAGTAGAATAATCTTCATAATTCATACAAATTCTAATCATGCCTGTGCATAGTTTTACATCATTTACATACTTATACTCTCTTCTTATCATTTCTAATTATATGCTTAAATCTTCTTGTACTATATATCATTGCATCACAATGTCATCTCCATTGAATTATAATCTATTATGTGTGTATGCTTTATAATCCCATTGATGTCTGAAAGATTTATCTTAACTTGATCATTGCATCTTATGCAATACCACAATTCCTAAGAGTCATCCTTTTTCCTCGATTATCCTTCATGCCTCTACATTACCTTGTATCCTTCTTACATTTCGATAATGATTTGTCACTTAAAACTCAAACTCATTTGAATCATGTATGCCTCAAGCATTTTGAATTCCAATTTCCATAATATATTAGGAAAGTTTCATTATCTGACTTCATTATCAAGGTCAACTTCAATCATCATTTGTTCCACTCTTTCATACGAATATAACATCATTTTTCCTTAGCCAATTTACAAATTGTACTTGAAATTGTAAAACTTGAAACTATTTTCTCCACAAGTACTTTTCAATGTCTATACAAGTATCGCTCTCAACTTATGGCTTCCTTTTTATGATCACATAACTTAGTGTTTGCTTTCACGAGATCCATGGCAGAACTTCTCTTGAGTATTTCCTTGGGGATATCTATCTTAAACTTATGTCTCACAGCAAGTGATCACTTAACTCGTGACTTAGCCGCTTGGCTCCTTAGCAAGTTTCAAAGTCACACATCTTATGCTCATCTCGTATAATTTATAATTCTTTCTCAAAGGTGTTTAAACATTTTTAAAACACTTAATCACTTATTTGCTCTTTCATACTCCAAGTATATTATTTCCATAAAGGCATGCACTTGCTCACCAAAATATTTAAATGCATGCTTAACTACTCATGCTTCAACTTATCTCCATAGGTTTCTAGGGTATCACACAATTGGCCTTGTGTTGTTACTAAACCTTTTTATTTAACTAAGTCAAGACAAGAATTGTAAATTCTCATAATGATATTCTATATAAACTCGTTTTCTGTATCGCCCTTGTAATCCTTCATTCACACTTCCATCACTTGGTATCTTATCTTAATGTAGCCATCTCAAGAATCTTTCAATTTCTCTTTTAATTATATGCCCATATACAAGGAGATAAAGAAACTTTTCAATTCATTCAGGTTAACATTCCCCAGAACATTTAAAACTCCCAAACAACAAAGCTCAATGACCAATGACTGAAATTCAACTTGTAAGCTCATTATCATGTCACTCCCATCTTGCTCATGCATCATAGACATGAGATATTCGTAGCATTGCAGGGCTGGACAGTCAGTGCAGTAGCATTGTGATTACTAGAAATTCCCTCATCAAAGTTATTTATCTGCATTCAAGGTCACTACATCAATCATCCTCAACCATTGGGTTTCCCTTCTAGGCATATATTGTCAAGCCCGACCTTATAAAATACTTGCCATGTCATTCATATGATTGACAATATGCTTGCATACTTGGAAAGCCCCGAAAGAAAAATCGTTAAAAGACAACAATGTACCAAATGGTACAATTAAGTTAATTTAAGCCTCAAACTAGATCAAATAGAGAATTTAAAATGAAATTAAAAATATTAAAGTCCCAGAATGGTTTAATATAGTGATTTGGAGTTCGAGGATTAATTTGGAGTCAAATCGAAATTTTCACTATCCAAGGGTAAAATGGTCATTTGCCACCTAGGGACACAATGGGAATTTTTAGAAAAGATTTTTTTGGCCCCATTTGGCTTATTGGAGTATAATTTGAGGGTTTGGCAATGAAAAAGTTTAATTCATGTGATTTCTAGAGTTTAGGGGTAAAATCGTAATTTTACCACCCGTAGATAAAATTTGAGATTTTGAGAGAATTTAGATCAAATTTGACAAATTGGAGAATGGTATGAGTATAAGGGATGAAAAATATGTCTATGGGCAATTTTTCAGTTTTTGGGGTAAAAATGTAATTTTTAACTTTTACAGGGGTAAAAGTGTAAATTTCAAAAAATTACTCCACCAAGACTTTGGATAAGTTTGAGAATTTTATCTAAGCTATGGATATGTGGGACAAGTGTATGGTGAAAATTTGAAAACAAATGGATGGCTAGAATTTAAGGAATTAATAAAATATTAAAAAATTGAATAAAATAATATTATATTATTTTAGCCTTTAAAAAGGTCAAAATTTCAGAATTCTCATCTTCTTCAGCCGTCCAAACCAGTAGAGAAAAGAGGGAAAAGAAATAAGAACCCTACCTGAAAAATTTAGGGCAAATCAAGAGAAATCAAGAAATCAAGCATTAAAAAGGTAAATTTCATTGATTTTCCTTGTGATTTTCACTACCCATGCATTTTTTTCTCATTTCCATGCAAAATTAGAAAGTGGGTATGGACACCCATGCTGGCCAAACCTCCATGGATGAGCTTTGAACTTGAGTTTTGGTTGATTTTAATTGAATTAAGTGATTTTAGTTAGGTTATATTGAAATATAGCAAAACTAAGCTAGAGATATAATTTTCTCCCATTGAAACCCATTATGCCGAATTTTCTAGGGGAATATTGGCTGCTGATCTTGATGTTTATTTGAGGAATTATGATGAATAATGATGAATTATGAGCCTAGAAAAATAATGGGAATTTTCGGAGCAAAAATACGAATTTTTACCCACTAGGGGTATTTTCGTAATTTGCTATCGAGATTGATAATTTGCACCACACTGAGGGACATTAAGTCAATTTGGGTGCAATTGAGATATAGAAACTGAAAAAAAATAATTTGGAGTTTAAACGGACGCGTATATCGATTTATCGGGTAAAAAATCGAAATTGGCTAACACCGCATTTAGGCAAAAATTTAGACATTTTTGCATTCCATATCGGCATTAGTAGTCTAAATTAGTTTAATTTCAATTTAGTACCAATGTGGTGAATTTTTCGATTTTGTACTGTGTCAAGGTGGTGAGTCCTCCGATAAAGGCAAGGGAATTGCACCCGAGGACCAATAGTCTGAGTATTTCGAAAATCCCCACTCTAGACACTGTGAGTAACCTTACCATCATTTTAATTATCTAAAGTATGTTTTTATTCGGTTTTGGTGAATTTTATGAAAATGAGTTCAAATGGTAAATTTTTATGTTTTGTAAACAAAATGAGTTTAAATGAAAATATTTTATAAATTGTCTTGAAACGAAAAAACGATTTTGAAAATAGAGTAATTGGAGACCACTGATATGTTGTAAATTTAAAATTGAATTAATGGCTTATGTTATTGTATTGGCATGACTGGCTGGGTTGTATTTTTTTATGAATTGTATGAATTGCTTTATTTTACCCTTGCAGGCTGGGTAGTAATATATTAGCCCTGTCATGCTATCAAAATTTTATTGTATGGGGGGTTTGACCTGCTACAGTGGGCTAGGTTCTGTGGACTAGCCTATTAGAGGGGCACGGAATCCTGTTATATTTTTACTTCGATTGGAGAGGCGAGTAGGATAACTCTCGAGGTATAACTTTTAGAGTTCGCTTCACGCCAAACCACCACGTGAAGGGGAACTCGGCCAACATCAAGGAACGGCTATGTTTTTAAAATAAAAACATGACTTTCTAATACCCTTCGCGGACTCAGTTGGGATAGCCTTCGGCCAAGGTATCCCAGATAACTGAGTATGATAATAATTTTTGGCATGAGCCAAGCTTTTTAAGAAATTCATAAGCCATACTGATTACTTGCTTTAAATAAATTGATTTCATTTAGTTGAAATAAGTTGAAAGATGATAAATTACAGTTTGATGAAATGTTTTAATAGTCTCCTTTTACTCGACTTTAGCTGATTTAAATGGTGTTTGTTTACTCAATGGGATTTTACAATCTCATCACCCTCCTTTCCACCCATTTCAGGCTCAGAATAGATTGTAGATAATTGATAACAGCGAGGATTACAGTTGAACTTACCACATCCAAAAACTGTAGGTTCATTTCTTTTGATACTTTTGGTCATTCGTGGGCCCACGTGGCACTGTAAATTAAATTCTATACTTTGGTTATCTGTATTACGGTATGTAGGAATTTATTTTGCTTTTACGTTATAAAAATTATTTATGCAGTGTTCTTAAAATATCGTTTTATGTGAAAATTGAATATTTTATTTAATATTTTTATTTTATTATAACAGTCATAATTCCATTTTAAATGAATGTTTTAGACATCCAAAATTATTTTTGATTATGAAATATGTATTTTCCACTTACATACTATATTTTTAGATGTTTTTGAGATTTTTGGGATAAATGACCAAAATACCCCTGTGAGACGAAAATTATTATTTTATTTGTTTAAGTTGGAAACAGTTTAAAATCTATTAGAATGTGGTATTTGGAAACAGTTACCCACAGGGGAAATGAGAAGCTGATATTAAAGCCTTGGGGGGTTTCGGTTGATATTCCGGGTAATGAATGTCGATCGAGACATCGCGGCGGTTGTCACGAGCTCGATGGGAGTTCCGAGTCGTGACATATATCATGAATTCCATAAGCATAGGTACCTTCTATTTGCTTGTCATACACACTAAGCCAAGTTAATACTTTCAACACATGTCATATTTGACTTTCATCATCATTCATGAAATCCTACCTTAAAACATCCTTTCCATATGGTGTAATGAATTTAGGATACATATACCACCCCACAGATAATTTGTTCATTATCCACAACATTCCTCAAATTTATTGTCGTCCATATCTAATTATCTTCCTTGTCTTGTACTCCAATAATTTTATTGACTTTTAGTATAATAACTATGAAAACAGTTTGTCTTTCTCCACACTTTACACTTGCAATCCTTATAACTCAAGAATTTATCTTTCTCAAGTTCCATCATTTATCTCCAATGGACCATATTTGTGTCAAATTATCATTTCATAATATTATGGCATCATTTTATAATTCCCTCCATACTTAACGTTATGATCCTTAACTTAATCACATTAATCACTCAAAGTGTCATCTAGAGCCGCATTAATCCCTTCCATATCTTTTCAAATTGTATCTACAATTAAGATTCCCAATTTCACATCTCCATGATTGATTGTTAGTCTTACCACACTGTCTCCTAATATCCTGTGCAATTACAACACACTAAACCCGCTTATTATAACATAGTCCCCTAGTTCAATGTGTTTGCTCGAGAATCATCTTCTCTGATGCAATTTGTCCCATAAACCAAAATTTTATTTATTTAGCTTTGCATTCGGAATCATATCAAAAACTCACATACTACGATAAGTAAAAATTTTCAACAAACATCATCAATTCAAATGGTCTTTTATACCTTGTCAAAATCTAGGGTTATCACCTCAAAAGTTCATCACGTTAATTGGTATCCATTTCTTAGTACTGCAAAATATATTCATTGTTAATTAGGGTAATTGCTTGAATCATTAATGACTTTCCACATCAGTCTTCAATAATTATCTAAGATGATCAACCTTGCCACTAAGATAAATATCTTTCCTTAATCGCCATAATGCTAATCCACTTCTATCCTACCAAAAGATTCCCATATACATCCAGTCACTTAAACAACTACTTTATTGGAACACTAATTTCAACATATTTAATCTACCCTTGGTGGTATGTCAAAATCATCCTTGTCTCGATTGTAATACAGAGGAATCTCTCTTTTACATATTCTTACGAGCTGGTGGAGATGGAGTAGCTACCATAGCCCGTCCTAACTGTGGGTAAGCTCTCCTAATGTGACCTGGTTGACCATAATAAAAACATCGTACAGGCCCTCTACACGGCCCGACATTATATCTCCTAGAATTTCTGCATCTATCAGAACCTTCGGAACTCTTCCTAGAATTAGTCATCGCAGATCTGTTAAATCTCGGAGGCCTCTACTATGTTTGTGAAAATGAAGGTCGAGAAGATGTTACTGAAACAGTAGTAGTACTTCTTGAAACAGATGAGTCTTTGCCCCTTTTTGGTGGCTGACTAGAAGATACACTCAAATTTCTCCTTTTCGCTAATTCAGCTCACATTCTCCTATTTTCATTCGCAAGCTTCTCACCTCTTAAAGCCATTTGCACCACCTCTTTAGCTACGGTTGCGTCTAACTCACCCATAAAAGAAATGAAACCATGTTGCCTAGCCTCTTTAAGCTTCTTAGAAATAAAAACATCCAGCACTGGTGGTGGGACAGGAGGTTGGGGTGGTGGTACTAAAGGAGTAGCTGAAGGAACTATAGAAAGAGCTTGACCAGCCTGAGCCTGGCCAGCAATAGCGATAAAGAACGTTACCAATGCTTGAGCCGCCTCAGGAGGCATGACAGGAATACCAGTAGGTGGCGGAGGAGGTGGAGGAGTCTCAGTCTGCTCAGCAGCAAGTGTTGCCTGAATAGTATGCGTAGCCGATTTCCCCTCTATAGGATCTAGTTGACGATGTTGAGAACAACCTTTTCCCCTCCCAACCGATCTAGTGAGAGGTGGGTGTTCACGTCGAGGAGGCATGATAATCTATAAGAAGGAATAAGGCAAGTTTAAACAACCTCAGGCTCTACATGCAAATACATGCATTCTATTCAGTCTAACCAAACTTAACTTGGGGTCACACTAACACTGCAAATTTTAAAACAACTTTAAACCCAAAAGCTTTGATCTTTAAAACCAAAAGCTCTGATACCAATATAATTGTCACAACTCGGAACTCTCATCGAGCCCGTGACAACCGTCGTAATGTCCCGATAGACATTCATTATCCGAAATGCCAATCGAAACCTCGCAAGGCTTAACATCAGTTTTCTCGCTTCCCCTGTGAGTATTAGTTACTAAAATCATGTTTTAAAGTGATATGAACTAATTTCAATTCAAAAACAGTCAAAGAGAAATTTCAACTACATAGGGGTATTTTGGTAATTTTTTTCAAAAATTTTGAAACTAGCTAAAACATAGTATATGAGAGAAATTTACACATTTCATAACTGAAAATAAGTTTAGATATTTAAAACATTCATTTAAAGTGAAATGATAGCGATTAGAATAAAATAAAAATATTGAATAAAATATTCTATTTTCTTATAAAACAATTTTTATAGAGATATTCGTAAATAATTTTTGTAGCGTAAAAGCAAAATAAATTCGTACATACAGTAACACAAATAGTCAAGGTATGTAATTAAATTTACATTGACACATGGGTCCCCAAATGACAAAAGTGAACGAAGGCTGTGAACCTACAGTTTTTGAGGAAGTAAAGCCAACTGTAACCTTCGACGATATCAGCTATCTACAAACTATTATGAGTCTGAAATGGGTGGAAATGAGGGTCGTGAGATTATATAATTCCAATGAGTAAACAAATACCATCTAAAATATCTAAAGCTGAGTAAATGGAGATAGATAAAATGGATTAGCATAAAAATGTTCACAGCATTTCGAACTCATTTTAATAAGATAAAATAGATTCAATTCACCCAAAATAAACAACGAGGCTTATGATTTCCTAAAAAGCTTGGCTCGTGCCAAAATCATTCTCATACTCAGTTATCAGAGATACCTTGGCTTAGGGCTATCCCAACTGACTCCGCCAAGGCTGTTAAAAAGTCATGTATGCATAAATCATGTTTTTATTTTGAAAACATTGCCGCTCCTTGGCATTGGCTGAGTTCACCCTCACGTGGTGGTTTGGTGTGAAGTGAACTCTAAAGTTGTACCTCGGGAGTTACCCTACGCACCTCTCGAACCGAGGTAACAATATAACAGGATTTCGTGCCCCTCAAAAAGGTTGGTCCACTTAACCCGCCCATTGTAGCAAGCTAAACCCACCATACAGTAAAAATTCAACAGCATGACATGGCAGTTTTATCATTATCCAACCTATCAAGGCAAACAATAGTTTATACATTTTCAGCACATTTACTAATTCATCCATTCATGCCAATATTATCATAAGCCATTCAATTCAAACCATGATTTATAACACAACAATTAGTCTCCAATTACTCTATTTTCAAAACCATCATTCAATTTCAAGACAATTTTATAAAATCATTTCATTTAATCACATTTTTCATAAAATCACAAAAACGAATTAAAATTCACTTTAGATAATCAAGATGATGATAAGGTTACTCACTATTTCAGGATTCAAATTTTGAGTACTCTGATTTTTGATCCTCGGGTACTATCTCTTTGCTTTTGCCAGAAAGCTCACCACCTAGACATAATGCACAATAAGCCATTTACTACATTTGTGCTAAACCGTTGTAAAACTAATTCAGGCTTTATACTAATGCATGAAATGGGATGTGAAATACCCGGGTAACTATCTAAATACGGTGTTCAATATAAATTCAATTATGTACCTAAATAAAATGGTATTGGCCTAATTCGATCTATCACCCGATTAATTAGCCAATATGTCCAATTTAACTCCAATTAACTCCAATTTTCTTCCAATTCTCCAAACCATCAAACACAAGTCAAATAGCATAAAATTTAGCAAAATCATCTTCACATTTTCTCTTAGGAATTTCGGCCATGGTGGGTGCATCAATACTATGATTTTTCCTACTTGATTTTCTCACCGTAATTCATCATTTCTTAACCAATTCACTTGAAATAAAATCAAATCATCATCAATATTCCACATGGAGAATTCGGCCAATGAGGGTTATGGAAGAACATGAATTTTTCTTGCTTGATTTTCATGCTACACATCACCAATCAACTAAAAACACTAGAATATCTTAAAGTCTAACCAAAACAACCATCAAAATCTCTCTCTAAGAGTTTGGCCAGCAAGATACCCATCATGAAATCATGTGATTCAACCATGGAAAATGCAAAAGAATGTATGGGAAAGGTAGATCACAAGTCAAAATCAAGAAATTTTACCTTTGATTACTTGATCACTTGAAATCCACCAATTTTCTCTTGAATTTTCACCCTAGGGTTCTTGTTCTTTCTTTTCTTCCTTTGTTCTTGCTTTGGCCGGCCATATGAAGAGAAATGGGCTGATTTTGTGCTGATTTTTAAGCCAAATAATAAATGGATGAAATTTTGACGCATGTCACCATTCTATTGGTCCATGTGTCATACTTACCCATTAAGCAATCTCTCTTCACAACTTAAATTTTCACAATTATCCATGATAATATTGGGTAAAATCCATGTGCTGGACAAGTGTTGGGTGGTGTAAAATTACAATTTTGCCCTTGGGGTGGTAAAATGACTATTTTGCCCTTATGCTCAAAAAAATGCCAAAATTAAAATTTTTCACTTCTCAAAATCAAATTATGTTCTAAATAGTCAATCTTGATCAAAAACTTCTTCCAACATTCCAATTTTAACCTCGGGTGGCAAAATGACCATTTTACCCCTAGGTCATGAAAATTCTAATTTGACTATAAATTGGTCCTCGAACTTTGAATCACCATTTTAAGTCACTTTGGGGTTTTAAAATTCTCAATTTCATCTTAAAATCTCTATTTGGACTAGTTCGAGACTTAATTCAACTTAATTGTACCATTTGGTACAATATTGTCCTTTAACAAATTTCAAGGTACCCAAGTAAGCAAACATGCATTCTTATGTAGGAATGGCATAATAAATATATTGTCGAGCTGAGCTTGACAGAAAGAGTCTAAGTAATACGCTGAAGAAAGGGGGAAAAATAATGATAGCCAAAGCGGATTATCATCCTAGGAAGGTATCTGTACCCATTGATCGACATTTTCCTCCAGGCTGTGGGAGTAATGTAAGGGAACAACAAGAAAAAAATAAGGAGAAAGTAACTGTTGTAAATTTTCCTCTTAGGAAGGTGACTATTGTACGACATTTTCCTCCTGGTTGTGGAAGAAATGCTACACCTATGAGTTATGAGGAGTGTAGAAGAATACAGCAAGCTTGGATTGAGGAATAAAGGAGAAAATCTCAGGAGGAGGAGGAAGAGGAGGATCCGAAAGAGGATCCTAAAGATACGTAATACCTTCGTTGAAGTTTGTATCATCATAAATCTAGGCATATGTCGTTTAAGGGAAAATATAACAGTTATCTGTACAAAGAAGTTAATAGTTTGGCTTTTAAAGTGTATGACTAGAATGTATTATAAAGTAGTTGTTTATGTGACTAGAGGTATATGGGAATCTTTTGGTAGGACAAAAGTGGATTAGCACTATGACTATTAAGGAAAGATATTTATCTTAGTGGCATGGTTAATCATCTTAAATAATTATTGAAGACTGATGTGGAAAGTCATTAATGATTCAAGCAATTACCCTAATTAACAATGAATATATTTTGCAGTATTAAGAAATGGATACCAATTAACATGATGAACTTTTGGGGTGATAACCCTAGATTTTGATGAGGTATAAAAGACCATTTGAATTGATGATGTTTATTGAAAATTATTACTTATCGTAGTATGAGTTTTTGATATGATTTCGAGTGCAAAGCTAAATAAATAAAAGTTTGTTTTATGGTACAAATTGCATCAGAGAAGATGATTCCTGAGCAAACACATTAAACTAGGGGACTATGTTATAATAAGCGGGTTCAGTGTGTTGTAATTGTACAGGATATTGGGAGACAATGTGGTAAGACTAACAATCAATCATGGAGATGTGAAATTGGGAATATTAATTGTAGTTACAATTCGAAAGGATATGGAAGAAATCAATAAGGCTCTAGATGACATTTTGAGCGATTAATGTGATAAAGTCAAGGATTGTAAACTTGAGGGTGAAGGAAGTATAAAATGATGCCATAACATTATAGGAAGATAATCTAATACAAATATGGTCCATTAGAGATAAATGAAGGAACTTGAAAAAGATAAATTTTTGATTTATAAGGATTGTGAGTATAAATGTAGTGAAAGATGAACTATTTTCGTGGTCTTTGTATTGGAGGTTAATAAACTATTGGAGTTATAAGACAAGGAAGATGATCAGAAATGGATGATGAAAATAGTGGGATACCATAAATAATAAGTAATTATGTGTATGATGATGTATATATTGTGAATTCATTACACCATATGGGAAAGATGTCCTAAGGTGGGACTTGAAATATGTGGATTTTCGAATATGCTCTAGGAGGGAACTTCTGCATCCTAAATTTGAGATATCTTAATCTTATAACTGCAAGGACGAGATGTAATAATTAAGTAAACTATCCACTTTATAAATGTAATTAGTTAAGAGCCCTTTATGGCTAGAAAGCACGAGCAAATTGGGAGTGGCATGAAGATGAAACTCACGAGTTGAAGAATGGTCATTGGTTTTGATGCTAAGCTTTGTTGTTTGGAGTCTTAAGTGCATTGGGGAGGTATTAAGATAAAGATGATGAGTGAAATTGCAAAGTTTCTTTATTGCCTTATATATTGGCATGTAAGAGAAAGAAAAGTTAGAGAGTTTTGAGATGGCTACATAAAAATAAATTAACATGTGGAGTGTTAAGATGAATAATATGTTGACTGAAGTCAAATCTTAAGAAATAAAGAAGACAAAAGATTAAGCCTTGTTAAAGACTAAAGAGAAAGCGAGTGAAAAGTTAGATGAATGTATGAGATATTGATAAGAGGTGTCAATACCAAGTGATGAGAGTGTGAATGAAGATTTCAAGAATGATATAGCAAATGAGTTTATATAGAATATTGTTACGAGAATTTACAAATCTTGTCTTGACTTTGTTGAAAAGAAGGAATTAGTGACAACACAAGTAAACTACGTGGTATGCTAGAAACCCTTGGAGATAAATTGAAGCATGAATAGTTGGGCATGCCTTTATGGAAGTGATATACTTGGAGTATGAAAGAGCAAATAAGTGATTAAGTGTTTCAAGAATGTTTAAACACCTTTAAGAAAGAATTATAAATTATACGAGATGAGTATAAGATCTGTAATTTTGAAACTTGCTAAGGAGCCAAACGACTAAGTCATGAGTTAAGTGAACACATGCTGTGAGACATAAGTTTAAGATAGATATCCCCAAGGAAATACTCAAGAGAAGTTCTACCATGGATCTCGTAAAAGCAAACATTAAGTTATATGATCATAAAAAGGAAGTTGTAAGTTGAGAGTGATACTTGTATTGACGTTGAAAAGTACTTGAGGAGGACATAGTTTCAAGTTTTACAATTTCAAGTACAATTTGTAAATTGGCTAAGGGAGAATGATGTTATGTTCATATGAAAGAGTGGAACAAAAGATGATTGAAGTTAACCTTGATAATGAAGTCAGATAATGAAACTTTCCTAATATATTATGAAAATTAGAATTCAAAAATGCTTGAGGCATACATGATTCAAATGAGTCTGAGTTTTAAGTGACAAATCAATATCGGAATGCAAGAAGGATACAAGGTAATGTAGAGGCATGAAGGATAATCGAGGAAAATGGATGACTCTTAGGAATTGTGGTATTGCATAAGATGCAATGATCAAGTTAAGATAAATCTTTGAGACATCAATGGGATTCTAAAGCATACACGCATAATAGATTATAATTCAATGGAGATGATATTGTGATGTAATGATATATAGTACAAGAAGACTTAAGCATATAATTGGAAATGATAAGAAGAGAGTATAAGTATGTAAATGATGTGGAACTATGCACAAGCATGATGAGAATTTGTATAAATTATGAAGATTATTCTATTGAATCTTGGTTATGGATGGGAATGAACAAAGAGAAATTAGTCTAAAGGCATTTGAAAACAAAGACCCGTAATGTAATACCCCATACTTTGATATGGTGACAAATAAAGTTTATCATATGCGAATTGAGGCCAATTATAATGTTTAAACGTGATGGAAGATGAAAGGAGTAGTTTAGGATAAAATGATCCTCACGCGAGAAAATAATAATAAAATAATAATATTTTATCGGAGGGGAATTTGTGAGATAAAAGGGTGATTCGGTAGTCAATTGAGGCATAATAAGGTATTTTGGGTACCAAGGAGATAAGAGAAAAGTTTTAAAATAAAATGATATTGTATTAATAAAATAATATTAAAATATTAATATTTAACCGAATGTCGAAATCAGTCATGAAGAAGGATCATATGGTTGATCCAAGTGGGGGAGAAGAAATACAAGTAAATTTTTGGAGAATGAGCGATAAAAGTAAAATACGCTTGTTTTGCTAAGTCGAGCCAACGCGGATAAGTAAATATTTAAATATTATGGTAATACCGCGTTGAAGTGCAATTTTGATATTTTGGTGGTACACGTACAGAGAAAGGAAGATAGATGAAAATTGAAATTTTCAGACGCATCAAAGGGATCGAATTTAAAATATAAAAGTTGAAGGATTATGTAGAGAAATTAAATGAAAGAGATAAAATAAACAAATGGTAAAAATAATAATACAAGTATGTATATATATATAAAAGGAAGACCAACATGGGCAGCCGCCCATGTGGTCAATAAAAAGAGTCAAAAGACTTTTTAATTAAATTGATGGAAGGTGGCCAGCCATGTGGAACAAAGGGGAAAGAAAGAAAGGTGTGAGGGGCCGACCAAGTTGGAACAAAATGGAGAATAAAATATATATATATATATATATATATATAATTGAATAAGTAAAGTGAAGAAGACAAAGAAGAAGAGAGAAGTTAGTTAGTGAAGAGAAGAAAAAGAAATAAGAAGAAGGCGTGAGCAAAAAGAGCAAAAAGAAACAAGAGAAGGCCGAGAGGTGAGAAAGAAAAGGAAGGTGGAAGAGCTAAGTTGAAGGGGGACGATTTTGTTGCCATTTAGGGAGGAAAATAGAGCTATTTTTCTGTCAATTTAAGGGGTGAGAGGAGCAGCTTTTGCTGCTGATTTTGAAGGCTGAACGGTATGGTTTTAGTTGTTGATTTTGAAAGCTGAAAGGTGCAGTTTGGTTGTTAATCTTTGTGGCGTTGGTTACTGATTTTTTATGGAGAATAGTGCAGTTAAGCTGCTGATTTTTGAGGAGAAATAGAATAGCTTAGCTGCTGATTTTGAAGCCAATATGAGTAGCTTTGGCTGCTGATTTTGAAGTCAATATGAGTATCTTTGGCTGCTGAAAATTGTTGGTTGACAGAAGCAAGAAATTATGGCTGGCGGTGAGAGGCAGAGAGAAGAAGAAATTGTGGATAGCTTGTGCATGTGAGAAAAGAAAGAGAAAGACAACCAAGGTGCTATTGGACGGTGAAAGAAAGAAAGAAAGAAAGAAAGAAAAGAAAAGAAAAGAAAAGAAAAGAAAAGGAAAGAAAAGAAAAAGAAAAAAAGAAAGAGTGGGCATGGCCCAATAGAAAGAAGTTGGGGAGAGATCATAAAAAGGGCCCAATAGCCATAAAGGAGGAAAAGCCCAAGAGTGAATAAAGGTGGAAAAAATTGGACTTGGACTAATCTAGTCCAAATAGGAAAAGAAAATTTTCTTTGCTTTTATTTGGCCTATTATGAAATTGTATTGTTTTAAGTTAGCCATTTGTTTAATTAAATTTTTTATTATTAGTGAAATGAATTAAATTTAAATTACTTTAATACAATATTTAAATATTTTATTAGGAGGTGTCATAGGACTAAAGAAAAGAAGAAAATGTGAAATTTACGAATAGTGCTCGAATGAAGTTAAGAAATTTTAAATGATTTGTTGTGAAGAATTATTGATGTCAGAGGAATTTAGATGCATAATTTGGTTGAGAGTGTTAAGTTGAATGGTAAAATATTGGAAGAAATGAGGAGAAATAATGTGGATTTATGATAAAATGAGAGAGAGAAGTAGAATTGATGCACTAAGTGTATTGGGTTTAAATTGTTGCTAAGAAAGTTGTTGTGGAAGCGTGTCGAACGAAGTATGTGACTGGCAATTAGGAATAATTATACACGCATACAAATCAATAGCGACGTAGTAATCCCGCTATTGTGAGGTGAGTAACCTTATTATCATTTTAATTATCTAAAGTGATCTTTTTATTCAAGTTTGTGAATTTTATGGAAAATGAATTAAATGATTAATTTTTTGATTTTATAAACAAAATGTGTTTAAATGAAATGATTTTATAAATTGTTTTAAAATTGAATGATGGCTTTGAAAATAGAGTAATTGGAGACCACTTGATGTGTTGTAAATTTATAGTTTTAATTGATTGGCTTATGGCATTATGGGCATGAATGGTTGAATTACTAAATGTGCTGAAAATGTATGAATTGTTGATTTGCCTTGAGAGGCTGTAAAATAAAATAATTGTCATGTCATGCTGTTAAATTTTATTGTATGGTGGGTTTAGCTTGCTGCAATGGGCGGGTTCTGTGGACCAGCCTATTAGAGGGGCACGGAATCCAGTTATATTTGTACCTCGGTTAGAGAGGCGCGTAGGGTATCTTCTGAGGTATGGTTAGAGTTCACGTCATGCCGAACCACCTCGTGATGATGAACTCCGCTAACGCCAAGGAACGACTATGTTTTTAAAACGAAATAAAAATATGTTTTACATATATACGAAATTTTTAAACAGCCTTGGTGGGCTCTAGTGGACGCCTCTGATCAAGGTGTCACCGAGTACTATTTGATGGCATGTGTCACGACCCGGAACCTCCCTCAGGCCCATGACAATCGCCGTGACGTCCCGATTGACACTCATTATCCGGAATGCCAATCGAAACCACACAAGGCTTACATATTAGTTTCTTTCCTTTCCTGTGAGCAATCATTGTTAAATATCGAGTTTTTAGAGAATATATACTATTTTAGATCAAAAACAATCAAAATAAAATTTTCGCCACACAGGGGTATTTTGGTCATTTTTTTCTCAAAAATTTCAAAATTGGCTAAAACGTAATATACAAGTACAAAACACATAATTCATATTCAAAATGAGTTTAAAAGTCTGAAATCTTCATTTAAAACGAAATTACGGTTATTTGAATATAATAAGAAAATAAAAGAAATATTAAGGAAAATATTCTATTTTCTTATAAAACAATATTTATAGAGTTATACGTGAATAATTTTTATAGCGTAAAAGCTAAATAAATTTATACATACTGAAATACAGTAAGCCAAAATATTTAATTTAATTTATAATAACAAGAGGGCCTCCGAATAAACAAAAGTAAAGAGGACTGTGAACCTACGATTTGGAAAATACAGATCCAATGGTAGTCCTCGATGAGATCAGCTATCTACAGTCTATACTGAGCCTGAAATGGGTGGAAAGGAGTTGGGTGAGATTTTGCAATCCCAATGAGTAAACAGACATTATCATAAATATCTAAAGGCGAGTAAAATGGAGGCAAGTTTAAACAATAAATTTCAACCCATTTCATAATGTTTTCAATTTATTTCATAAACCATAAAATATTTGTAATTTACCAAAACAATTGTTAAGGCTTATATCTTTTATTAAAACAAAGCTCAAGCCAAAACTAATCCTCGGGGATACCTTGGCCAAGGCATCTAACCGAGTCCGCCAAGGGTGTTAAAATATTCACACGTGAAACACATTTTTATTTTTAAAACCAGCCGTTCCTTAGCGTTGGCCGAGTTACACATTCACGTGGGGGTTCGACGTGAAGTGAGCTCTAATACTACCCCGGGAGTTACCCTCCTCGCCTCTACAACCGGAGTAACTATATAACTGGGTTTACCGTGCCCCTCTCATAGGCAGTTCACGGAAACCCGTCACTGCAGTGACTAATCCACCAATTTTAATAAAATTTCGACAGTATAACGTAGCTTTTATTTATTTATCCAGCCTGCATAGTAAAATCAACTTACATAAATTTTCCAAATGCACTCACAAAATATAGCCACATATACTCATTTCTCATAAGCCATTCCTAGGAAAATATATATTTTTCAAGTCAATTTGCAGCCTCCAATTACTCAATTTCATAATCAATACAATATATTTTTATTTATCACATTTATTCCTAAAACATCAAAAATCCCGTTTTCATTTCATAAAATACATAAAGGGCATTTAAAAATAAACTCTAGATAATTTACAATAATAATAAGTTTACTCACCGTTTGTACAAACTAAAAGCTTTCTAAGCGCCCCGATCACTACTCGTCGGGTACGACATCTTTGCCTTTTCCGGAAGGCTCTCCTCCTAGACACATTACAAAAATTTACACAATTCATCACATTGATGCTAAATCACTATATAATTAACTTAAATCCTATACTAATGCATGGTATGAAATGCAATAGCCTAAAACGGCTTAAACGCGGTATTAACCTATTTTTGGCACTTTGCCCGATAAATTGCTAACGCGCTCCATTTTAGCTCTAAATCATCCCATTCTCTCTCCAACATTTCTAACCATTAAATATCAGCCAATAACCTTCTGAAAACAACAAAATCAGCGCACTCCCTTTCTTGGAAAATTCGGCCAAAAATGGGACATTAACTCGGTTAATTTTCTACTTTGTTTTTCTATCACGTTTAATCGTTTTTCATCATTTTCTCTTCATTTCCCTTAGAATTAAAACAATTCATCATCATTGTACAGCATTGAGCATTCAGCCAAGAGTGGGTATTGTGAAAATTTAATGATTTCTTGCCCAATTTAATTTCTAAACACATTTAACTAACTAAAACTATCAATTTAACTAAAAATCAAAACCTAAAAATTTCAATTTCTCTCCCCTAGAATTTCATCCAGCCCTTGATATCACTTTTTGATCTCTCTCCTCAAGCATGCTAAATGGAAATAAAGGCATAGGAAAGGTAGAAATCAAGCTAAAATCAAAAAATCTTATCGTTAGACGCATAAACGGTCGAAAACCGCGAATTTCTCTTTGAATCTTACCGCGAATTCGACAAATAGATGCGGGTATTGGTTCCTCATCTGATGCTCTACTTCCCATGTCATTTCCTCCATTCGAGCACTTTTCCACAACACTTTGACCATTGAAATACTCTTGTTTCTCAGTACTCGATCCTTTCGATCCAAGATACTCACAGGTTGTACCTCGAACTTCAAATCGTCATGCAACTCGATCGGAGGTGCTTCGAGGACGTGAGAGGGATCTGGTACATATTTCTTAAGCATGGAGACATGGAAAACGTTGTGGATCCGATCTAACTCTGGAGGTAATTCTAACCGATAAGCCACTGGTCCAATCCTTTCAATTATTCAGAATGGTCCAATATATCTCGAGTTGAGCTTTCCCCTCTTCGCAAATCGAATCACACTTTTCATTATCCAATAAAACACCATAATTTATCATGATAGTATAATCAATAAGATTTAATACTTCAAAGTATTCAAATTATTACCTTTCTAAGGAGAAACCTTAAGAAAAACTTTATCATCGATCTCAAACTCCAAGTCTTTTCTCCGTTTATCTACATAGCTCTTCTGCCTATCCTGGGCTACCTTTAGTCTCTCTCATATAACTTTGATCTTGTCATTAGTTAGCTCGATCAATTCCACACTCACTAACTTCCTTTCACCTACTTCATCCCAACAGAGTGGAGTACGACATTTTCTTCCATATAAAGCTTCGTACGGTGCCATACCAATGCTAGACTGAAAGCTATTGTTGTAAGCAAATTCCACCAATGGCAAATGTCTGTCCCAACTCCCAATAAAGTCAATGACACAAGCCCGTAACATATCCTCCAAGGTCTGGATAGTCCTTTTTGACTGACCATCCGTCTGTGGGTGAAAAGCAGTGCTAAATTTCAATTTGGTTCCAAGAGCTTCTTGAAATTTCGGCCAAAATCGAGAAGTGAATCGAGGATCTCGGTTTGACACTATAGAAACAGGAACTCCATGTAGCCTCACAATCTCATCTATATAGAGCTGAGCCAGCTTCTCAATAGAGTATGTACTATGGACAGCTAAAAAGTAAACCGACTTAGTCAACCGATCTACGATCACCCAAATCGCATCCTTTCCCCTTTGTGTCCGCGGCAATCCCAAAACAAAATCCATAGTTACATTCTCCCATTTCCACTCGGGAACAGGTAAAGACTGAAGTGTACCTGCTGGCCTCTGATGCTCCGCCTTAACTTGCTGACATACGAGACACTTTACTACGAATTCTGCTACGTCTCGCTTCATACCCGGACACCAATAATTCTCCCTGATAATCCTATACATCTTGGTGCTTTCGGGATGTAATGCATAAGCAGATGAATGAGCTTCTTCCATGATCGCCTGTCTCAACTGGTTTCCCTCAGGAACACAAACTCGATCTTTAAACATCAAGACATTATCCTTTTCCAAATCTGAACTCACTAACTCCTCCATCGGTCAGTTTTTGAATTTCTTTTCTTAACTCATCATCAGACCTCTGAATGTCCTTGATCTGATTAAGTAATGAAGGTCGCACAATGAAGTTTGCCAATAAGGATCCATCCTCACCATTTCTCAACTGGACCCCAAGAGATTTCATCTCTATTAATGCTGGAAAATAACAACTCTGAAGTGCTGCTAAAGACGATGAAGACTTACGACTTAAGGCATCAGCTACAACGTTCGCCTTTCCCGGATGATAGTCTATCACCAAGTCATAATCTTTTATCAACTCCAGCCATCGCCTTTGCCTCAAATTAAGCTCCTTTTGGGTGAGCAAATATTTTAAACTCTTATGATCCGTAAATATCCGACAATGCTCACCATACAAGTAATGCCTCCAGATTTTTAAAGCAAACACCACTGCGGCTAACTCTAAATCATGGGTAGGGTAATTTGCTTCATGCCTCTTTAGCTGTCTAGAAGCATAAGCCACAACTTTTTCATCCTGCATCAATACGCACCCCAACCCCAACTTTGAGGCATCACTATATACTACAAATCCCTTACCATTAACAGGAAGTGTTAAAACGGGAGCGGAGGTTAACCGGTTCTTTAGCTCCTGAAATCGATTCTCACAAACATCATCCCACACAAACTTAACTCCCTTACGAGTTAGACGGGTCAAAGGAGCTGCTATTAAGGAAAACCCCTGAACAAACCTCCTATAATAACCGGCTAATCCGAGGAAACTACGAATCTCCGTCACTATCTTAGGTTGCTCCCATTGTAAAATTGCCTCTACTTTCTTAGGATCAACATATATTCCAGTTCTCGATACTACGTGTCCCAAGAATACCACTTCCTGTAACCAAAACTCACACTTCGAAAACTTTGCATACAACTGTCTTTCCCTCAAAGTTTGTAATACTATACGCAAGTGGGCAGCGTGCTCATCATTATCTCTCGAGTAAACCAATATGTCATCAATGAACACAATAACAAACTTGTCCAAGTGAGGGTGGAACACCCTATTCATGAGATCCACAAAAGCTGCCGGTGCGTTAGTTAATCCGAAAGGCATGACCAAGAACTCATAATGACCGTACCGAGTCCTGAATGCTGTCTTGGGTACATCCTGTTCTTTAATCCTCAACTGATGATACCCAGACCATAGATCAACCTTGGAAAACACTGTAACTCCCTGTAATTGATCGAAAAGATCATCAATCCTTGGTAACGGATACTTGTTCTTAATGGTCATTCTGTTAAGCTATCGGTAATCAATACATAACCGAAGTGTACCGTCTTTCTTTTTCACAAATAAAACCGGTGCTCCCCATGGAGATATACTAGGGCGTATAAAACCCTTATCCACCAACTCTTGCAATTGTACTTTCAACTCCTTCAACTCTGCCGGAGCCATTCTATATGGAGGGATAGAAATAGGTGCGGTACCCGAAAGTAAATCAATAGGGAACTCAAGCTCTCGATCAGGAGGCAGTCCCGGTAAATCATCAGGAAACTCACTTACTATCGGGACATCCTCTAACTTAGGTTCCCCATTTGAAGTATCAATTACGTATGCCAAATAAGTCGGATACCCTTTCTGCACTAATTTTGAAGCTTTGATGGCCGAGATTACACAAGACGGTAATACTTGGCGTTTCCCCACAAACACAATCTCTGCTCCCTCCGAATTTCGGAGAACAACTTCCTTTCGAAAACAATCCACGTTCGCCCGATGTGCAGTTAACCAGTCCATACCCAATATTAGATCAAAATTCAGGATCTCTAGAGGAATTAAGTCACCCCTAAATTCTTCCTCGCCTACCCTTACCACATAGTCTCTATAACAACTGTTTCTAACTAGCTTTTCTCCTAAAGGGGTGTGAATTACAATTTCTTCCTCTAATGGTGACAGGTTTCTATTAGCAATTGATGCAACTGTGGTGCTCACATAAGACCTATCTGAGCTAGAATCTATCAAAACATAAGCATTTTTATCAAATAAAGACATAGTACCTGTCACTGCTCTAGGTCGGACTTGTGCCTCATCTTCCGTCACAGCGAAAACTCTTGTCGAGGTACGAGTCTGTGGTCTCGAAGGTGGATGTGCCGGGGTATTACTCTCCACACCGGACCGTATGGCCACTCCCTGTCTCGATGGCAACCCAAAAGAATCTCTCCTCTGTATATCAGTGCGAGCTGGTGAAGATGATGCAACTACCGTGGCTCGTCCTAACCGTGGGCAATTACTCCTAATATGACCCGTCTGTCCACATTGGAAACATCTTGTTGGCTCTCTGCATAGCCCACTATGATAATTCCCACAATTTCTGCATCTGTCAAAACCTCCGAAACTCTTCCCAGAACCAGTCATAGCAGATCTGCTAAACCTCGAAGGTCTCTGTTGTGATGGTGGAAATGGAGGTCGAGGAGATGTCACGGAAACAGAAGTAGTACTCCCTGAAATCGCTGAGTCCTTGCCTCTTTTTACTGACTGACTAGAAGACATACCAAGATTCCTCCTTTTTGTAAACTCAGTCTGAATCCTCCTATTCTCAGTCGCGAGCTTCTCAGCTCGTAAAGCCATCTGTACCACCTCCTTATGCGGCTCCCTACCAGTCACTGTCATCCGCTCTCTAATCTCATTACGGAGCCCTTCCTCGAAATAACTGGCCTGATCCTGCTCAGATTTCACCAGATCTGGCACATATAACATTAACTCGTTAAAACGAGTCTCGTACTCCTCTACAGTTAGATTCCCCTGTTTCAAACTCAAAAATTCTCTTTTCTTTTCTTTTTGATGAAAATAAGTGAAATACTGACCATCAAATTCCTTGAGAAAATCGAGCCACGTCTGCGGAGTAGTGGAACAGGACTTCACTGAATTCCACCAAGTACGAGCCCTCTTCTCTAATAATCTCGTAGCCACCATCAGCTTCATGTCGTCATCTAATCTCATATCAGAGAAAGTCTCTGAAACCTGATTAATTCAGTCCTTTGCCACAGTGGCATCCAACTCACCCGTGAAAGACACACAACCGAACTGTCTAGCCTCCTTTAGCTTCTTGGAAATGGATACATCTTGTATCGGTGGTGGAACTAAAGGAGTAACTGGTGGTACTATAGGTGGAACTTGACCAGTCGGAGCTCCACCAGCCATTGCGGTAAAGAAAGCTGCCAATGCCTGTGCTGCCTCAGTAGGCATGGTGGGAATACCCGTAGGTGGCGGAGGAGGTGGAGGATGTGGAGGACTATCGGCCTGCTCAGCAGTAGGTGCTGCCCGAATGGTAGACGCAGCCGATTCTTCCCCTACTGCATCTAGCTGACGACGTTGGGAACGACCTTTTCCCCTCCCAACCGATCTAGTGAGAGGTGGGCGTCCGTGTCGAGGAGGCATAATAATCTATAAGAGAAAACGAGCAAGCTTAGGGAACCTTAGGCTTTATATGAAAATGCATGCATTCTATTCAACCTAACTTAACTTAATCCGGGGCCACACTGATATTGTAATTTTTTAAAACCACTTTAAAACCAAAAACTCTTATCTTTAAAACCAAAAGCTCTTATCTTTAAAACCAAAAGCTCTGATACCAATAAAATTGTCACGACCCGGAACCTCCCTCAGGCCCATGACAATCGCCGTGACGTCCCGATTGACACTCATTATCCGGAATGCCAACCGAAACCCCACAAGGCTTACATATTAGTTTCTTTCCTTTCCTGTGAGCAATCATTGTTAAATATCGAGTTTTTAGAGAATATATACTATTTTAGATCAAAAATAATCAAAATAAAATTTTCACCACACAGGGGTATTTTGGTCATTTTTTTCTCAAAAATTTCAAAATTGGCTAAAACGTAATATACAAGTACAAAACACATAATTCATATTCAAAATGAGTTTAAAAGTATGAAATCTTCATTTAAAACGAAATTACGGTTATTTGAATATAATAAGAAAATAAAAGAAATATTAAGGAAAATATTCTATTTTCTTATAAAACAATATTTATAGAGTTATACGTGAATAATTTTTATAGCGTAAAAGCTAAATAAATTTATACATACTGAAATACAGTAAGCCAAAATATTTAATTTAATTTACAATAACAAGAGGGCCTCCGAATAAACAAAAGTAAAGAGGACTGTGAACCTACGATTTGGAAAATGCAGATCCAATGGTAGTCCTCGATGAGATCAGCTATCTATAGTCTATACTGAACCTGAAATGGGTGGAAAGGAGTTGGGTGAGATTTTGCAATCCCAATGAGTAAACAGACATTATCATAAATATCTAAAGGCGAGTAAAATGGAGGCAAGTTTAAACAATAAATTTTAACCCATTTCATAATGTTTTCAATTTATTTCATAAACCATAAAATATTTGTAATTTACCAAAACAATTGTTAAGGCTTATATCTTTTATTAAAACAAGGCTCAAGCCAAAACTAATCCTCGGGGATACCTTGGCCGAGGCATCTAACCGAGTCCGCCAAGGGTGTTAAAATATTCACACGTGAAACACATTTTTATTTTTAAAACCAGCCGTTCCTTGGCGTTGGCCGAGTTACACATTCACGTGGGGGTTCGACGTGAAGTGAGCTCTAATACTACCCCGGGAGTTACCCTCCTCGCCTCTACAACCGGAGTAACTATATAACTGGGTTTACCGTGCCCCTCTAATAGGCAGTCCATGGAAACCCGTCACTGCAGTGACTAACCCACCAATTTTAATAAAATTTCGACAGTATAACGTAGCTTTTATTTATTTATCCAGCCTGCATAGTAAAATCAACTTACATAAATTTTCCAAATGCACTCACAAAATATAGCCACATATACTCATTTCTCATAAGCCATTCCTAGGAAAATATATATTTTTCAAGTCAATTTGCAGCCTCCAATTACTCAATTTCATAATCAATACAATATATTTTTATTTATCACATTTATTCCTAAAACATCAAAAATCCCGTTTTCATTTCATAAAATACATAAAGGGCATTTAAAAATAAACTCTAGATAATTTACAATAATAATAAGTTTACTCACCGTTTGTACAAACTAAAAGCTTTCTAAGCGCCCCGATCACTACTCGTCGGGTACGACATCTTTGCCTTTTCCGGAAGGCTCTCCTCCTAGACACATTACAAAAATTTACACAATTCATCACATTGATGCTAAATCACTATATAATTAACTTAAATCCTATACTAATGCATGGTATGAAATGCAATAGCCTAAAACGGCTTAAACGCAGTATTAACCTATTTTTGGCACTTTGCCCGATAAATTGCTAACGCGCTCCATTTTAGCTCTAAATCATCCCATTCTCTGTCCAACATTTCTAACCATTAAATATCAGCCAATAACCTTCTGAAAACAACAAAATCAGCTCACTCCCTTTCTTGGAAAATTCGGCCAAAAATGGGACATTAACTCGGTTAATTTTCTACTTTGTTTTTCTATCACGTTTAATCGTTTTTCATCATTTTCTCTTCATTTCCCTTAGAATAAAATCAATTCATCATCATTGTACAGTATTGAGCATTCAGCCAAGAGTGGGTATTGTGAAAATTTAATGATTTCTTGCCCAATTTAATTTCTAAATACATTTAACTAACTAAAACTATCAATTTAACTAAAAATCAAAACCTAAAAATTTCAATTTCTCTCCCCTAGAATTTCATCCAGCCCTTGATATCACTTTTTGATCTCTCTCCTCAAGCATGCTAAATGGAAATAAAGGCATAGGAAAGGTAGAAATCAAGCTAAAATCGAAAAATCTTACCGTTAGACGCATAAACGGTCGAAAACCGCGAATTTCTCTTTGAATTTTCTTGTTTCTCTTTGGTTTTTTTTTCTTCCTTTCCTCTCTATTTCCTCTCTTTTTCTTCCTTATGGCCGGCCAGCACTCAAAATTTGGGTTTAAATGGTTGACTTTTCATTAAAATAATATTATTTCATTTTAAAAATGCCACGTGTCACTTTCCCATTGGCCCATTTTTAAAATTTCATCCATTTGTTTCCAAATTTTCACCATACACTTGTCTCATATATTCATAGCTTAGATAAAATTCTCAGACTCATCCAAAGTCTCGGTGGAGTAATTTTTGAAATTTACACTTTTGCCCCCGTAAAAGTGAAAAATTACATTTTTGCCCAAAAAATTGAAAAATTGCCCATAGACATATTTTTCACCCCTTATACTCATACCATTCTCCAATTTGTCAAATTTGATCTAAATTCTCTCAAAATCTCAAATTTTGTCTGTGGGTGGCAACATTACGATTTTGCCCCTACACTCCAAAAATCACCAGAATTAAACTTTTTCACTTCCTATCATTAAATTATACTCCAAATAGTTAATCTTGGTCAAACATTTCACTCCATGATCAAATTATTATCTTAGGTGGAAAAATGACGATTTTGCCCTTGAATATCAAAATTTCTAATTTTACCCCAAATGAACCCTCGAACTCCGAACAATCATTTTTAGTCATTCCTGGACTATAAAATATTAAATTTCATCCTACAATTCCTATTTGAACTAGTTCGAGGTTAAATCAATTTAAGTGTACCGTTAGGTACAATATCGGGTTTCGTCTATTCTTAGGTGCTTTTCTAGCGTAATAACATGCTACTCAATGCATGTATGTCATGACATGTATTTATAGGGTCGGGTTTTACAGCATGAGCCAAATGTTTATGAAAGTCATAAGCCTTATTGAGAAATTAAATGAAATACAATTGTTTTCTAGGGTTGGAATAAATTTTCGAGTTGTAAAATACGTATTGTGATGGGATATTTTGATTGTCTCCTATTACTCGGCTTTAGCTGATTTAAATGGTGTTTGTTTACTCACTGGGATTTTAAAATCTCACAACCCACCTTTCCACCCATTTCAGGCTCAGAATAGATTGTAGATAGCTGAAATCATCGAGGACTACAATTGGACTTGCATCATCTAAAAACTGTAGATTCATTTCTTTTGATACTTTTGGTCATTCGTGGGCCCATGTGTCACTGTAAATTAAATCTTATACTTTGGTTATCTATATTACAGTATGTATGAATTTATTTAGCTTTTACGCTACAAAAATTATTTACCGGTAACTCTATAAATATTGTTTTATAAGAAAATAGAATATTTTATTGACTATTTTTATTATATTCAAGTAGTTATAATTTCACTTTAAATGAATGTTTTAAACATCAAAACTTAATTTTGATTATGAAATATGTGTTTTCCACTCGTATACTACCTTTTTAGCTAGTTTCGAGATTTTTGAAAAAAAATGACGAAAATGCCCCTGTGAGACAAAAATTATTTTTCTATTGTTTTGATTTGGTGATAGTTTATAATCTCTCAAAACATGATATTTAACAATTGTTGCTCACAAGGGAGGTGAGAAAACTGATATTAAAGCCTTGAGAGGTTTCGGTCGGCATTTTGGGCGATGAATGTCTATCGGGACATCGAGGCAGTTGTCATGAGCTCGAGGAGAGTACCGGGTCATGACACATAAATATAATGAGGAATATGGACATTTGAATGTTCGTGTATACGTATGTGTGGAGTTAGTGATGTACTCAACTAAAATGAAGAATGGTTTTAGTGGTTCGAGATTTAAACTCAATATATTTGATGAGTTGTATAGATAATGTAACAATCAAGAATCTTATCAAAAGTTGATTTATGGCGACCTAAGGAATTTTAGGGAAATAGTTAAGGGAAAGTAACCTATAGTGCAATTAAGCCATATGAGATGGATTAATAGGATTAAGAAGATTGAAATTTCCTAAATGCAAGGTAAACATGAAGTATGTGGAAATAATTGAAGCCGTTAATCTTCCTTAACGTTGAGGATATGTACAGGAATGAGTATGGCATGTTAATGATGCCGTAAACTACAAAATAGTGTATGAGGATAGGATGAATGAATGAAAGTCGAGAAGTTTGATATGGAATGAAGTAATAATATAGTGATTAGTATACCTAAATAAGTATAAAATGCGATCGAAATTGGTATGATTGAGATGGAGTTATGGTTCAAGTTTAATGATAGTAATAGAAGCATGCTTGGTGTCTCGATATAAGAGATCATAATTGTGAAGGTTACTGTTGATATGATTTTAAAGGATAATAATAGACATAAGTGAAGTACTCGAGTTAAATTGGAGGTAAATGAGGTGAACAAATCGAAATTCCTTATAAAGGGGAGGACATAAGAAGTCGAGCGTTAGAAGAAAAAATAATACCCTCACTTTTTCTCTGAGTTCAGTAAATGAAATTTTGAGGTCAAAATTTTATTTTAAGGGGGGTAGTGTTATCAAGCCCAGCTCTACAATATGTTTATTATGCCATTCCTACATAAGAATGCATGTTTGCTTACTTGGGTACCTCGAAAATCGTTAAAGGGTGATAATGTACCAAATGGTACAATTAAGTTGAATTAAGCCTCGAATTAGTCCAAATAGAAATTTTAAGATGAAATTGAGAATTTTAAAACCCAAAATGACTTAAAATGGTGATTCGGAGTTCGAGGACCGATTTGGAGTCAAATTGGAATTTTCATGACCTAGGGGTAAAATGGTCATTTTGCTACCCGAGGTTAAGATGTGAGTGTTGGATGAAATTTTTGACTAAGATTGATCATTTGGAGTATAATTTGATTTTGAGAAGTGAAAAATTTTAATTTCGACATTTTTTCAAGCATAGGGGTAAAATAGTCATTTTACTACCCAAGGGCAAAATCAAAATTTTACACCACCCAACACTTGTCCAGCACATGGATTTTACCTAATATTATCATGGATAATTGTGGAAATTTAAGTGGTGGAGAGAAATTGCTTAATGGGTAAGTATGACACATGGACCAATGGAATGGTGACACATGGTAAATTTTTGTCCATTTAATATTTTCCTTTATAAAGCCAATTTGAACTCTTCCACATTCATTCTTATGGCCGGCCAAAGCAAGAACAAAGGAAGAAAAGAAAGAACAAAAACCCTAGAGTGAAAATTTAAGAGAAAATTGGTGGATTTCAAGTAATCAAGCAATCAAAGGTAAAATTTCTTGATTTTGACTTGTGATCTACCTTTCCCATACATTCTTTTGCATTTTCCATGGTTGAATCACATGATTTCATGATGGGTCTCTTGTTGGCCAAACACTTAGAGAGAGATTTTGATGGTTGTTTTGGTTAGATTTTAAGATATTCTAGTGTTTTTAGTTGATTGGTGATGTGTAGCATGAAAATCAAGCAAGAAAAATTCATGTTCTTCCATAACCCTCATTGGCCGAATTCTCCATGTGGAATATTGATGATGATTCTGATTTTATTTCAAGTGATTTGGTTAGGAATTAGTGATTTATGGTGTGAGAATCAAGCTTGAAAAATTATATTATTAGTGAACCCTCCATGGCCGAATTTTCCAAGAGAAAATGTGAGGATGATTTTGCCATATTTCAAGTTATTTAATTTGTGTTTGATGATTTGGAGTTAAATTGGACATATTGGCCAATTAATCAGGTGATAGATCGAATTAGGCCAATACCATTTTATTTAGGTACATAATTGAACTTATATTGAACACCGTATTTAGATGGTTACCCGAGCGTTTCACATCCCATTTCATGCATTAGTAAAGAGCCTGAAATAGATTTATAATGGTATGACACAGTATATTGAATTATGTGTTGTGTATTGTATATAGGTGGTGAGCCCTCTAACAAGGGTAAAGACGTTGTGTCAGAGGACTGAGAATAGGAGTATTTCAAACTCCTGATACAATGAGTAACCTTATTATTATCTTAATTATCTAAAGTAGTTTTTATTTGTTTTTGTGATTTGATAGAAAAATGAGTTTAAATGGTAAATCTTTATGTTTTATAAGCAAAATGTGATTAAATGAAATGATTTTATAAAATTGTCTTGAAATTGAAAGATGGTTTTGAAAATGGAGTAATTGGAGACTACTTGCTGTGTTATAAATCATGGTTTGAATTGAATGGCTTATGATAATATTGGCATGAATGGTTGAATTGGTAAATGTGCTGAAAATGTATGAACTGTTGATTTGCCTTGAGAGGCTGTAAAATAAAATAATTACCATGTCATGCTATCGCAAATTTTATTGTATGGTGGGTTTAGCTTGCTGCAGTGGGCGAGTTCTGTGGACCAGCCTTTTGAGGGGCACGGAATCCCATTATATTCTTACCTCGATTGGAGAGGCATGTAGGGTAACTCTCGAGGTACAACTTTAAAGTTTACTTCATGCCAAACCACCACGTGAGGGTGAACTCAGCCAACGCCAAGGAACGGCTATGTTTTCAAAATAAAAACAAGATTTATGCGTACATGACTTTTGAACAACCTTGACGGACTCAGTTGGGATAGCCCCAGGCCAAGGTATCCTTGACAACTGAGTATGAGAATGATTTTGGCACGAGCCAAGCTTTTCAGGAAATCATAAGCCTCATTGTTTATTTGGGTGAAATGATCTATTTTATCTTATTAAAATGAGTTTGAAATGCTGTGAATCATTTTTATGCCAATCTATTTTATCTGTCTCCATTTACTCAGCTTTAGATATTTTAGATGGTATTTGTTTACTCACTCGGATTATATAATCTCACCACCCTCCTTTCCACCCATTTTAAGCTCAAGATAGTTTGTAAATAGCTGATATCGTCGAAGGCTACAGTTGGCTTTACTTCCTCAAAAACTGTAGGTTCACAACCTTCATCACTTTTAGTCATTTGGGGGCCCACGTGTCATTGTAAATTTAATTACATACCTTGACTATCTGTGTTATGGTATGTACAAATTTATTTTGCTTTACGCTACAAAAATTTCTTACAGATAACTCTATAAAAATTGTTTTATAAAAAAATGGAATATTTTATTGAATATTTTTATTATATTCAAATAGTCATAATTTCACTTTAAATGAATGTTTTAGATATCTAAACTTATTTTTGATTATGAAATATGTGTTTTGCACTCGCATACTACATTATTAGCTGGTTTCAAAATTTTTGAAAAAAATAACCAAAATACCCCTGTGTAGTTGAAATTTCTCTTTGACTGTTTTTGAATTGAAATTGGTTCATATGACTTTAAAACATGATTTTAGTAACTAATACTCACAGGGAAAGCAAGAAAACTGATGTTAAGCCTTGCGAGGTTTTGATTGGCATTTCGAGTAATAAATGTCTATCGGAACATCACGGCAGTTGTCACGGGCTCGATGGGAGTTCCGGGTCGTGACAAAAATAGATCGTAATTGAATGTTCGCATCGAGAAACGAGAAGTAAAAGTCATCCATTGATAAGAAAAGTCCATTTATTGTCTTTCATACCTTCGAAGGCTTTGTTACTCACTTTAGATGGTTTTATAACTTTGTAAATGATTTTGAATTGAATTTTTTTCTAGTTAAAACAAATCATGATTGGATGTTCGCATCAAGAAACATGAAGCGAAAGCCATCCATTAACAAGAAAAGTCTATTTATAGTTACTCATGCCTTGGAAGGCCTTGTTACTCGCTTTGAGTGGTTTTATAACTTTATAAATGATTTTAAATATAATTTTCTCACATTTCTAGCTAAAACAGATCATAATTCAATGTTTGCATCAAGAAACGTGAAGTGAAAGCCATCCATTGACAAGAAAGGTCTATTTATAGTCGCGCATGCCTTCGAAAGCCTAGTTACTTGGTTTAAGTTGTTTTATAACTTTATAAATGATTTTGAATTGAATTTTTTATATTTCTAGTTAAAACAGATCATAATTGAATGTTTGCATCAGAAAACGTGAAGCGAAAGCCATCCATTAACAAGAAAAGTCCATTTATAGTCACTCATACCTTCGAAGGCCTCATCACTCGTTTTAAATGGTTTTATAACTTTATATATCATTTTTAATTGGGTATTTTTTTCATTTTTGGTTAAAACAGATCATGATTGCATGTTTGCCTTGAGAAACATGAAGCGAAAGACATCCATTCACAAGAAAAGTGCATTTATAGTTATTCATACATTTGAAGGCCTTGTCACTCGTTTTAAGTGGCTTTGTAACTTTATAAATCATTTTCAATTGATTTTTTTTTATTTTTGGTTAAAACAAATCATGATTGGATGTTCGCAGTGAGAAACGTGAAGCAAAAGCTATACATTGACAAGAAAAGTGCATTTATAGTCACTTATGCCTTCAAAGGCCTTGTTACTCGCTTTAAATGGTTTTATAACTTTATAAATGATTTTGAACTGAATTTTTTTTCATTTCTGGTTAAAACAGATCATAATTGAATGTTTACATTGAAAAACGTGAAGTGAAAGCCATCCATTCACAAGAAAAGTCCATTTATAGTCACTCATGCCTTCGAATGCCTTCTCACTCGTTTTGAGCAGTTTTATAACTTTATAAATCATTTTGGATTGAATGTTTATTCATTTTTGGTTAAAACGGATCATAATTAGATGTTTGCATGAAGAAACTTGAAGTAGAACCCATCCATTGACAAGAAAAGTCCATTAATAGTCACTCATACCTTCGAAAGCCTAGTTACCAGTTTAAGTTATTTTATAACTTTATAAATGATTTTAAATTGATTTTTTTACATTTCTAGTTAAAACATATCATAATTGAATGTTCACATCTAGAAACGTGAAGCGACAGCCATCGATTGACAAGAGAAGTCCATTTCAAGTCACTTACGCCTTTGAAGGCCTTGTTAGTCTCTTTAAATGATTTTATCACTTTATAAATGACTTTGAATTGAAATTTTTTTCATTTTTGGTTAAAACATATCATAATTGAATGTTCGCATTGGGAAACGTGAAGCAAAAGCCATTCATTGATAAGAAAAGTCCATTTATAATTACTCATGCCTTCGAAGGCCTTGTTACTCACTTTAAATGGTTTTATAACTTTATAAATAATTTTGAATTGAATTTTTGTTCATTTCTGGTTAAAATAGAACATAATTGAATGTTCGCATTGGAAAATGTCAAGAGAAAGCCATCTATTCATAAGAAAAATCTAGTTTATAGTCACTCTTGCTTTTTAATGCCTTCTCACTCATTTTGAGTGGTTTTATAACTTTATAAATCGTTTTGAATTGAATGTTTTTTCATTTTTGGTTAAAATAGATCATAATTGGATGTTTGCATCAAGAAACGTGAAGCGAAACCTATCCATTGACAAGAAAAGTCCATTTATAGTCACTCTTGCTTTCAAATGCCTAATTACTCTCTTTAAGTTGTTTTATAATTTTATAAATGATTTTAAATTGAATTTTTTGACATTTCTAGTTAAAACATATCATAATCAAATGTTCGCATTGGGAAACATGAAGCGAAAGTCATCCATTGACAAGCAAAGTCTATTTATAATCACTTATGCCTTCGAAAGGCTAATTACTCGCTTTAAATGGTTTTTTACTCCTACAAATGATTTTTAATTGAAATTTTTTCATTTTTGGTTAAAGCATATCATAGTTGAATGTTCGCATCAATAAACGTGTAGCAGAAGCCACCCATTGACTAGAAAAGTCTATTTATAGTCACTCATGCCTTCGAAGACCTTGTTACTCACTTTAAGTGGTTTTACAACTTTATAAATGATTTTAAATTGAATTTTCTTTCATTCATAGCTAAAATGGATCATAATTCAATGTTAGCATCAGGAAACGTGAAGTGAAAGCCATCCATAGACAAGAAAAGTCCATTTACAGTCACTCATGCATTCAAAAGCCTAGTTATTAGGTTTAAGTTGTTTTCAAAGTTCATAAAGGATTTTAAATTGAATTTTTTTTACATTTTGCATTAAAATAGATCATAATCAAATGTTCACATTGAGAAACGTGAAACGAAAGCCATCCATTGATAAGAAAAGTCTATGTATAGTCACTCATGCCTTCGATGGCCTTGTTACTCACTTTAAGTGGTTTTATAACTTTATAAATGATTTTAAATAGAATTTTCTTTCATTTCTAGCTAAAACAGATCATAATTCAATGTTCACATCAAGAAACATGAAGTGAAAGCCATCCATTGACAAGAAAAGTCTATTTATAGTCATTCATGCCTTCGAAAGCCTAGTTACTTGCTATAAGTTGCTTTATAACTTTATAAATGATTTTGAATTGAATTTTTTTCTTTTGTGGTTAAAACATATCATAATTGAATGTTCGCATGGGAAAACATGAAGCGAAAGCTATCCAGCGACAAGAAAAGTCTATTTATTGTCACTCATGGCTTCAAAGGCCTTGTTACTTGCTTTAAATGGTTTTATAACTCTATAAATGATTTTGAACTGAATTTTTTTATGTTCCTAGTTAAAACAGATCATAATTGAATTTTGCATAAGGAAACGTGAAGCAATAGCCATCCATTCATAAGAAAATTCCAGTTATAGTTACTCATGTCTTCGAATGCGTTATCACTCATTTTGAGTGATTTTATAACTTTATAAATAATTTTAAATTGAATTTGTCTTCATTTTTTATCAAAACAGATCATGATTGGATGTTCGCATTGAGAAACGTGAAGCAAAAGCCATCCATTTGCAAGAAAAGTCCATTTATAGTCACTCATGCCTTCGAGGGCCTTGTCACTCACTTTAAGTGATTTTATAACTTTATAAATGATTTTAAATTGAATTTTCTCTCATTTCTAGGTCAAACAGATCATAATTCAATGTTCGCATCAATAAACATAAAGTGAAAGCCATCCATTGATAAGAAAAGTCCATTTATAGTTGTTCATGCAATCGAAAGCCTAGTTACTTGCTTTAAATGGTTTTATAGACTTATAAATTATTTTAAATCAAAATTTTTTTTCATTTTTCATTAAAACACATCATGATTGGGTGTTTGCATCGAGAAACTTGTAGCAAAAGCTACACATTGAAAAGAAAAGTCTATTTATAATCACTTATGCCTTCGAATGCTATTTATAATCATTTATGCCTTCGAATGCCTTATCACTCGTTTTAAGTAATTTTATAACTTTAGAAAATGATTTTAAATTGAATTTTTTTCCATTTTGGTTAAAACGGATCACAATTGGATGTTTACATTGAGAAACATGAAGTGAAAGTCATCCATTGACAAGAAAAGTCCATTTATAGTCACTCATACCTTCAAAAGCCTAGATACTAGCTTTAAGTTGTTTTTCAACTTTGTAAATGATTTTAAATTGAATTTTTTGACATTTCTAATTAAAACAGATCATCATTGAATTTTCGCATCAGGAAACATGAAGTGAATGGATCATAAATGATTTTAAACTGAATTTTATAGTCACTTAGCCCTTTCGAAGGCGTTGTTACTTGCTTTAAATAGTTTTATAAGTTTATAAATGATTTTGAATTGTTTTTTTCATTTCTAGTTAAAATAGATCTTAATTGAATGGTCGCATCAAAAAACATGAAGCGAAAGCCATCCATTAACAAGAAAAGTCCATTTATAGCCACTACTTGCTTTAAATGGTTTTATAACTTTATAAATGATTTTAAACTGAATTTTGTTTTCGTTTCTAGTTCAAACAGATCATAATTAAATGTTTTTTTCGGGAAACGTGAAGCAAAAGGAATCCATTGATAAGAAAAAGTCCATTTATAGTCACTCATGTCTTCGAAAACCTTATTACTCTCTTTAAATGGTTTTATAACTTTATAATTGATTTTGAATTGAATTTTTTTTATTTTTAGTTAAAACATATTATCATTTAATGTTCGCATTAGGGAAAGTGAAGTGAAAACCATCCATTGATAAAAAAAGTCCATTTATAGTCACTCATGCCTTCGAAGGCCTTATTACTCGCTTTAAATGGTTTTATAACTTTATAAATGATTTTGAACATATTTTTTTTTCATTGCTAGTTAAAACAAATCATAATTGAAAGTTCGCATTGAGAAAAGTGAAGCGAAAGCCATCCATTGACAAGAAAAGTCCATTTATAGTCACTCATGCCTTCAAAAGCCTAGTTACTTACTTTAAGCTATTTTATAACTTTATAAAAAATTAAATTTTTTTCACAATTTTGATTAAAACATATCATAATCAAATGTTCGCATTGGGAAACGTGAAGCAAAAGCTATCCATTAGCAAGCAAAGTCTATTTATAGTCATTCATACCTTCAAAAGGCTAGTTACTCACTTTAAATGGATTTTTACTCATATAAATGATTTTAAACCAACATTTTTTTTCATTTTTGGTTAAAACAGAACATAATTAGATGTTTGCATTAGAAAACGTGTAGCGAAAGCCACCCATTGATAAGAGAAGTCAATTTATAGTCACTCATGCCTTTGAATGCCTTGTCACTCATTTTAAGTGGTTTTATAACTTCATAAAATGATTTTAAATTGATTATTTTTTCATTTTTGGTTGAAACAAAATATAATTGGATGTTTGCATGGGGAAATGTGAAGCAAAAGCCATCCGTTGATAAGAAAATTCCATTTATAGTCACTCATGCCTTCAAAAGCCTAATTACTCGCTTCAGCTTGTTTTATAACTTTATAAATGATTTTAAATTGAATTTTTTTACATTTCTGGTTAAAAGCATCTAATCGAATGTTCGCATTGGGCAATGTGAAGCGAAAGCCATCTATTGACAAGCAAAGTCCATTTATAGTCACTCATGCTTTCGAAAGGCTAGGTACTCACTTCAAATGGTTTTTTACTATTATAAATGATTTTAAATCAACATTTTTTTTCATTTTTTGGTTAAAACATATCATAATTAGAGGTTCGCATTAGTAAACATGTAGTGAAAGCCACCCATTGACAAGAAAAGTCTTTTTATAGTCACTCATGCCTTCAAATACCTTGTCACTCATTTTAAGTGGTTTTATAACTTTATAAAATGATTTTAAATTGAATTTCTTTTCATTTTTGGTTGAAACGGAACATAAATTGGGTGTTTGCATTAAGAAACGTGAAGCAAAAGCCATCCATTGACAAGAAAATTCTATTTATAGTCACTCATGCCTTCAAAAGCATAGTTACTCACTTTAAGTAGTTTTATAACTTTATAAATGATTTTAAATTGAATTTTCTTTCATTTCTAGCTAAAATAGATAGTAATTCAATGTTCACATCAGGAAACGTGAAGTAAAAGCCATCCATTGACAAGAAAAGTCCATTTATAGTCGCTTATGCCTTCGAAAGGCTAGTTACTTGCTTTAAATGGGTTTTTACTTTTATAAATGATTTTAAATTGACATGTTTTACATATTTGGTTAAAACATATCATAATTAGATGTTCACATCAGTAAACATGTAGTGAAAGCCACCTATTTACAAGAAAACTCTATTTATAGTCACTCATGCCTTCAAAAGCCTTGTCACTCATCTTAAGTGTTTTCATAACTTTATAAAATGATTTTAAATTGAATGTTTTTTCATTTCTAATTAAAACGGATCATAATTGGATGTTTGCATCAGGAAACATAAAACAAAAACCATCCATTGACAAGAAAAGTCCATTAATAGTCATTCATGCCTTCATGCCTTGTCACTTATTTTAAGAGGTTTTATAACTTTATAAAATGATTTGAAATTGAATTTTTTTACATTTCTGGTTAAAACATATCATAATTGAATGTTTGCATTCGAAAATGTGAAGTGAAAGCCATCCATTGACAAGAGAAGTCCATTTATAGTCACTCATGTCTTCTAAGACCTTGTTATTAGCTCTCAATGGTTTTATAACTTTATAAATGAATTGAATTTTCTTTCATTTCTAGATAAAACAGATAATAATTCAAAGTTCAGATCAGGAAATGTGAAGTGAACGCCATCCATTGACAAGAAAAGTCAATTTATAGCTGCTCATGCCTTCGAAAGCTTAGTTACTCACTTTAAATGGTTTTATAGTTTTATAAATTATTTTAATTCAAAATACTTTTTTCAGTTTTTGTTATAACACATCATATTGGATGTTTGCATCAAGAAACATGTAATGAAAGCCACCCATTGACAAGTAAAGTCTATTGTAATCACTCATTCCTTTAAATCCCTTGTCACAAATTTTAAGTCATTTTATAACTTTATAAAATGATTTTAAATTGAATTTTTTTTCATTTCTATTTAAAATGGATCATAACTGGATGTTTGCATAGGAAACGTGAAGAAAAAACCATTGATTGATAAGAAAAGTCCATTTATAGTCACTCATGCCTACGAAAACCTAGTTTCTCGCTTTAAGCAGTTTTTTAACTTTATAAATGATTTTAAATTGAATTTTTTTACATTTCTAGTTAAGACTAATCATAATTGAATGTTCACATTGGGAAATGTGAAGCGAAAGCCATCCATTGATAAGAAAAGTCTATTTATAGCCACTCATACCTTCAAAGGCCTTATTACACGCTTTAAATAGTTTTATAACTTTATAAATGATTTTGAACTAATTTTTTTTCATTTCTGATTAAAATAGATCATAATTGAATGTTCGCATTGAGAAACGTGAAGCAAAAGCTATCCATTGGCAAGAAAAGTCTATTTATAGCCACTCATGCCTTCGAAGGCCTAATTACACACTTTAAATAGTTTTATAACTTTATAAATGATTTTAAATTTATTTTTTTTATTTCTAGTTAAAACATATCGTAATTGAATACTCGCTTCGGAAGTGTGAAGCAAAAGCTATCTATTCACAAGAAAAGTCTATTTACAGTCATTTATGCTTTTGAATGCCTTGTCACTCATTTTAAGTAGTTTTATAACTTTATAAATCAAGTTATATTGAATTTTTTTTTGCATTTCTAGTTAAAATAGATCATAATTGAATGTTTGCATTGGTAAATATGAAGCGAAAGCTATCCATAGATAAGAAAAGTCCATTTATAGTCGCTCATGTACTTGCTTTAAATCGTTTTATAACTTTATAAATGATTTTCAACTAAATTTTTTTCATTTCTGGTCAAAGTAAATCCTAATTGAATGTTCGCTTCAGGAAACGTGAAACGAAAGCCATCCATTCACAAGAAAAGTCCACTTATAGTCACTAATGTTTTCAAATGCCTTGTCACTCATTTTAACTGGTTTTATAACTTTATAAATCATTTTCAATTGATTTTTTTTCATTTTTGGTTAAAACAGATCATCATTGGATGTTCACATAGAGAAACATGAAACGAAGGCCATCCATTGACAAGAAAAGTCTATTTATAGTCACTCATGCCTTCAAAGGCCTTGTTACTCGCTTTAAGTTGTTTTATAACTTTACAAATGAGTTTAAATTATTTTTTTTTTTACATTCCTAGTTAAAACAGATCATAATTGAATGTTTGCATCTAGAAACGTGATGCGAAAGCCATCCATTGACAAAATAAGTCCATTTATAGTCAGTCATGCCTTCGAAGGCATTGTTACTTGCTTTAAATGGTTTTATGACTTTATAAATGATTTTAGACTGAAATTTTTTTCATTTTCGATTAAAACAGATCATAATTGAATGGTCACATTGAGAAACATAAAGTGAAATCCATCCATTGACAAGAAAAGTCCATTTATAGTTGTTTATGCCTTCGAAAGCCTAGTTACTCACTTTAAGTTGTTTTATAACTTTATAAATGAATTTAAATTGAATTTTTTTTACATTTCTGGTTAAAACATATAATAATTGAATGTTCGCATTGGGAAACGTTAAGCGAAATCCATTCATTGACAAGAAAGGTCCATTTATAGCCGTTCATGCCTTCAAAGGCCTTATTACTCGCTTTCAATGGTTTTATAACTTTATAAATGATTTTGAACTGAATTTCATTTCATTTCTAGTTAAAACAGATCATAATTGAATATTTGCACCAGAAAACATAAAGGAAAGCTATCCATTGATAAGAAAAGTCTATTTATAGTCACTCATACCTTCGAAGGCCTTGTTACTCACTTTAAGTTGTTTTATAGTCTTATAAATTATTTTAAATCAAAATTTTATTTTATTTTTTGTTAAACCACATCATAATTGGATGTTTGCATCAGGAAACATGTAGCGAAAGCCACCCATTGACAAGAAAAGTATTTTTATAGTCACTCATGCCTTCAAATGCCTTGTCACTCATTTTATGTGGTTTTATAAATTTATAAAACGATTTTGAATTGAATTTTTTTTCATTTTTGGTTAAAACGGATTATAATTGGATGTTTCATTGGAAAACATGAAGCGAAAGCCATCCATTAACAAGAAAAATTAATTTATAGCCGCTTATGCCTTCGAAAGTCTAGTTACTCACTTTAAGTTGTTTTTAACTTTAAAAACGATTTTAAATTGAATTTTTTTACATTTCTGGTTAAAACAGATCATAATTAAATGTTTGCATTGGGAATTGTGAAGTGAAAGTCATCTATTGACAAGAAAGGTCCATTTATAGTCGCTCATGCCTTTGAAGGCCTTGTTACTCGCTTTAAATGGTTTTATAACTTTATAAATTATTTTGAATTGATTTTTTTTTCATTTCTAGTTAAAACATATCATAATTGAATATTTGCACCAGGAAACATGGAGGAAAGCCATCCATTGACAAGAAAAGTCTATTTATAGTCGCTCTTGCCTTCGAAGGCCTTGTTACTCGCTTTAAGTTTTTTTGTAGTCTTATAAATTATTTTAAATCAAAATTTTATTTTATTTTTTGTTAAACCACATCATAATTGGATGTTTGCATCAGGAAATATAAAGCAAAATCTACCCATTGACCAGGAAAGTTTATTTATAGTAACTCATGCCTTCAAATGCCTTCTCACTCATTTTATGTGTTTTTATAACTTTATAAAATGATTTTGAATTGAATTTTTATTTCATTTTTAGTTAAAAGAGATCATAATTGGATGTTTCATTGGGAACGTGAAGCGAAAGCCATCCATTGACAAGAAAAGTCAATTTATAGTTGCTCATTCCTTCGAAAACCTAGTTACTCGCTTCAAGCAGTTTTATAAATTATTAATGATTTTAAATTGATTTTTTTTACATTTCAGCTTAAAACAGATGATAATTGAATGTTCGCATTGGGAAACATGAAGCAAAAGCCATCCATTGACAAGAAAGGTCTATTTATAGTCGCTCATGCCTTCAAAGCCTTTGTTACTCACTTTAAGTGGTTTTATAACTTTATAAATGATTTTGAACTCAATTTCTTTTCATTTCTAGCTAAAACAAATCATAGTTGAATGTTCACATCAAGAAACGTGAAGCAAAAGCCATCCATTGATAAGAAAAGTTCATTTATAGTCACTCATGCATTCGAAAGTCTAGTTACTCGCTTTAAGTGGTTTTATAACTTTATAATTGGTTTAAAATTGAATTTTTTTGTATTTCTAATTAAAACAAATCATAATTGAATGTTCGCATGAGGAAATGTGAACCAAAAGCCATCCATTGAGAACAAAAGTACATTCATAGTCACCCATATGTTCGAAAGCCTAGTTACTCGCTTTATGTGATTTTATAACTTTATAAATAATTTTAAATTGAACTTTCTTTTTTTTTCTAGCTAAAACATATCATAATCCAATGCTCGTATGAGAAACATGAAGTGAAAGCTATCCATTAACAAGAAAAGTTCATTTATAGTTACTCATGCCTTTAAAAGCCTAGTTACTTGCTTTAAATGGTTTTATAGTCTTATAAATTATTTTAAATCAAAATTTTATTTTATTTTTTGTTAAACCACATCATAATTGGATGTTTACATCAGGAAACATGTAGCGAAATCCACCATTGACAAGAACAGTCTATTTATAGTCACTCATGCCTTCAAATGCCTTCTCACTCATTTTATGTTGTTTTATAACTTTATAAAATGATTTTAACTTGAATATTTTTCATTTTTGGTTAAAACGGATCATAATTGGATGTTTCATTGGGAACATGAAGCGAAAGCCATCCATTGACAATAAAAGTCAATTTTAGTCACCCATACCTTTGAAAGCCTAGTTACTTGCTTTAAATTGTTTTATGACTTTATAAATCATTTTAAATTGAATTTTTTTACATTTTTGGTTAAAATAGATCATAATTGAATGTTCGCATTAGGAAACGTGAAGCGAAAGCTGTCCATTAACAAGAAAGATCCATTTATAATTGCTCATGCCTTCAAAGCCCTTGTTACTCACTTTAAATGGTTTTATAACTTTATAAATGATTTTGAACTGAATTTTTTTTCAGTTCTAGTTAAAACAGATTATAATTGAATGTTCGAATCAAGAAATGTGAAGCAAAAACCATCCATTGATAAAAAAAAGTTTATTTATAGTCACTCATGCATTTGAAAGTCTAGTTACTCGCTTTAAGTGGTTTTATAACTTTATAATTGATTTTAAATTGAATTTTTTTACATTTCTAATTAAAACAGATCATAATTGAATGTTCGCATCAGGAAATGTAAAGCGAAAGCCATCAATTGTGAACAAAAGTCCATTCATAGTCACCAATGCGTTCGAAAGGCTAGTTACTCACTTTATGTAGTTTTATAACTTTATAAATAATTTTAAATTGAACTTTCTTTCATTTCTAGCTAAAACAAATCATAATCCAATGCTCGCATTGGGAACATGAAGTGAAAGCCATCCATTAACAAGAAAAGTCCATTTATAGTCACTCATTCCTTTAAAAGCCTAGTTACTTACTTTAAATGGTTTTATAGTCTTATAAATTATATTAAATCAAAATTTTATTTTATTTTTTGTTAAACCACATCATAATTGGATGTTTGCATCAGGAAACATGTAGCGAAATCCACCATTGACAAGAACAGTTTATTTATAGTCATTCATGCCTTCAAATACCTTCTCACTCATTTTATGTGGTTTTATAACTTTATAAAATGATTTTAAATTGAATTTTTTTCATTTTTGGTTACAATGGATCATAATTGGATATTTCATTGGGAATATGAAGCGAAAGCCATCCATTGACAAAAAAAGTCAATTTTAGTCACTCATGCCTTTGAAAGCCTAATTACTTGCTTTAAGTTGTTTTATGACTTTATAAATGATTTGAAATTGAATTTTTTTACATTTTAGGTTAAAATAGATCATAATTGAATGTTTGCATTGGAAAACGTGAAGCGAAAGCCATCCATTGATAAGAAAGGTCCATTTATAACTGCTCATGCCTTCGAAGCCCTTGTTACTCACTTTAAATGGTTTTATATCTTTATAAATGATTTTGAACTAAATGTTTTTCTCAGTTCTAGTTAAAACATATTATAATTAAATGTTCGCATCAAGAAATGTGAAGCAAAATCCATCCACTGATAAGAAAAGTTTATTTATAGTTACTCATCCATTTGAAAGTCTAGTTACTCGCTTTAAGTAGTTTTATAACTTTATAATTGATTTTAAATTGAATTTTTTTTACATTTCTAATTAAAACAGATCATAATTGAATGTTCGTATCAGGAAATGTAAAGCGAAAGCCATCCATTGAGAACAAAAGTCCATTCATAGTCACCCATACGTTCGAAAGCCTAGTTACTCGCTTTATGTAGTTTTATCACTTTATAAATAATTTTAAATTGAACTTTCTTTCATTTCTAGCTAAAACAAATCATAATCCAATGTTCGCATTGGAAACATGATGTGAAAGCCATCCATTAACAAGAAAAGTCCATTTATAGTCACTCATGCCTTTAAAAGCCTAGTTACTTGCTTTAAATGGTTTTATAGTCTTATAAATTATTTTAAATCAAAATTTTATTTTATTTTATGTTAAACCACATCATATATGGATGTTTGCATCAGGAAACATGTAGTGAAATCCACCATTGAGAAGAAAAGTCTATTTATAGTCACTCATGCCTTCAAATGCTTTCTCACTCATTTTATGTGGTTTTATAACTTTATAAAATGATTTTAAATTGAATTTTTTTCATTTTTGGTTAAAACAGATCATAATTGGATGTTTCATTGGGAACATGAAGCGAAAGCCATCCATTGACAACAAAAGTCAATTTTAGTCACTCATGCCTTAGAAAGCCTAGTTACTTGCTTTAAGTTGTTTTATGATTTTATAAATGATTTTAAATCAAATTTTTTTACATTTCTGATTAAAACATATCATAATTGAATGTTCGCATTGGGAAACATGAAGCGAAAGTCGTCTATTGACAAGAAAGGTCCATTTATAACTGCTCATGCATTCGAAGCCCTTGTTACTTAGTTTAAATGGTTTTATAACTTTATAAATGATTTTGAACTAAATTTTTTTCTCAGTTCTAGTTAAAACATATTATAATTGAATATTTGTATCAAGAAATGTGAAGCAAAAGCCATCTATTGATAAGAAAATTTTATTTATAGTCACTCATGCATTCGAAAGTCTAGTTACTCACTTTAAGTGGTTTTATAACTTTATAATTGATTTTAAATTGAATTTTTTTTACATTTCTAATTAAAAGAGATCATAATTGAATGTTCGCATCAGGAAATGTAAAGCGAAAGCCATCCATTGAGAACAAAAGTCCATTCATAGTCACCCATGCGTTCAAAAGCCTAGTTACTCGCTTTATGTAGTTTTATCACTTTATAAATAATTTTAAATTGAACTTTCTTTCATTTCTAGCTAAAACAAATCATAATCCAATGCTCGCATTGGAAACATGATGTGAAAGCCATCCATTAACAAGAAAAGTCCATTTATAGTCACTCATGCCTTTAAAAGCCTAGTTATTTGCTTTAAATGGTTTTATAGTCTTATAAATTATTTTAAATAAATATTTTATTTTATTTTTTGTTAAACCACATCATATATGGATGTTTGCATCAGGAAACATGTAGCAAAATCCACCATTGACAGGAAAAGTCTATTTATAGTCACTCATGCTTTCAAATGCCTTCTCACTCATTTTATGTGGTTTTATAACTTTATAAAATGATTTTAAATTGAATTTTTTTCATTTTTGGTTAGAACGCATCATAATTAGATGTTTCATTGGGAAAATGAAGAGAAAGCCATCCATTGACAACAAAAGTCAATTTTAGTCACTCATGCATTTGAAAGCCTAGTTACTTGCTTTAAGTTGTTTTATGACTTTATAAATGATTTTAAATTGAATTTTTTTTACATTTCTGGTTAAAACATATCATAATTGAATGTTCGTATTGGGAAACGTGAAGCGAAAGTCGTCCATTGACAAGAGAGGTCCATTTATAACTGCTCATGCCTTCGAAGCCCTTGTTACTCAGGTTAAATGGTTTTATAACTTTATAAATGATTTTGAACTGAATTTTTTTCTCAGTTCTAGTTAAAACATATTATAATTGAATGTTCGCATCAAGAAATGTGAAGCAAAAGCCATCCATGGATAAGAAAAGTTTATTTATAATCACTCATGCATTCAAAAGTCTAGTTACTCGCTTTAAGTGGTTTTATAACTTTATAACTGATTTTAAATTGAATTTTTTTTACATTTCTAATTAAAACAGATCATATTTGAATGTTTGCATTAGGAAATGTAAAGCGAAAGCCATCCATTGAGAACAAAAGTCCATTCATAGTCACCCATGCGTTTGAAAGCCTAGTTACTCGCTTTATATAGTTTTATAACTTTATAAATAATTTTAAATTGAACTTTCTTTCATTTCTAGCTAAAACAAATCATAATCCAATGCTCGCATTGGGAACATGAAGTGAAAGCCATCCATTAACAAGAAAAGTCCATTTATAATCACTCATGCCTTTAAAAGCCTAGTTACTTGCTTTAAATGGTTTTATAGTCTTATAAATTATTTTAAATCAAAATTTTATTTTATTTTTTTGTTAAACCACATCATATATGGATGTTTGCATCAGGAAACATGTAGCAAAATCCACCATTGACAAGAAAAGTCTATTTATAGTCACTCATGCCTTCAAATGCCTTCTCACTCATTTTATGTGGTTTTATAACTTTATAAAATGATTTTAAATTGAATTTTTTTTCATTTTTGGTTAAAACGGATCATAATTGGATGTTTCATTGGGAACATGAAGCGAAAGCCATCCATTGACAACAAAAGTCAATTTTAGTCACTCATACCTTAGAAAGCTTAGTTACTTGCTTTAAGTTGTTTTATGACTTTATAAATCATTTTAAATTGAATTTTTTTACATTTCTGGTTAAAATAGATCATAATTGAATGTTCGCATTAGGAAACATGAAGCGAAAGCCGTCCATTGACAAAAAATGTCCATTTAGAACTGTTCATGCCTTCAAAGCCTTTGTTACTCACTTTAAATGATTTTATAACTTCATAAATGATTTTGAACTGAATTTTTTTTCAGTTCTAGTTAAAACAGATTATAATTGAATGTTTGTATCAAGAAATGTGAAGCAAAAGCCATCCATTGATAAGAAAAGTTTATTTATAGTCACTCATGCATTTGGAAGTCTAGTTACTCGTTTTAAGTGGTTTTATAACTTTATAATTGATTTTAAATTGAATTTTTTTTACATTTCTAATTAAAACAGATTATAATTGAATGTTCGCATCAAGAACTGTAAAGTGAAAGCCATCCATTGAGAACAAAAGTCCATTCATAGTCACCCATGCGTTCGAAAGCCTAGTTACTCGCTCTATATAGTTTTATAACTTTATAAATAATTTTGAATTGAACTTTCTTTCATTTATAGCTAAAACAAATCATAATCCAATGCTTGCATTGGAAACATGAAGTGAAAGCCATCCATTAACAAGAAAAGTCCATTTATAGTCACTAATGCCTTTAAATTCCTAGTTACTTGCTTTAAATGGTTTTATAGTCTTATAAATTATTTTAAATCAAAATTTTATTTTATTTTTTGTTAAACCACGTCATAATTAGATGTTTGCATCAGGAAACATGTAGCGAAATCCACCATTGACAAGAAAAGTCTATTTATAGTCACTCATGCCTTCAAATGCCTTCTCACTCATTTTATGTGGTTTTATAACTTTATAAAATGATTTTAAATTGAATTTTTTTTATTTTTGGTTAAAACGGATCATAATTGGATGTTTCATTGGGAACATGAAGCGAAAGCCATCCATTGACAACAAAAGTCAATTTTAGTCACTCATACCTTTGAAAGCCTAGTTACTTGCTTTAAGTTGTTTTATGGCTTTATAAATGATTTTAAATTGAATTGTTTTACATTTCTGGTTAAAACAGATCATAATTGAATGTTTGCATTGTGAAACGTGAAGCGAAAGCCATCCATTGGCAAGAAAAGTCCATTTATAACTGCTTATACCTTCAAAGCCCTTGCTACTCACTTTAATTGGTTTTATAACTTTATAAATGATTTTGGACTAATTTTTTTTTCAATTCTAGTTAAAACATATTATAATTGAATGTTCACATCAAGAAATGTGAAGCAAAAGCCATCCATTGATAAGAAAAAGTTTATTTATAGTCACTCATGCATTCGAAAGTCTAGTTACTCGCTTTAAGTGGTTTTATAACTTTATAATTGATTTTAAATTAATTTTTTTTTTACATTTCTAGTTAAAAGAGATCATAATTGAATGTTTGCATCAGGAAATGTAAAGCGAAAGCCATCCATTTAGAACAAAAGTCCATTCATAGTCACCCATTCGTTCGAAAGCTTAGTTACTCACTCTATGTAGTTTTATAACTTTATAAATAATTTTGAATTGAACTTTCTTTCATTTCTAGCTAAAACAAATCATAATCCAATGCTCGCATTGGAAACATGAAGTGAAAGCCATCCATTAACAAGAAAAGTCCATTTATAGTAGCTCATGCCTTCGAAAGCCTAGTTACTTGCTTTAAATAGCTTTATAGTCTTATAAATTATTTTAATTCAAAATTGTTTTTCATTTTTTGTTACAACACATTATAATTGGATGTTTGCATCGAGAAACATGTAGCAAAAGCCACCCATTGACTAGAAAGTCTATTTATAGTCACTTATGCCTTCAAATGCCTTGTGACTCATTTTAAGTGGTTTTATAACTTTAGAAAAATTATTTCAAACTGAATATTTTTTCATTTTTGGTTAAAACAGATCATAATTAGATGTTTGCATCAAGAAACATGAAGCAAAAATCATCAATTGATAAGAAAAGTCTATTTACAGTCACTTATACCTTCGGAAGCCTAGTTACTCGTTTTAAGTTATTTTTTAACTTTATAAATATTTTTAAAATGAATTTTTTTACATATCTGGTTTAAACAGATCATAATTGAATGTTCGCATTAGGAAACATGATACGAACACCATCTATTGACAAGAAAAGTCCATTTATAGTCACTCATGCCTTCGAAGAACTTGTTACTTGCTTTAAATAATTTTGAACTAAATTTCTTTTCATTTTTGGTTGAAACAGATCATAATTGAATGTTCGCATCGAGAAACGTGAAGCAAAAGCCATCCATTGAGAAAAAAAGTCCATTTATAGTAGCTCAAATCCTACTTACTCGCTTTAAACGGTTTTATAGTCTTATAAATTATTTGGATTCGAATTTTTTTTTCATTATTCATTCAAACACATCATAATTGGATGTTTGCATTGGGAAACATGTAACGAAAGCCACCCATCAACAAGAAAAGTCTATTTATAGTCACTAATGTCTTCAAATGCCTTATCACTCATTTTATGTGATTTTATAACTTTATAAAATTATTTTGAATTGAATTTTTTTTCATTTTTGGATAAAACGGTTCATAATTGGACATTTGCATTGAGAAATGTGAAGCGAAAGTCATATACTGACAAGAAAAGTCCACTTATAGTTACTCATGTCTTTGAAAGCGTAATTACTGACTTTAAGTTGTTTTTATAACTTTATAAATGATTTTAAATTGAATTGTTTTATATTTCTAGTTAAAACAGATCATAATTGAATGTTCGCATCAGAAAATGTCAAGCGAAAGTCATCCATTGACAAGAAAAGTCCATTTATAGCCACTCATGCCTTCGAAGGCCTTGTTACTCACTTTAAATGGTTTTATAACTTTATAAATGATTTTGAACAGATTTTTTTTCATTTCTAGTTAAAACAGATCATAATTGAATGTTCGCATTAGGAAACGTGAAGCAAAAGCCATCCATTGACAATAAAAGTTCATTTATTGTCAAGCCCAGCTTGACAATATGTTTATTATGCCATTCCTACATAAGAATGCATGTTTGTTTACTTGGGTACCTTCGAAATTGTTAAAGGACAATATTATACCAAATGGTACAATTAAGTTGAATTAAGCCTCAAACTAGTCCAAATAGAGATTTTAAGATGAAATTGAGAATTTTAAAACCCTAGAATGACTTAAAATGGTGATTCGGAGTTTGAAGACCGATTTGGAGTCAAATTGGAATTTTCATGACCTAGGGATAAAATGGTCATTTTGCCACCCGAGGTTAAAATTGGAATGTTGGAAGAAGTTTTTGATCAAGATTGACTATTTAGAACATAATTTGAGTTTGAGAATTGAAAAATATTAATTTCGGCATTTTTTCGAGCATAAGGGCAAAATAGTCATTTTGCCACCCCAAGGGGAAAATTGTAATTTTACACCACCCAACACTTTTCCAGCACATGGATTTTACCCAATATTATCAGGGATAATTGAGAAAATTTAAGTGGTGGAGAGAGATTGCTTAATGAGTAAGTATGACACATGGACCAATGGAATGGTGACATGTGTTAAATTTTCATCCATTTATAATTTGGCTTAAAAATCAATATATATCAGCCCATTTTTCTTGATATGGCCGGCCAAAGCAAGAACTGAGGAAGAAAAGGAAGAACAGAACCCTAGGTGGAAAAATTCAAGGGAAAAGTGTGAAAATTCAAGGAAACAAGTGAAAAAAAATGTAAGATTTTTCAATTAAGCTTGAGATCTCTCTTTCTTAAGTATTTTTTTCTTATTTTCCATGGTTGAATCACATGATTTCATGATGGGTATCTTGCTGGCTGAACACTTAAAGAGAGGTTTTGATGCTTGATTTGGTTAGATTTCAATGTATTTTAGTGTTTTTAGTTGATTGGTGATGTGTAGCATGAAAATCAAGCAAGAAAAATTCATGTTTTTCCATCACCCATGTAAAACCCGACCCTATAAATACATGTCATGACATACATGCACTAAGTAGCATGTTATTATGCTAGGAAAGTCCTAAGAATAGACGAAACCCAGTATTGTACCTAACGGTACACTTGAGTTGATTTAACCTTGAACTAGTTCAAATAGGAATCGTAGGATGAAATTTAATGTTTTACAGTCCGGGAATAACTAAAAATGATTGTTCGGAGTTCGAGGGTTCATTAGGGGTAAAATTGAAAATTTTGATGTTTAGGGGTAAACTCGTTATTTTGCCACCTACGATAATAATTTGATAATGAAGTGAAAATTTTGATCAAGATTAACTATTTGGAGGATAATTTAATGATAGGAAGTGAAAAAGTTTAATTCTGGTGATTTCTGGAGTGTAGGGGCAAAATCGTAATTTTACCACCAGTGGACAAAATTTGAGATTTTGAGAGAATTTAGATCAAATTTGACAAATTAGAGAATCGTATGAGTATAAGGGATGAAAAATATGTCTATGGACAATTTTTCAGTTTTTTGGGCAAAAATGTAATTTTTCACTTTTACGGGGGCAAAAGTGTAAATTTTAAAAATTACTCCACCGAGACTTTGGATAAGTCTGAGAATTTTATCTAAGCTATGGATATGTGGGACAAGTGTATGGTGAAAATTTGGAAACAAATGGATGAAATTTTAAAAATGGGCCAATGCGAAAGTGACACGTGGTATTTTTTAATAAAATAATATTATTTTAATAAAAAGTCAGCCCATTTAAACCCCATTTTAAGTGCTGGCCGGCCATAAGGGAGAACAAGAGAGAAAATAGAGAGGAAAGGAAGAAAAAAAGAAAACCCAAAGAGAAACAAGAAAATTCAAAGGGGAATTCGCGTTTTTCGCCTGTTTACGCGTCTAACAGTAAGATTTTTCGACTTTAGCTTGATTTCTACCTTTCTTATGCCTTTGTTTCCATTTAGCATGCTTCAGGAGAGAGATCAAAAAGTGATATCAAGGGCTGGACGAAATTCTAGGGGAGAGAAATTGAAATTTTTAGGTTTTGATTTTTAGTTAAATTGATAGTTTTAGTTAGTTAAATGTGTTTAGAAATTAAATTGGGCAAGAAATCATTAAATTTTCATAATACCCACCCTTGGCTGAATCTGCAATGAGATACAATGATGATGATCTTATTTTTATTCTAAGAGAAATGAAGAGAAAATGATGAAAAATGGTTAAATGTGATAGAAAAACAAAGTAAAAAATTAACCGAGTTAATGTCCCATTTTTGGCCGAATTTTCCAAGGAAGAGAGTGAGCATATTTTGGAGATTTTAGAGGAATATTGGCTGATAATTAATGGTTAGAAATGTTGGAGAGAGAATGGGACAATTTAGAGCTAAAATGGAGCGCGTTAGCAATTTATCGGGTAAAGTGCCAAAAATAGGTTAATACCGCGTTTAAGCCGTTTTTGGCTATTGCATTTCATATCATGCATTAGTATAGGATTTAAGTCAAATATATAGTGATTTAGCATTAATGTGATGAATTGAATAAATTTTTGCAATGTGTCTAGGAGGAGAGCCTTCCGGTAAAGGCAAGGAAATCGTACTCAATGAGTAGTTATCAGGGCACCTAGAAAGCTTTTAGTTTGTACAAACGGTGAGTAAACTTATTATTATTGTAAATTATCTAGAGTTTATTTTTAAATGCTCTTTATATATTTTATGAAATGAAAACGAGATTTTTGATGTTTTACAAATAAATGTGACAAATAAAGATATATTGGGTTGATTATGAAATTGAGTAATTGGAGGCTGTTAACTGTCTTGAAAATTATATATTTTCCTATGAATGGCTTATGAGATAAGTATATGTGGCTATATTTTGTAAGTGCATTGGGAAATTTATGTAAGTTGTTTTTATTATGCAGGTTGGATAAATAAATAAAAGCCACGTTGTACTGTCGAAATTTTATTAAAATTGGTGGGTTTAGTCACTACAGTGGCAAGTTTCCGTGGACTGCCTATTAGAGGGGCACGATAAGCCCTGTTATGTAGTTACTCCGGTTGTAGAGGCGAGGAGGGTAACTCTCGGGGTAGTATTAGAGCTCATTTCACGTCGAACCCCCACGTGAATGTGTAATTGGGCCAACGCCAAGGAACGGCTTGTTTTAAAAATAAAAATGTGTTTCACATGTAAATGTTATAACAACCTTGGCGGACTCGGTTAGATGCCTCGGCCAAGGTATCCCCGAGGATTAGTTTTGGCTTGAGCCTTGTTTTTAATAAAAGACATAAGCCTTAACAGCTGTTTTGGTAAATTATAAATATTTTATGGTTTAAGAAATAAATTGAAAACATTATGAAATGGTTCGTAATTTGTTGTTTAAACTTGCCTCCATTTTACTCGCCTTTAGATATTTATGATAATGTCTGTTTACTCATTGGGATTGCAAAATCTCACCCACCTCCTTTCCAAACATTTCAGGTTTGTGGTAGCTTGTAGATACCCTATTTTGTCGAGGATTCCAGTTGACATCTCTACCACACAGACAGTAGGTTTCTAGCGCCAACACTGGGTGTATTTTGGGCCACTTGTCATTGTAACCATTATTGTACATTATAACATAGTACATTTTTGTATGTATGAATTTATTTTACTTACACATTACAAAAAATTTCTTACACGTGTTTCTATAAATATTGTTTTATATAAAAATGTTATATTTTAATCAATATTTTGAATAGTGATATTTGTCTATAAATCCTTTTAAAAAAAATTTCTTTGAATTTATTTGAGCTGGAAACGATCGGTAATTGTTTTAAATGGAATGTTTAACAACGATTGCTCACAGGAACGGAAAGAAACTGATATGTAAGCCTTGCGGGGTTCTTGTTGGCCTTTCGGGTAATGAGCGTCAATCAGGACGTCGCAGCGGTTGTCATGGGCCCGATAGAGGTTTCGGGTCGTGACAACCCATCATTGGCCGAATTCTCCATGTGAAATATTGACGATGATTTTGATTTTATTTCAGGTGATTTGGTTAGGAATTAGTGATTTATGGTGTGAGAATCAAGTAGGAAAAATTATAGTGTTGATGCACCCACCATGGCCGAATTTTCTAAGAGAAAATGTGAGGATGATTTTGCCATATTTCAAGTTATTTAATTTGTGTTTGATGATTTGGAGTATTAAGAGAAAAATGAAATTATTTGGAGTTAGAACACTGTGTTTAGACGATAATCCGAACAATTTACATCCCATTTCATGCATTAGTATAGAGCCTGAATTGGTTTTATAACCATTTAGCACAAATGTAGTAAATGGTTTATTGTGCATTATGTCTAGGTGGTGAGCATTCTGGCCAAAGTAAAGAGATAGTATCCGAGGATCAAGAATCGAAGTACTCGAAATTTGACTCTCGAAATAGTGAGTAACCTTACTATCGTCTTAATTATCTAAAGTGGTTTTTATCTGATTTTGTGATTTTATGAAAAATGAGTTTAAATGGTAAATCTTCATGTTTTATAAACAAAATGTGTTTAAATGAAATGATTTTATAAATTGTCTTGAAATTGAATGATGGCTTTGAAAATAGAGTAATTGGAGACCATTTGATGAATTGTGAATTTATGGTTCTAATTGATTGGCTTATGGCAATATTGGCATGAATGACTGAATTGGTATTTGTGTTGAAAATGTATAAACTGTTTTTTGCCTTGATAGGCTGGATAATGATAAAATTGCCATGTCATGCTGTTAAATTTTATTGAATTGGTGGGTTATTGATTAGTCATTGCAGTGGACAGGTTCCGTGGACTAGTCTATTAGAGGGGGCACGGTAACCCTATTATATTCATACCTCAATATGAAAGGTGCGGATTACACTTTAGAGTTCACTTCACGCCAAACCACCACGTGAGAGTGAACTTAGCCAACGCCAAGGAACGACTATGTTTTCAAAATAAAAACAAGATTTATGCGTACATAACTTTTTATCAGCCTTGGCGGACTTGGTTGGGATAGCCCTCGACCAAGGCGTCCTTGATATCTAAGTATGAGATTGATTTTGACACGAGCCAAAGCTTTTAAGAAATTCATAAGCTATAAAAATCGACCCTATAAACACATGTCATGACATACATGCATTGAGTAGCATGTTATTACGCTAAGAAAGTCCCTAAGAATATATAAAACCCGGTATTGTACCTAATGGTACACTTGAGTTGATTTAACCTCGAACTAGTTCAAATAGAAATCATAGGATGAAATTTAATATTTTATAGTCCAGGAATGACTAAAAATGATTGTTCGGGGTTCGAGGGTTTATTTGGGGTAAAATTGAAAATTTTGATGTTTAGGGGCAAAATCGTCATTTTGCCACCTATGATAATAATTTGATCATGGAATGAAATGTTTTACCAAGATTAACTATTTGGAGTATAATTTAATGTTAGGAAATGAAAATTTTCAATTCTGGCAATTTTCAAAACATAGGGGCAAAACGGTAATTTTGTCATCCCGTGGTAAAAACAGTAATTTTCACCACCCAAAACTTGTCAAAATCATAGGATTTACTTATTTTTGGTATGAATAAATATGGTATGTTAAGTGGTTAAAAATTGAAGTTTAAAGGATGAAATTTTAAAAACGAGCCAACGAAAAAGTGACACGTGGCACTTTTTAATGATTTAATATTATTTTAATGAAAAGTCAGCCCATTTAAACCCCATATTAAGTGATGGCCGGCCATAAAGAGAAAAGAAGAGAGAAAATAGAGAGGAAGGAAGAAAAAAGAAAAACCAAAGGGAAAGTAGAAAATTCAAAGGGAAATTCGCGTTTTTCGACAGTTTACGCGTCTAACGGTAAGATTTTTTGACTTTAGCTTGATTTCTACCTTTCCTATGCCTTTATTTCCATTTAGCATGCTTAAGGAGAGAGATCAAAAAGTGAAACCAAGGGCTGGCCAAATTTCAAGGGGAGAGATTTTGAATTTTTTAGGTTTTGATTTTTAGTTAAATTGATAGTTTTAGTTAGTTAAATGTGTATAGAAATAAAATTGGGCAAGAAAGCATGAAATTTTCACAATACCCACCCTTGGCCGAATATGCATTGATGTACAATGATGATGAACTGATTTTTTTTCTAAGAGAAATGAAGAGAAAAATGATGAAAAATGGTTAAATGTGATAGAAAAACAAAGTGGAAAATTAGCCGAGCAAATGTCCCATTTTTGGCCGAATTTTTCAAGGAGGAAAGTGAGCTGATTTTGGTGATTTTAGAGGGTTATTGGCTTATATTTAATGGTTAGAAATGTTGGAGAGAAAATGGGACAATTTAGAGCTAAAATGGAGCGCATTAGCAACTTAACGGGTACAGTACCAAAAATAGGTTAATACCGCGTTTAAGCTGTTTCAGGCTATTGCATTTCATACCATGCATTAGTATAGGATTGAAGTCAATTATATAGTGATTTAGCATCAATGTGGTGAATTGGGTAAATTTTACAATGTGTTTTGGAGGAGAGCCTTCCGGTAAAGGCAAGGAAGTCGTACCCGACGAACAGTGATCGGGGTACCTAAAAAGCAATTAGTTTGTACAAACGGTGAGTAAACCTATAATTATTGTAAATTATCTAGAGTTTATTTTTAAATGCTCTTCATGGATTTTATGAAACGAAAATGAGATTAAAATGGGATTTTTGATGTTTTAGAAATAAATGTGACAAATAAAAATATATTGTGTTGATTATGAAATTGAGTAATTGAAGGCTGCCAATTATTTTGAAATATATATTTTCCTATGAATGGCTTATGATATATGAGTATATGTGGCTATATGTTATAATTGCGTTGGGAATTTATGTAAGCTGTCTTTTACTATGTAGGCTGGGTAAATAAATAAAAGCCACGTTATACTGCCTAAATTTTATTAAAATTGGTGGGTTTAGTCACTGCAGTGACGGGTTTCCGTGAACTGCCTATTAGAGGGGCACGGTAAACCCGGTTATATAGTTACTTCGGATGTAGAGGAGAGGAGGGTAACTCCCGGGGTAGTGTTGAGCTCACTTCACGTCGAACCCCCACGTGAATGTGTAACTTGGCCAACTCCAAGGAACGACTTGTTTTCAAAACTAACATGTGTTTAACATGTAAATATCTTAACAACCTTGGCGGACTCAGTTAGATGCCTCGGCCAAGGTATCCCCGAGGACTAGTTTTTGGCTTGAGCCTTGTTTCTAATAAAAGTCATAAGCCTTAATAACTATTTTGGTAAATTACAAATATTTTATGGTTTAAGAAATAAATTGAAAACCTTATGAAATGGTTTGTAATTTATTGTTTAAACTTGCCTTCATGTTACTCGCCTTTAGATATTTATGATAATGTTTGTTCACTCATTGGGATTGCAAAATCTCACCCACCTCCTTTCCAAATATTTCAGGCCTGTGGTAGCTTGTAGATACCGATTTTGTCGAGGATTCCAGTTGAGCCCTTTAACTCACCGATAGTAGGTTTCTATCACCAACACTTGGTGTATTTATGGGCCACTTGTCATTGTAACTATTATTGTACATTATAACTTTGTAAATTATTGTATGTATGAATTTATTTTACTTAAACGTGTTTCTATAAATTTTTTTTATATAAAAATGCTATATTTTTGTCTTTTGATTTACTTGAGTCGGAAACGACTGGTAATTGTTTAAAACGGAATGTTTAAAAATGATTGCTCACAGAAAAGGCAAGAAACTGATATGTAAGCCTTGCGGGGTTTCGATTGGCCTTCTGGACAATGACTGTCAATTAGGATGCCACGGCGGTTGTCGTGGGCTAGAGAGAGGTTCCGAGTCGTGACAATTCAATTGGTATCAGAGCTTTCGGTTTAAAAGCTTATGGTTTTGAAAGAAGTTTTTGATTTTTAAAGTTCTTGGATTTAAAGTTATTTTAAAACAATTTACAATGTTAGTGTGGCCCAGTTAAGATTAGTTAGTTGCATGTAGTTGCGTATAGAGTCTTAAGTCGTCTAAACCAATTTCGTTCTTTTTGTAGATTATTATGCCTCCTCTACTTGAGCTACCACCTATCACGAGATCTACTGATAGGGGAAGAAGTCACCCCAGACAGAGTCCGTCGGATTCCATAAAAGAGGAGTCAACTACGTCTTCTTTTAGAGCAGTTCCTACTGCTGAGTTTATTGACATTCCTGTACCTCCTCCACCACCTGTTGCTGCTCCTGGCGTACCTGCCATGCCACTCGAGGCAGCTTAGGCATTAGCGACTTTTCTCACTACACTTACAGGTCAGGCTCAGGCTAGTCCAGTTCCACCCGCTGTTTCCCCTGTAATAGCCCCAGTACCACCACCTCCTATTCCACCCTAGACACCAGATGTCTCCATTTCTAAGAAATTGAAGGAAGCTAGACAATTAGGTTACGTCTCGTTTACTGGTGAGTTGGATGCGACTGCAGCTAGGGATTTGGTTATTCAGGTATCGGAGACACTGACAGATATGGGATTAGATGATGAGATGAAATTGAAGGTGGCTACACGGTTATTTGAGAAGAGAGCCCGTACTTGGTGGAGTTCAGTAAAGTCTCGCTGTTCTATACCGCTGACTTGGAAAGATTTCCTCCAAGAGTTTGATGGTCAATACTACACCTATTTCCATCAGAAAGAGAAAAAGAGAGAATTTCTGAGCTTGAAACAAGGGAACATGACCATTGAGGAGTATGAAACTCGTTTTAAAGAGCTTATGCTTTATGTACCTGAGTTGGTGAGATTGGAGCAAGACTAAGTAAACTACTTTGAGGAGGGACTTCATAATGAGATACGGGAGCGTATGATAGTGACTGGCAAAGAGTTGTATAAGGAAGTTGTGCAGATGGCCTTACGGGCTGAGAAGCTCACCACTGAGAATAGACGGATCCGAGCTGAGTTCGCAAAGAGAAGGAATCCGCCTACGTTCCTAGGTCAGTCTTCAAAGAGAGGCAGAGATTCGACATCTGCTACAGGAAGCACTACCTTAGTGTCTGTGGCATCCACTAGACCTCCATCTCAACAGTCACAGTCGAGATGTTCTAGATTTGATCGGCCAGTGAGGAGTAGTTAGAGGGGGACTTCAGGAGGATTGGACAGATGCCGTAATTGCGAAGGATTTCATGTTGGATCATGTAGAAACCTTGTAACGTGTTTTCAATGCAGCCAACAGGGGCATATTAAGAGAGATTGTCCTCAGTTGAGACTAGGTACAGTAGCTACTTCTATTCTTCCGACTCGTCCTAGTATACCACGGAGAGACACTTCGGGATCACAATCTAGACAAGGCCCAATGATACGGTCAAGCATGGGGAGTAATACCCCAGAGCAGCCATCTTCTAAACCGCAGCCCCAGATTTCGATCAGGGTTTTTGCAGTGACTAAGGATGAAGCCCGAGTTCGACCTAGCACAGTGACAGGTACTATGATTGTGTTTGATAGAGATGCACATGTTTTGATAGATTCAGGCTCTGATAGATCATACGTGAGCATATCATTTGCATCATTCTCATATAGGAACTTGTCACCATTAGAGGAAGAGATTATAGTGCATACTCCTCTAGGTGAGCGGTTAGTAAGAAATACGTATTATAGAGACTGTGGTATTAAAGTTGGGGAAGAAGAGTTTATGGGTGATTTAATCCCTTTGGAGATTTAGGACTTTGATTTGATCTTGGGTATGGATTGGTTGTACACTCATCGAGCAAAGGTGAATTGTTTTAAGAAAGAAGTGATTCTCCAGAGTTTAGAGGGAGCAGAAGTTATATTTACGGGGGAGTGTCGAGTATTACCGTTTTGTGTAATCTCGACCCTCAAAGCTTTAAAATTGGTGCGAAAGGGATATTCGGCATACTTGGCTCACGTGATTGATATATCAAGGGAGGAACCTAAGCTAGAGAATGTCCCCATAGTAAGTGAGTTCCCTGATGTATTTTCTGATGAATTACCGAGACTTCTTCCCGATCGTGAGATCGAAATGACCATTGACTTACTTTCAGGTACTACCCCTATCTCTATTCCTCCATATAGAATGGCTCCGACAGAGTTGAAGGAGTTGAAAGTACAATTGCAAGAGTTAGTGGACAAGGGTTTTATACACCCTATTACATCTCCGTGGGGAGCACCGATTTTATTTGTGAAAAAAAAAGATGGTACACTTCGGTTATGTATAGATTACCAACAGCTTAACAGAATGATCATTAAGAACAAGTTTTCGTTGCCGAGGATTGATGATCTTTTCGATCAATTACAGGGAGCTACAGTGTTTTCTAAGGTTGATCTGAGGTCTGGGTACATCAGTTGAGGATCAAAGAATAAGATGTACCCAAGATAACGTTCAGGACTCGGTACGGTCATTATGAGTTCTAGGTCATGCCTTTCGGGTTAACTAATGCACCGTCAGCTTTTATGGATCTCATGAACAGGGTGTTCCACCCTTACTTGGACAAGTTTGTTATTTTGTTCATTGATGACATCCTAGTTTACTCGAGAGATAATGATGAGCACGCTACCCACTTGCGTATAATATTACAAACTTTGCGGGAAAGACAGTTGTATGCAAAGTTTTCGAAGTGTGAGTTTTGGTTACAAGAAGTGGTATTCTTGGGACACGTAGTATCGAGAGCTGGAATATATGTTGATCCTAAGAAGATAGAGGCAATTTTACAATGGGACCAACCTAAGACGCTGACGAAAATTCGTAGTTTCCTCGGATTAGTTGGTTATTATCGGAGGTTTGTTCAGGGGTTTTCCTTAATAGCAGCTCCTTTGACCCGTCTAACTCGTAAGGGAGTTAAGTTTGAGTGGGATGATGTTTGTGAGAATCGATTTCAGGAGCTAAAGAACCGGTTAACCTCCGCTCCCGTTTTAACACTTCTTGTGAGTGGTAAGAGATTTGTAGTTTATAGTGATGCCTCAAAGTTAGGGTTAGGGTGCGTATTGATGCAAAATGAAAAAGTTGTGGCTTATGCTTCTAGATAGCTAAAGAGGCATGAAGCAAATTACCCTACCCATGATTTAGAGTTAGCAGCTGTGGTGTTTACTTTAAAAATTTGGAGGCATTACTTGTATGGTGAGCATTGTCGGATATTTACGGATCACAAGAGTTTAAAATATTTGCTCACTCAAAAGGAGCTTAATTTGAGGCAAAGGCGATGGTTGGAGTTGATAAAAGATTATGACTTAGTGATAAACTATCACCCGGGAAAGGCGAACGTTGTAGTTGATGCCTTAAGTCGTAAGTCTTCATCGTCTTTAACAGCACTTCAGAGTAGTTATTTTCCAGCATTATTAGAGATGAAATCTCTTGGGGTTCGGTTGAGAAATGGTGAGGATGGATCCTTATTGGCAAGCTTCATTGTGAGACCTTCATTGTTAAATCAGATCAAAAAATTACAGAAATCTGATGATGAGTTAAGAAAAGAAATTCAAAAATTGATCGATGGGGGAGTCAATGAGTTCAGATTCAGAGAAGATAATGTCTGGGTGTTTAGAGACCGAGTTTGTGTTCTTGAGGAAAACCAACTAAGATAGGTGATCATGGAAGAAGCCCATTCATCTGCCTATGCATTACATCCTGGAAGCACCAAGATGTATAAGACTATCAGGGAGAATTATTGGTGGCCAGGTATGAAGCGAGACGTAGCAGAATTCGTAGCAAAGTGTCTGGTATGTCAACAAGTTAAGGCGGAGCATCAAAGGCCAGTAGGTACACTTCAGTCTTTACCTGTTCTTGAGTGGAAATAGGAGCATGTAACTATGGATTTTGTTTTGAGATTGTCGCGGACACAGAGGGGAAATGATGCAATCTGGATGATCGTAGATCAGTTGACTAAGTCCGCTCATTTTTTAGCTGTCCATAGTACATACCCTATTGAGAAACTGGCTCAGCTCTATGTAGATGAGATTGTGAGGTTACATGGAGTTCCCATTTCTATAGTGTCAGACCGAGATCCTCGATTCACTTCTCGATTTTGGTTGAAATTTCAAGAAGCTCTCGGAACCAAATTGAAATTTAGCACTGCTTTTCACCCACAGACGGATGGTCAATCAGAGAGGACTATCTAGACTATGGAGGATATGTTGAGGGCTTGTGTCATGGATTTTCTTGGGACTTGGGATAGACACTTGTCGTTAGTGGAATTTGCTTACAACAACAGCTTCTAATCTAGCATTGGTATGGCACCGTACGAAGCTTTATATGGAAGGAAATGTCATACTCCACTTTGTTGGGATGAAGTGGGTGAAAAGAAGTTAGTTAGTGTGGAATTGATCGATCTAACTAATGACAAGATCAAGGTTATACGAGAAAGGCTGAAGGTAGCCCAGGATAGGCAGAAGAGCTATGCAGATAAACGGAGAAAAGACTTAGAGTTTGAGATCGATGATAGAGTTTTTCTTAAGGTTTCTCCGTGGAAAGGTGTGATTCGATTTGCGAAGCGGGGAAAGCTTAACTTGAGGTATATTGGACCATTTCGAATCATTGAGAGAATTGGACCAGTGGCTTATCGGTTAGAACTACCTCAGGAGTTAGATCGGATCCACAGCGTTTTTCATGTCTCCATGCTTAAGAAATATGTACCAGATCCCTCTCACATCCTCGAAGCACCTCCGATCGAGTTGCATAATGATTTGAAGTTAGAGGTGCAACCTGTGAGTATCTTGGATCGAAAGGATCGAGTATTGAGGAGCCAAAGTATTTCAATGGTCAAAGTGTTGTGGAAATGTGCTCGAATGGAGGAAATGACATGAGAAGTAGAGCATCAGATGAGGAACCAATACCCTCATCTATTTGTCGAATCTGGTAAGTGAAATTTTAAGGTCAAAATTTTATTTTAAGGGGGGTAGAATTGTAAAACCCGACCCTATAAACACATGTCATGACATACATGCATTGAGTAGCATGTTATTACGCTAAGAAAGTCCCTGAGAATAGACGAAACTCGGTATTATACCTAATGGTACACTTGAGTTGATTTAACCTCGAACTAGTTCAAATAGGAATTGTAGGATGAAATTTAATATTTTATAGTCCAGGAATGACTAAAAATGATTGTTCGGGGTTCGAGGGTTCATTTGGGGTAAAATTGAAAATTTTGATGTTTAGGGGCAAAATCGTCATTTTTCCACCTATGATAATAATTTAATCATGGAGTGAAATTTTTGACCAAGACTAACTATTTGGAGTATAATTTAATGTTAGGAAATGAAAATTTTCAATTCTGGCAATTTTCGAAACATAGAGGCAAAACTGTAATTTTGTCACCCCAAGGTAAAAACCATAATTTTCACCACCCAAAACTTGTCAAAATCATAGGATTTACTTATTTTTGGTATGAATAACTATGGTATGTTAAGTGGTGAAAAATTGAAGCTTAACGAACGAAATTTTAAAAATGGGCCAACGAGAAAGTGACACATGGTACTTTTTAATGATTTAATATTATTTTAATGAAAAGTCAGCCCATTTAAACCCCATATTAAGTGATGGAAGGCCATAAGGAGAAAAGAATAGAGGAAATAGAGAGGAAAGGAAGAAAAGAGAAAAACCAAAGGACAAGTAGAAAATTCAAAGGGGAATTCTCGTTTTTTGACCGTTTACGCGTCTAACGGTAAGATTTTTCGACTTTAGCTTGATTTCTACCTTTCCTATGCCTTTGTTTCCATTTAGCATGCTTGAGGAGAGAGATCAAAAAGTGAAACCAAGGGCTGGCCGAATTTCAAGGGGAGAGATTTTGAATTTTTTAGGTTTTGATTTTTAGTTAAATTGATAGTTTTAGTTAGTTAAATGTGTATAGAAATAAAATTGGGCAAGAAAGCATGAAATTTTCACAATACCCACCCTTGGCCGAATATGCATTGATGTACAATGATGATGAACTGATTTTTATTCGAAGAGAAATGAAGAGAAAAATGATGAAAAATGGTTAAATGTGATAGAAAAACAAAGTGGAAAATTAACCGAGTAAATGTCCCATTTTGGCCAAATTTTTCAAGGAGGAAAGTGAGATGATTTTGGTGGTTTTAGAGGGTTATTAGCTGATATTTAATGGTTAGAAATGTTGGAGAGAAAATGGGACAATTTAGAGCTAAAATGAAGCGCGTTAGCAATTTAATGGGTAAAGTGCCAAAAATAGGTTAATACTGCGTTTAAGCCGTTTTAGGCTATTGCATTTCATACCATGGAATAGTATAGGATTTAAGTCAATTATATAGTGATTTAGCATCAATGTGGTGAATTGGGTAAATTTTGCAATGTGTTTAGAAGGAGAGCCTTCTGGTAAAGGCAAGGAAGTCGTACCCGACAAATAGTGATCGGGGCACCTAAAAAGCAAATAGTTTGTACAAACGGTGAGTAAACCTATTATTATTGTAAATTATCTAGAGTTTATTTTTAAATGCTCTTCATGGATTTTATGAAACGAAAATGTGATTAAAATGGGATTTTTGATGTTTTAGAAATAAATGTGACAAATAAAAATATATTGTGTTGATTATGAAATTGAGTAATTGGAGGCTACCAATTATTTTGAAATATATATTTTCCTATGAATGGCTTATGATATATGAGTATATGTGGCTATATGTTATAATTGCGTTGGGAATTTATGTAAGCTGTCTTTTACTACGCAGGCTGGGTAAATAAATAAAAGCCATGTTATACTGTCGAAATTTTATTAAAATTGGTGGGTTTAGTCACTGCAGTGACGGGTTTTCGTTGACTGCCTATTAGAGGGGCACGGTAAACCCGGTTATATAGTTACTCCGGATGTAGAGGCGAGGTAGGTAACTCCCAGGGTAGTGTTAGAGCTCACTTCACGTCGAACCCCCACGTGATGTGTAACTTGGCCAACGTCAAGAAACGGCTTGTTTTCAAAACTAACATGTGTTCAACATATAAATATCTTAACAACCTTGGCGGACTCGGTTAGATGCCTCGGCTAAGGTATCCCCAAGGACTAGTTTTTGGCTTGAGCCCTGTTTCTAATAAAAGTCATAAGCCTTAACAACTATTTTGGTAAATTACAAATATTTTATGATTTAAGAAATAAATTGAAAACCTTATGAAATGGTTTGTAACTTGTTGTTTAAACATGCCTCCATGTTACTCGCCTTTAGATATTTATGATAATGTCTGTTTACTCATTGGGATTGCAAAATCTCACCCACCTCCTTTCCAAATATTTCAGGTCCGTGGTAGCTTGTAGATATTGATTTTGTCGAGGATTCCAGTTGACCCCTCTATCTCACAGATAGTAGGTTTCTATCACAAACACTTGGTGTATTTATGGGCCACTTGTCATTGTAACTATTATTGTACATTATAACTTTGTAAATTATTGTATGTATGAATTTATTTTACTTACACATGGTTCTATAAATATTGTTTTATATAAAAATGCTATATTTTTGTCTTTTGATTTACTTGAGCCGAAAACGACTGGCAATTGTTTAAAATGGAATGTTTAAAAACGATTGCTCACAGAAAAGGCAAGAAACTGATATGTAAGCCTTGCAAGGTTCCGATTGGCATTTCGGACAATGAGTGTCAATCGGGACGTCGCGATGGTTGCAGTGGGCTCGAGGGAGGTTCCGGGTCGTGACATAAGCCATGTTGATTACTCGATTTATATGAATTGATTTTATTTGGTTGAAATGAGTTGAAAGGTGATGAATTACAGTATGATAATCTATTTTAATCTGTCTCCATTTACTCAGCTTTAGACATTTTAGATGGTATTTGTTTACTCACAGGGATTATATAATATTACCACCCTCATTTTCACCCATTTCAAGCTCAAGATAGTCAGTAGATAGCTCACTTTGTTGAGGGCTACAATTGGACTTGCATCCTCAAAAACTGTAGGTTTACCACTTTTGATAATTTTGGTCGTTCGTGGGCCCACGTGTTACTGTAAATTAAATTTTATACTTTGGTTATCTGTATTATAGTATGTATGAATTTTTTTAGCTTTTATGCTACAAATATTATTTGCCGGTAACTCTATAAATATTATATTATAAGAAAATAAAATATTTTATTGAATATTTTTATTATATTCAATTAGTTATAGTTTCGCTTTAAATGAATGTTTAGACATCTAAACTTATTTTTGATTATGAAATATGTGTTTTCCACTTGCATACTACATTTTTAGCTAGTTTCGAGATTTTTGAGGAAAAATAACCAAAATGCCCCTATGAGAAAAAAATCCTTTTTTTATTGATTTAAGTTGGAAATAGCTTAAAATCTTTTAGAACATGATATTTGGCAATGCTTACTCACAAGAAAAATGAGAAACTTATATTAAAGCCTTGCGGGGTTTCGGTTGACATTCCGAGTAATGAGTGTCGATCTGGACACCGTGATGGTTGTCACGGGCTCGAGGGGAGTATCGGGTTGTGACAATTATAGTGGTATCAGAGCTTTTGGTTTTAAAGATAAAAGCTTTTGGGTTTAAAGTTGTTTTAAAGTTATTTTAAAAACTAGAGTGTCAGTGTGGCCCAAGTTAAGTTAAGTTAAGTGAGGTTTGATAGAATAGAATACGTGCATCTGCATATAGAATTTGGAGTTGTTTGGACTCATTCTGTTTCTTCTTATAGATCTTATGGGAGCATAAGTCATAGACAAGGAGCTATATGAACTCCTGTTCCTAGTAATCCACTTTCTTGTTAATGTCATGCAAAGGTCATAAGTAGGGCCGTTATCCAGGTTTAAGATGCCACCCGTGACATGAGCTAGTGTTAGAGAGATCTTAAAATGAATGCTCCTAATGAAAGATTAATGAAATGATATATCCCTCCGGTTAAGGATGGAGAAATTTGGAGTTGGACTAATAGGCCGTGATAATTTATTCATTTGGTGGAGTTATAATTGAACTCATGGTTATCAATTGGAAAAAGATTTGGGGACTATGGATTGTATTGGGGTTAATATAAAGGAGCACGTGTGATAATGGTAATAAGGGGCGCACTTTGATTAGAATGAATAGTGTGGTTTTAATTCACTTGAAGTGTATAAATTAAGCATTGAGGTAAGAGTAAACCCATACTTATGTGCATGAAGATAAGAACACTATGTTAATTGAGCTTGTTATGCCCATATAAAAGTGGTGTTGGGATTTTGAAATATTTTATATGTGAATATGTGTTGAATAGGTACAGCAGTTTAGAGGGAACTGGTATTGATTTCAATTAAGCGATTGTGAGATTTCAAGAATTGATTAGACCTATTATAGTTCATGGATATAAGCACGTGAATTAACTCGAGAGTGAGCATCAATGATTACTATAATTGATGTGTGGTCATGAAGTAAGAAGTTAGTAAACAAATCTGCTCTAAGGATGAGCTTGAACTTTGCTATGCATAGTAAGGGGAGCCAAGCGATTAAAGGACTAGATGTGGAATTGGCAGCTTGAGGTTAAATGACTTGGAAATGTCAAATCTAGTCTAAGTGCCATATGAAGTTCTATAATTGAGACTGATATACGAATTACTTGAAAGATCAATTTAAAAGTTTATTCGGTTCAAAGTGTGGTCTATGATACGAATGATCAGTCTTGAAGGTGATCTCCTCAGAGTAAGGAATTTAGAAAATATTGATGTTTGGATATACTCTAAGAGAGAGAACTTCCGCATCCTAAGTTTAGGACAACTTTGATCTTATGATCGCAAAGGCAAGGTGTAATAACTAAGTAAATTATTCACTTAATAAATGTGATTGGTTATTGATGAATAAAGTCAAGATGTCAATATTTAGTGGTATACAATTTGATAATTATGTATTTAAGAGTTATTTTGAAACAATTCCTTCATCAAATTTGCACTAAATGCTATGGTAAAGGCATATCAATGTTAATATGAAAATGTATCCAGGAATGATCTTAACATACCACAAAAGGAGAATTAAACATGTTGAAATTAATGTTCTAATAATGTGCATATGATAAAAAGCTAGTTTGTAAGTTGTAGTTTTCATGATCATGAAATATATAAAGATTGTCAATCTATGGACATACACTTGGAGTTGTAATTTACAAGTTCGGAGTATTTAAGATATGATTAAATGGAATTAGCATTAGTTAAGGTACGTAAATCTTTTAATTAATTTCTGTGGAGTATGCATGATAGTAGAATGGAGGAACATAGTGTCGTGATACTATATGGTGAAGTTATTATACAATATGGAAAGAGTATTCTAAAGTGGGATTTATTGATTGTTGACAAGTGTTATAGGATGGGATGAATTTGAAAATATCAACTTTACCTATTATATGTGATAAGCACAAGAGGATATAAATGGTTATGAAAATTGTGGCGTAAGCTTAGAGAGAAACCAAACGGTTGAGAATGATTAGTGTAGTAACCTTAAATATAGATGAATAACATTGATTAAGTAAACTCCAACAGCCATCGTGTCGCGGTGCTAAGAACACTTCATGTCTAGGACGCATGAATAAAATGGGACAAATGTGAAGTTGAACTTATGAGTTGACCTAAAGTCATTGAACTTGATTCTAAGTTTTGTTAACTGGAGTTTTAAGATTTTGGAAGGTATCAATATGAATGAGTTAAAGCTGAAATGGTTAAAGGCGTTCCCTTCCGGGGGGGGAGCAAAAGGTTTGGGGTTTAAAACTTGGAGAGAAGGTCTTGTAGGGCCTGTCATGCCACCCTTAGGCGCGGGGTTCGAGTAAGTCAAGTGATGGGGATCCAGACATAACAATACCTTGGAGTTGGCCCTGAAAGGGATGCCACATAAATGGTTAAGTTACGGGTTAAGTGATCACATGTTGTGAGACATAAGTTTAAGATAGATTCCCCAAGGAAATACTCAAGAGAAGTTCTGCAATGGATCTCGTGAAAGCAAGTATTAAGTTATGTGGCTATAAAAAGGAAGCCATAAGCTGAGAGTGATTGTAAAACCCGACCCTATAAACACATATCATGACATACATGCACTGAGTCGAATGTTATTACGTTAAGAAAGTCCCTAAGAATAGACGAAATCGGATATTGTACCTAACGGTACACTTAAGTTGATTTAACCTCAAACTAGTTCAAATAGGAATCGTAGGATGAAATTTATATTTTACAGTCCAGGAATGACTAAAAATGATTGTTTGGAGTTCGATGGTTCATTTGGGGAAACACTGAAAATTTTGATGTTTAGGGGTAAAATCGTCATTTTGCCACCTAAGATAATAATTTGATCATGGGGTGAAAATTTTGATCAAGATTAACTATTTGGAGTATAATTTAATGATAGGAAGTGAAAAAGTTTAATTCCGATGATTTTTGGAGTGTAGGGGCAAAATCGTAATTTTACCACCAATAGACAAAATTTGAGATTTTGAGAGAATTTAGATCAAATTTGACAAATTACAGAAGGGTATGAGTATAAGGGATGAAAAATATGTCTATGGGCAATTTTTCAGTTTTTGGGGCAAAAATGTAATTTTTGACTTTTACGGGGGCAAAAGTGTAAATTTTAAAAAATTACTCCACCAAGATTTTGGATAAGTCTGAGAATTTTATCCAAGCTATGGATATGTGGGACAAGTGTATGGTGAAAATTTGAAAACAAATGGATGGCTAGAATTTAAGGAATTAATAAAACATTAAAAAATGAATAAAATAATATTATATTATTTTAGCCTTTAAAAAGGTCAAAATTCCAGAATTCTTATCTTCTTCAAGCCGTCCAAACCAGGAGAGAAAAGGGGGAAAAGAAATAAGAACCCTAGTTGAAAAAGTTGAGGAAAATCAAGAGAAATCAAGAAATCAAGCATTAAAAAGGTAAATTTCATTGATTTTCCTTGTGATTTGCACTACCCATGCATTTTTTCTCATTTCCATGCAAAATTAGAAAGTGGGTATGGACACCCATGCTGGCCAAACCTCCATGGATGAGTTTTGAGCTTGAGTTTTGGTTGATTTTAATTGAATTAAGTGATTTTAGTTAGGTTATATTGTAATATAGCAAAAATAAGCTAGAGAAATAATTTTCTCCCATTGAAACCCATTATGCCGAATTTTCTAGGGGAATATTAGCTACTGATCTTGATGTTTATTTGAGGAATTATGATGAATAATGATGAATTATGAGCCTAGAAAAATAATGGGAATTTTCAAAGCAAAAATATGAATTTTTACCCACAAGGGGTATTTTCGTAATTTGTTGTCGAGACTGATAATTTGCACCACATTGAGGGACATTAAGTCAATTTGGGTGCAATTGAGGTATAGAAACTGAAAAAAATTAATTTGGAGTTTAAATGGAGCGCGTTAGCAATTTATCGGGTAAAGTGCCAAAAATAGGTTAATACCGCGTTTAAGCCGTTTTAGGCTATTGCATTTCATACCATGCATTAGCATAGGATTTAAGTCAGTTATATAGTGATTTAGCATCAATGTGGTGAATTGTGTAATTTTTGCAATGTGTCTAGGAGGAGAGCTTTCCTGTGAAGCAAGGAAGTCGTACCCGACGAACAGTGATCGGGGCACCTAGAAAGCATTTAATTTGTACAAACAGTGAGTAAACCTATTATTATTGTAAATTATCTAGAGTTTATTTTTAAATGCTCTTTATGTATTTTATGAAACGAAAATGAGATTAAAATGGGACTTTTGATGTTTTAGAAATAAATGTGACAAATAAATATATTATGTTGATTATCTGAAATAAGAAACTTTTGACTATGAATTTGAGTAAATGGGAGGCTGCCAATTGTCTTAAAAAATATATTTTCCTATGAATGGCTTATGATATATGAGTATATGTGGCTATATTTTATAATTGCATTGGGAATATTATGTAAGCTGTCTTTTACTATGCAGGCTGGGTAAATAAATAAAAGTCACGTTATACTGTCGAAATTTTATTAAAATTGGTGGGTTTAGTCACTGTAGTGACGAGTTTCTGTGGACTGCCTATTAGAGGGGCACGGTAAACCCGGTTATATAGTTACTTTAGTTGTAGAGGCGAGGAGGGTAACTCCCGGGATAATGTTAGAGCTCACTTCACATCGAACCCCCACGTGAATGTGTAACTCGACCAACGCCAAGGAATGGCTTGTTTTCAAAACTAACATGTGTTTAACATGTAAATATCTTAACAACCTTGGCGGACTCGGTTAGATGCCTCGGCCAAGGTATCCCCGAGGATTAGTTTTTGGCTTGAGCCCTGTTTCTAATAAAAGTCATAAGCCTTAACAACTGTTTTGGTAAATTACAAATATTTTATGGTTGAAGAAATAAATTGAAAACCTCATGAAATGGTTTGTGATTTGACGTTTAAACTTGCTTCCATTTTACTCGCCTTTAGATATTTATAATAATGTCTGTTTACTCATTGGGATTGCAAAATCTCACCCACCTCCTTTCCAAATATTTCAGGCCTGTAGTAGCTTGTAGATACCCGATTTTGTCGAGGATTCCAGTTGACCCCTATATCTCACAGACAATAGGTTACTATCACCAACACTTAGTGTATTTATTGGCCATTTGTCATTGTAATTATTATTGTACATTATAACTTTGTAAATTATTGTATGTATGAATTTATTTTACTTACACGTGTTTCTATAAATATTGTTTTCTATAAAATGCTATATTTTAATCAATATTTTGAATATTAATATTTGTCTATAAATCCTTTTAAAATAATTTTGTCTTTTGATTTACTTGAGCCGAAAACGACTTGTAATGTTTAAAACGGAATGTTTAACAACGATTGCTCACAGGAAAGGTAAGAAACTGATACGTAAGCCTTGCAAGGTTCCGATTGGCATTCCGGGTAATCAGTGTAAATCGGGACATCGAGGCGGTTGTCATGGGCCCGAGGGAGGTTCCGAGTCGTGACAGTGATACTTGTATTGACATTGAAAAGTACTTGAGGAGGACATAGTTTCAAGTTTTTCAATTTCAAGTGCAATTTATAAATTGGCTAAGGGAGAATGATGTTATGTTCATATGAAAGAGTGGAACAAAGGATGATTGAAGTTGACCTTAATAATGAAGTCAGATAATGAAACTTTCCTAATATATTATGGGAAATTAGAATTCAAAAATACTTGAGGCATACATGATTCAAATGAGTCTGAGTTTTAAGTGACAAATCAATATCGGAATGCAAGAAGGAAACAAGGTAATGTAGAGGCATGAAGGATAATCGAGGAAAAGGGATGACTCTTAGGAATTGTGGTATTGCATAAGATGCAATGATCAAGTTAAGATAAATCTTTGAAGTATCAAAGGGATTATAAAGCATACACACATAATAGATTATAATTCAATGGAGATGACATTGTGATGCAATGATATATAGTACAAGGAAACTTAAGCATATAATTGGAAATGATAAGAAGAGAGTATAAGTATGTAAATGATGTGGAACTATGCACAGGCATGACGAGAATTTGTATGAATTATGAAGATTATTCTATTTAATCTTGGTTATGGATGGGAATGAACAAAGAGAAATTAGTCTGAAGGTATTTGAAAATAGAGACCCGTATATTTAATGAGGAATATGGACATTTGAACGTGCTTGTATACATGTGTGTGGAGTTAGTGATGTACCGAACTAAAATGAAGAATGGTTTTAGTGGTTCGAGACTTGAACTCAATATATTTGACGAGTTGTATAGATAATGTAACGATCAAGAATCTTATCAGAAGTCGATTTATGATGACTTAAGGAATTTTGGGGAAATAGTTAAGGGAATGTAACCTATAGTGTGATTAAGCCATATGAGATGGATTAATAAGATTATGAAGATTGAAATTTCCTAAATGCAAGGTAAACATGAAGTATGTGGAAATAATTGAAGCAATTAATCTTCCTTAACGTTGAGGATATGTATTAAAATGAGTATGGCATGTTAATGATACTGTAAACTACACAATATTGTATGAGGATGGAATGAATGAATGAAAGTTGAGAAGTTTGATATGGAATGACATAATAAGATAGAGATTCATATACATAAATAAGTATAAAATGCAATTGAAATTGGTATGATTGAGATGGAGTCATGGTTCAAGTTTAATGATAGTAATAGAAGCATGCTTAGTGTCTCGATATAAGAGATCATAATTGTAAAGGTTACTGTTGATTTGATTTTAAAGGATAATAATAGACATAAGTGAAGTACTCGACTTAAATTGGAGGTAAATGAGGTGAGCAAATCAAAATTCCCTATAAAGAGAATGACATAAGAAGTCGAGCATTAGATGAGAAAACAATACCCCCACATTTTCTTTAAGTTCAGTAAATGAAATTTTGAGGTCAAAATTTTATTTTAAGGGGGGTAGTGCTGTCAAGCCCAGCTCGACAATATGTTTATTATACCATTCCTACATAAGAATGCATGTTTGTTTACTTAGGTACCTTGAAAATTGTTAAAGGACGGTATTATACCAAATGGTACAATTAAGTTGAATTAAGCCTCGAACTAGATCAGATAGAGATTTTAAGATGAAATTAACAATTTTAAAACCCCAGAATGACTTAAAATGGTGATTCGAAGTTCGAGGACCGATTTGGAGTCAAATTGGAATTTTTATGACCTAGGGGCAAAATGGTCATTTTGCCACCCGAGGTTAAAATTGGAATGTTGGAAGAAGTTTTTGATCAAGATTGACTATTTAGAACATAATTTAAGTTTGAGAAGTGAAAAATTTTAATTTCAGCATTTTTTCGAGCATAAGGGCAAAATAGTCATTTTGCCACCTCAAGGGGAAAATTATAATTTTACACCACCCAACACTTTTTCAGCATTGGATTTTACCCAATATTATCAAGGATAATTGAGAAAATTTAAGTGGTGGAGAGAGATTGTTTAGTGAGTAAGTATGACACATGGACCAATGGAATGGTGACATGTGCCAAATTTTCATCCATTTATAATTTGGCTTAAAAATCAACATAAAATCATCCCATTTTTCTTGATATGGCTGGCCAAAGCAAGAACAGAGGAAGAAAAGGAAGAACAAAACCCTAGGTGGAAAAATTCAAGGGAAAAGTGTGAAAATTCAAGGAAACAAGTGAAAAAAAGGTAAGATTTTTCAATTAAGCTTGAGATCTCTCTTTCTTAAGCATTTTTTTCTTATTTTCCATGGTCGAATCACATGATTTCATGATGGGTATCTTGCTGGCTGAACACTTAGAGAGGGGTTTTGATGCTTGATTAGGTTAGATTTCAATGTATTTTAGTGTTTTTAGTTGATTGGTGATGTGTAGCCTGAAAATCAAGTAAGAAAAATTCATGTTCTTCCATCACCCATCATTGGCCGAATTCTCCATGTGGAATATTGAGGATGATTTTGATTTTATTTCAAGTGATTTGGTTAGGAATTAGTGATTTATGGTGTGAGAATCAAGTAGGAAAAATTATAGTGTTGATGCACCCACCATGGCCGAATTTTTCAAGAGAAAATGTGAGGATGATTTTGCCATATTTCAAGTTATTTAATTTGTGTTTGATGATTTGGAGTATTAAGAGAAAAATGGAATTATTTGGAGTTAGATTGGACATGTTGGCCAATTAATCGAGTGATAGATCGAATTAGGCCAATACCATTATATTTAGGTACACAATTGAATTTGTGTAGAACACAGTGTTTAGACGATAATCCGAACAATTTACATCCCATTTCATGCATTAGTATAGAGCTTGAATTGGTTTTATAACCATTTAGCACAAATGTAGTAAATTTTTTATTGTGCATTATGTCTAGGTGGTGAGCATTCTGGCCAAAGTAAAGAGATAGTACCCGAGGATCAAGAATCGAAGTACTCGAAATTCAACTCCCGAAATAGTGAGTAACCTTACTATCGTCTTAATTATCTAAAGTGGTTTTTATCCGATTTTGTGATTTTATGAAAAATGAGTTTAAATGGTAAATCTTTATGTTTTATACACAAAATGTGTTTAAATGAAATGATTTTATAAATTGTCTTGAAATTGAATGATGGCTTTGAAAATAGAGTAATTGGAGACCATTTGATGAATTATGAATTTATGGTTCTAATTGATTGGCTTATGGCAATATTGGCATGAATGGCTGAATTGGTATTTGTATTGAAAATGTATAAACTGTTTTTTACCTTGATAGGCTAGATAATGATAAAATTGCCATGTTATGCTGTTAAATTTTATTAAATTGGTGGGTTATTGATTAGTCGCTGCAGTGGACGGGTTCCGTGGACCAGCCTATTAGAGGGGGCACGGTAACCCTATTATATTCATACCTCAGTATGAGAGGCGCAGATGGATAACTCCTGAGGTTAACACTTTAGAGTTCACTTCACGCCAAACCACCACGTGAGGGTGAACTCAGCCAAAGCTAAGGAACGGCTATGTTTTCAAAATAAAAACATGATTTATGGGTACATAACTTTTTATCAGCCTTGGCGGACTCGGTTGGGATAGCCCTCGGCCAAGGTATCCCTGAGAACTAAGTATGAGAATGATTTTGGCATGAGCCAAAGCTTTTAAGAAATTCATAAGCCATGTTGATTACTCGATTTATATCAATTGATTTTATTTGGTTGAAATGAGTTGAAAGGTGATGAATTACAATATGATAATTTATTTTAATATGTCTCCATTTACTCAGCTTTAGATATTTTAGATGTTATTTGTTTACCCACTGGGATTATATAATCTCACCACCCTCATTTCCACCCATTTCAGGCTTAGGATAGTCAGTAGATAGCTCACTTTGTTGAGGGCTACAGTTGGACTTGCATCCTCAAAAACTGTAGGTTTACCGCTTTTGGTACTTTTGGTCGTTCGTGGGTCCACGTGTCACTGTAAATTAAATTTTATACTTTGGTTATATGTATTATAGTATGTATGAATTTATTTAGCTTTTACGCTAAAAAAATTATTTACTGGTAACTCTATAAATATTGTTTTATGAGAAAATAGAATATTTTATTGAATATTTTTATTATATTCAATTAGTTATAGTTTCGCTTTAAATGAATGTTGTAGACATTTAAACTTATTTTTTATTATGAAATATGTGTTTTCCACTTGCATACTACATTTTTAGCTGGTTTCGAGATTTTTGAGAAAAAATGACCAAAATGCCCCTGTGAGACAAAAATCATTTTTTTATTGATTTAAGTTGGAAATAGCTTAAAATCTTTTAAAACATGATATTTGGCAACGGTTACTCAGAGGGAAAATGAGAAACTGATATTAAAGCCTTGCGGGGTTTTGGTTGACATTCCGGGTAATAAGTGTCGATCTGGACACCGCGGTGGTTGTCACGGGCTTAAGGGGAGTACCGGGTCGTGACATTTATTAGTCACTCATGCATTTAAAAGCCTAGTTACTCATGTTAAGTGGTTTTATAATGAAATGCCCCATACTTTGAAACAATGATTAATAAAGTTGATCGGATGCAAATTGAGGTCAATTAAAATGTTTAAAAGTGATAAAAGATGAAAGGAATAATTTATGATAAAATATTTCGCTCGTGAGTAAATAATAATAAAATAATAATATTTTATCGAAGGAGAATTTGAGAGATAAAAGGGTGATTCGGAGGTCAATTGAGGTATAATAAGGAACTTTGGCAACCAAGGAGACAAGATAAAATTTTTAAAATAGAATAATATTTTATTAATAAAATAATATTAAAATATTAATATTTAGCAAGATGTCGAAATCAGTCATGAAGAAGGATTATATGGTTGATCCAAGTGGGGGAGAAGATGTCAAGCCTGACTTTATAAAATACTTGCCATGACATACATGTGGTGGATAGCATGTTTGCATGCTAGGAGAGTCTCTAAAAATCGACAAAAGTCGGTATTGTACCTAAAGGTACAACAAAGTTGATTTAAGCCTCGAACTAGATCAAATAGAGAATTTAAGATGAAATTAAGAATATTAAAGTCCTAGAATGGTTTAATATGGTGATTTGGAGTTCGAGGATCAATTTGGAGTTAAATTGGAATTTTCACTATCTAGGGGCAAAATGGTAATTTTTCCACTTAAGGATAAAATTGGAATATTGGAAGAAGTTTTTGATCAAGATTGTTCACATTTGACTCATTGGAGTATAATTTGAGGTTGATAAGTGAAAAAAAATTGTAATCCCAGTATTTTCGGAGCATAGAGGTAAAATGGTAATTTTGCCACCTCAGGGGTAAAATTGTAATTTTGCCACGGGTAAAATTGTAATTTTACGCACCCGACACTTCTCCAGCACATGGATTTTATCCAATATTATCATGGATAATTGAAGGAATTTAAGTGGTGGAGAGAGAAAGCTTAATAGTTAAGAAATTAAAAACGGGCCAATGACATGATGCCACGTGTCATGCATTTATTAATTTATTATTTTTCCTTTTTAAAAGGCACAAAAACCAGCCCATCTTCCACCCCATGGTCGGCCAAACCAGCAAGAAGAGAGAGAAAACAAAAACGAAACCCTAGAGAGAGAAAATCAAAGAAAAAGTGTGAATTTTCAAGGAAATTAAGTGAAAAAGGTAAGATTTTTTCTATTAAGCTTGAGTTTTCTTATTCCCAAGCATTTCTCCTTATTTTCCATGATTAAATTGCATGTTTTCATGGCTGGTCATATGGGTCTAGAGAGAGAAAATTGTTGGATTGATTTGATTTTGATATATGTTGGTGTTTAGTGTTAGTTTAATATGTTAGTAAACAAAATATGTAGAAAAACATTCATTTTTCCCATTACCTAGCCTTAGCTGAATTTTCAAGTCAATGGTGAGGAAGAATGTGATGTTATTTTAGGTTATTTGATTATGAAATCATGGTTTTTGATATGGAAATTAATGAATTATGGAAAGAAAATCAAGTAGGAAAAATTATGACAATGATGCACCATTTTGGCCGAATTTTTCCAAGAAGGAATATGAATGTGGCTTTGCTGATTTTTGGGTTATTTGGCTGGACATTGGTGATTTGAAGCATTAGAAAAAGAAATGGGATCAATTGGAGCTAAATTGGATGCGAATTTCAATTTATCGGGTAAAAGATCGAAATAGGTCAATACGGTGTTTAGGCAAAATTTAGACCTTTTGCATTCCATATCATGCATTAGTAGTCTAAATTAGTTTAATTTCAATTTAGTACCAATGTGGTGAATTTCTCGATTTTGTACTGTGTCAAGGTGGTGAGTCCTCCGATAAAGGCCAGGGAATTGCATTCGAAGACCAATAGTCTGAGTATTTCGAAAATCCCCACTCTAGACATTGTGAGTAACCTTACCATCATTTTAATTATCTAAAGTATGTTTTTATTCGGTTTTGGTGAATTTTATGAAAATGAGTTAAAATGGTAAATTTTTATGTTTTGTAAACAAAATGTGTTTAAATGAAAAGACTTTATAAATTGTCTTGAAACGAAATAACGATTTGGAAAATAGAGTAATTGGAGACCACTAGTATGTTGCAAATTTATGATTGGAAATTGATGGCTTATGTTATATTGTTATTGTATTGGCATGACTGGTTAGGCTGTGTTTTATGAATTGTATGAATTATTTTATTTTCCCCTTGCAGGCTGGGTAGTAAAATATTAGCCCTGTCATGTTATCAAAAATTTATTGTATGGTGGGTTTAGCTTACTGTAGTAGGCAGATTCTGTGGACCAGCCTATTAGAGGGGCATGGAATTCGGATATATATATGTACCTCGATCGGAGAGGCACGTAGGGTATCTCTTGAGGTATGGATAGAGTTCACGTCACGCCGAACCACCTCGTGATGATGAACTCCGCTAACACCAAGGAATGGCTGTGTTTTTCAAACTAAAAATATGTTTTACGAGTATACGAAATTTTAACAGCCTTGGCGGGCTCGAGTGTACGCCCCTGATCAAGGTGTCATCGAGTACTATTTGATGGCATGAGCCAAACGTTTATGGAAGTCATAAGCTTTCATGAGAAATTAAATGAAATACAACCGTTTGCATGGGTTGGGATGAATTTTCAAATTGTGAAATACGTATTGTGATGGGATATTTTAATTGTCTCCTTTTACTCGGCTTTAGCTGATTTAAATGGTGTTTGTTTACTCACTAGGATTTTATAATCTCATCACCCTCATTTCTACCCATTTCAGGATTAGAGTAGTTTATAGATAGCTGGTTCCATCGAGGATTTCCATTGGATTGCATCTTCCAAACTGTAGGTTCATAGCTTCTTTAATTCTAGTTATTGTAGGCCCACTTGATATTGTAAATTTAATAGTTTATTGTGCTACAGTATGAATGAATTTATTTTGTTTTTACGTTACAAAAAATATTTACGCATAACTCCAAAATTTCTGTTTATAAGAGAATAAAATATTTTGTTGAATATTTCGTTTTATCTTCTTATTATATTTAAATAATTATAATTTCATTTTGAATAAAAGTTTTAGATGCCTAAACTTATTTTTAATTGTGAATTATGCGATTGGTACTTGTTTACTATATTTTTAACTGGTTTCAAAATTTTCAGTGGAAAATGACAAAAATGTCCCTGTGAGATAAAATTTTTATTTTATCAGTTTTAAGTTGGAAATAGCTCAAAATCCTTTAGAACTTAAAATTTGGCAACAGTTACCCACCGGGGGAAATGAGAAACTGATATTAAGCCTTGCGAGATTCCGGTTGGCATTTCGGGATATGAGTGCCCATCGGGGCACCACGACGGTTGTCACGGGTTCGAGGGGAGTTTCGGGTCATGACATATAACTTTATGAATGATTTTAAATTGAATTTTTCTAACTTTTCTATTTAAAACATATCATAATTGAATATTTGTATCGGAAAAGATGAAGCCAAAACCATCTATTGATAGGAAAAGTCGATTTATAGTCGCTGATGCGTTTGAAATCCTACTTACTCACTTTAAACGATTTTATAGTCTTATAAATTATTTGGATTTGAATTTTTTTAATTATTCATTCAAACACATCATAATTGGATGTTTGCATTCGGAAACATGTACCAAAAGCCACTTATTGACAAGCAAAGTCTATTTCTAGTCACTCATACCTTTGAATGCCTTGTCACTCATTTTAAGTAATTTTATAACTTTATAAAATGATTTTAAACTGAATTGTTTTCATTTTTGGTTAAAATGGATCATAAATGGATGTTCGCTTTGAGAAACATGAAGTGAAAGTCATCCATTGACAAGAAAAGTACATTTTATAGTCACTTTTGCATTCAAAAGCCTAGCTACTCACTTTATGTTGTTTTATAACTTTATAAATAATTTTAAATTCAACTTTCTTTCATTTCTAGCTAGAACAGATCATAATTCACTATTCACATCAGGAAACATGAAGTGAAAGCCATCCATTGACAATAAAAGTCAATTTATAGTCGCTCATACTTTCAAAAGCCTAAATACTCATTTTAAATGGTTTTATAGTCTTAAAAATTATTTTAATTCAAAAGTTTTTTTCATTTTTTGTTAAAACACATCATAATTGGATGTTTGCATCAGGAAACTTGTAGCCAAAGCCACCCATTGACTAGAAAAGTCTATTTATAGTCACTTACACCTTTGAATGCCTTGTGAATCATTTTAAGTGGTTTTATAACTTTAGAAAATGATTTTAAACTGAATTTTTTTTTCATTTTTGGATAAAACGGATCATAATTGGATGTTTGCATCGAGAAACATAAAGCAAAAATCATCCTTTGACAAAAAAAGTCCATTTACTGTCATTCATACCTTTGAGAGTCTAATTACTCACTTTAAGTTGTTTTCTAACTTTATAAATGATTTTAAAATGTATTTTTTTATATTCCTACTTTAAACAGATCATAATTGAATGTTTGCTTTAAGAAACATGAAGCGAACGCCATCCATTGACAAAACAAGTCCATTTATAGTCACTCATGCCTTCGAAGAACTTGTTACTCAATTTAAATAGTTTTATAACTTTATAAATGATTTTGAACTGAATTTTTTTTCATTTCTGGTTAAACAGATCATAATTAAATGTTCGCATTGCGAAACCTGAAGCGAAAGCCATCGATTGACAAGAAATGTCCATTTATCATCACTCATGCCTTCGAAGGCCTTGTTACTCGCTTTAAATGAGTTTGTAACTTTAAAAATGATTTTGAGTTGAATTTTTTTCGTTTTCAGTTAAAACACATCATAATTGAATGTTCACATCGGGAAATATGAAGCGAAAGCCATCCATTGAGAAGAAAGTCCATTTATGGTCGATCATACCTTCAAAATCCTACTTACTCACTTTAAATAGTTTTATAGTCTTATAAATTATTTGGATTCAATTTTTTTTTCATTTTTTGTTCAAACATCATAATTGGATTTTTAAATTGGTAGACATGTAGCGAAAGCCACCTATTGACAAGAAATGCCTATTTATAGTCACTTATACCTTCGAATGCTTTGTCACTCATTTTAAGTGATTTTATAACTTTATAAAATTATTTTAAATTGAATTTTTTTCTATTTTTGGTTAAAACGGATGATAATTGGGCATTTGCATCAAGAAACATGTAGCGAAAGTCATCCACTGACAAGAAAACTCCACTTATAGTTACTCATGCCTATGAAAGCCTAGTTACTCACATTAAGTTGTTTTATAACTTTATAAATTATTTTAAATTGAATTATTTACATTTCTGGTTAAAACAGATCATAATTGAATGTTTGCATTGGGAAACGTAAAGCGAAAACCATCCATTGACAAGAAAAGTCTATTTATAGTTACTCACGCCTTCAAAGGCCTTGTTTGTCACGAACCGGTACTCTCTTCGAGCCCCTAACATCCGTCGCAAAGTCTTGATAGACATTCATTATTCGGAATGTCAACCGAAACCTCGCAAGGCTTTCGCATCATTTTTACATCTCCCCTGTAAGCAATAGTTACTATATTTCATGTTTTAAGGGAATATAAACTATTTTTAAATCAAAACAAATAAAAAAATAATTTTTGCCACACAGGGGTATTTTGGTCATTTTCACCTGAAAATTTTGAAACACGGTAAAAATATGATATATGAGTAATAAGCATCCATTTCATGTCTAAAAATAAGTTTCATTGTCTAATTCATCAATTTAAAGTGAAATTATAGCTATTCAAACTAAATAAAAATATTAAATAAAATATTTCATTTTCTTATAAAACAATATTTACAGAACTCTGCGTAAATAATTTTTGTAGCGTAAAAGCAAAATAAATTCATACATACAGTGGCACACGCAGCCAGGTATACAAAATATTCTACAATGACATGTGGGCCCCCAAAATAAACATACTTGTACAAGACTATAGACTTGCTATTTCTAAGGGTGCAAACCCAAAAGTAAACCCTCGACATAATCAACGGTCTATAAACTGCCCTGAGCCTGAAATGGGTGGAAAGAAGGGTGGTGAGTTTATATAAACTCAATGAGTAAACAAACATCATCTAAAATATCTAAAGTCGAGTAAATGGAGACAACTTAAAATAGTTCATCGTACTATGATTCATAACATTTCAAACTCATTTCAACTAAATAAAATAAATTCATTTCACTCAAATAATCAACATGGCTTATGAATTTCCTAAAAACTTGGCTCGTGCCAAAGCTTATTCTTGGGGATATCTTGGCCAAGGCATCTAACAGAGTCCGCAAAGGTTGTTAAAGAAAAGTTTATATACACATAAAGCACATTTTTTCTTTTAAAAGCATAGTCATTCCTTGGCGTTGGCTGAGTTCACCCTCACGTGGTGGTTTAGGGTGTAGTGAACTCTAAAGCTTTACCTCAGGAGTTACCCTTCGCGCCTCTCGTACCAAGGTAAAATATAACAGGGTTTACCATGCCCCTCTAATAGGCTGGTCCACAAAAACTCGCCCACTACAGAAGCTAATCGATATCCCACCAAATCAATAAAAGTTTCGACAACATGACATGGCGATTATATTGCTACCTAGCCCATCAAGGCAAAACAAACAGTTCATACAATTTCAACACAATTTTCAATTCAGTCATTCATGCCAATATCACCATAAGCCATTCAATTCAAACTATAATTTTACAACACAAACAAAGAGTCTCCAATTACTCAATTTCTAAAATCATTATTCAATTTCAAAATGATTTATAAAACTCATTTCATTTAATCACATTTTACTTATAAAACATAAGGATTTATCATTTAAACTCATTTTTCTATAAAATCACAAAAACGAATAAAAGCTACTTTAGATAATTAAGACGATAATAAGGTTACTCACAATATCGAGAATCAAGGTACTCCTAATCTCGATCTTCGGGTACAATCTCCTTACTTTTATCAAAAGTTTCGCCACCTAAACATAATGCACAACAAGCAATTTACTATATTCGTGCTAAACCGTTATAAAACTAATTTAGGCTCTATATGAATGCATGAAATGGGATGTGAAATGCTCGGATTATTATCTAAATACAGTGTTCTACGTAGGTTCAATTGTGTATGGGGCTGAAATGTTATTGACCTAATTCACACTATACGCCGGTTAATTGGCCAAAATATACAATTCAACTCCAAATAAATTCATTTCACTTCCAATACTCCAAATCATCAAATATAAGCTAGATAACATGAATTATAGCAAAATCATCCTCAACATTTTCTCTTGGAAAAATTCGGCCATGGAGGGTTCATGAATAATATGTGGTTTTTTCATGCTTGATTTTTACACTTTACATCATAAAACAACTAAAAATACCTAAATAACATGAAATTCATCAAAGTCCATTTTCCAATTTCTCTCTTGAAAATTCAGCCAATGGGTGTGGGTGAAGGGCATGAAATTTCTTGCTTGTTTTCCATGCTAAACATCACCAAACAACTAAAAACACTAGAATAACATGAAATCTAGCTAAATCCAAGATCAAAACCCCTTCCCCCATGTCTGACCAGCAAAGGTATCTTCATGCAAACTTGATTCTCAACCATGGAAAATGAAAAAGAATGCATAGGAAAGGTAGATCACAAGCTAAAATCAAGAAATTTTACCTTTACTTGCTTAATTCCTTGAAATCCACCAACTTTCCATTGAACTTTTGCTCACTAGGGTTTGTTCTCTTCTGCTTTCTCTTTGTTCTTGTCTTAGCCGACCATGAAGAATGAAATAAGAGAGGTGTGTGCTCGTTTTTTTTTTAAAAAAGGAAATATTAAAATAACTAAAGCTTGCCATGTGTCACCTTTGAATTAGTCCATTTTTAAACTTAATAATTAAGCATTCTCCCACCACCACATAAAATATCTCAATTATCCAAAGTATAATAGGTAAAATTCAAGGGCTTGACAAGTGTCATTGTGGTGCAAATTTTCAAAAATTCCAATTTTGCCCTCATAGACACGTAAAATGATCGTTTTGCCCTTATGCTCGAAAAAATGTTGGAATTAAAATTTTTCACTTCTTAAGCTCAAATTATGTTCCAATAGTCAAACTTGATCAAAATTTCATCCACCATTCAAATTTTGTCCTCAGGTGGCAAAATGACCATTTTACCCTTACGTTATGAAAATTTCAATTTAACTCTAAATCAATCCTCGAACTCAAAATCAGCATATTAAGTCATTCTAAGATTCAATAACTCTCGAATGCATCTTAAAATCTCTATTTGGACTAGTTTGAGGCTTAAATCAACTTAATTGTACCATTAGGTACAATATCGTCTTTTAACGATTTTTGAGGCATTCAAGTTTGCAGACATTCTATCAAGTACCTATACAATATGGCAAATATATTATAGAGCTGGGCTTGACAGCACTACCACCCTTAAAATAAAATTTTGCCTTCAGAATTTCACTTATTGGACTCGGAGAAAAGATGGGGGTATTGGCTTCTCATCTGGTGCTCGACTTCCCATGTCATCACCTTTATAGGGAATTTCGATTTGTTCACCTCGTTTACCTCTAGTCCAACTTAAGTACTTCACTTATGTCTATCATTATCCTTTAGAATCAGATCAACAGTAACCTTCATAATCATGATCTCTTATATCGAGACACTAAGCATGCTTCTATTACTATCATTAAATTTGAATCATAACTCCATCTCAATCATACCAATTTCGATTGTATTTTATATTTATTTATGTATACCAATCACCATCTTATTACTTCATTCCTTATCAAACTTTTCGACATTCATTCATTCATCCCATCTTCATACAATATTGTGTAGTTTATAGTATCATTAACATGCCATACTCATTCCTGTATATATCCTCAACGTTAGGGAAGGTTAATGGCTTCAATTATTCCCACATACTTCATGTTTACCTTGCATTTAGGAAATTTCAATCTTCTTAATCCTATTAGTCCATCTCATATGGCTTAACTGTACTATAGATTCCATTTCCTTAACTATTTCCCCAAAACTCCTTAGGTCGGTATAAGTCAACTTCTGACAGGATTCTTGATTGTTACATTATCTATGCAACTCATTAAATATATTGAGTTCAAGTCTCGAACCACTAAGAACCATTCTTCACTTTAGTTAGGTACATTACTAACTCCACACATACATATGCACACGCACATTCAGATGTCCATATTCCTCATTATGTATAAGGGTCCTTGTTCTCAAGTGCCTTCAGACTAATTTCTCTTTGTTCATTCCCATCCACAACCAAGATTCAATAGAATAATCTTCATAATTCATGTCAAAATTTTCATATTTAACTTATGAACATTGGGTATAATGTCACGACCCGGAACCTCCCTCAGGCCCATGACAATCGCAGCGACGTCCCGATTGACACTCATTATCCGGAATGCCAACCGGAACCCTGCAAGGCTTACATATCAGTTTCTTTCCTTTCCTGTGAGCAATCATTGTTAAATATCGAGTTTTTAGAGAATATATACTATTTTAGATAAAAAACAATCAATATAAAATTTTCGCCACACAGGGGTATTTTGGTCATTTTTTCTCAAAAATTTCGAAACTGGCTAAAACGTAATATACAAGTACAAAACACATAATTCATATTCAAAATGAGTTTAAAAGTCTAAAATCTTCATTTAAAATGAAATTACAGTTATTTGAATATAATAAGAAAATAAAAGAAATATTAAGGAAAATATTTTATTTTCTTATAAAACAATATTTATAGAGTTATACGTGAATAATTTTTATAGCGTAAAAGCTAAATAAATTTATACATACTGAAATACAGTAAGCCAAAATATTTAATTTAATTTACAATAACAAGAGGGTCCCCGAATAAACAAAAGTAAAGAGGACTGTGAACCTACGGTTTGGAAAATGCAGATCCAATGGTAGTCCTCGATGAGATCAACTATCTACAGTCTATACTGAACCTGAAATGGGTGGAAAGGAGTTGGGTGAGATTTTGCAATCCCAATGAGTAAACAGACATTATCATAAATATCTAAAGGCGAGTAAAATGGAGGCAAGTTTAAACAATAAATTTTAACCCATTTCATAATGTTTTCAATTTATTTCTTAAACCATAAAATATTTATAATTTACCAAAACAATTGTTAAGGCTTATGTCTTTTATTAAAACAAGGCTCAAGCCAAAACTAATCCTTGGGGATACCTTGGCCGAGGCATCTAACCGAGTCCGCCAAGGGTGTTAAAATATTCACACGTGAAACACATTTTTTTTTTTAAAACCAGCCGTTCCTTGGCGTTGGCCGAGTTACACATTCACGTGGGGGTTCGACGTGAAGTGAGCTCTAATACTACCCCGGGAGTTACCCTCCTCGCCTCTACAACTGGAGTAACTATATAACTGGGTTTATCGTGCCCCTCTAATAGGCAGTCCACGGAAACTCGTCACTGCAATGACTAACCCACCAATTTTAATAAAATTTCGACAGTATAACGTGGCTTTTATTTATTTATCCAGCCTGCATAGTAAAATCAACTTACATAACTTTCCCAAATGCACTCACAAAATATAGCCACATATACTCATTTCTCATAAGCCATTCCTAGGAAAATAGATATTTTTCAAGTCAGTTTGCAGCCTCCAATTACTCAATTTCATAATCAATACAATATATTTTTATTTATCACATTTATTCCTAAAACATCAAAAATCCCGTTTTCATTTCATAAAATACATAAAGGGCATTTAAAAATAAACTCTAGATAATTTACAATAATAATAAGTTTACTCACTGTTTGTACAAACTAAAAGCTTTCTAAGCGCCCCGATCACTACTCGTCGGGTACGACTTCTTTGCCTTTTTCGGAAGGCTCTCCTCCTAAACACATTACAAAAATTTACACAATTCATCACATTGATGCTAAATCACTATATAATTAACTTAAATCCTATACTAATGCATGGTATGAAATGCAATAGCCTAAAACGGCTTAAATGCGGTATTAACCTATTTTTGGCACTTTGCCCGATAAATTGCTAACGTGCTCCATTTTAGCTCTAAATCATCCCATTCTCTCTCCAACATTTCTAACCATTAAATATCAGCCAATAACGTTCTAAAAACAACAAAATCAGCTCACTCCCTTCCTTGGAAAATTCGGCCAAAAATGGGACATTAACTCGGTTAATTTTCTACTTTGTTTTTCTATCACGTTTAATCGTTTTTCATCATTTTCTCTTCATTTCCCTTAGAATAAAATCAATTCATCATCATTGTACAGCATTGAGCATCCAGCCAAGAGTGGGCATTGTGAAAATTTAATGATTTCTTGCCCAATTTAATTTCTAAACACATTTAACTAACTAAAACTATCAATTTAACTAAAAATCAAAACCTAAAAATTTCAATTTCTCTCCCCTAGAATTTCGTCCAGACCTTGATATCACTTTTTGATCTCTCTCCTCAAGCATGCTAAATGGAAATAAAGGTATAGGAAAGGTAGAAATCAAGCTAAAATAAAAAAATCTTACCGTTAGACGCGTAAACAGGCGAAAAACGTGAATTTTCCATTGAATTTTCTTGTTTCTCTTTGGTTTTTCTTTTTTTCTTCCTTTCCTCTCTATTTCCTCTCTTGTTCTTCCTTATGGCCGGCCAGCACTCAAAATTTGGGTTTAAATGGGCTGACTTTTCATTAAAATAATATTATTTCATTAAAAAATGCCACGTGTCACTTTCCCATTGACCCATTTTTAAAATTTCATCCATTTGTTTCCAAATTTTCACCATACACTTGTCCCACATATCCATAGCTCAGATAAAATTCTCAGACTTATCCAAAGTCTCGGTGGAGTAATTTTTGAAATTTACACTTTTGCCCCTGTAAAAGTCAAAAATTATATTTTTGCCCCAAAAATTGAAAAAATGCCCATAGACATATTTTTCATCCCTTATACTCATACCATTCTCCAATTTGTCAAATTTGATCTAAATTCTCTCAAAATCTCAAATTTTTTCCGTGGGTGGCAAAATTACGATTTTGCCTCTACACTCTAAAAATCACCAGAATTAAACTTTTTCACTTCCTATCATTAAATTATACTCCAAATAGTTAATCTTGGTCAAAAATTTCACTCCATGATCAAATTATTATCTTAGGTGGCAAAATGACGATTTTGCCCTTGAATATCAAAATTTCCAATTTTACCCCAAATGAACCCTCGAACTTCGAACAATAATTTTTAGTCATTCCTGGACTATAAAATATTGAATTTCATCGTACAATTCCTATTTGAACTAGTTCGAGGTTAAATCAACTCAAGTGTACCGTTAGGTACAATATCAGGTTTCGTCTATTCTTAGGTGCTTTTCTAGCGTAATAACATGCTACTCAATGCATGTATGTCATGACATGTATTTATAGGGTCGGGTTTTACAATTCTACCCCCTTTAAAATAAAATTTTGACCTCAAAATTTCACTTACCAGATTCGACAAATAGATGCGGGCATTGGTTCCTCATCTGATGCTCTACTTCCCATGTCATTTCCTCCATTCGAGCACTTTTCCACAACACTTTGACCATTGAAATACTCTTGTTTCTCAGTACTCGATCCTTTCGATCCAAGATACTCACAAGTTGTACCTCGAACTTCAAATCGTCATGCAACTCGATCGGAGGTGCTTCGAGGACGTGAGAGGGATCTGGTACATATTTCTTAAGCATGGAGACATGGAAAACGTTGTGGATCCGATCTAACTCCGGAGGTAATTCTAACCGATAAGCCACTGGTCCAATCCTTTCAATGATTCGGAATGGTCCAATATATCTCGGGTTGAGCTTTTCCCTCTTCGCAAATCGAATCACACCTTTCATTATCCAATAAAACACCATAATTTATCATGATAGTATAATCAATAAGATTTAATACTTCAAAGTATTCAAATTATTACCTTTCCAAGGAGAAACCTTAAGAAAAACTTTATCATCGATCTCAAACTCCAAGTCTTTTCTCCGTTTATCTGCATAGCTCTTCTGCCTATCCTGGGCTACCTTTAGCCTCTCTCGTATAACCTTGATCTTGTCATTAGTTAGCTCGATCAATTCCACATTCACTAACTTCCTTTCACCTACTTCATCCAAACAGAGCGGAGTTCGGCACTTCCTTCCATACAAAGCCTCGTATGGTGCCATCCCAATACTAGACTGAAAACTGTTATTATACTCGAACTCCACCAATGGCAAATGTCTGTCCCAACTCCCAATAAAGTCAATGACACAAGCCCGTAACATATCCTCTAATGTCTGAATAGTTCTCTCAGATTGACCATCTGTCTGCGGATGAAAGGCAGTACTAAATCTCAATTTAGTTCCAAGAGCTTCCTGAAATTTCGGCCAAAATCTAGAAGTAAATCGAGGGTCTAGATCTGACACAATAAAAACTGGAACTCCATGTAATCTCACAACCTCATCTATATAAAGTCTTGCTAGCCTCTCAATAGAAAACGTGCTATGGATAGCCAAGAAATGGGCGGACTTAGTCAATCTATCCACAATCACCCAAATAGCATCCTTCCCACTTTGTGTCCGCGGTAAACCCAAAACAAAATCCATAGTTACATGCTTCCATTTCCACTCGGGAACAGGTAAAGACTGAAGTGTACCTGCTGGCCTCTGATGCTCCGCCTTAACTTGCTGACATACGAGACACTTTGCTACGAATTCTGCTACGTCTCACTTCATACCCGGCCACCAATAATTCTCCCTGATAGTCCTATACATCTTGGTGCTTCCGGGATGTAATGCATAGGCAGATGAATGGGCTTCTTCCATGATCGCTTGTCTCAATTGGTTTCCCTCAGGAACACAAACTCGATCTCTAAACATCAAGACGTTATCCTCTCCAAATCTGAACTCACTGACTCCCCCATCGGTCAATTTTTGAATTTCTTTTCTTAACTCATCATCAGACCTCTGAATGTCCTTAATCTGATTAAGTAACGAAGGTCGCACAATGAAGTTTGCCAATAAGGATCCATCCTCACCATTTCTCAACTGGACCCCAAGAGATTTCATCTCTATTAATGCTGGAAAATAACAACTCTGAAGTGTTGCTAAAGACGATGAAGACTTACGACTTAAGGCATCAGCTACAACATTCTACTTTCCCGGATGATAGTCTATCACCAAGTCATAATCTTTTATCAACTCCAACCATCGCCTTTGCCTCAAATTAAGCTCCTTTTGGGTGAGCAAATATTTTAAACTCTTGTGATCCGTAAATATCCGACAATGCTCACCATACAAGTAATGCCTCTAGATTTTTAAAGCAAACACCACTGCTGCTAACTCTAAATCATGGGTAGGGTAATTTGCTTCATGCCTCTTTAGCTGTCTAGAAGCATAAGCCACAACTTTTTCATCCTGCATCAATACGCACCCCAACCCCAACTTTGAGCCATCACTATATACTACAAATCCCTTACCATTAACAGGAAGTGTTAAAACGGGAGCGGAGGTTAACCGGTTCTTTAGCTCCTGAAATCGATTCTTACAAACATCATCCCACACAAACTTAACTCCCTTACGAGTTAGACGGGTCAAAGGAGCTGCTATTAAGGAAAACCCCTGAACAAACCTCTTATAATAACCGACTAATCCAAGGAAACTACGAATCTCCGTCACTGTCTTAGGTTGCTCCCATTGTAAAATTGCCTCTACTTTCTTAGGATCAACATATATTCCAGTTCTCGATACTACGTGTCCCAAGAGCACCACTTCCTGTAACCAAAACTCACACTTCGAAAACTTTGCATACAACTGTCTTCCCTCAAAGTTTGTAATACTATACGCAAGTGGGCAGCGTGCTCATCATTATCTCTCGAGTAAACCAGTATGTCATCAATGAACACAATAACAAACTTATCCAAGTAAGGGTGGAACACCCTGTTCATGAGATCCATAAAAGCTGCCAGTGCGTTAGTTAACCCGAAAGGCATGACCAAGAACTCATAATGACCGTACCGAGTCCTGAACACTGTCTTGGGTACATCCTGTTCTTTAATCCTCAACTGATGATACCCAGACCTTAGATCAACCTTGGAAAACACTGTAGCTCCCTGTAATTGATCGAAAAGATCATCAATCCTCGGTAATGGATACTTGTTCTTAATGGTCATTCTGTTAAGCTGTCGGTAATCGATACATAACCGAAGTGTACCGTCTTTCTTTTTCACAAATAAAATCGGTGCTCCCCACGGAGATATACTAGGGCGTATAAAACCCTTGTCCACCAACTCTTGCAATTGTACTTTCAACTCCTTCAACTCTGTCGGAGCCATTCTATATGGAGGGATAGAAATAGGTGCGGTACCCGAAAGTAAATCAATAGGGAACTCAAGCTCTCGATCAGGAGGCAGTCCCGGTAAATCATCAGGAAATACATCAGGAAACTCACTTACTATCGGGACATCCTCTAACTTAGGTCCCCCTTTGAAGTATCAATTACGTATGCCAAATAAGCCGGATACCCTTTCTGCACTAATTTCGAAGCTTTGATGGCCGAGATTACACAGGACGGTAATACTCGACGTTTCCCTACAAACACAATCTCTGCTCTCTCTGAATTTCGGAGAACAACTTCCTTTCGAAAACAATCCACGTTCGCTCGATGTGCAGTTAACCAGTCCATACCCAATATTTGATCAAAATCCAGGATCTCTAGAGGAATTAAGTCACCCCTAAATTCTTCCTCGCCTACCCTTACCCCACAGTCTCTATAACAACTGTTTCTAACTAGCTTTTCTCCTAAAGGGGTGTGAATTACAATTTCTTCCTCTAATGGTGACAAGTTTCTATCGGCAATTGATGCAAATGTGGTGCTCACATAAGACCTATCTGAGCCAGAATCTATCAAAACATAAGCATCTTTATCAAATAAAGACATAGTACCTGTCACTGCTCCAGGTCGGACCTGTGCCTCATCTTCTGTCATAGCGAAAACTCTTGTCGAGGTACGAGTCTGTGGTCTCGAAGGTGGATGTGCCGGGGTATTACTCTCCACACTGGACCGTATGGCCACTCCCTATCTCGGTGGCAACCCAGAAGAATCTCTCTTTTGTATATCAGTGCGAGCTGGTGAAGATGATGCAACTACCGTGGCTCGTCCTAACCGTGGGCAATTACTCCTAATATGACCCGTCTGTCCACATTGGAAACATCTTGTTGGCTCTCTACATAGCCCACTATGATAATTCCCACAATTTTTGCATCTGTCAAAACCTCCGAAACTCTTCCCAGAACTAGTCATAGCAGATCTGCTAAACCTCGAAGGTCTCTGTTGTGATGGTGGAAATGGAGGTCGAGGAGATGTCACGGAAACAGAAATAGTACTCCTTGAAATCGCTGAGTCCTTGCTTCTTTTTCCTGGCTGACTAGAAGACATACCAGGATTCTTTCTTTTTGCAAACTCAGTCTGAATCCTCCTATTCTCAATCGCGAGCTTCTCAGCTCGTAAAGCCATCTGTACCACCTCCTTATGCGGCTCCCTACCAGTCACTGTAATCCGCTCTCTAATCTCATTACGGAGCCCTTTCTCGAAATAACTGGCCTGATCCTGCTCATATTTCACCAGATCCGGCACATATAACATTAACTCGTTAAAACGAGTCTCGTACTCCTCTACAGTTAGATTTCCCTGTTTCAAACTCAAAAATTCTCTCTTCTTTTCTTTTTGATGAAAATAAATGAAATACTGACCATCAAATTCCCTGAGAAAATCGGGCCACGTCTGAGGAGTAGTGGAACGGGACTTTACTGAATTCCACCAAGTACGAGCCCTCTTCTCTAATAATCTCATAGCCACCATCAGCTTCATGTCGTCGTCTAGTCTCATATCAGAGAAAGTCTCTGAAACCTGATTAATCCAGTCCTTTGCCACAGTGGCATCTAACTCACCCGTGAAAGACACACAATCGAGCTGTCTAGCCTCCTTTAGCTTCTTGGAAATGGATACATCTTGTACCGGTGGTGGAACTATAGGTGGAACTTGACCAGTCGAAGCTCCACCAGCCATTGCGGTAAAGAAAGCTGTTAATGCCTGTGCTGCCTCAGTAGGCATGTGGGAATACCTGTAGGTGGCGGAGGAGGTGGAGGATGTGGAGGACTATCGGCCTACTCAGTAGTAGGTGCTACCCGAATGGTAGACGCAGCCAATTCTTCCCCTACTGCATCTAGTTGACGACATTGGGAACGACATTTTCCCCTCTCAACTGATCTAGTGAGAGGTGGGCGTCCGCGTCGAGGAGGCATAATAATCTATAAGAGAAAACGAGCAAGCTTAGGGAACTTTAGGCTCTATATGAAAATGCATGCATTCTATTCAACCTAACTTAACTTAATCCGGGGCCACACTGATATTGTAATTTTCTTTTTTTTTAAACCAAAAACTCTTATCTTTAAAACCAAAAGCTCTTATCTTTAAAACCAAAAGCTTTGATACTAATAGAATTGTCATGACCCGGAACCTCCCTCAGGCCCATGACAATCGTCGCGACGTCCCGATTAACACTCATTATCCGAAATGCCAACCGGAACCCCGCAAGGCTTACATATCAGTTTCTTTCCTTTCCTGTGAGCAATCATTGTTAAATATCGAGTTTTTAGAGAATATATACTATTTTAGATCAAAAACAATCAAAATAAAATTTTCGCCACACAGGGGTATTTTGGTCATTTTTTTCTCAAAAATTTCGAAACTGGCTAAAACGTAATATACAAGTACAAAACACATAATTCATATTCAAAATGAGTTTAAAAGTCTAAAATCTTCATTTAAAACGAAATTACCGTTATTTGAATATAATAAGAAAATAAAAGAAATATTAAGGAAAATATTCTATTTTCTTATGAAACAATATTTATAGAGTTATACGTGAATAATTTTTATAGCGTAAAAGCTAAATAAATTTATACATACTAAAATACAGTAAGCCAAAATATTTAATTTAATTTACAATAACAAGAGGGCCCCCGAATAAACAAAAGTAAAGAGGACTATGAACCTACGGTTTGGAAAATGCAGATCCAATGGTAGTCCTCGATGAGATCAGCTATCTACAGTCTATACTGAACCTGAGATGGGTGGAAAGGAGTTGGGTGAGATTTTGCAATCCCAATGAGTAAACAGACATTATCATAAATATCTAAAGGCGAGTAAAATGGAGACAAGTTTAAACAATAAATTTTAACCCATTTCATAATGTTTTCAATTTATTTCTTAAACCATAAAATATTTATAATTTAACAAAACAATTGTTAAGGCTTATGTCTTTTATTAAAACAAGGCTCAAGCCAAAACTAATCCTCGGTGATACCTTGGCCGAGGCATCTAACCGAGTCCGCCAAGGGTGTTAAAATATTCACACGTGAAACACATTTTTTTTTTTTAAAACCAGCCGTTCCTTGGCGTTGGCCGAGTTACACATTCACGTGGGGGTTCGACGTGAAGTGAGCTCTAATACTACCCTGGGAGTTACCCTCCTAGCCTCTACAACCGGAGTAACTATATAACTGAGTTTACCGTGTCCCTCTAATAGGCAGTCGACGGAAACTCGTCACTGCAATGACTAACCCACCAATTTTAATAAAATTTCGACAGTATAACGTGGCTTTTATTTATTTATCCAGCCTGCATAGTAAAATCAACTTACATAACTTTCCCAAATGTACTCACAAAATATAGCCACATATACTCATTTCTCATAAGCCATTCCTAGGAAAATATATATTTCTCAAGTCAGTTTGCAGCCTCCAATTACTCAATTTCATAATCAATACAATATATTTTTATTTATCACATTTATTCCTAAAACATCAAAAATCTCGTTTTCATTTCATAAAATACATAAAGGGCATTTAAAAATAAACTCTAGATAATTTACAATAATAATAAGTTTACTCACCGTTTGTACAAACTAAAAGCTTTCTAAGCGCCCCGATCACTACTCGTCGGGTACGACTTCTTTGCCTTTTTCGGAAGGCTCTCCTCCTAAACACATTACAAAAATTTACACAATTCATCACATTGATGCTAAATCACTATATAATTAACTTAAATCCTATACTAATGCATGGTATGAAATGCAATAGCCTAAAACGGCTTAAATGCGGTATTAACCTATTTTTGACACTTTGCCCGATAAATTGCTAACGTGCTCCATTTTAGCTCTGAATCATCCCATTCTCTCTCCAACATTTCTAACCATTAAATATCAGCCAATAACCTTCTAAAAACAACAAAATCAGCTCACTCCCTTCCTTGGAAAATTCGGCCAAAAATGGGACATTAACTCGGTTAATTTTCTACTTTGTTTTTCTATCACGTTTAATCGTTTTTCATCATTTTCTCTTCATTTCCCTTAGAATAAAATCAATTCATCATCATTGTACAACATTGAGCATCCAGCCAAGAGTGGGTATTGTGAAAATTTAATGATTTCTTGCCCAATTTAATTTCTAAACACATTTAACTAACTAAAACTATCAATTTAACTAAAAATCAAAACCTAAAAATTTCAATTTCTCTCCCCTAGAATTTCGTCCAGACCTTGATATCACTTTTTGATCTCTCTCCTCAAGCATGCTAAATGGAAATAAAGGTATAGGAAAGGTAGAAATCAAGCTAAAATCGAAAAATCTTACCGTTAGACGCGTAAACGGACGAAAAACGCGAATTTTCCTTTGAATTTTCTTGTTTCTCTTTGGTTTTTCTTTTTTTCTTCCTTTCCTCTCTATTTCCTCTCTTGTTCTTCCTTATGGCCGGCCAGCACTCAAAATTTGGGTTTAAATGGGCTGACTTTTCATTAAAATAATATTATTTCATTAAAAAATGCCACGTGTCACTTTCCCATTGGCCCATTTTTAAAATTTCATCCAATTTTTTCTAAATTTTCACCATACACTTGTCCCACATATCCATAGCTTAGATAAAATTCTCAGACTTATCCAAAGTCTCGGTGGGGTAATTTTTGAAATTTACACTTTTACCCCTGTAAAAGTCAAAAATTACATTTTTGCCCCAAAAATTGAAAAATTGCCCATAGACATATTTTTCATCCCTTATACTCATACCATTCTCCAATTTGTCAAATTTGATCTAAATTCTCTCAAAATCTCAAATTTTGTCCGTGGGTGGCAAAATTATGATTTTGCCTCTACACTCTAAAAATCACCAGAATTAAACTTTTTCACTTCCTATCATTAAATTATACTCCAAATAGTTAATCTTGGTCAAAAATTTCACTCCATGATGAAATTATTATCTTAGGTGGCAAAATGACGATTTTGCCATTGAATATCAAAATTTCCAATTTTACCCCAAATGAACCCTCGAACTTCGAACAATAATTTTTAGTCATTCCTGGACTATAAAATATTAAATTTCATCCTACAATTCCTATTTGAACTAGTTCGAGGTTAAATCAACTCAAGTGTACCGTTAGGTACAATATCGGGTTTCGTCTATTCTTAGGTGCTTTTCTAGCGTAATAACATGCTACTCAATGCATGTATGTCATGACATGTATTTATAGGGTCGGGTTTTACATATAATCCATTCCAGATTGCTCTATTTATGTCTATACTTAGCTTCATGTCATATACACGTTTTTACTCTTTTCTTATCATTCCCAATTATATACTTAAGCTTCCTTGTACTATATATCATTGCATCACAATGTCATTTTCATTGAATTGCAATCTAATATGCATGTATGCTTTATAATGTCATTGATGCTTCAAAAATTTTCCTTGACTTGATCGTTGCATGTTTTGCAATACCATAATTCCTAAAAGTCATCCTTATTCCTCGATTATCTTTCATGCCTCTTACATATATTGTATCCTTATTGCATTCCGATATTGATTTGTCACTTAAGACTCAAACTCATTTGAATCATGTATGCCTCAAGCATTTTCGAATTCCAATTCCCATAATATATTAGGAAATTTTCATTATCTGACTTCATTATCAAGGTTAACTTCAATCATCTTTTGTTCCACTCTTTCACATGAACATAACATCATTCTTGAAATCTTTATTCACACTTTCATCACTTGGTATTGACATCTCTTATCAATATCTCATACATTCATTTAACTTTTCACTTGCTTTCTCTTTAGTCTTTAACAAGGCTTAATCTCTTGTCTTCTTTTTTTCTTAAGATTTAACTTTAGTCAACATATTATTCATCTTAACACTCCACATGTTAATTTATTTTATGTATCCATCTCAAAACTCTCTAACTTTTCTTTCTCTTACATACCAATATATGAGGTAATAAAGAAACTTTTCAATTCACTCATCATCTTTATCTTAATACTTCCCCAATGCACTTAAGACTCCAAATAACAAAGCTTAGCATCAAAACCAATGACCATTCTTCAACTCGTGGGTTTCATCTTCATGCCACTCACAATTTGCTCGTGCTTTCTAGCCATAAAGGGTTATTAACACGATAACATTGGGTAGTCGGTACTGTGGCATTGTAGTTGTTGGAATTCACTTTATCTAAGAAATTCTTCTACCTTTGAAGCTACCACTTCAATTATTCACAATCGTGTGGCTTCCCTCTGAGTCTATACCTCAATTAGCAAGACTAACTTTCTATCACAGGTGCGCGATTAGAACATTGATTTAACGTATTTATTTTGCCACTAGCATTCCTATATCTTTACCATAACATTTAGTATGGGTTCACTTAAGCAATTATCTCCAAATTTACTTATAGCTACGTGTATATCAGATTGCACACCACTTATCATTGGGTGCCCAACTTTACTCATCAATTCTTAACCAATTACATTTATAAAGTGGATAGTTCACTTAATTATTACATCTCGCCTTTACAGTTATAAGATCAAAATATCTTGAACTTAGGATGCAGAAGTTCCCTCCTAAAGCATATCCAAAAATCCACATATTTCAAGTCCAACCTTAGGACATCTTTCCCATATGGTGAAATGAATTCACGATATATACTAGCATACACATAATTACTCATTATTTGTAGTATCTCGCTATTCTCATTATTCATAACTTATTATCTTTCTTGTCTTATAGTTCCAATAGTTTATTAACCTCCAGTACAAAAGACTACGAAAATAGTTTGTCTTTCTCCACACTTTACACTCGCAATCCTTATTAATCCAGAATTTATCTTTCTCAAGTTCCATCATTTACCTCCAATGGACCATATTTGTGTCAAATTATCATTTCATAATGTTATGGCATCATTTTATAATTCCCTCCATACTTAAAGTTATGATCCTTAACTTAATCATCTTAATCACTCAAAGTGTCGTCTAGAGTCTCATTGATCCCTTCCATATCTTTTCGAATTGTAACTACAATTAAGATTCCCAATTTCACATCTCCATGATTGATTGTTAGTCTTACCACACTGTTTCCCAATATCCTGTGCAATTACAACACACTGAACCTGCTTATTATAACATAGTCCCCTAGTTTAATGTGTTTACTCGGGAATCATCTACTATGATACAATTTGTCCCATAAACCATAATTTTATTTATTTAGCCTTGCATTCGGAATCATATCAAAAACTCACATACTACGATAAGTAATAATTTTCAACAAACATCATCAATTCAAATGGCTTTTTATACCTCGTCAAAATCTAGGGTTATCACCCTAAAAGTTCATCATGTTAATCGATATCCATTTCTTAGTATTGCAAAATATATTCATTGTTAATTAGGGTGATTGCTTGAATCATTAATGACTTTCCACATCAATCTTCAATAATTATCTAAGGTGATCAACCATGCCACTAAGATAAATATCTTTCCTTAAGAGCCATAATGCTAATCCACTTCTGTCCTACCAAAAGATTCCCATATACATCTAGTCATTTAAACGACTACTTTATAATCTATTCTAGTCATACACTTTAAAAGCCAAACTATTAACTTCTTTGTACAGATAACTATTATATCCTTTACACTACATCTACCTAGAGTTAAAGTAGTACAAAATCCCACGAAAATATTACATGTCATTAAGATCATCATCTTAATATGAACTTATTAGAAGATTCTACTCCAAGTCCTTTTAAGATCCTCTTCTGAGTCCTCTTCCTCCTCATGAGATTTTCTCCTTAGTTTCTCAATCTAAGCTTGTTGTATTCTCTTGTATTCTTCGTCACTCACAGGTGCACCACCTATTCCACATCCAGGAGGAAAATGTTGTACAACAATCACCTTCTTAGGGAGATAATTTACAACAATTACTTTCTCCTTATTCTTTTCTTGTTGTTCCCTTACAATTCTCCCACAACGTGGAGGAAAGTGTCGAGCAACAGGTACAAATACCTTCCTAGGATGATAATCCCCTTCGATTATCATTATTTTCCCCCTTTCTTCAGCGTATTCCTTAGACTCTTTCAAAAGGGAATTTCTCATGCTTACATTAATGTCATTACTATCAGCACTTTCAATGGTCTCACAAGGGTCGAAGCTTTCTTTTTCGCGAACCCACATCTCCAAATCCGGTGGAATCCAATTAATAGGAATCCTAGGCGAGGCACTTTCTGGACTACTTAGTTTGAGTTGCCATCGGCTCCTAGCAGTAGAATCTAGCGATCCCTCGCTAATACTATGAGAGGCATCGGGACTACCGTCTCTCCTAGACATGGTGTGTGTAACCAGTGCACCTTAAAACCTCTATGAAATCAAACAATAATTTCTTAATTATTTACGCATCACAAGAACGGGTAGGTTTCTATATGCAAACGCATGCATTCAACTCAACCTAACCTAACTTAACTTGGGGCCACACTGACACTGTAAATTTTTAAAATAACTTTAAAACCAATGGCTTTGATACCAATAGAAATGTCATGACTCGGTACTCCCTTCGAGCCCGTGACATCTGCCGCGATGTCTCGATAGACATTCATTACCCGAAATGTCAACCAAAACCTCGCAAGGCTCTCGCATCAGTTTTACATCTCCCCTGTGAACAATAGTTACTAAATATCATGTTTTAAAGGAATATAAACTATTTTAAAATCAAAACAAACAAAACAATAATTTTTGCCACACAGGGGTATTTTGGTCATTTTTACCCAAAAATTTTGAAACATGGTAAAAATATGATATACGAGTAATAAGCATCCATTTCATGTCTAAAAATAAGTTTCGTTGTCTAATTCATCAATTTAAAGTGAAATTATAGCTATTCAAATTAAATAAAAATATTAAATAAAATATTCTATTTTCTTATAAAATAATATTTATAGAACTCTGCGTAAATAGCTTTTGTAGCGTAAAAGCAAAATAAATTCATACATACAGTAGCACACGCAGCCAGGTATACAAAATATTCTACAATGACATGTGGGCCCCCAAAATAAACATACTTGTACAAGACACCCAAAAGCAAACCCTCGACATAATCAGCAGTCTAGAGATTGCCCTGAGCCTGAAATGGATGGAAATAAGGGTGGTGAGTTTATATAAACTCAGTGAGTAAACAAACATCATCTAAAATATCTAAAGTTGAGTAAATGGAGACAACTTAAAATAGTTCATCGTACTATGATTCATAACGTTTCAAACTCATTTCAACTAAATAAAATAAATTCATTTCACTCAAATAATCAACATGGCTTATGAATTTCCTAAAAACTTGGCTCGTGCCAAAACTTATTCTCAGGGATACCTTGGCCAAGGCATCTAACCAAGTTTGCCAAGGTTGTTAAAGAAAAGTTTATATACGCATAAAACACATTTTCCATTTAAAAGCATAGTCGTTCCTTGGCGTTGGTTGAGTTCACCCTCACGTGGTGGTTTAGCGTGTAGTGAACTCTAAAGCTTTACCTCAGGAGTTACCCTTCGCGCCTCTCGTACCGAGGTAAAATATAACGGGATTTACTGTGCCCCTCTAATAGGCTGGTCCATAGAAACCCGCCCACTGCAATAAGCTAATCGATATCCCACCAAATCAATAAAAGTTTCGACAGCATGACATGGCAATTATATTACTACCCAGCCTGTCAATGTAACACAAACAATTCATACAATTTCAACACAATTTCCAATTCAGCCATTCATGCTAATATCACCATAAGCCATTCAATTCAAACCATAAATTTACAACACAAACAAACAGTCTCCAATTACTCAATTTTTAAAATCATTATTCAATTTCAAAATGATTTATAAAACTCATTTCATTTAATCACATTTTACATATAAAACATAAGGATTTATCATTTTAACTCATTTTTCTATAAAATCACAAAAACGAATAAAAACTACTTTAGATAATTAAGACGATAATAAGGTTACTCACAATATCGAGAATCAAGATACTCCTAATCTCGGTCTTCGGTACAATCTCCTTACCTTTATCAGAAGTTTCACCACCTAGACATAATGCACAACAAGCAATTTACTATATTTGTGCTAAACCGTTATAAAACTAATTTAGGCTCTATATGAATGCATGAAATGGGATGTGAAATATTTGGATTATTATCTAAATACGGTGTTCTACGTAGGTTCAATTGTGTATGGGGCTAAAATGGTATTGACCTAATTCACACTATACGTCGGTCAATTGGCCAAAATATACAATTCAACTCCAAATAAATTCATTTCACTTCCAATACTCCAAATCATCAAATATAAGCTAGATAACATGAATTATAGCAAAATCATCCTCAACATTTTCTCTTGGAAAAATTCAGCCATGGAGGGTTCATGAATAATATGTGGTTTTTTCATGCTTGATTTTTACACTTTACATCATAAAACAACTAAAAATACCTAAATAGCATGAAATTCATCAAAGTCCATTTTCCAATTTCTCTCTTGAAAAATTCAGCCAATTGGTGTGGGTGAAGGGCATGAAATTTGTTGCTTGTTTTCCATGCTAAACATCACCAAACAACTAAAAACACTAGAATAACATGAAATCTAGCAAAATCCAAGATCAAAACCCCTCCCCCCATGTCTGGCCAGCAAAGGTATCTTCATGCAAACTTGATTCTCAACCATGGAAAATGAAAAAGAATGCATAGGAAAGGTAGATCACAAGCTAAAATCAAGAAATTTTACCTTTACTTGCTTAATTCCTTGAAATCCACCAATTTTCCATTGAATTTTTGCTCACTAGGGTTTGTTCTCTTCTTTTTTCTCTTTGTTCTTGTCTTAGCCGACCATGAAGAATGAAATAAGAGAGGTGTGTGCTGGTTTTTTTTTTTAAAGGAAATATTAAAATAACTAAAGCTTGCCATGTGTCACCTTTGAATTGGTCCATTTTTAAACTTAATAATTAAGCATTCTCCCACCACCACAAAAAATATCTCAATTATCCAAAGTATAATAGGTAAAATTCAAGGGCTTGACAAGTGTCATGGTGGTGCAAAATTTCAAAAATTCCAATTTTGCCCTCATAGACACGTAAAATGACCGTTTTGCCCTTATGCTCGAAAAAATGTCAAAATTCAAAATTTTCACTTCTCAAGCTCCAATTATGTTCCAATAGTCAAACTTGATCAAAATTTCATCCACCATGCCAATTGTGCCCTCAGGTGACAAAATGACCATTTTACCCCTACATTATGAAAATTCCAATTTAACTCTAAATCAATCCCCGAACTCTAAATCATCATATTAAGTCATTCTAAGGTTCAATAACTCTCAAATGCATCTTAAAATCTCTATTTGGACTAGTTCAATGCTTAAATCAACTTAATTGTACCATTAGGTACAATATCGTCTTTTAACGATTTCTGAGGCATTCAAGTATGCAGACATTCTATCAAGTACCTATACAATATGAAAAATATATTATAGAGCTGGGCTTAACATTGTTACTCGCTTTAAATGGTTTTATAACTTTATAAATGATTTTGAACTGAATTTGTTTTCATTTCTAGATAAAATAGATCATAATTGAATGTTCACATCGGGGAACATGAAGCAAAAGTCATCCATTGGCAAGAAAAGTCTATTTATAGTTACTCATGCCTTTGAAGGCTTAGTTAATTGCTTTAAATGGTTTTATGACTTTAAAAATGATTTTGAGCTGAATTTTTTTTCGATTTTGGTTAAAATAGATCATAATTGAATGTTTGCATGGGGAAACTTGAAGCAAAAGCCATCCATTGAGAAGAAAAATTCATTTATAGTCGGTCATGCCTTCGAAATCCTAATTACTCGCTTTAGACAGTTTTATAGTCTTATAAATTATTTGGATTCAAATATTTTTTTCATTATTTGTTAAAACACATCGTAATTGGATGTTTGCATTGGGAAACACATGGTGAAAGTCATCCATTGACAAGAAAAGTTCACTTATAGTCACTCATGCCTTTGAAAGCCTAGTTACTCACTTTAAGTTGTTTTATAACTTTATAAATGATTTTAAATTGAATTTTTTATGTTTTTGGTTAAAACAGATCATAATTGTATGTTCGCATATAGAAACATGAAGCGAAAGATATCCATTGACAAGAAAAGTCTATTTATAGTCACTCATTCCTTCGAAGGCCTTGTTGCTTGCTTTCAATTGTTTTATAACTTTATAAATGATTTTGAACTGAATTTTTTGTATTTCTAGTTAAAACAGATTATAATTGAATGTTCACATTGGGAAATATGAAGCGAAAGCCATCTATTGATAAGAAAAGTCCGTTTATAGTCACTCATGCCTTCGAAGGCTTTATTAGTCGCTTGAAATAGTTTTATAACTGTAAAAATGATTTTGAACTGAATTTTTTTTTGTTTCTAGTTTAAATAGATCATAATTGAATGTTTGCATTGGGAAATGTGAAGTGAAAGCCATCCATTAACATGAAAAGTCTACTTACATCACTCATGCCTTCAAAAACCTAGTTACTTGCTTTAAATCGTTTGATAGTCTTATAAATTATTTTAATTCAATTTTTTTTTCATTTTTTGTTAAAACACATCATAATTGGATGTTTGCATCGGGAAACATGTAACAAAAGAACCCATTGACTACAAAAGTCTATTTATAGTCACCTATGCCTTTGAAAGCCTAGTTACTCGCTTTAAGTTGTTTTATAAATTTATAAATAATTTTAAATTGAATATTTTTACATTTTTGGTTAAAACAAATCATAATTGAATGTTCGCATTAGGAAACATGAAGCGAAAGCCATCCATTGACAAGAAAAATCCATTTATAGCTTCTCATGACTTCGAAGACCTTGTTATTCGCTTTAAACAGTTTTTTAACTTTATAAATGATTTTGAACTGATTTTTTTTCCTTCTTGGTTAAAACGAATCATAATTGAATGTTTGTATTGGGAAATGTGAGGCAAACGCCATCCATTGACAAAAAAAGTCTATTCATAGTCACTATTGCCTTTGAAAGCCTAGTTACTCGATTTAAGTGATTTTATAACTTTATAAATGATTTTAAATTGAATTGTTTTACATTTCTAATTAAAATAGATCATAATTGAACATTCGTATCAGAAAACATGAAGCGAAAGGCATCCACTGATAAGAAAAGTCCATTTATAGTAACTCATACATTCAAAAGCCTAGTTACTAGCTTTAAGTGGTTTTATAACTTTATAAATGATTTTAAATTGAATTTTTTTACATTTCTAAGTAAAACAAATCGTAATCGAATGTTCACATCAGGAAACATGAAGTGAAAGCCATCTATTGGGAGGAAAAGTCTATTTATAGTCACTCATGCGTTCGAAAGCCTACTTACTCGCTTTAAGTGGTTTTATAAATTTATAAATTATTATAAATTGAACTTTCTTTCATTTCTAGCTAAAACAGATCATAATTCGATGTTTGCATTAGGAAACATGAACCATTGACAACAAAAGTTCATTTATAGTTGCTCATGCCTTCAAAAGCCTAGTTACTTGCTTTAAATGGTTTTATAGTCTTATAAATTATTTTAATTCAATTTTTTTTTCATTTTTTGTTAAAACACATCATAATTGGATGTTTGCATTGGGAAACGTGTAAAAAAACCACCCATTGACTAGAAAAGTCTTTTTATAGTCACTTATGCCTTTGAATGCCTTATGACTCATTTTAAATGGTTTTATAACTTTAGAAAATGATTTTAAACTGAATTTGTTTTCATTTTTTGTTAAAACAGATCACAATTGGATGTTTGCATTGAGAAATGTGAAGCAAAAATCATTCATTGACAAGAGAAGTCCATTTATAGTCACTCATATCTTCAAAAGCCTAGTTACTTGCTTTAAGTTATTTTCTAACTTTATAAATGATTTTAAAATGAATTTTTTTACATTTTTGGTTTAAACAGATCATAATTGAATGTTCACATTAGGAAACATGAAGTGAATGCCATTCATTGACATGAAAAGTCCATTTATGGTCACTCATGCCTTTGAAGAACTTATTACTCGCTTTAAATGGTTTTATAACTTTAGAAATGATTTTGAACTAAATTTTTTTTCATTTCAAATTAAAACAGATCATAATTGAATGTTTGCATTAGGAAATGTAAAGCAAAAGCCATCCATTAAGAAGAAAAGTCCATTTATAGTCACTCATGCATTCGAAAGCCTACTTACTTGCTTTAAGTGGTTTTATAACTTTATAAATGATTTTAAATTGAACTTTCTTTCATTTCAAGGTAAAACAGATCATAATTCTGTTGGTCCCAAATAAATGTGCTAGAGGGGGGTGAATAGCACTTTTTGGCTCTTGGCAAGATGAGAAACTAATTTAAAAAGCAATGAAAATAAAAACAGAGTAAACAATATGCAGGAATTTAGAGTGGTTCGGTCCAAGACCTACATCCACTACCTTGATTAATCAACCAAGGATTTTCTGAAACGTCGACCTTCATAGACTCATAAATAGAGGTAGAACTTATGTTAAAGGTTTAAATTGAGCTAATGATGCTAGTTATATGTTACTTATAATTATTTTATGTCATTATAACAGTAGGATTAAAAAATGATTTCAATTGGTGAAGAAAGGTGCATAGTGGGCTGTTGCTCTATTTGCACATGTTTCAGTTTTTCAAGCATATCTCCCACTAAAGAAGTCTAAATGATATGATATTTAGACTGTTAGAAAGATAAGTGGTAGGGCTACAACTTTGATGTTTACCACGTTGCCCATTTTTTATGGGAAGGTGGTCAAAATCTTTGTCAAAGTGAAAGTACTGCACTAGGAGAACATATTCGGACAAAACGTTTTAGCACTGCGGCACTGGAAATTGAGAGCCGTGGCCCTCATTGTAATTTCCACAAATAATAAGTTTAGGGGATTTTTGAAGCTAGGACTTTTAGGGGCTACTTAAGGGACCTCTTTCAGAGGATTTTGGACCTTTTCCAATGTCAAAAGAGTAAAAGATTGCACAAGAAAAGGAGGAAGACAAGTGGCCTTGTTAAGGGCATTATTGTAATTGCATGAAGATTTAGATAAGCTTTAACTATAAAAATCCCATTCTTTCAGCAGCTTTTTCAAATTTCCAGCACTTCTTCTTTTTTTTTTCCTTTCTCATGTTTTCTCACCTTCCATGGAAGCTTGCTTTGAAACTTTCATAGATTTTCTTGAGTTAACCCCGATTTTCATGTTTTTGTGCACCCTTTCACAAAGTTCTTTGTGCTCTTTTACTTTTTCACCATAAAACCCTCAAAAGCCTTTCCTTAATACTTTCTCTCACTAGTTGGACATTTTAGAGAGAGAGAGAGAGAGAGGGAGATTTTTCACAAGAAAATGAAAGCTTTTGAAAGGGAATTTAATTACCAAGCTAGCAAGGTGAGTATTGAAATTGAGTTGATATTTTTAGTTGTTGATGATGGCTGGTGGTTTGATCTGTGAGTGTTTTGTAGTTAAGGATTTATTTATTTTAGTGTGATTAGAGTAGTGAAAATAGATAGCCACTTAATGGTAGTTGGAAACTAGTTAGGAATAACTAGCAGAACATGATTTAGGAGATAGCTTCTAGAGCCATATTTATGTGAATTGAGTTAATTGTGATGCTATTATGATGATAGGTTCCAACGAAGCTCCACTGCCCTATTTGGACCATTAGAGGAAGTGGAATTGAGTAAGGATTTAACAAATATTGGTGAGTGAACTTGCATTTCAAAATGTGTTGGGAAGTACCTATATGTTTAAATGAATCGTTTGAAAGTCCATTTATTCTTGCTAAAAAAATAAAAATAAAAATACCTGGGGAACAAGCCTTTGGTGAAATATTTTTATCTTGTGAAAGTGTGCCATATAAATGGTTCCTACATTATCATATTGTATGAATATGTATATTATGCATTGGATGTTCCTTTTTGTGTGATAATGATGACCCAGCTATGTGCGTGTGGGAGTGCACATGAGCTAATGATGACCCAACTATGTGCGGTGTAAGAGTGCACATGAGCTGATGATGACCGGGCCATGTGCAAGTAGGGAGTGCAGATGAGCTGTGTAAAACCTGACCCTATAAACACATGTCATGACATACATGCACTGAGTAGCATGTTATTACGCTAGAAAAGTCTCTAAGAATAGACGAAACCCGGTATTGTACCTAACGGTACACTTGAGTGGATTTAACCTCGAACTAGTTTAAATAGGAATCGTAGGATGAAATTTAATATTTTACAGTCGAAGAATGACTAAAAATGATTGTTCGGAGTTCGAGGGTTCATTTGGGGTAAAATTGAAAATTTTGATGTTTAGGGGTAAAATCGTTATTTTGCCACCTAAGATAATAATTTGATCATGGAGTGAAATATTTGATCAAGATTAACTATTTGGAGTATAATTTAATGATAGGAAGTGAAAATTTTCAATTTCGGCAATTTTCAGAACATAGGGGTAAAACGGTAATTTTATCGTTTCGAGGTAAAAACCATAATTTTCATCACCCAAAACTTGTCAAATCATAGGATTTATTTATTTTTGGTATGAGTAACTATGGTATTGTAAGTGGTAAAAAATTGAAGTTTAAAAGACGAAATTTTAAAAACGAGCGAACGGGAAAGTGACACATGGCATTTTTAATGATTTAATATTGTTTCAATGAAAAGTCAGCCCATTTAAACCCCATATTAAGTGATGGCTGGCCATAAGGAGAGAACAAGAGAGACAATAGAGAGAAAAGGAAGAAAAGAGAAAAACCAAGGGAAAACTAGAAAATTCAAAGGGGAAATCGCGTTTTTCGTCCGTTTACGCGTCTAACGGTAAGATTTTTTGACTTTAGCTTGATTTCTACCTTTCCTATGCCTTTATTTCCATTTAGCATGCTTGAGGAGAGAGATCAAAAAGTGAAACCAAGGGCTGGCCAAAATTCAAGGGGGAGGATTTTGGAATTTTTAGGTTTTGATTCTTAGTTAAATTAGTAGTTTTAGTTAGTTAAATGTGTATAGAAATCAAATTGGGTAAGAAAGCATGAAATTCTCACAATACCCACCCTTGGCCGAATATGCATTGATGTACAATGATGATGAACTGATTTTTATTCTAAGAGAAATGAAAAGAAAATGATGAAAATGGTTAAATGTGATAGAAAAACAAAGTGGAAAATTAACCGAGTAAATGTCCCATTTTTGACCAAATTTTTCAAGGAGGAAAGTGAGCTGATTTTTGTGATTTTAGAAGGTTATTGGCTGATATTTAATGTTTAGAAATGTTGGAGAGAAAATGGGACAATTTAGAGTTAAAATGGAGCGCGTTAGCAATTTAACGGGGTAAAGTGCCAAAAATAGGTTAATATCGCGTTTAAGTCGTTTTAGGCTATTGCATTTCATACCATGCATTAGTATAGGATTTAAGTCAATTATATAGTGATTTAGCATCAATGTGGTGAATTGGGTAAATTTTGCAATGTGTTTAGGAGGAGAACCTTCCGGTAAAGGCAAGGAAGTCGTACCCGACGAACAGTGATCGGGACACCTAGAAAGCATTTAGTTTGTACAAACGGTGAGTAAACCTATTATTATTGTAAATTATCTAGAGTTTATTTTTAAATGCTCTTTATGTATTTTATGAAACGAAAATGAGATTAAAACGGGATTTTTGATGTTTTAGAAATAAATGTGACAAATAAAAATATATTGTGTTGATTATGAAATTGAGTAATTAGAGGCTGTCAATTATTTTGAAATATATATATTTTACTATGCATGGCTTATGATATATGAGTATATGTGGCTATATTTTATAATTGCATTGGGAATAAATGTAAGCTGTTTTTACTATGCAGGCTGGGTAAATAAATAAAAACCACGTTATACTGTCAAAATTTTATTAAAATTGGTGGGTTAGTCACTACAGTGATGGGTTTTCATGGACTGCCTATTAGAGGGACATGGTAAACCCGGTTATATAATTACTCTAGTTGTAGAGGCAATGAGGGTAACTCTCGAGGTAGTATTAGAGCTTACTTCACGTCGAACCCCCACGTGAATGTGTAACTCGGCCAATGCTAAGGAACGACTTGTTTTAAAAATAAAAATGTGTTTCACATGTAAATATCTTAACAACCTTGGCAAACTCGGTTAGATGCCTCGGCCAAGGAATCCCCGAGGATTAGTTTTGGCTTGAGCCCTGTTTTTAATAAAAGTCAGAAGCCTTAACAACTGTTTTGATAAATTACAAATATTTTATGATTTAAGAAATAAATTGAAAACCTTATGAAATGGTTTGTAATATGTTGTTTAAACTTGCCTCCATTTTATTCGCCTTTAGATATTTATGATAATGTATGTTTATTCATTGGGTTTGAAAAATCTCACCCACCTCCTTTCCAAATATTTCAGGCCTGTGGTAGCTTGTAGATACCCCGATTTTGTCGAGGATTCCAGTTGACCCGTCTATCTCACATACAATAGGTTACTAGCACCAACACTGGGTGTATTTTGGGCCACTTGTCATTGTAATTATTATTGTACATTATAACTTTATAAATTTTTGTATGTATGAATTTATTTTACTTTCACGTTACAAAAGATTATTTACACATGTTTCTATTTTATATTGTTTTATATAAAAAATTATATATTTTTATCTTTTGATTTACTTGAGCCAAAAACGATTGGTAATTGTTTAAAACGAAATATTTAAAAACGATTGCTCACAAGAAATGCAAGAAATTGATATATAAGTTTTGCGGGGTTTTGATTGGAATTTCAGGTAATGAGTGTCAATCGGGACGTCGCGGCGGTTATCATGGGCCTGAGGGAGGTTCTGAGTCGTGACAAGCTGAGTATGGAGGGATGGTATGCATGATGGTGTATGTGTATATATAAATGTTACAGAACGTTTATGATAGTGTTTGTGATTGTATAGCATGATGAATCTTGAAAATTTCCCATTTACTTGTAAATTGATTTTATTACAGCGAGAAACACTCGGTTTATACTACCTTGCTTGGATGATTGTAGGAAATTTCCTCTCTTTCCACTTTCATGCTGCATATGGTTCCTTCATCATTAAAGGATTTAATAACTAGGGGTTTACTGGAGGGATTTTAATAAGAACTGAACTAAATTACATTGTTTTGAAAATAAGTGCATCATGATTTCTTTAAACTTTCCTTATCGTTGCTTGTTCCATTCTTATGTTCACTCACTGAGTTTGTACTCACTGTTTTCAACTTCATGTTTTCAGATCAGAGTTGGAACCTAGGTCAAGGTGTCCACATAGTTTCGTCTTTCTTGGTAGGTATGTTGGCATTCAGTAACCGTCCTTTCACCTTGGCCATTTCGCTAGAAGTGAAGAGTCATTTTGTTTGTGAATACGTTCATGTGATGTAAAGTATTAAGATATGTGTCTTAGACAATGTATGTATATTGTGATAGGTAATACCACCACGAGTTGGCAATGGTTAACATTATTTGGGTTAGTGTGAAATGCAATTTTTGATCGCTACAGCATATTAATTAGGTACTTATAGATTAGAAGTATGAAAGGTGACTTTAAGAATAGTTGATGGAATGATGAGCAGAATTACACAAATAGGCTTGCTTGGGCTTGATGGGCTATGCCCATTAGGTCCATGCGCCAGTCGCGGCCCGAAATTCTGGTCGTGACAATTTTCCAAACTAATCCACTATAAAAGGTGAAATTCATAAGCTTTCATCAAGCTTTACAATGGCTTTTACTAGGCTCAGCCGAAACCTTTCACAATAGTTTTTCTCGATATCAACTAAAACCCAAAGTGGTTTTTCAAAGGCTCAACCATAACCTTTCACAATGGTTTTTCACAGGCTCAACCAAAACCCAAAGTGGTTTTTCAAAGGCTCAACCACAACCTACAACAATGATTTTTCACAGGATCAACCAAAACCCAACAACTAACTTTTCAAGGCTAAGTTAGAACCTATACACTCAATCAAGCAATCCAAGCTTGAATAAATCCCTTAGAGTGACTCACTCACTCTAAGAATACAAAGAGAAAAGTGATAAGAGTGTACCTATGATCACAAGTTTGATCTAAGTGGTACAAATGAGGTGCAAACCATAAATACAAAGATGAGAGTTGAGTGCAGTAAATGAGTAGCAGATGTTTTCTTGTTTTTCAACTCTTTTTTGCTTGGAAGCCTTCTATATTACATTTCTAGCCGTTAGAACCCTCTTTTATACTTCGAGAAACAACTCTTATGGTAGTTTGACAGTTTTTTGGCCATTGGAAATAGTTAGGAGTTGGTTTTAGCCGTTAATCTGTCTTTTAGAGCAGAGTTTAAACTTACAGGTAAAATGATTTTAGTCGACTAACCGATATCTTAGTCGACTAAGTTATCTCTGTCTTCTAATCCCAGTTTTTGGTAGTTATGGCAATGTGCATTTAGTCGACTAACTCATTCCTTGGTCGACTAAGTTGGTTCTGTTTCTCAATACTCTTCAACCCACCAACTTTTGATTTAAATCTTAGCTGACTAACTCTTCACTAATCGACTAAGGGGCTTCTATCTTGTTCATCAATTGTGACTTCCTTATTTCTATGCTCTTTGATATGTGCATTTGAATGATTGATTAAATATTTGCATACAATTTTTGTCCTACACACTCAATTAGAAATATTAAACACAAATGAAATGGGAATGTTTTATTATAATCAAAAACTAATGGAGCCAACAAATTCAATGTTCACATCGAGAAACATGAAGTAAAAGCCAACCATTGACAAGAAATGTCCATTTATAGTCGCTCATACCTTCGAAAGCCTAGTTACTTTCTTTAAATGGTTTTATAGTCTTATAAATTATTTTATTTAAATTTTTTTCATTTTTTGTTAAAAGACATCATAATTGGATGTTTGCATCAGGAAACGTGTAACCAAAGCCACCCATTGAGTAGAAAAGTCTATTTTTAATCACTTATGCCTTCGAATGCCTTGTGACTCATTTTAAGTGGTTTTATAACTTTAGAAAATGATTTTAAATTGAATTTTTTTCATTTTTGGTTAAAACGGATCGTAATTGGATGTTTGTATCGAGAAACATGAAGCAAAAATCATCCATTGACAAGAAAAGTCCATTTACAGTCACTCATACCTTCGAAAGCCTAATTACTAGCTTTAAGTTATTTTCTAACTTTATAAATGATTTTTAAATGAATTGTTTTGCATTTCTAGTTTAAACAGATCATAATTGAATGGTTGCATTAAGAAACATGAAGCGAATGCCATCTATTGATAAAAAAGTCCATTTATAGTCACTCATTCCTTCGAAGAACTTGTTCTCGGTTTAAATGGTTTTATAACTTTATAAATGATTTTGAACTGAATTTTTTTTCATTTCTGGTTAAAACAGATCATAATTAAATGTTCGCATCAGGAAACTTGAAGCGAAAGGCATCGATTGAAAAGAAATGTCCATTTATAGTAACTTACGGCTTCGAAGGCCTTATTACTCGCTTTAAATGAGTTCATAACTTTAAAAATGATTTTGAACTGAATTTTTTTCGTTTTCAGTTAAAACACATCATAATTGAATGTTCACATTGGGAAACATGAAGCGAAAGCTATCCATTGAGAAGAAAAGTCCATTTATAGTCGCTCATGCCTTCGAAATCCTACTTACTCACTTTAAATAGTTTTATAGTCTTATAAATTATGTGGATTCAAAATTTTTTTCATTATTTGTTCAAACACATCCTAATTTGATGTTTGCATTTGGGAACATGTAGCGAAAGCCACCCATTGACAAGAAAAGTTTATTTATTGTCACTCATGCCTTCGAATGCCTTCTCACCCATTTTCAGTGATTCTATAACTTTATAAAATTATTTTAAATTGAATTTTTTAAATTTTTGGTTAAAATGGATGATAGTTGGACGTTTTCATTGAGAAATGTAAAGCGAAAGTCATCCATCGACAAGAAAAGTCAACTTACACTCACCCATGCCTTCCAAAGCCTAATTATCGATTTAAGTTGTTTTATAACTTTATAAATGATTTTAAATTGAATTATTTTACATTTCTGGTTAAAACAAATCATAATTGAATGTTCGCATTAGGAAACGTGAAGCAAAAGCCATCCATTTACAAGAAAAGTCCATCTATAGTCACTCATATTTTTGAAGGCCTTGTTACTCGCTTTAAATGGTTTTATAACTTTAGAATGATTTTGAACTGAATTTTTTTTCATTTCTGGTTAAAACAGATCATAATTGAATGTTTGTATCGAGAAACATGAAGCGAAAGCCATCCATTGACAAGAAAAGTCCGTTTATAGTCACTCATGTTTTCGAAGGCCTTGTTACTCGCTTTAAATGGTTTTATAACTTTAAAAATGATTTGGAAATGAATTTTTTCTCATTTCTGGTTAAAATAAATCATAATTGAATGTTTGTATAGAGAAACATGTAGCGAAAGCCACTCATTGACAAGAAAAATCTGTTTCTAGTCACTCACACCTTTAAATGCCTTGTCACTCATTTTAAGTGATTTTATAACTTTATAAAGCTATTTTAAATTGAATATTTTTTCATTTTTTGTTAAACGGATGACAATTGGACTTTTGCATCAAGAAACATGAAGTGAAAGTCATCCATAGACAAGAAAAGTGCACTTATAGTCATTCATGCCTTCGAAAGCCTAGTTACTCGCTTTAAGTTGTTTTATAACTTTATAAATGATGTAAATTAAATTGTTTTACATTTGTACTTAAAAGAAATCATAATTGAATGTTTTCATTAGGAAACGGGAAGCAAAAACCATCCATTGACAAGAAAAGGCCATTTATAATCACCCATGCCTTCGAAGGCCTTGTTATTCACTTTAAATAGTTTTATAACTTTATAAATGATTTTGAAATGAATTGTTTTTGTTTCTGGTTAAAACAGTTCATAATTGAATGTTCACATCGAGATACGTGAAGCGAGAGCCATCCATTGACAAGAAAAGTCCATTTATAGTCACTCACGCCTACGAAATCCTAGTTACTTGCTTTAAACGATTTTATAGCCTTATAAATTATTTGGATTTGAATTTTTTTTCATTATTCATTAAAACACATCAAAATTGGATATCTGCATCAGGAGACATATAGCGAAAGGCATCCATTGACAAGAAAAGTCCATTTGTAGTTACTCATGTATTCAAAAGCCTTGTTACTCACTTTAAATGGTTTTATAACTTTATAAATAATTTTGAACTGAATTTTTTTTCATTTCTGGTTCAAACAAATCATAATTAAACATTTGCATTGGGAAACATGAAGTGAAAGCCATCCATTGACAAGAAAAGTCCATTTATAGTCACTCATGCCTTCAAAAGCCTAATTACTTGCTTTAAGTTATTTTATAACTTTATAAAAAATTGAATGTTTTTACATTTCTAGTTAAAACAGATTATAATCGAATGTTGGCATTGGGAAACGTGATGCAAAATCCATCCATTAATAAGCAAAGTCCATTTATAGTCACTCATGCCTTCGCAAGGCTAGTTGCTCACTTTAAATGGTTTTTTACACTTATGAATCATTTTAAATCAAAATTTTTTTATTTTTATTTATAACAAATCATAATTAGATGTTTGAATTAGGAAACATCTAGCAAAAGCTACCCATTGACAAGAGAATTCTATTTATAGTCACTCAAGGCTTCAAATGCTTTATCACTCATTTTAAGTGGTTTTATAACTTTATGAAATGATTTTAAATTGAATGTGTTTCCATTTTTAATTCAAATGGAACATAATTGGGTGTTTGTGTTGGGATGAGCCCTGCAGCCAATTAGGATTGGTTAAGGCTTGATTCCAATCATGCAACAACATCATTCATTTTGAATGATTAAAGGTTTTCCTTCATCAATAAGACATCAATTATAACGAGTTATAAGTCTAATTGGATGAAGTCCATGAGATTAATATGCCTTGCAAGGGAACTGTAATAAGTTGCAGTTATGAGATCCTTTACATCAAAGCTTAATCTTGAAATGTTCCTAGTCAATGTATCATTGAGAGTGGACATCAATGATACTTAGAGACTGGTACATTCTATGTTCCTTACTTGAGAAGTAAGCAACCGATCTCATAGGTTGAAGCATAGAGATACTTGGAACTAGAATGTAGGTGCTTGCCTAGGAGAGAAAGTTCACTGAACATGACCCGCCATGAGAAGTGCATTTGGTATTTCACTCATGTGTCTATGCAATACTTCTCATGTGTCAGTTGTGTAAATACTCCCTAGATTTGAGACACCAGGTTGTCTTATGTGTGGAGTGCTATACTTTGATTTCATCCCTACAGGTGCCTAACCAAGGATGCCTAAACATGATGCTTTTGGGTATAGCATGAAGCATGTGAAGGCAAATGAGTGGTCAAGATAGGAATCATCACCCCAAGCGATGCAGGGGACATATCCTAACTGTTCTTAGTTGATATCAGCTTATTGAAGTCCTTGACCGAGGTGACTTAAAGATTATGAAAGGAGTTTCATAAGTCTTTATAAAGCTGATGATCAAACTTTAGGAACGAATATGTAGATCAATAAGAGTAGACACTGCACCATACTCTTATCATCTCTAGGATATATGATGAAGGAATGAATTACACTACAAGGTTGATCACTGAAAGGTTGAGTTACACCATCTTGACTCTTCTAACATTTGGGTGGCCACGATGGATTGCTAGATGCCAATCTTGGTCTACGAACTATAGGTAGTTAACTTGATTAATGATAAATTTAAAGTAGTTCAAATTTATCTAATTCTAAGTTTAACTTAAGAATTATATGTTGAGTTCATTGCCAACATGTTAGAAGCCTAATGGGTCACACACTTAACATGAATGTTGAAAATAAAATGGGAGAGGTGATTAAGTTGGACTTAATCAAATTAGAAGTAATGAGCTTCTCAAGCACTTGATTAAAATTGTTTAATTAAGTTGTGCCTAATTAACTAAATTGTTTAATTAAGTCATAGGGGCTAATTAATTAAATTAAACAATTAAGTTTTGGGCCTAATTAATTAAATTGTTTAATTAAGTTATTGGGCCTAATTGATTAAATTAAACAATTAAGTTAATTGGGCTTCTAAAGGACTTAATTAAATTTTTTATTCAAATTATTGGATTAATTGAAAATTACAAAATAGTTTTGTAATTAGGGTTTAAAATTAATCCAAGGTATAAATACCTTGCTATAGCCTCCAAACAAATAGAGTGGAAACGGCTGAAAAAGAAAGAGAGAGTGAACGACACATTAGAAATTATTTTGTCTTGTCGTTCATTGTATGAAGAAAAATAGTTTTTCATTCACTTCATTTTTTTTTTGTGTCCAGCCCCACAATGTTGTGTGGATTATGAGTTTATGAAACTCATCTTTGCTAGCACATTGTCGAGGTATAGCACTCCCAATCCTTAAAGAAGGATTTTCTCATTCATTGGCGTGGATCACCATTAGAGGTTGCACAAGAATTCCTTGGACAGGTTTGGTTTGCAACAACCGGGCTGAGGTGGTTGAGCTTTTTGAAGGCTGATTTGGTGGTTTAACAAAGGATTCATCAACCTTTGTTATTTAGGTAAAGTGATATGATCATATACTTTTATTTTAATTTAATTCTGTACTCGATTTGGCATGAAAGAGATCCTAGGAAGGTGAGGTGTAAATTTAATTTTTAAATTTATTTTTGCTACGTTTTATTTGTATATGATGCATGATCAGCCCTCACCCAACAGTGGTATCAAAGCGCCTTCCATGCCATTTGAGTGCTTGTTCATGTTCAAAGGATGCTTGATTAACAAATAGTTGTTTTGTATTTGGATTTGGTGTGATTTTGTTAAAATCAATTTTTCCAGAATCTGCTTTGCCAATTTCATTTAATTCTGTCCAGCAACTTTTGTACCCTCATTTAATCTTATCTTAACTTATTTGAATCATATATAGACTTAACTAATGTGTGTTTTACATTATGCTAAGGAAGCACAAGAAAAAGGGACACCATAAGGCACGATTTTGGAGGCTATCTTGCAAGGCAGCATACACACAGTTTTAGGTGCAGAATTTTGCTTCTATTTGTGCTTAATTTCCAGCAAATAAAATATGTAATTGTTACACATTTATTGCTGGATATGTGGATAGCAAAATCATGAAATGTTCAGGATTGAATAGGCTGATTTTAAGCAAGAAATTGGAGCAAAAAGTGAAAGCAATCCAGCTCACTGTTATGACATGAATTTCAGTTTTAATTAACAAGAAAGTCTTGGAAATTAATTCTGAAAAATTTCAGGAAAATTATCTTCATTAAAATGTTCAATACGGATTATTTCTGGAAATATCATGGTCAAATATGCTGATTTCGAGCAAGAAAATTGGTGCAAATATTAATCTGTCCAGCTCACTGTTTTGGCATGAATTTCAATTTTAATTGACAAGAAACTCTTGAAAATTAATTCTTAAAAAATTCCGAAAAAATTATCTTTATTGAAATGTTCAATGAGGATTTTTTCTGGAAATTTTCATGGCCAAACAAGCTGATTTAAGATATTAATTATTGAAAGTTTGAAAACAGTTAAGAGAATAGTTATAGCATGGAAATCAGTTTTGAATGGCAAGATAATCTTGCAAAATTAATTCTGAAAATTTCATAATATTATCCTCATTTGAAAGGTTCAATTAAAGGATAAAATTTTGAATTTGAATTAATTTTTGAGTGGCTGGACACTTAACTAAATTAAAGGAATGTCTTTTACATGTGAAATGGCACTCATGACAAAGGTTGTGCATGGTGCTGCCACACATGGATGCTGCACCTCCCATTGCCATGGATGCAGCTGCTTTATGGAAAGAGGTTGTTTCCTGGAGAAATTGGACACTCAATGATAGGAAGGATTCTTTCCTTAGCTGATCATTGACTCCTAAATGTTAGGGATACATGCCTAAAATCAACGAGTTTGAATCCTTGATGGAATCAATCAATTTTGAATTGATTGATAGTAAATCTCCAAAATATTAAGTCTTCCTCATTTGATGAGGACTCCTTAAATTAAGGGATTATGATTTAAATTTATCCACATCTAATTAGATTAGATAATTTGAATTAATATTGAAAGTCAACTTGAGTAGATGACATCTTAATCCGATTAGGATAGATTTTAATTAAGATAAATTTACTAATAAATTGGGACTTCTAATAATGATTAGAACTCTACAATTAGTGAATGAATAATACAAGATTAAAAGGTGGATAAGGACCTTTCTAAAATATTTAGGACACATCATTTGGATCGTGAAACCTTTTAAAATGGTTTATGATAAATACTCAAATTAGGAAGTTTCCTAAATTGGTTTAGATTTCTAATTAAAGAAGTTTAATTAGAAAGAACTTACTAATAGAATTAATTCAAATATGTTTTGAGCTAGCTAAAGGCCTTGATATGATCAATTCCTTTACTAAGTAATTTAAAAAAAATTATTAAATCTTTTCAAACCTAAGCACCAAATGATTTAAACTATGATCCTCAATTGTTGAGTGACATTTTTCAAATGAAATGCAAGATCATCATATTGAGCATGTTTACTTTATATGTTCATAACTAGAGTAGAAAAGTCCATAACCATCTTAGTAGAACAACATGTGATAGATTTAATTTTATGCGATATATTAAATGCTATGCATGGTAATCAAATGAGACCTTAATAAAACGGAAAGGAAAAAATCCCTCAGTAAATATTGAGTTACATACCATGTATGATTAAGTTGCCTTCCACCATATAGCTAGATAACCTGGCTGCTCTTTTAATCGGAGGCTTGTTGAGCATACTCAAGGCCACACTTTTACCAAAGTATGTTTGAGCTATTGGTGGGTCTTACTCAACTAGTTTCATAAAATCCGGATGCTTAGAAACTTGATTATTATGGAAACTAGAGGGAAAGGCTAGGCAAAACATATATGATATGTTTAGGCAATGTGTTGTCACCTAGCTGATCTAGGAGTTGTATAGAGATATAATTGGTAAGCTCAGTTACCTACCTAATCTATCTATCATGGTTTGTTGAGCACACTCAAGGCCATGACTATATGGATGGGATCCTAGCCCACTAAGAGAATCCTAGTAAAGATCTCTCAAGGTGATATGGAGGGTTATCATCTTGTAGAAAATAGTGGGAAAACTATTTAAAATTTTAAAACCTTGTTTTAAATAGTTTATGCATGATGTTTACTTATTGCTTTATTTTATCTATTTAGGCATAATTTATATACATGACTAATAATCTGTCATTGAGGAGCATCTTAGATGCAAATAAACTCACTAGCCCAAACTTCCTCGATTGGTTTCGGAACCTCAAGATCGTCTTGAAACAGGAGAAGAAATCTTATGTCCTTGGCACTCCTATTCCACCAGTCCCTGCTACTGATGTTAGTGTTGAGGATAAGGAAGCATATTAACGTTATAAAGATGACGATGACCAGGCAGCATGCGTGATGCTAACTAGTTTGACCCTTGAGCTCCAAAAGTAGCATGAACATATGGATGTCCAATCCATGATTCTTCACCTTAGAGAATTGTTCGATAAGGAGGGGCACACTAAGAGATATGAGATCTCTAAAGAACTATTCCGATGTACAATGGCAAAAGGCAGTTTTGTTAGACCCCATGTGTTGAAGATGATTGGACTTATCGAGAGACTTGGACAATTGGGATTAGCAATGGATCATGAGTTAAGTATAGACTTAGTACAACAATCTCTTCCTGACAGCTTTAGTCAGTTCATGTTGAACTTCCATATGAATCAATTAGAAGCCACTCTTCCCGAACTTTTGAATATGCTAGACAGGACAGAGAGATCCATCAGGAAAGATAAGGGATTATTGCTTCTTGTTTCTTCTTCCAAGGCTCATACGAAGCAACAGAAGAAGAAAGCCCAAAAAGGGAAGAAGGTAAAATCCCAAAATGAAAAGGCCTTGAAGCCTATGGGAGGTGTCAAAAAGGACAAAGAAAAGGACATTTGCCATCATTGTGGCAAACTTGGGCGTTGAAGGAGGAATTGCAAGGAGTACCTAGCTATTGTGAGCAAGAAAAAGAAGCATATTGAAGTTTCTTATTCAGGTAGCATTTGCTAAATAATTCTACTTTATATATTAAAGGTATATGATACCTTAAAGTTGGTTCTCATATGTTTGACATATTACAGGGACCAAAGATAAAGATGAGTAGGATCTTGGCCGAGGAGGTGACCACATGGATGGACTACCTAAAGCATTAAATGCTACATTGGATGGTTACACTCCTATTTATCTTGACATGTTAGATAATTTATTTGGATGTTTTTGAAATGTTAATTATGTGATTGCCATGGGAATGGCTAGTGAAACATGTCTTTAGAATTTGGATATGGAAGCTTATATGTTTCAAGTTTGAATAATTATTTGGAATAATTATGTCATATTTAATTATCCATGCTTCATGTTTATCCTTGCAATGATATTTGATCAATTATGAATTATGTTCAATTGATCAAAAGGTTGAATATTGATTCATATAAAATGGAACTTTCTTAAGAGCAAAACATAGAGATGAATGTTCAAGAAAGAAAGTAACTTCATATTGCAATATGATTTAGTCCATATCTCTCAAACATAAAAGCCCATTATGATATTCCAAACCAATTGATTCCAAGCATACATTGAGATGTATATATATTATGGAATATTCAAAAGAGTTTGAATATTACTCTCACAAAGGATCTTGGATTTAGTGGGAGCCCAATGACAATAAAAGTTTAAAAGGGCCAGATGGCATAACATAAAGTGACACATGCATATGATGCATGCAACATAGTTTAGTTAGAATGGTCCCAATAAGCAAAAGAGATTATACATGTATATAAATAAATTCATATACATCCTATTATAAAGGGCTCAAATAGAAAGATATTTAGATCGTTAGTTCATGGAACTAATAAAGGGTTCAGAACATTGTTAATGTAACAATGGAGCCATAATAGTAGAACCTGGGTCTCATTGGATCTAGATATAGTAATATGACATGATGTGATGCATAGACATTTTGAAGATAGATAAAAACAATTACCACATTGAAGGGCACAAGCGAGTCTACATGGAGACAACATTGCTAGATGGATTTGGATCCACGTACGATAAGGTAGCAATTGGCTTTGTGCTAGTGGGAGATGTTGGGATGAGCCTTGCAACCAATTAGGATCGGTTAAGGCTTGATTCCAATCATGCAACAACATCATTCATGTTGAATGATTAAAGGTTTTCCTTCATCAATAAGACATTAATTATAACAAGTTGTAAGTCTAATTGGATGAAGTCCATGAGATTAATATGCCTTGCAAGGGAACTGTAATGGGTTGCAGTTATGAGATCCTTATGCATCAAAGCGTAATCTCAAAATGTTCCTGGTCAATGTATCATTGAGAGTGGACATCAATGATACTTAGAGACTGGTACATTCTATGTTCCTTACTTAAGAAGTAAGCAACCGATCTCATAGGTTGAAGTATAGAGATACTTGGAACTAGAATGTAGGTGCTTACCTAAGAAAGCAAGTTCACTGAACATGACCAGCCATGAGAAGTGCATTTAGTATTTCACTCAAGTGTCTATGCAATACTTCTCATGTGTCAATTATGTAAATACTCCCTAGACTTGAGACACCAGGTTGTCTTATGTGTGGAGTGCTATGCTTTGATTTCATCCTTACGGGTGCCTAACCAAAGATGCCTAAACAGGATGCTTTTGGGTATAACATGAAGCATGTGAAGGCAAATGAGTGGTCAAGATAGGAATCATCACCCCAAGTGATGCAAGGGACATATCCTATCTGTTCTTGGTTGATATTAGCTTATTGAAGTCCTTGGCCGAGGCGACTTAAAGATTATGAAAGGAGTTTCAGAAGTCTTTATAAAGTTGATGATCAAACTTTAAGAACGAATATGGAGATCAATAAGAGTAGACACTACACCATGCTCTTATCATCTCCAAGATATATGATGAGAGAATGAATTACACTGAAAGGTTGAGTCAAGCCATCTTTACTCTTCTAACATTTGGGTGGCCATGATGGATTGCTAGATCCCAATCTTGGTCTATGAACTCTAGGTAGTTAACTTGATTAATGATAAATTTAAAGTAGTTTAAATTTATCTAATTCTAAGTTTAACTTAAGAATGATATGTTGAGTTTATTGCCAACATGTTAAAAGCCTAATGGGTCACACACCTAAATTAATGTTGAAAATAAAATGGGAGACGTGATTAAGTTGGACTTAATCAAATTAGAAGTTATGAGCTTCTCAAGCACTTGATTAAAATTGTTTAATTAAGTTGTGCCTAATTAACTAAATTTTTTAATTAAGTCATTGAGGCTAATTGATTAAATTAAACAATTAAGTTATTGGGCCTAATTAATTAAATTGTTTAATTAAGTTATTGGGCCTAATTGATTAAATTAAACAATTAAGTTAATTGGGCTTCTAAAAGACTTAATTAAATTGTTTATTCAAATTATTGGATTAATTGGCAATTACAAAATAGTTTTGTAATTAGGGTTTAAAATTAATCCAAGGTATAAATACCTTGCTATAGCCTCCAAACAAATAGAGTGGAAACGGCTAAAAAAATAAAAAGAGGGTGAACGACACATTAGAAATTCTTTTGTCTTGTCGTTCATTGTGTGAAGAAAAATAGTTTTTCATTCACTTCATTTTTTTTTGTGTGTTTAGCCCCACAATTTTGTGTGGATTATGAGTTTATGAAACTAATCTTTGCTAGCACATTGTCAAGGCATAGCACTCCCAATCCTTAAAGAAGGATTTTCTCATTCATTGGTGTGGATCAACATTAAAGGCTGCACAAGGATTCCTTGGACAGCTTTGGTTTCCAACAATCGGGCTGAGGTGGTTGAGCTTTTTGAAGGATAATTTGGTGGTTTAACAAAGGATTCATCAACCTTTGTTATTTAGGTAAAGTGATATGATCATATACTTTTATTTTAATTTAATTCTGTACTCGATTTGGCATGAAAGAGATCCTAGGAAGGTGAGAAGTAAATGTAATTTGGTGGTTTAACAAAGCCTAGTTACTCGCTTTAAGTGGTTTTATAACTTTATAAATGATTTTAAATTGAATTTTCTTTCATTTCTAGCTAAAACATATAATAATTCAATGTTCGCATTTGGAATCATGAAGTGAAAACCATCCATTGACAAAAAAAGTTTATTTATAGTCGTTCATGCCTTTAACAGGCTAGTTACATGCTTTTAAATTGACATTTTTTCATTTTTTTTAAAACAGATCATAATTAAATGTTCGCATTAGGAAACATGAAGCCAAAGCCATCCATTGATAAGAAAAGTCCATTTATAGTCACTCATGGCTTCGAAGGCCTTGTTACTTGCTTTAAATGCTTTTATAACTTTATAAATGATTTTGATCTGAATTTTTTTTCCTTTTTAGTTAAAACTGATTATAATTGAATGTTCGCATTTGGAGACATGAAGCAAATGCCATCCATTGACGAGAAAAGTCTATGCATAGACACTCATTCCTTTGAAGGCCTTGTTACTCGCTTTAAATGGTTTTTTAACATTATTAATGATTTTAAACTGGTTTTTTTTTGTTTCTGGTTAAAAAAGATAATAATTGAATATTCGCATTGAGAAACATGAAGCGAAAGCCACCCATTCATAAGAAAAGTCCAGTTATAGTCATTTATGCCTTCGGAGGCCTTGTTACTCGCTTTAAATGGTTTTATAACTTTATAAATGATTTTAAACTGAATTTGTTTTTTATTTTTGGTTAAAACAGATCATAGTTGAATGTTCGCATCAAGAAATGTGAAGCGAAAGCCATCAATTGACAAGAGAAGTCCATTTATAGTCACTCATTGTTGGCTCCATTAGTTTTTTATGATAATAAAACATTCCCATTTATTTGTGTCTAATTCCTTTGCTTAAGTGTGCAGGAAATTAATACATAAAATTAATTTCCTAGATCTTTAAAGAGTATTTTTGAAAGAAAAAGAGGAATAAATTCAACAAGATATAACTGAATGACAAGGAGGAAGCTTATTGGTGAAACAAGAAAGAACATTGGTTGACCAAATTTCAAATTGGAGAAATGCTGGGCTGAAGAGTTTGAGAAACAAAACCAACTTAATCAACCAAGTTAGTCGACTAAGTGCCCTCTGCTAGAATCTGCAAACCAGAAACAGAATCAACTTAGTCAACCAAGTTGGTCGACTAAGAGCTTTCTGTCTACAACTTGAACTAGAGCACTACAAGACAGATTAACGACTATAACTCATCTTCAACTGTTTCCAACTGGCATAAACTGCCCAACTACCATTAGAGTTGCATCTCCAAGTATAAAAGGGTCTTCCAACAATGAGAAAGAAGTTTTTTGAAGCTGTGAATGAGATTTGAGCTATAAAAAGTTGAAAACCTAGAAAAGCTTCACTGCACTTGTTTTCACCTCAACGTCTATTCTTTGCATTTGTGATTAGCACTCAATCCTGTACAAATCAGATCATCCAGTGATCATAGGTACTTTCTTTTACCACTTCTTCTTGTATACTTAGAGTGAGGGAGTCACTCTAAGGGGTTGTTCAAGCTTAGGAAAGCTTGAATGTTATAGGTTGTGGTTGAGCCTTGGAAAACCACTTTAGGTTTTAATTTAGCCCGAGAAAAACTAGTGTAAAGGTTGCGACTGAGCTTGCAAAAAGCCATTGTAAAAGCTTGGTGGAAGCTTGTGAATTTCACCGGATTCTTAGTGAATTGTTGGGAAAATCCTTGGTTGGATAATCAAGGTAGTGAATGTAGGTCTTGGACCGAACCACTATAAATTGTTGTCCATTGTCTACTCTGTTTTTACTTTCCTTGTTTTGGAAATTGGTTCCTCATCTTATCAAGAGCCAAATTGTGCTATTCACCCCCCCTCTAGCACATATTAACAAGACCAACAATTGGTATCAAAGCTTAGTTCCCTGTTTTTAAGGCTTAACATCCTTTGGGAGGATCCAAATGGCTAAACAAAAAACTATAGTTGCTGAGAGACAATAAACAAACATACCACCTTTGTTTGATGGCTCTAATTATTATCCCTATTGGAGCACTAGAATGTCAATCTATATTAGGGCTATAGATTATTAAAGGTGGGACGTCATAACTGATGGACCCTTTATGCCCTCAACCATAAATGTAGTCATAAATGAGTTGATGCCTAAGCCAAGGTCAGAATGGACTAAGGCTGAAACTAAAAAGGTTCAAGTAAACTTTAAGGCCATCAACACATTACATTATGCCTTGACCCCCACTGAATTTAACGAAGTCTCAAGTTGTACAACAATTAAACAAGTGTGGGAAAACTTAGAATAATCCATGAAGGGACTTCTCAAGTAAAGGAGTCCAAAACTGCTCTCTTAACACATAGCTATGAAATGTTCAAAATGGAGCCTGGTGAAGACATCACCAGCATATTTGATAGGTTTACAAATATTACAAATAAGTTAATTCATTTAGGTAAGCTTATCCCTAAACATGAATTAGTTAAAAGACTACTTAGATGCCTACCAAAATCTTGGAAACCAAAAGTCACTGCCATTAGAGAAGCTAAAGACCTGAACATCATCACTCTCGATGAGATATGTGGTTCTCTTCTCACTCATGAGCTAGAGCTCAAGGAAGAAGAAGAAGAAGACCGAAGGAAAGCAAAGGAAAAGAAAAAAAACATTGCACTTAAAGCTAGCATTCTTGAAAAAGAGCTAGAAGAGCTTTCCTGTGATGATGATGAAGATTTAGCTCTAGTTGCAAGAAAATTCAGAAACTAATGAGCAGAAGAAATCGAAGGCTAACTAGAAGAGGTTTTAGGAAAAACCAGGGTGCTTCATGGAAAATTAGGAACAAAAATGACTCCAACAAAAATGAGGGGATGATCTACTACAAATACAAGAAACCTGGTCACTTCAAGTTCGAGTGTCCATTGCTGAAAGATAAAACCCCCAAGAAAAATAAGAGATCCAAGAAATCAATGGTGGTTGCTGCATGGTCGGATAGTGACACATCAAGCTCTGAAACTGATGATGAAAAATTTGAGGAAAGAGCAAACATTTGTCTAATGGCACAAGAGGATGAAACAGAGGTACCCTCATCCCCCTACATTAATTCTTATGATGATTTACAGGATGAATATGAATGCCTTTATGATGAATTTGAAAAACTTTTTTCAAAATACAAGTCATTGAAGAAAAAGGCTGCATTACTTGAAAATGATTTAGAACAAATCAAACAACAATTCACCCCTGTTTTTGAGCAAAGAAATATTTTGCAGGTTGAGTTAGAACACTCAAAAACAGACTTTGAGTCTTTAAAACAAGAGCAAGAAAATAAGTTTGAAGTCTTGCAAACAACTCTTGATGAAAACATAACTCTTAAATACTTGAAAAATGAATCTTCAAAAAGATATGTAGACACAATAAATATTCAACTAAAGCATTATCTACATGTTATATGTAAAACCCGACCCTATAAATACATGTCATGACATACATGCACTGAGTAGCATGTTATTATGCTAGGAAAGTACCTAAGAAAAGACGAAACCTAGTATCGTACCTAACGGTACACTTGAGTTGATTTAACCTTGAACTAGTTCAAATAGGAATTGTATGATGAAATTTAATATTTTATAGTCTAGGAATGAATAAAAAATGATTGTTCGGAGTTCGAGGGTTCATTTGGGGTAAAATTGGAAATTTGGATGTTTAGGGGTAAAATCATCATTTTGGAGTATAATTTAATGATAGGAAGTGGAAAAAATTTAATTCTGGTGATTTTTGGAGTGTAGGGGCAAAATCGTAATTTTACCACCCGCGGACAAAATTTGAGATTTTGAGAGAATTTAGATCAAATTTGACAAATTGGAGAATGGTATGAGTTTAAGGGATGAAAAATATGTATATGGGCAAATTTTCAATTTTTTTGGGCAAAAATGCAATTTTTCACTTTTACGGGGGCAAAAGTGTAAATTTCAAAAATTACTCCACCGAGACTTTGGATAAGTCTGAGAATTTTATCTAAGCTATGGATATGTGGGACAAATTTGGAAACAAATGGATGAAATTTTAAAAATGGGCCAATGGGAAAGTGACACGTGGCATTTTTTAAAATGATATAATATTATTTTAATGAAAAGTCAGCCCATTTAAACCCCACTTTAAGTGCTGGCCGGCCATAAGGGAGAACAAGAGAGAAAATAGAGAGGAAAGGAAGAAAAAAAGAAAAACCAAAGAGAAACAAGAAAATTCAAAGGGGAATTCACGTTTTTCGCCCGTTTACGTGTCTAACAGTAAGATTTTTCAACTTTAGAAGGTTATTGGCTGATATTTAATGGTTAGAAATGTTGGAGAGAGAATGGGATGATTTAAAGCTAAAATGGAGCGCGTTAGCAATTTATCGGGTAAAGTGCTAAAAATAGGTTAATACCGCGTTTAAGCCATTTTTGGCTATTGCATTTCATATCATGCATTAGTATAGGATTTAAGTCAAATATATAGTGATTTAGCATTAATGTGATGAATTAAATAAATTTTTGCAATGTGTCTAGGAGGAGAGCCTTTCGGTAAAGGCAAGAAAATCGTACCCGACGAGTAGTTATCGGGGCACCTAGAAAGCTTTTAGTTTGTACAAACAGTGAGTAAACTTATTATTATTGTAAATTATATAGAGTTTATTTTTAAATGCTCTTTATGTATTTTATGAAACGAAAATGAGATTAAAACAGGATTTTTGATGTTTTAGAAATCAATGTGACAAAAAAAATATATATTGTGTTGTTTATGAAATTGAGTAATTGGAGGCTGTTAACCATCTTGAAAATTATATATTTTCCTATGAATGGCTTATGAGATATAAGTATATGTGGCTATATTTTGTAAGTGCATTGGAAAATTTATGTAAGCTGTTTTTACTATGCAGGCTGGAGAAATAAATAAAAGCCACGTTATACCGTCGAAATTTTATTAAAATTGGTGGGTTAGTCACTGCAGTGACGGGTTTCCGTGGACTGCCTATTAGAGGGGCACGGTAAACCCCGCTATATAGTTACTCCGGTTGTAGAGGCGATGAGGGTAACTCTCGGGGTAGTATTAGAGCTCACTTCACGTCGAACCCCCACGTGAATGTGTAACTCAGCCAATGCCAAGGAACGGCTTGTTTTAAAAATAAAAATGTGTTTCACATGTAAATGTTATAACAACCTTGGCGGACTCAGTTAGATGCCTCGGCCAAGGTATCCTCGAGGATTAGTTTTGGCTTGAGCCTTGTTTTCTTTTATAAAAGACATAAGCCTTAACAACTGTTTTGGTAAATTACAAATATTTTATGGTTTAAGAAATAAATTGAAAACATTATGAAATAGTTTGTGATTTGTTGTTTAAGCTTGCCTCCCTGTTACTCGCCTTTAGATATTTATGATAATGTCTGTTTACTCATTGGGATTGAAAAATCTCATCCACCTCATTTCCAAACATTTCAGTTTTGTGGTAGCTTGTAGATACCCTATTTTGTCGAGGATTCTAGTTGACATCTCTACCACACAGACAGTAGGTTTTTAGCACCAACACTGGGTGTATTTTAAGCCACTTGTCATTGTAACCATTGTTGTACATTATAACTTTGTAAATTTTTGTATGTGTGAATTTATTTTACTTACACGTTACAAAAGATTTCTTACACGTGTTTCTATAAATATTGTTTTATATAAAAAAAATGCTATATTTTAATCAATATTTTGAATAGTGATATTTATTTATAAATCCTTTTAAAATATTTTTGTCTTTTGATTTACTTGAGCAGGAAACTACTGGAAATTGTTTAAAATGGAATGTTTAAAAACAATTGCTTACAAAAAAGGCAAGAAACTTATATGTAAGCCTTGTGGGGTTCTGGTTGGCATTTCGGGTAATGAGTGTCAATTGGGGCATCGCGGCGGTTGTCATGGGCCCGAGAGAGGTTCCGGGTCGTGACATTATAATTGTGGTAAACATGGTCATTTGTCATATGACTGTTTTAAGAAAAAGAAAGTGTAGAAAGTTAAAAAAATTTGGCTTCCTAAGGGATCCTTTGCTGCAACTAACATTCAAGGACCCATCAAAGTATGGGTACCTATAAAGAAAAACTGAAATTCTGCTTTGTAGGTTGAGCTAAACTTAAAAGAGACATGTTCAAGAGCTCAACTTGGGAAGAAACAACCTTGGTACTTGGATAGTGGCTGTTCACGGTACATGACAAGACATAAAGAGCTATTTCCTCAGTTGAAAAAGAGAAAGGGAGGAACCGTATCCTTTAGAGATGATTCAAAAGGCAAAATCCATGGTATAGTTATGGTTGGTAAGAGTCCTCAAACTCAAATTAGTCATGTGTTGCTAGTTAAAGGCTTAAAGCATAGTCTTCTAAGTATTAGCCAATTATGTGATAAAGGATTTAAAGTATGCTTTGATTCAACTAAATGTGAAGTGATTGATATGAGTACAAATAAAATCTCATTTGTAGGAAAAAGGTTGAAGAATATGTATGTAATTTTTCTTGAAGACCTTGATGTAAATAGTGAAGTTTGTTTTGTTGTAAATGCTGAAAATGATAGTTGGTTATGGCATAGGAGATTAAGACATGTGAGCATGAATACAATGTCTAAATTAATAAAGAAAAATCTTGTTGCTGGACTGCCGGAATTGAAATTTGAAAAAGATAGGATATGTGATGCTTGCCAACAAGGAAAACAAGTTTAAACATCCTTTAAGACTAAGAAAATAGTGTCAACATAAAGTCCTCTTGAATTGTTGCACATTGATCTATTTGGTCTAATAAGCACAACTAGCTTAGGAGGTAAATCTTATGGCTTTGTAATAGTTGATGACTATTCTAGATATACTTGGGTATACTTCCTTGCTCATAAGAATGATGCTCTACAAGCATTCTTAAGTTATTGTAAGAAAGTAGAAAATGAAAAAGGACTAGCCATAGTCAACATAAGGAGTGACCATGGAGGAGAATTTGAGAATGATGAGTTTGAAAAACTTTACAATGAAAAGAGGTTGGATCATAATTTTTCTGCACCTAGAACACCCTAGCAAAATGGAGTTGTAGAGATGAAAAACAGAACATTAAAAGAAATGGCTAGGACTATGTTATGTGAGAACAACCTACCTAAATATCTTTGGGCTGAGGCAGTAAATACAACAGTTTATATTCTTAATAGAGTCTCAATAAGACCCTTGATTTCAAAGACTCCATATGAACTTTACAAAGGTAGGAAACCAAATATTTCTCACCATAGGAGTTTTGGCTGTAAATGCTTTGTATTGAATAATGGAAAACAGCCCCTAGGGAAGTTTGATGCAAAGAGTGATGAAGCAATATTTTTAGGATATGCATTAAACTCAAAGGCCTATAGAGTTTTTAACAAAAAGACTCTAACTGTTGAAGAGTCAGTCCATGTAGTTTTTGATGAGTCAAACACTTTACAAAAAGAAGTTCATGATGATGATGATGATGATGATATAGAAATTCTAGAAAAACAAATAGAGGAAATGAGCTTAGAGAATAATTAAAAAATGAGGAAAGCTCCACTAGAGGAGAAAATGAAACTCCAATTCTATAAAATCTGCAAAAAGCAGAAAATCAGCATGATGATCTACCAAGGAGTTGGAGATTTGTAAGAGATCACCCACAAGACCAAATAATAGGTGACATTTCACAAGGAGTTAGAACTAGGAAAGCAACTAGAGAAACTTGTAAGTTTTCAGCCTTTATATCTCAAAGTGAACCTAAAAACTTTGAAGAAGCTGAAAAAGAGGAAAGTTGGATAATGGCCATGCAAGAAGAACTTGATCAATTCATTAGGAATCAAGTATGGTCATTGGTGCCTAGACCTTCAAATCATCCTATTGTTGGTACCAAATGGGTATTTAGAAATAAAATAGATGAGCAAGGACATGTAGTTAGAAATAAAGATAGGCTGGTAGCAAAAGAATACAACCAAGAAGAAGGAATATATTATGATGAAACCTTTGCTCCTGTAGCTAAGATTGAAGCCATAAGGTTGTTGCTAGCTTTTGCATGCGTCGTGAATTTTAAGTTGTACCAAATGGATGTAAAAAGTGCATTCTTAAATGGACTAATTCAAGAAAAAGTTTTTGTAGAACAACCACCTGGTTTTGAAGATTTTGAAAAGTCTGATCATGTTTTTAAGCTTCACAAAGCATTGTATGGATTGAAACAAGCTCCTAGAGCTTGGTATGAAAGGCTTTCAAAATTTCTAGTTGAGAATGGATATGATAGAGGCAGCATTGATACTACATTGTTCATTAAGAGATATCTAAATGATTTAATTATTGTACAAATATATGTGGATGGTATTATATTCAATGCAACTAATGAAGCTTTATGCAAGAACTTTGCAAAGGAAATGCAAGGTGAATTTGAGATGAGCATGATGGGAGAGTTGAAGTACTTCCTTGGTCTTCAAATTAAGCAAAGTGAGGAAGAGACCTTCATCAATCAAGAAAGATATACTCATGATATGCTCAAGAAATTTGATGTGCTGAAATTGAAATCAACTTCCACACCAATGAGTCCATCCACCAAACTCGATTTAGATGAAAAAGGTAAAGATGTAGATCAAAAGCTCTTTAGAGGTATGATCGGCTCTCTTCTTTACTTAACAGCAAGTAGACCAGATATTCAGTTTTGTGTGTGCTTATGTGCTGGATTTCAGTCACAGCCTAAAGAATCACACCTAACTGCTGTTAAGAGAATTTTTAGATACCTCATAGACACTCAAGAACTAGGAATATGGTACTCTAGAAACTCAACTTTTAACTTAGTTGGATATTCAAATGCTGACTTTGCTGACAGCAGAACTGATAGGAAAAGTACTAGTGGAACATGCCAATTTTTAGGAAGGATGCTTGTGTCTTGGTCCAGCAAGAAGCAAAACTCAGTAGCACTATCAACAGCAAAGGTTGAATATGTTTCATTAGGTAGTTGTTGTGCACAAATCCTTTGGATCAAGCAATAATTAAAAGACTATGGAATAATTATGCACAGTGTACCAATATGCTGTGATAACACAAGTGCAATCAATATATCAAAAAATCATGTGCAACATTCTAGGACTAAGCACATTGAAATTATTTCATTAGAGACCATGTAGTGAAAAATGACATTAAAATAGACTTTGTGAATACTCTACACCAGTTAGCAGACATTTTTACTAAACCACTGAGTAAAGATAAATTTTGTGAGATTAGAAGAAATTTGGGGATGGTTAATGTGAAGGAATTATAAGAAAATCTTTGACTCTCACATTGAAAACGAAATGCATTTAGTCGACTAAGGAATTCTTAGTCAACTAAGAGTGGCCTGACATCTTTAAATAATAAAACTCAGTGAGTTTAATGAAAAAGGAGTAAATTATGGTAAAAATTTGATTTACCGAGTGTAAAGAGGAAAAGAACAGAGTTGCCAAAGGTAAATAATCAAAATTTTAGAGGGAAATTTGAAAATATAAAGAAATACAAGTAGGGCGGTTCTTAAAGGAAGATGAGAAGTTTTCTGAGTAATAACTGCTGCCAACCTCTTCTTCCCTCTCCTCTGCAACCCTCTGTTTTGAAAACAAAAACCTAAATCTTCCTAGTTGACTCTAAAACCAACTCAAACCTTTAGAAATTTCTAAAACCAAAATGGCCAGAACTTCTCAAAGTAAAGAAGTATCAGAGAAGAAGAAAAGAAAAAGGCTAATGGAAGAAGAAACTAGAATAGAAAGTCTAAAGAAGAAACAAAAAATTGTGCTTGCCTCAGTGAAGGAAATAGCCGAGAAGCTAAGGCAAAACAAGCAAAAAATGCACAAGAAGATAGATACAGAACCCTCACTCCAGAAAGGTATTAGTTCCTCTTCTTCTTCGAAACTTAGAAATAAGTTGCATGAGTATCGATTCAAGAATATAGAAAATGCACCAATCTCCTATGAAAAGTTCATTGACTGGAAAAGTTTTAAGGAAAATGTAGAAATCCTGACCAGTCTATCTGAGTACTTTAATGAACTTAAACTTAAAGGTTACAGCACCTTTAAGAATAGGTCATATAGTCCAAGTTTGGTTAAGGAATTTTATTCTAGCATTGCCCTGAAAGAAAAGAAATTAGCAGAATCTGATGACTATGTAGAAGATGGGTTGAATGTCTATTTGAATGGAAAAAGTTTATTGTAACTGCTGAAAACTTAGGGAATCTGCTAGAAATAGAAGGTGAAATAGGTGAATTTGAACTTCCAAAAAAATATGATCCGTCTTCACTGTGGGAGATCATCACTGGAAGAAAAGAAAAATACTCCTCTAAAAGTAATTCAGGACTGATAATCAATCCACAGATTAGGATATTGCATTACTTTATTGCTACAAATATTCAAGATCGAAGTGAAAGTTTTAGCTACATCAGCTTGCAAGATCTTTGGCTGATGGAGCATGCTTTTAATGGAGTGTCTCTAAATCTGGGGAGATTCATGATTGAGAAAATGAGAAGTGCCTGCAGACTTGATAAGGTCAATCTGCCATATGGGAATGTGATTACATCCCTAGTGCAGAAGAAAAAAATATGGGCAAAAAGGTATGATATGGACCTGGTGAAAACTAGAGACCAAGCCATTTATTATGACAGCTTAATTAAGATGGGGTATGTGCTCGATGGAGAGAAGTTTATCAAAACCTCCAAAATTGGCCCAAAAAAGATCACAGTCTACCTGCTCAACCTGAAGAAGCTCCTGCCAGATTTTCAAATGAGATGATTTTTAATGCTTATGACGATCGATGGTAAGCTGACTGACTAAGGAGTGAAGCTACAGAAAATAAAAGAAAAAATCACTGAGTTGGAAAACAAGCTGAAGGAGAAGGAAAAAATGGCATCTGAACTTGTGGCTGCAGATAGTTCAGCCACATCCAGCACTGCACCTACACAGCAAGGTGCTAAAGGTTCAACAAAACCAGCAAAAAAGTCTACAACTTCTGACACTCAAGTAGAAGGCTCTACCTACAAGTCTGCCAGTCCTGTTCTGCAAACTGAGGACTCCCCACAAGGAGTTGAACAGCCAGCCAAATCACCCTTCCCTGAACCTCAAAGCAAAAAAGACTCAGAACAAGGGACTGAAGTAGCTAATGTAGAAACTGAGAAACAGCAAGCATCTTCTCCAAATTAAGAGGAAGATTCCATTATGGACATTTTTCATCAAATGGTCAGAGAGGAACAAGCTGAAAAAAACACTGTCAAGACAACAACTTAGAATGATGGTGCAAATGTAAGAAAAGGAAAGAAACCTACTTTAACACCCAAACTAAAGGCAAAAACAGGGAAACCAGAAGCTGCCACAGCACTACCAACTAAGGCAAAACAACCAACTAAAGGAAGGAAGACTATGGCAATCAAGACAACTTTCTCAAAAGAAAAAATTCTTCCAGATTGGTAGAAAAGTCCAAACTAGTTTCAGCCTCTTCTACTCACAGTCCAGTTCATATTTCAGACAAATCTACTCTAGAATCCTCTCCTAGAAAGTCATCTCTTCTCCGAGAACCCTCTCAATTCCCTCTTAATCCCTTTTATGGAACTGAATCCTCACCCTCTGCCTCATCCGATGAGTAGAATTCTCCTCATTTGATGTTGACAAAAAAGGGGAGAAGTATGGTACCGGGAACCAGAGGAGCAGAAACCAAAAACCAAAAAATGCTTAAAAAATAAAAAAATGTTAGGGTAGAGGAACCAAGAACCTAAGAAAGGAAAGAAAGCAGATGTAACGACCCCTCATCGGTAGCTATCGGTGTTTAGGACCTTTGAGAGATCTCGCAAAGTCCCGAACAAGCCTTAATGAAAGTTCTCAATAACTCATTGTATATTCCTACTAAAGCGTATTCATGTTTTAACTATAAATATTTAAAACATGAATTCAACAATAACCATAGCCATTAAATTTTGACTTTAAGTCATGAGAGCACAATTAAATACATTGAGTTCAAAAATCTCAAATTTCCCGTTTATATCAAAACTAATATTTGTTTACATAGTAAAATCAGAGTACTATAACTCAACCTCTAACAGCGGAGCGACTTGGGATAAAATGCTATGAGATGCCTTTACCTATTTACGGTGGACCGTACACGCTGATGATTACACGTTATGCTGATCCCTATCTGCATAAGGAAAAAAAGGGATGTAAGTCTCACAGACTCAGTGATCATCAGCTCCGTGAGTAGGGTGTAGATGAGAAACAAGCAAACAGCAGATTAGTTGAATATTAAAATACAATATTATAAAAATAATTTATTTCATACGGGAGTTTGTGCCTTATATGAAAAATCGAGGATTTCTTATGCATTGTAAACACTTCAATTGGTAAATCAACCAAGGTAGATAAAATTTTTTGCTACAAAACAGATCAATAACCTTATTCAAGTCAATCATTTGAAATATTGAATTAAAACAATTTTACATAAAGAAAATTCCACCGTCAAGATCAATTGACATTTTACTCAAATCAAATCAATATATTCGGCAAGCTCCCATGAAATCGAATGTTAATCAAACTCATACGTAAATCACAGATCACCTCGCACTCGAGGAGTTAAAATTCATTTCACCGTAAAAATAGGGGAGTTGCAAGAAAATCGTTAAATTTCGTTTTCACCATGCAAAGAAATATGAGTTTGAAAACTCAGAGATACTACTCTCGAGTAGGGAATGAAAATAAACTCGTGGTCCCGCTATGACGTAATACATCCGGGAGCCTCGCTCCACCAGATCCCACATGCCATGGCAGTCTCACGATGTTGGCCGACATTGAAGAATCAAGCGGTCGCAACCGCGTAATCATCTGGTGGCCTAGCCACGCATACATATATCACAAGTCGTGGTCCCCACCACGCCCAACTGCCCGTCAGCGACCCAATGGTTCTCTAGCTAGAGCTCACTCGTGCACGAAGGTCACACTTAACCGATGTGACATCCGACCTACTCTCGATGCCCTCGGTTTGTAAAACCATTTTTGAAATCGTTTTATGTCCTTAAAAGCTCGTCTCAAAATTATTTTCAAAGCATTCAACACAGGGTATAATAAAATCTATCATTTTCTCAAATATAGTTATACATGGATTTCAAAACAACAATTTGCATGGTGAATAAGCAATATAACCGTGAATGCACACTGCACAAATATAAGGATAAATTTTGATGTAACACAGTGTGAAGGGCTTGTTTCCCGATTTTCAAAACACTTTACCTATAATTTATACATATATATTCAAAACAATTTTTGAAAATAATTTGCGTTCATAATTCCCTAAAATTTCTACCAGCACATGCTATCCACAATTTTGCATCTAAATAAAATATACATATATTTATATTATTATGAAAATTTTAAAATTGACACCCCTTACTCACCTCACAATAACGGGATGTTACTTCGCTATTTCTACTTGTCGGTCACTCATTATTTACTCCGACTTGCCTTCACAGTGCACTATCTTTATTTATTTCTTTTGAATCTTGCAACCCACTTGATATATATATATATATATATATATTTATTTATTATATATATATATGTATATATATATATATTTTTTTCTACCGCCACTTAGGCTCCCGTTTCTTTTCCTTCACCAAATTGCTTTCTCACCATAGTTGCAACCCCCATCCTTCCTCTTTCACTCTCAAAACTGGCAACAAAACCTTTCCTTTTTCCCTCACATACCCAACAGCAAAACCCCTCATTTCTTTTTCTAAAACTAGCAACAACAACTCTTCGTTTCTCCCTCACAAACTCGGCAGCAAAATCCCTCCTTTCTCTCTCTCAAACTAGCAGCAGCAACTCCTCTTTTCTCCCTCACAAACCCGACAGCACCAGCTCTTGCTTTCTCTCCCTTTTTCGTGCTCTCAGTTGCAATATGTCAAATCTTTCTTTTTTTTTCTTTTTTTTTCTTCTTCTTCTCGAGATTTCTAACTCTTCAGAATCTCTCTCTTCCTTTTTCTTCCCTCACATGGTCGGGCCCCACTTTCATTTTCCTTTCTTGACTTTCTCTATTCTTTATTATTGTATCTTATCCTTCTCTCCCATGAACCCATGCCTTTCTTGGACTTTTCCTTGCCTTTCCCTCTTTCATCTCTTGTATATCACTTGGCCGGCCCCTACCTCCTTCATTTCATTAAAAATGAATTTAGATCCTTTTTTTTTTAATTCACACATGGGCGGCTGCCCATCACCTTTTACCATTTTTTTTATATTGATGTGCTGCCATTCTTTTTGAGAGAAATTGACTTGCCTTGTCCCCATCACTCTTTTTTTTATTTTTTTTCATTGCTTTACTCCATTTCACTCCTAACTCTTTTTATTTTTTTATTATTTTATCATTTATTTTATTATTTATTTATTTTATTTATAAACTAATATTTTATCTTAAAATATTCTTCTCACCTGTAACTGCTTGTCGATGCTTAATTTACATCCAGTGACTCTTCATTTTATCGATAGGGTCTTATTGATGGCTAAACGAGGTCACGGGGTGTTACAGCAGAACTAGAAGAGCATGAAATTAGAGAAATAAGAGATAGGAAGCATAACTAGTCCAGGGCCATTTTCGAAATACTTTTTATTTAGTTGTTATTTGTGCCTTGGTGGGACTTAAACACTTGGCTTTAACTCTGTTATTTATGTGGATGTATGTGAAACATGAATGCTGACATGTTTATGTTGCTTAACTGCTGAAAATTGAAATCTGCTGATATCTTATTATTTAAGCATTTTGACTACCATGAACAAAATTTACTACTGCTATGATGATATGGATTCACATGTTGATAGATGATTTTTGTTATACAATTGTGGATAATTTCTGGTTATAAATAGATATAGATGGTGTGTACTGTCTACAAGTTTAAACATGAATAATGTGGACAAAATCTGAATGTTAATAGTAGTTGGAATATTAATGAAAATCTGTCAAAACTTTAGCCGAAAATTTTTTACTGCAAATCACTCTACATTGATGAACATGTATATACACATATATAGAATCTAAATGTATATTGTCATTCCCTCCACGTAACAATGAACAAAACTTGCTGGAATAAAGTAAGCAAATTATGCACACACTAAGGGGGAGCCTATACTTAGGGGGAGCAATCCTCAATTCCTACAGAAAACTAAAAAGAATTTAAAATGACACTATGCTATTAATCAAGGATTGTTTTGTCATCATCAAAAAGGGGGAGATTGTTGGCCCCATTAGTTTTTGATGATAATAAAACATTCTCATTTATTTGTGTCTAATTTCTTTACTTAAGTGTGCAAGAAATTAATACATGAAATTAAGTTCCTAAATCTTTAAAGAGTATTTTTGAAAGAAAAAGAGGGATAAATTCAACAAGATATAACTGAATGACAAGGAGGAAGCTTATTGGTGAAACAAAGAAGAACATTGGTTGACCAAATTTCAAATTGGACAAATGGCGGGTTGAAGAGTTTGAGAAACAGAACCAACTTAGTCAACCAAGTCAGTCGACTAAGTGCCCTCTACTAGAATCTGCAAACCAGAAACAGAATCAACTTAGTCAACCAAGTTAGTCGACTAAGAGCTTTCTGTCTGCAACTTGAACCAGAGCACTACAAGACAGATTAAAGGCTAGAACTCATCTTCAACTGTTTCCAACTAGCATAAACTGCCCAACTACCATTAGAGTTGCATCTCCAAGTATAAAAGGGTCTTCCAACAATGAGAAAGAAGTTTTTGGAAGCTTTGAATGAGATTTGAGCTATAGAAAGTTGAAAAACCAGAAAAGCTTCACTGTACTTGTCTGCACCTCAACGCTTACTCTTTGCATTTGTGATTAGCACTCAATCCTGTACCAATCAGATCATCCAGTGATCACAGGTACTTTCTTTTAACACTTCTTCTTGTATACTTAGAGTGAGGGAGTCACTTTAAGGGGTTGTTCAAGCTTGGGAAAGCTTGAATGTTATAGGTTGTGGTTGAGCCTTGGAAAACCACTTTGGGTTTTAGTTTAGCTCGGAAAACAATAATGTAAAGGTTGTGGCTGAGCCTGCAAAAAGCCATTGTAAAAGCTTGGTGGAAGCTTGTGAATTTCACCAGATTCTTAGTGAATTGTTAGGAAAATCCTTGGTTGGATAATCAAGATAGTGGATATAGGTCTTGGACCGAACCACTATAAATTGCTGTCTATTGTCTGCTCTGTTTTTACTTTCCTTGTTTTGGAAATTAGTTCCTCATCTTGTCAAGAGCCAAATTGTGCTATTCACCCCCCCTCTAGCACATATAAACGGGACCAACACTCATGCCTTCATAGGCCTTGTTGCTCACTTTAAATTGCTTTATAACTTTATAAATTATTTTAAATTGAATTTTCATTCATTTCTAGCTGAAACAGATAATAATTCAATGTTTGCATCGAGAAACACGAAGAAAAAGCCATTCATTGACAAGAAAAGTTCATTTATAGTCGCTCATACCTTCGAAAGCCTAGTTACTCGCTTCAAATGATTTTATAGTCTTATAAATTATTTTAAATCAAAATATATTTTCATTTTTATGTTATAAAACATCATAATTGGATGTATGCATAGGGAAATGAGTAGCGAAAGCCACCCATTAAGAAAAAAAATCTATTTGTAGTCACTCATGCCTTCAAATGCTTTGTCACTCATTTTAAGTGGTTTTATAACTTTATAAAATGATTTAAAATTGAATGTTTTTTCATTTATGATTAAAACAGATCATAATTGATGTTTGCCTTGAGAAATGTGATTCAAAAGTCATCCATTGACAACAAAAGTCCATATATAGTCAATCATGCCTATGAAAGCCTAATTTCTCGCTTTAATTTTTTTTATAACTTTAGAAATAATTTTAAATTGAATTTTTTATAATTCTGGTTAAAACAGATCATTATAGAATTTTCACATTGGGAAACGTAAAGCTAAAGCCATCCATTGATAAGAAAAGTCCATTTATAGCAACTCATGCCTTTGAAGGCCTTATTACACACTTTAAATAGTTTTATAACTTTATAAATGATTTTAAACTGAATTTTTTTCATTTCTAATTAAAACATATCATAATTGAATGTTTGCACAAGGAAACATGAAGCGAAAGTCATCTATTGACAAGAAAAGTCCATTTATAGTCATTCATGTGTTCGATGGCCTCGTTACTCGCTTTAAATGGTTTTATAACTTTAGAAATGATTTTGAACTAAATTTTTTTGTTTCTGGTTAAAGCATATCATAATTAAATGTTTGTTTCGAGAAACGTGAAGCGAAAGCCATCCATTGGCAAGAAAAGTGCATTTATAGCCATTCATGCCTTTGAATGCCCTATTATTCTCTTTAAGTGGTTTTACAACTTTATAAATGATTTTAAATTGAAATGTCTTACATTGCTGGTTAAAATAGACCATAATTGAATGTTCACATCAAGAAACATGAAGCGTAAACCATCCATTGCTAAGAGAAGTCCATTTATAGTCACCCATACCTTCGAAGGCCTTGTTACTCACTTTAAATGGTTTTATAACTTTATAAATGATTTTAAACTAAATTTTTTTTCGTTTGTAGTCAAAGCAAAACATAATTGAATGTTCACTTTGGGAAACATGAAGTAAAAGCCATCCATTCACAAGAAAAGTCCATATATAGTCACTCATGCCTTCAAATGCATTATCACTCGTTTTAAGTAGTTTTATAACTTTATAAATCATTTTCAATTGATTTATTTTTCATTTTTTGTTAAAATAGATCATCATTGGATGTTCGCATTGAGAAACATGAAGCAAAAGTCATTCATTGATAAGAAAAGTCCATTTATAGTCACTAATGCCTTACAAGGCCTTGTTACTTGGTTTAAGTTGTTTTATAACTTTACAAATGATTTTAAATTGAATTTTTTACATTTTTGATTAAAACAGATCATAATTGAATGTTCGCATTAGGAAACATGAAGTGAAAGCCATCCATTGACAAGAAAAATCCATTTATAGTCACTAATGCCTTTGAAGGATCTATTACTCACTTTAAACGATTTTATAACTTTATAAATGATTTTGAACCGAATTTGTTTCCATTTCTGGTTAAAACAGATTATAATTGAATGTTCTCATCAAGAAATGTGAAGCAAAATCCATCCATTGACAAGAGAAGTCCATTTATAGTCACTCATGCCTTTGAAGGCCTTGTTACTCGCTTTAAAATAGTTTAATGAATTTAAAAATGATATTGAACTGAATTTTTTGTCATTTCTAGTTTAAACAGATCAGAATTGAATGTTCACATTAGGAAACATGAAGCAAGAGCCATCCATTCACAAGAAAAGTCTATTTATAGTCACTCATGCCTTCGAATGCCTTGTCACTCGTTTTAAGTGGTTTTATAACTTTATAAATCATTTTAAATTGAATTTTATTTCATTTCTGGTTCAAACAGATCATCATGGGATTTTCCCTTTGAGAAACGTGAAGCGGAAGCATCCATTAACAAGAAAAGTCCATTTATAGTCACTCATGCCTTCGAAGGACCTGTTACTCACTTTAAATGGTTTTATAACTTTATAAATGATTTTGAACTGAATTTGTTTTCATTTCTAGTTAAAGCAGATCAAATTTGTCTTCATGCCTTTGAAGACATTATTAATCGCTTTAAGTGGTTTTATAGTCTTATAAGTTATTTTAAATCAATTTTTTTTCATTTTTTTAAAACACAGCACAATTCGATGTTTGTATCGGGAAACATGTAGCAAAAGCCACCCATTGACAAGAAAAGTCTATTTATAGCCATTCATACCATAAAATGCCCTGCCTTTCATTTTAAGTGGTTTTATAACTTTATAAAATGATTTAAAGTTGAATTGGTTTTCATTTTTGGTTAAACTAGATCACAATTGGATGTCTGCATCGAGAAACATAAAGCGCAAGCCATCCCTTGACAACAAAAGTCCATTTATAGTCATTCATGCCTTTGAAAGCCTAGTTACTCGCTTTAAGTTGTTTTATAACTTTATAAATCATTTTAAATTGAATTTTTTAACATTTCTAGTTAAAATGGATTATAATTGAATATTCGCATATGGAAATGTGAAGCAAAAGCCATCCATTGACAAGAGAAGTTCATTTATAGACACTCATGCCTTCGAAGGCCTTGTTACTTGCTTTAAATAGTTTTATAACTTTATAAATGATTTTAAATTAAATTTTTTTACATTTGTAGTTAAAATGGATTATAATTGAATATTCGCATATGGAAATGTGAAGCAAAAGGCATCCATTGACAAGAGAAGTTCATTTATAGTCACTCATGCCTTCGAAGGCCTTGTTACTTGCTTTAAATAGTTTTATAACTTTATAAATGATTTTGAACTGAATTTTTTTTTATTTCTGGCTAAAGCAAATCACAATTGAATATTTGCTTCAAGAAACGTGAAGCAAAAGCCATCCATTCACAAGAGAAGTCCATTTATAGTTACTCATGCCTTCGAATGTCTTGTCACTCATTTTAAGTGGTTTAAAAATTTATAAATCATTTTAAATTGAATTATTTTTTCACTTCTGGTTCAAACAGATCATCATTGGATTTTCCCATTGAGAAACGTGAAGCAAAAGCCATCCATTAACAATAAAAGTCTATTTATAGCCACTCATGCCTTTAAGGGCCCTATTACACGCTTTAAGTGGTTTTACGACCCTGTAAATGATTTTAAATTGAATTCCCTTTTATTTCTAGCTAAAATAGATCATAATTCAATGTTAGCATGAGGAAACATGAAGTGAAAGCCATCCATTGACAAGAAAACCATTCATAGTCGCTCATGCCTTTAAAAGCCTACTTAATCGTTTTAAGTTGTTTTATAACTTTATAAATTAATTTAAATTGAATTTTTTAACATTTCACGTTAAAATGGATCATAATCAAATGTTCACATCAGGAAACGTGAAGCGAAAACCATCCATTGACAAGAAAAGTCCATTTATAGTCACTCATGCCTTTGAAGGCCTTGTTACTCGCGTTAAATAGTTTTATAACTTTATAAATGATTTTGAACTGAATTTTTTTTTCATTTCTGGTTAAAACAGATTATAATTGAATGTTTACATAGGGAAACATGAAGCGAAAGCCATCCATTGAAAAGAAAAGTCCATTTATAGTCATTCGTGCATTCGATGGCCTTGTCACTCGTTTTAAATGGTTTTATACCTTCAGATATGATTTTAAACTGAATTTGTTTTTATTTCTACTTCAAGCATATCATAATTGAATCTTCACTTTGGCAAACGTGAAGCGAAAGCCATCCATGGACAAGAAAAGTGCATTTATAGTCACTCATGCCTTTAAAGACATTATTACTTGCTTTAAGTGGTTTGATAGTCTTCAAATTATTTTAAATCAATTTTTTTTTCATTTTTTGTTAAAACACATCATAATTGGATGGTTGTATTGGGAAACATGTAGCGAAAGCCACCTATTGATAAGAGAAGTCTATTTATAGCCACTCATACCATCGAATTCCCTACCTCTCATTTTAAGTGGTTTTATAACCTTATAAAATGATCTAAAGTTGACTTGTTTTTCATTTTTGGTTAAACTAGATCACAATTGGATGTTTGCATCGAGAAACATGAAGCTCGAGCCATCCCTTGACAACAAAAGTTCATTTATAGTCATTCATGCCTTTGAAAGCCTAGTTACTCGCTTTCAGTTGTTTTATAACTTTATAAATCATTTTAAATTGAATTTTTTTACATTTGTGGTTAAAACGGATTATAATTGAATATTCGCATCTAGAAATGTGAAGCGAAAGCCATCCATTGACAAGAAAAGTTCATTTATATTCACTCATGCCTTCGAAGGCCTTGTTACTTGCTTTAAATAGTTTTATAACTTTATAAATGATTTTGAACTGAATTTTTTTCATTTCTGGTTAAAGTAGATCACAATTGAATATTCGCTTTGAGAAATGTAAAGCAAAAGCTATCCATTCACAAGGGAAGTCTATTTGTAGTTACTCATGCCTTCGAATGCCTTGTCACTTGTTTTAAGTGGTTTTAAAACTTTATAAATCAGTTTTAATTGAATTTTTTTCACTTTTGGTTCAAACAGATCATCATTGGATTTTTCTATTGAGAAACGTGAAGCGAAAGCCATTTATTGACAAGAAAAGTCTATTTATAGCCACTCATGCCTTTGAGAGCCTTGTTACACGCTTTAAGTGGTTTTACAACTTTATAAATGATTTTAAATTGAATTCCCTTTCATTTCTGGCTAAAACAGATCATAATTCAATGTTTGCTTCAGGAAACATGAAATGAAGGCCATCCATTGACAAGAAAAACATTTATAGTCGCCCATGCTTGTGAAAGCCTATTTAATCGCTTTAAGTTGTTTTATAACTTTATCAATAATTTTAAATTGAATTTTTTTACATTTCTGAATAAAACGGATTATAATTGAATATTTGCACTTGGAAACATGAAGCGAAAGCCATCCATTGACAAGAGAAGTCCATTTATAGTCGCTCATGCGTTCGAAGGCCTTGTTACTTGCTCTAAATAGTTTTATAACTTTATAAATGATTTTGAACTAAATTTGTAAAACCCGACCCTATAAACAGATGTCATGACATACATGCATTGAGTAGCATGTTATTACGCTAAGAAAGTCCCTAAGAATAGACGAAACCCGGTATTGTACCTAACGGTACACTTGAGTTGATTTAACCTCGAACTAGTTCAAATAGGAATTGTAGGATGAAATTTAATATTTTATAGTCCATGAATGACTAAAAATGATTGTTCGGAGTTCGAGGGTTCATTTGGGGTAAAATTGAAAATTTTGATGTTTAGGGGCAAAATCGTTATTTTGCCACCTATGATAATAATTTGATCATGGAGTGAAAATTTTGACCAAGATTAACTAATTGGAGTATAATTTAATGTTAGGAAATGAAAAATTTCAATTCTGGCAATTTTCAAAATATAGGGGCAAAACGGTAATTTTGTAGCCTCGGGGTAAAAATCGTAATTTTCACCACCCACAACTTGTCAAAATCATAGGATTTACTTATTTTTGGTATGAATAACTATGGTATGTTAAGTGGTGAAAAATTGAAGTTTAAAGGATGAAATTCTAAAAACGGGCCAACGAGAAAGTGACACATGTCACTTTTTAATGATTTAATATTATTTTAATGAAAAGTCAGCCCATTTAAACCCCATATTAAGTGATGGCCGGCCATAAGGAGAGAACAAGAGAGAAAATAGAGAGGAAAGGAAGAAAAGCGAAAAACCAAAAGAAAACTAGAAAATTCAAAGGGGAATTCGCGTTTTTCGTCCGTTTACGCGTTTAACGATAAGATTTTTTGACTTTAGCTTGATTTCTACCTTTCCTATGCGTTTGTTTCCATTTAGCATGCTTGAGGAGAGAAATCAAAAAGTGAAACCAAGGGCTGGCCGAATTTCAAGGGTAGAGATTTCCAAATTTTTAGGTTTTGATTCTTAGTTAAATTAGTAGTTTTAGTTAGTTAAATGTGTATAGAAATCAAATTGGGCAAGAAAGCATGAAATTCTCACAATACCCACCCTTGGCCGAATGTGCATTGATGTACAATGATGATG